>NC_086376.1:49180198-49847078 GCF_036588685.1 Mytilus trossulus | reverse complement strand
ACTTAATATAGTTGTTTCTTATGATGGTCAAATGATCTGTATACTTTTTGGTGAAAATAAGATTAAAACTTTTTGAGTTACGGCACATTGCAACTTAAACAGGGGTGTGGTTTTTTTCACATGTCGCACCGTATCTCAAAAACAATTCTTGATTATGGCTTAAAACTTTAAGGTTTATGTACCCTTCTGTAGCCATTTTTGTACGAACTTTTCAAACCTCAATTGTATCAAAATTACAGATATAATGAATTATAGAGATAGGCCATTTTGTACATATTCCAAGGGGAAACTTTATGCAAAGCCCTATTTTTTACTGTTTCATTGCATTTAATAGAAAAAGAGGACTTTGTGGCAAATAAATCAAGATTTTTATAGAAAATCCACAGCAAAACACATATCATTAAACAATACACCTAAATTATCATTCCACCAAGGTTTTTTAATTCTCTTTCTCTTATTACAATACGTGTCGTACTTGACTTTCAGCCTATGTCGTCTGGACTTTAGCTGGCCTGGTAAAAACGAAGAATTCCAAAATAACTATATTTTATTACAACTGAGATCTCATGGCAACTCTATAATACAATTTCAAATAAATGCATACAATATATTTCACAATATTTATAGTTCATCATACAAAGATAATGTCAAGCTGTAATATATTAAATGTTTCTTGCTATTACGTAATATACGCAAATATTTCTGTTATGGAGATCAATCCTGCATCGGTGCGATTTCAATATACACGAAACAACAAATATTTTCTTTGTGTTCTGTTGCGTTGTCAAGGTAAACCAAAGTGACAAACAAAGATTTCTCTAAACTTTGTTGAATATTAAATATAACCAAATAACAGAATTAAACTTTACTACGAATAAATTATGCGTCAAATTCACAAATCTCCTGTAAACAAATTTGCATGTAATAATGAAAATTAATGAAATAAATAACATTTACGGAATTTATGTTTACTGTATATTTCACTTAAAAAATCATCTATTTAATCGTAATGTAATAAACTAAAAACGCTCATTTTAAATAAATTGAACTAAATAAATAAAACTTAATTAAAAGTAAATGTGAAATGTAATTTTCATAAAAAAGAATGCTTTAAAATATTAAATATGAATTACCTGGTAAAAACGAAAAAATCCAAAATAACTATATTTTATTACAACTGAGATCTCATGGCAACTGACGAATAGCCCAAAACACTAGCTTAAAAAGGTCGTTGCTCACGTGCTTAGAGATCCCAGGTTTCCTTCGTTTTACCAATGAAAATTCCCGTTACATAATTTCATAACTGACCACAACATTTTAATTGGTCACTCAATTTTGTCTTGTCAACCAAGCTGGCACCTTAATCTAAATTATTGATTTTCGTATACCTATGTTGCGACAACCTATGTAATTTTGACAATAGGCCTAATTGCCTACACTCTTTCTTTTATTCAAAATATAGCATGTATAATTAATGAATGAATAATTATCAATATTTGTCAAACATCTGTAAAATCTATTTTCTTCTAAATTGTCCATTTTTTACAAATTCATTTTGAGAAAAAAAAAAATACTTAATAAAAGAAAGCTTGCAAGGCTGTAAATATAGAATAAACCATCATTTTGGAATTCATAAACTTGTGAAATTAATGTGTCAAAAAATAGTTCCTTGTCTACTGGCCTAGTAGAGTGATCAGGTGGAAGATAGCAAACACATATATTACATCAAAAATTTGACAACCTGTGATGCATGTACACCCATAAAATACCCTCAAAAGTTTGATCTAAAATACCAATATCAAAAATTTCAGTTAAATAATTTTTAATTAAAAAATTTACAGGGATACCCGACTGAATACTGTGAGTCGAGTAAGTTGTAAACAGCAGAGAAATGTGCAATAAAGGATATATTTTATTTAAAAAAAGAATAATAGAGAATTGTAGATGTTAAACCAGATACCTCGTGTAGGGAGAATGCCCCATTCTCTGCACATTAAAACCTTTGTAGCATTCTTATAGTGTCATTGTTGGCAACATGTTTTTAAAATTTCAACAGCCCTATTACATATTTTTTTTTTATGAAGATTGAAGAAGTTCTTAATGCAGTCATATATAAAAATCGGTCTTTTTACCTTTTTTTTTTTAGATTAAAACTCCAACTAGTGTTAGTCCCGTTAATAAATGGCACAGTAGACAATAGGTCCAATCCATCATTCCCGCGTTACGATATCGATACTACTAACCTATCTACAGTATTCATTCTGAATTCAAATAATGCGTGAAATAAAGAATAGTAAATTGGTCTTATATGTAATTTATGTTTTTCTATGCTTTACACGTATTTTTCATATGATATCATATTACACTGACACCGTCTTCAACCTATGCCAACATTTGATAAAAAATATATTCAACCTATGCCTACAAACAAATTACAATAGGTGTTGTTATAGCAATTTTTAATTAATAATAGGTTAAATACAGTCAGTATATTTAAGCATCAACTATTACTCTTTTAAAACTCAGAAACATTTTGCAAAATTGTGTTGTAGTACAATTAGAATTATATATTTTTTTCTTAAAAGACAAAAATTGTCAAATACTAGAAAAAGTGAGATGAAATAAATCTAAAATTAATGATAATAAAAAAAAATCTAAAATCAATTATTTAAGTATATTAACTGTACTTGAGAAAACGAGTTAAAAAGCTATTTCATTTGTGTAGATTTGTATGATAAAGTTTGATCATTATTTTGTTGTATTTAATATGAAACATACTTAGACCGTTGGTTAACCCGTTTGAATGGTTTAAAACAAGTAATGTTGGGGCCGGAGGTTGGGGCCCTTTATAGCTCAATGTTTGAGGTTAGCCAAGACTCTGTGTTGAAGGCCGTACTTTGAAATATAATGGTTTACTTTTATAAATTGTTTCTTGGATGGAGAGATGTTTCATTGGCATTTATACCACATTTTCCAATATATCTATTCAACAAGCAACAAAATATATCATACTTCAACAGAAATATTTTTTTTAAATCAAATGAATTTTGCAATACAAAACTTAAAATAAATATCAAATAAAATGATTTTGATCCATTTATAGGCTGCAACTTTTCAGTGGGACAGTGCATCCTGTAATTACTTTGTTTTAGTTCATAAAATTGAAGTACATATCTATGTGTTTGTTTTTATCCATTATATTGAGTTGTGAGATTTATGGTTACATTTTGTGTCTCTTACTTGGAACTCCAACATCCGAATTGATAATTGGGTAATAAAAGAAATAATTTGCAAAATTAATATTAAAAATGAGTGTTATTTATATAAACAAACTTGTGACTATCCTAAGACCATAAGAAACCTCTCGTGTAGTCCTTACTTTGTGACCAACTTTTAAAGATGTCCAAATTTAGAAATATTTTGTAAAACCACCGAAGGACTAGAATATATACCGTTAAACTATCCTAAGACATGTCTTACTCATGAGATAGTTTTGTGAAACTTGCCCCAGAGACTCAAGGATAACAACATGACACCAGTTGATTGTGCAGATGCAGCATCATATCTTATAGTAGGAATTCTGAGACTTTTATATTATTCACTGATAGTTATCTAATATGACTAGATTATTGTTTCTTTAATAAGACTTGTAAAATACTTGCCCACCCATTATTTCATTATGTTAATTTTAAACTTATTCCTATATAGCTTGTTGTTCGGTGTGAGCCAAGGCTCCGTGTTGAAGACCGTACATTGATCTACAATGGTTTACTCTTATTTAAATTGTTATTTGGATGGAGAGTTGTCTCATTGGCACTCACACCACATCTTCCGATATCTATAAACAGAGAAAAAATAGTGTCAAATAGTGACAAAAACACTTACGTCCGGTACGTTACTTGTGTTAAGGTTTAGGTACCCTTCTGTAGCCATTTTTGTACGAATTTTTCAAACCTCAATTGTATCAAAACTACAGATATAATGAATGATAGAGATAGGCCAATTAGTACATATTCCAAGGGTAAACTTGATGCAAAGCATTATTTTTTACTGTTTCATTGCATTTGATAGAAAAAGAGGACTTTGTGTCAAATAAATCAAGATTTTTATAGAAAAAGTATATGCCTGAATATATATTAAATTAAGACAAAATCCATTTTTTCATAACATTTTATTCACTAATGAAGTGGAAAATTCATTCTTTTGATACATTTATATTGTTATTGAATTAATATCTATATATCTTTATTTGCAATACATACAAAAACCAATTTTTACATTAACAAAACAAACATAATCAAATATAATGGAAACTCGACAATATTATAAGAAATATGATAAAAACAGTTACTGTTCTCCTTTCCTCAGTTCTAATGACTCTTTAATAAAAGAAACAACTGCTTTTACATCATCAGTGGCGGATCCAGGTCCAAATCCAGGACAAAACAGGGGGGTCCAACTTTAAATGCATTGAGCGCTTAAAAAGGTTTGTTCCAACCCCGGGACCCCCACCACTGAATATTAGATTAATGTATTTGGCAACAAACGCGCGATTTCTATGATTTGTTTTTAAGGGGGAATTGGGGGATGGAATGGCATATCCTGCATTTTTTTTTATCAAAAATAAAGATCACAGGCTGCTGTCGCCTCGAACCTTGACCTGACTACTCGTGCAGAAAAAACTATCCGGCAACAGTTGTTACCGGCCTGTTTCTTTGTAACTTTGTATTTTATTTAATACTTATATCTATGTGTTACAGTACACTTTCAGCAAATTGTCAAAGGGGAATATCGAAATTTGCTAAAAAAAATTATGGTACAATTTAACAGAACACATAATTGGAAGATAGACGCGAAGTTGTCACTTATCGTCCAGTGGCTATAATGTTTCATGAATGTTCAGGACTATAGGCAAAACGCAGTTATACGCTAAAATAACAGTTCCATTGCTCCGGTGTATCATATATACACATTTAAGGGGGGAGAGGGGAGGGGGTCGATGAATTTTACCATGGTAGAGGCGATGATTCAAGCAAAAGTTGTGAAACGAGCACCAGCATATGGCACTGTATGAAGATCATCTTTTTTTCTTCATTTTCATTTTATTATTTTGAGCGTTGCCGTGAAATTTTGAATCAAGGTAGCATTTGTGTTTCTGTTTGGGAAGAAGATAATTTTTGTATTTGCTTTGACATTTTCTTAGGTTAAACAGTGCAACATTGTAATATTGAAAAGTATATCAAAATAAAGGATCCCTAAAAGGAATCTTACGGATGATTCGTCAAGCATACGTACCTTGCGTCAATTTGTAAGAAAGCTCTAGTAAGATGGTCTACGACTAGGCTTAAGTGCGATTGTGTCGGACACTAAAGTAATTGGGGGATCCAATAGGGTGGGGTCTGGAGGTTGGAATCCCCTTTTTCGAACGATCAATGCATATGAATGAGGACATGTGCTTGGAACACCCTCCCCCTTCATCATGTGGTAGGATCCACCTTTTTAAAATGGCTTGATCCGCCCCTGAAAGTGCGATGGTTGTTTGTCTGATGATATGACACGCTAACCTCCGATGGCGTAACGCGGATATGGTCCAAGTAATAGTTTTCTTTTATTGCTGTGTTCCTATTACATTTTTGTTTGTTTCATCTATATATCGGGTCGTAGCCTTTCTCTCAAGTTTAAATTGCTGTACACTGGTCATTATATAACCCTATATGCTGCATGTACGGTGACATCCCATTAGTCCGACAACCTTTATTACGACAGCCAATTACTCAGACAGCCCACTGTTCTAACAGCCCATTACTCCGATAGCCCACTATTCCGACAACCCATTACTCCGACAGTCCATTATTCCGGCAAAGCATCTGTCTTATGTTTATGGGTAAATTTTCTCTAAAAAGACCAACTCCGTTCTCTTCATATTTGTAGTTGTCCGTTTTGATTCCAATTATTCTTTCTATGCGGTATATTTTTCTCAGTATATTAGAGCTGATACACATGCTTATTGCAACTGCTCAGTCCTTTCCCTCGTCCCTCTTTCGTTTTACGTGTCTGGGTATTTTATTTGTCTTTATATTTCATCGTTTGTGTGTCCACTGTCAGTCTGTGCTGTTCTAATTCGCGTTGTTTGTTGGTGTCTTGATCGATCTACCTTCTTTCATTTTGATTTTTGGGTTTCCACCTTTCGCGTTTCCGGGGAGTGCGGCTTCACCACTACAAACTACACAAATGAATATATCGGATTTTGGGCGGAACACTTTCTACCCCTTGTGTCACTCATCTGAGTTTTATTTAAATTGAGTTTGTCGCAGAAATAAGGGACTAATGTAGCGTCAAAATGAGAAAAAAACAGAGACAAACACATACCCAGATCCTAAAAAAAAAGAGGACAAACAGGACGAAATATGTGCTCTTGCGAAAAACAAATATGACGGACATGAACATTTCGGCAACTTCTATTTAAATATTCATGAAGAAAAGTGATATCGGGCCAGGGTACTGTATATGATATAGAAATATATGTAGTCGACGCACTTTCACTGCTCAAATAGAACGAGTGTAGTATAAAAACCAATAACAACTATAGTAAAAAATCTAAGACAATGTGCGACATTCTTGTTCCGCTTACAAGTGTCTTTGTCAAATTATCTTATTGTACAAACTTAGGTTTATGTGTTTTGAGGCAAATTTGAAACTCACTTTTACTTTAAAGATTGTTTTCAAAAAGAACTATTTTGATATCATTGATTTTAAGAAAAGTAGTTCGTATGTTAATTAACAATCGGTGCTCACCCAATCACATTAAGAATTGAAAATGCCAAATACTCCAAAAATCGTATTGTACAGCTCACAAAGTTGAGGAAGAGCGTCATTTTCAATCGAATGCTTACTACATAGACGTCACGCACGTTATTGCGTCCATACCGTGTAATCAATCAGTCCACACTAATAAACAGCTTTTTTTATAAAATCATAACCGTTAAGTTATATAAAACTTATATCCATAGATTAGAAAGGTAAATACTATTCCGAAAAAAGTACAAATTGTTTTATCATTGCGTGAACCCCTGTGGGATTCACGCATATTTATTAGTTAGAAATATGGTCTATGGAGGAATATTCGGAACTCTCTTATTGTTCATTCGGAACATTTCTACGGTTCTTCTTATCTGTATTAGCTTCCTGCAATTAAGAGCACCTCCATACGGGGTTTTGGTCCGTGTAACACTTATCAATTCAAAGTTTTAAAAAGTTTTGAAATTTTAGACTTTTGGAATTTTGATCAAAGTTTTAAAATATCAAAATTTCAAATTTTGTAAAAGTTTTTAAATTTTGAATTTTTTACCAAATTATTTAAACATTAAAATTCTAAATATCGTTTGATAGTTTAGGAATTCGATCAAACTTTTAAAATACTAAATCTAATGTGCAATTTTTATTATTTCACTTTTTGAAAGTTTCATTTTTTAAATTTTTGATTAAAATATCAAAAATAGAAAAGGGGCAGGAAGAGGGGTACCTGTAAAAAGCAAAACGAAACAATACTGAGAATTGAAAACATATTGATACTTAAAAAGTTAATGTACGTAATAAAACCACAGACAGAAAGTTGTAAGTATGAAAAATAGGATGACAAAATAAATATTTCTCAAAAGAAGAGAATTCATTTCAAAACAAAACGTACGGCTCTGATATTGGCCATTTTACTTGCTGGTTTTTCTAGCACTAATTTTTAGGAGAAACAGGAGTAACAATGTAACAATAAAAACTGAACAACTCGAAGTAGGTCAAATATTTTGAGTTGAGCATGTGTATAAATTTTCCCCTCAACTCTTAGCGATAAAAAGGCTCAATGCACGGTGTATTATCTCTTTTGATTTCATTTTTTTTCTGTTTTGCTCTACAACTTCTTACTCTCTGCAATCATGTTGGCTAAAGAATATATCATTCTATGTTCATTATTAACGATCATCTTTAACGTTTTAATCTGTTCTTTGAAAGTTGTTGGCCCTAAATATTCAGCTTTAAGCATTCCTACAAAGGTCGATCCAGAAAAGCGCTTCGGTTGTAACTTTTAAAGTTATGTTTTCATTTTTATCGGTTGTGTGACGATCATAACTATATTGCCTTGTATCAATGATTTAAGTTAATATTTTGTTAGACGGTAGGAATACTGAATACATGGTGTCAGGAGCGGATCCAGCCATTTAAAAGGGGGGATTCCTAACCCTGGACAGAAAAGGGTGTGGGGGGGGGGGGGGTGCTTCAATTACATGTCCCCATTCAAATCTATTGATCGTCCCAAAAAAGGGGGTTCCAACCCCCTAACCCCCCCCCCCTTTCTGGATACGCGCCTGGGTGTCTCAACTAAAGTTGCCCCAATTAACGTTGTACCTATTAAGGTTGTGCTTGTCTACAATGTTGGAATTTTTTATATATATATATATCTTATTTACGCTTAAATTAAGAATACTAAGATCAAATATTAGTAGATTGGAGCAAAGATACTGTCACAAGGTATCTACATAAACTCGTCATAGATGGATACCAGGATATAAATTTTATTGGTTTTTGCGCCAAACGCGCGTTTGTCCACAAAAGACTTATCAGTGACGCTCGAATCAAATTAAGGGCATACGATACAGTTTTGATCCTGTATTTACAAGTTCGTGAAAATTTGCATATAGGCTATTTTTTACCTGATTAAATCAAATATGTAATAAAAAATATACCTTCATGTGGTACTTTTTGAGTAAAACGAGGTCGAAATTTTGTTTATTTGCTCGAAATTCAGATTTGTGGCAGTAATTTCTTTTTCGAAAGAAAGACATAACTTTTTTGTTATAATTGATAAACACAAATTGTTTTTTGTTAAATAATCGGTAATTTCTGTATTTTATAAATATCCTAAAAAATATGCAATTTTTTATTCAGAAATAACTCATATTTATCAAATGTTCATGAATTGAGGAAAAAACGTCATTTTTTACTGCATGTATATCAAAATTAAAAAAATCCTCTATTTACAGTTTTATAACTCCTTTATATCTCCTTGCAAAATGAAACAAAATGCCGTTTTAAAAAATAGGGGTCCATGAACTCGTTTTCAAATCAAATCAGTTTGAATGATAAAAATCAGTCGAAAAATGCATCTTTTCCCGATATGTCACAGTTTGACGTCGCGAAAATAACAAATTACAGGGAACGTAATGACGTTGCTAACGTAACTGTATCGTATGCCCTTAAGTTAAAAAGGCAAATGAAAGTCAAATAAAAATTAAAAGGCCAAATAAAGTAAACGTTTCTATCCAACTTATAGCTCTGGTTTTGTAAAAGTTGAAACCATTCAAATCATATATAAATGTATACCTTATAAACATTAATTTTAGCATTCATATTTATGTAATAGTTGCCGCTGTACTACATTAAGCGCCCATCTCTCCATTTGTAGGTGTCGGTATTTTGAAAATGAAAATTCTTTTCAAAAGTATTTAAGCGATAAATGGTAATCTGTTTGGGAAGTCAAAATATAGATAGTCACTTTTTCTTTTCTTTGTAACTTCCACGAGGGTCTTCAGTGGCGGATCCAGAAAAAAAATTTGGGGTTGGTCCCAAATGAATATTGAATGGTATGACAAAGGTTAAAAAATACCTTCGACATTATGGAAAATCATGAATTTGGACAACACCATGCGATGCACATATTCCTAGGTAAAGGAATTTAAAGACATGTAAAACTGATTTGTATTTGAGACTCTATGCAATATCTTGCAATCTAAAATAGCACAACATACAACTGTCATCTGAATAAGGCAAGCTGTAAAAAAGGTTTAACTAAAATGTTCCGAATCGGTAAAAATAGTTTTACGTAAAATTGTTCAAATTTTACTAATTTAACAAACTTAACTGTTTTGACAATTCAATTACATGTATACAGGTGAATTGCATTGATCCGTATTATATCATTGTGACACCTCCAGGTATCCAGGTAATCCATAACCAATTAGTGCGATGAAAGGATTAATCTTAAGTGTTAATTTGTTAATTAGCTAGTTATTGAAAAAATAGACACTTTAAAAAAAATTGAGGTTCGTCATGGGGGTGGTCCGGTGCGCCGTGGGACCACCCCCTGGATCCGCCACTGGTCTTCGATAATGGTACATTAAAAATATGCTGATCCCAAATTTGATGAAAAAATAATATTCTGTGCAAGCAGAGGACAAAAAATTCTGAATCCAAATTTTCTCCATGCCATAGTGTTAAATTTTTAACCAGATTTTGATTAATAGCGATTAAAAACTTATTAAAATGTTTAGCGCTTCTACAAAACAATCACACCCCACTTTTAAAGTTAAATGGTTGCTCCCTTATGGACAGCATTTGGACTGTTTATCATATACATAGCTCCATTATTGGTCCTAAATCAATCACTGTTTTTTAGATAATAAATAAAAGGAAAGGGATATTATTGGTCCGTATTTGCATTTTGTTATTAGAACATTTTTAAGTTATCGTACAACAATCGACTTTGAACAAACTAAAAGAACAAAGGTACATGTACATCCAGTCAGAATGGGGCGTGTAAAGAGAAGCCACACTGTCAGCTGCATGACGGAATTTTCGATTTTTGGCCATACACTAATGTTGCTCTCGAAAAACCAGCACAATGTAAAACGCTAAATTTTAGGTAAAGAATTAACCAACGGAACGCTGAAAATTGAAATTTGAAAGTCAAGAAAAATAAGAACCGAAACAATTGAAGAGGTGTTTGGCCAAGGTGAAGTTAAAACATATCAAAATCCATCTGTAAGAGCTACTTTGTCCGAGGGAGTTGAATCCTAAATTTCTTTGTAATTTGTACGTAAACAACCAATTTAAAATTTGAATTATCGATTTTTTGTTGCCAGTGACAAGTATTGCATGAATGTTCCGGAACAAATAAGCAATAAATACAACAGGAAGAGAGTGTGCATAATGAAGAAATAACCTTCCAATTACTAGATATAGTAGTTCAATTAATGGAGCTGTCGTATGGCAGTAACTGCTAGCTTCATATATAGCAACTCCTTTGTTAATTCATTATCATTGTCATTTTGATTAGTTTCTTTTGTTTTCTATTCTGATATATTACTTGTATTCCTTTTTTTTAGTGCGTTTTACTGTTCGTATTACTGTGTGTTTTTCATTCTTTATTGGCTAGAGGTATAGGGGAGGGTTGTGATTTCACGAAACATGTTGAACCCCGCCGCATTTGTGTGCCTGTTCCATTTCAGGAGCCTCTGTCATTTTAAGTCTTGTATGATTTTAATTTTAGTTCATTGTTATATTTCGGAGTTTAGTATGACGTCTATAATTACTGAACAAGTACCCTTTTTAGCTCACCTGGCCTAAAAGGTCATGTGAGCTTTTCTCATCACTTGGCGTCCGTCGTCGTCGTCGTCGTCTGTCGTCGTTAACAATTTTTCAAACATCTTCTCCTCTGAAACTACTGAATGGATTTGAATGAAACTTAGCATGATTGTTCCTTAGACTGTCCTGCACAAAGTGTGTGCTTCGATTTTTGATCCGTCAAAAAACATGGCCGCCGTTACTTATAATAGAACATAGGGGTCAAATACAGTTTTTGGCTTATATCTCAAAAACGAAAGCATTTAGAGCAAATCTGACATGGGTAAAATGTTCATTAGGTGAAGATCTATCAGCTCTGAAATTTTCAGATGAATCAAACAAACCATTGTTGGGTTGCTGCCACTTAATTGGTAATTTTAAGGAAATTTTGCAGTTTTTGGTCATTATCTTGAATATTATTATAGATAAAGATAAACTGTAAACAGCAAAAATGATCAGCAAAGTAAGATCTACAAATAATTTAATATGACCAAAATTTTCAATTGACCCCTTAAGGGGTTATTGTCCTTTAATGACAATTTTTCACAATTTGTTCATCATATTTGCTAACTTTAAAAAATCTTCTTCTCTGAAACTATTGAATGGATTTGAATGAAACTTAGCATGATTGTTCCTTAGATTATCCTGCACAAAGTGTGTGCTTCGATTTTTGATTCGTCAAAAAACATGGCCGCCGTTACTTAAAATAGAACATAGGGGTCAAATACAGTTTTTGGCTTATATCTCAAAAACGAAAGCATTTAGAGCAAATCTGACCGGGGTAAAACTGTTTATTAGGTCAAGATCTATCAGCCCTGAAATTTTCAGATGAATCAAACAAACCATTGTTGGGTTGCTGCCACTTAATTGGTAATTTTAAGGAAATTTTGCAGTTTTTTGTCATTATCTTGAATATTATTATAGATAAAGATAAACTGTAAACAGCAAAAATGATCAGCAAAGTAAGATCTACAAATAAGTTAATATGACCAAAATTGTCAATTGACCCCTTAAGGGGTTATTGTCCTTTAATGACAATTTTTCACAATTTGTTCATCATATTTGCTAACTTTAAAAAATCTTCTCCTCTAAAACTACTCAACCAAATTCAACCAAACTTCAACTGAATGATCAGTAGGGTGTATCAAATAAAGATTGTGATTTATTTTTTATTACGTCAAAAGCATGGCCGCCATGGCTAAAAATAGAACACAGGGTAAAATGCAGTGTTTGGCTTATATCTCAAAAACTCCAGCATTTAGAGCAAACAAGGCAAGAAGTTAAAGTATTTATTAGGTCAAGGTCTACCTGTCCTGAAATTTTCAGCCGAATTGGGTAACTGGTTTTTCAGGTATAATGCCCCTGAATTGAGGATTTTAAAGAAATTTTGCAGTTTTTGGTTATTATCTTGAATATTATTATAGATACAGATAAACTGTTAATAGCAAAAATGTTAAGCAAAGTAAGATCTACAAATAAGTCAATTTGACAAAAATTGTCAATTGACTCCATAAGGAGTAATTGCCCTTTAAAGACTTTTTTCACAATTTGTTCATCATATTGACTTACTTTTAAAAATCTTCTCCTTTGAAACTGCTGTATCAATTTCAGCCAAACTTAAGCTAAATGAGTTTCAGAGTATCTAGTATAAATTTTATATTTCATTTCCTTGTATGTCAGAAACATAGCTCCTATGGCTAAAATAGAACATAGGAGAAAATGATTTTATTTTTACTTTTGAAGAAAATAGGACGATTCAAAGAACATTTAAATAAATTGAAAAGACAAAATAATCATTGATGAGAGATTTAACCAAAAAAATTAAGATGAGCGATTCAGGCTCTTGAAAGCCTCTTGTTTTGTCTAGGAGCCAGCTGAAGCACGCCTAGCACAACGTTCATTTCGACGCTAAACATTAAGGAAGCTGGCTTGTCCTGTTTTGGTTTTTCTGTCAGATTTTCGGAATCCTCTGGTTTTATCCATTTGAATGCCTTAACAAAATTTGCCCGGTAACCCCATTTTCTTTTTGTTAATCTTTTACATGTATAATGATAAGCCATCTGTAAAAAGTCTTATAAAATTTTGATTATTTTTTAACAGTTTTTGAGAACTTCAACTGGTCAGTGATAAAGCTATGAAAAGTCAAGAGAGAATATTTTCCCGCCAAAATTTCAATGGCTAGAATATCGAAAACAAGCACGGTGACCTATATATTTTATGTCCTCCGGATTCTTTTGTTAATCCCCTATCAATATAAACTAGCGTTTTGAAAAGTTAATTACTTTGAAACTGAGAAGCCAACTCCCTAAAGTATTCCTTTCGTGTCATTTCTTGGAACTGAAATTATTCATAAAAGGCAATATATTATTGTCATGCAATCGATAAAAAAGAAAACAAAACGTTTAAAGTTGCATGCGACCGAAGCGCTTTTTCTGGACCTACCTTCATAAGGAACGTCAAAAGGCGAATAATACTATTAAGTTGACTTCGAATTGTTCTTTTTTTCACTGTAACTTCTAAATTTTGGGCACTGGGAACACCAAATAGCTCTGAATTATTTATCCCTTATACTGTGGACTCATTCTTATTCGTTGTAAAACAATTTTCGTCGAATTCGTGGGTACAGGTGAACCACGAAATCATATGTTCAATGAATAACATGTTTTCTATAAGTAACAAGTGTGGACACAGATGAGTGTGGATAGTATGTTTGGATGTTTGACAGCGTCTTATGACAAAAGGAGTTCTATGTTTTTCCTATATGGTGTTTTTAACTGTGTTGCACGGTGACAACCGATCTGAGCATTAGGAGTTTTATTTATTTAATATATTTTTATGTTGAATACAGACATGGGGAGACAGTTATTACATTAGTTAACAAATGATTATGATAGAACATGTTCTTCATCTTTGGTCCCCCCCCCCCAGGGTGACTGGGGTATAGAAATATGGTCACTTGGTCTTCTCCCGACCGGCAGTAAAACGCTTGCCGAAGTGGGGCGACCGTTTGGCTGTGCGGGATGTATCAAGTTCGCAGTCACGTCCGGTCAGAAGGGGGACGTTAAATCCGATGCCTTGTGTAAAGAGAGTGCCACACTCTTTACACGTTAAGAACCCTTGCAACAACTCTATTTATTGTGAATTTGTTCTCGTCCTGAATATGCATGAAATATTTGCCACTGGACGTTAAGCAACCAACAATCAATCAATCAATCATCTTTGGTTTTGGATCGTTTGTAGCTGGGAAAGCAACACATAATAGGTTCATTTTTTCTAAATGGGAGATGATATCTAGATTTGAGAACATGATATAAGGAGCCAGTAACTCAGTGGTTGTCGTTTATTTATGTGTTACATATTAGTTTTTTGTTTATTTTTTTTTTAAATAAATAAGGCCATAAGTTTTCTCGTTTGAAATGTTTTATATTGTCATTTCGGGGCCTTTTAGAGCTGATTAAGTGGTATTGGCTTTGCTCATTATTTATGGCCGTACAGTGACATGCAGTTGTTAATTTCTGTGTCGATTTGGTCTCTTGTGGAGAATTGTCTCATTGGCAATCATACCACATCTTTTTATATGTAGCTTACTATTGGTATGGTTCTATTTATATTACTTTGTGGAGGATCGTCAGTATCATTAGTTATTTTTTTTGGTTAAAATGTCGATTTGTTCCTCAGATTAGAATACATTTATTGTTTTTTAGTAATGACAATGCCTGACATGATGCTTGGGGAAAGATGATCTAGGAAATAAACCTGTGCTGATTTATATCAATTCTTTAATTATATCTCCTCCAAAGCTGGTCGAAGCAAAGACAAGTTTTGACCAATATGAAAATGATTTCACCAAAAGAACCTTTGTGAACATGCTACAAAGATCTATAACTGCTCCAAAAGTAATCTGATAGAATTTGAAGCATGTCAAGCCGATATCATCAAAATCTACTTAATAAGTCTTAATATGTCTAAATACCTGAAAAGCTATATACATATATATACTATTCAAAAGATATTGCAAAATTTTTCCTTTTCATTTTTTGTTTTGTGAAATGAATACAAATATACGTGATACATGTGCCAATACAATATTTGTTGTGGTATGAAAGTGTAGTTATTAACATTAACTGTAACAATGTTAATTCACACAAAATAAGAAATAACAAATGAATGATACAGATACTCGGAGCAGCTTTATACGACTGCAGAGGTCGAACCCTGAACAGTTGGGGCTAGTATGGACACAACATTCAAGCTGGATACAGCTCAGAATTTGGATTGTGGTTAAATAGTTGACACTACTTAGGTTTCTGACATATAATGAATGTGGGGCCCTTTATAGCTTGTTGTTCGGTGTGAGCCAAGGCTCCGTGTTGAAGGCCGTACTTTAACCTATAATGGTTTAATTTTTAAATTGTTATTTGGATGGAGAGTTGTCTCATTGGCACTCACACCACATCTTCCTATATCTATAAAGCACTTAAAATGGTTTTTTTTTCTTTTGTGCAATTCACCAAGCTGTTGAATATTAATCCTTTTAAAAAAAAAAAAAAAAAAACCACTTGAAGTAATTTTCTTTTTAATTTCTGAAATCTGAAATGAGAAAAATTCCCTTACCCCTGTCCCTCGATTTTTTCAACTCCCCCTTTCCCTTGTTCCAACCAGATGCTCTACAGGGAGCAGCTTTATACGACCTGAGAAGTTGAACCCTGAACAGTTGGGGCAAGTATGGACACAACATTTAACCTTGATACAGCTCTGAATTTGAATTGTGATTAAATAGTTGTCACAACATAGGCTTCTGACAAAGAATGAATGTGGTCTAAGAACTTCAACTTAAAAATTTTAAATTGGACATTTACCTACATGTATTTTGGTCCAATATCCAAAATCTAAATACATGGTTAAATTCAGCATATCATAGAACCCTATTTTTTGATGAAATCAAATAATGTTTAGTTTTTGACCCTTTAGACCTCCATGTGAACCAATTTGATAACCGGGCCCAAATATTAAAAATCTAAATACACGGTTAGATTCAGCATATTGAAGAACCCCATATATTCAATTTTTGTTGAAATGAAACTAAGTTCAATTTTTGACCCTTTGGATCTTAATGTAGACCAATTTGAAAACGGGACAACACTGTGCAATTGAATATTTCTGGCTATTGGCAATACTGTGCAATTGCAAATTTCTTGCTATTGCGCAATATTGTGCAATTAGATATTTCTTGCTATTGCGCAATACTGTGCAATTAAGAATTTCTTGCTATTGCACAATACTGTGCAATTGGAGATTTCTTGCTAGAATGTGCAATACTGTGCAATCGAATATTTCTTGCTATTGAACAATACTGTGCAATTAAAGATTTCTTGCTATTGCAGAATACTGTGCAATTGAAAATTTCTTGCTATTGCACAATACTTAGTATAATTTTGAAACTCGATTTGGACCAACTTGAAAACTGGGCCCATAATCAAAAATCTAAGTACATGTTAAGACTCACGTGCACCATATCAAAGAACCCCAAGAAATCATTTTTTGTTAAATTCAAGCTAATTTAATTTTGGACCCTTTGGACCTTAATGTAGACCAATTTGAAAACAGGACGATAAATTAAGAATCTGAACACGGTTATATTTGGCATATCAAAGAAGCACAATAATTCATTTTTTTTGTGGTCATAAACCTTTATAGATTTCTATTAACTTATACTAAAGTTATTGTTCAAAAACTAAGAAAAATACTTATTTGAGACCTGTTTTTGGCCCCTAAATTTTACACTTTACTTTTGTGGCCATAGACCCTATGTTAAAATATCATAGATTTCTGTTTACTAATACCTAAGTAATAGAGCAAAAACCAAGAAAAATGCTAATTTGGGCCCTTCTTCTTAAACTGTTGAGACCAAAACACCCAAAATCAATCCCAGCCTTCCTTTCATGGTCATAAACCTTGTGTCTGAATTTCATATATTTCTATTTACTTTTACTTAAAGGGGCACTAGCTACGATATATATAAAAAAATAAAGTATGATTTTTTTTTAGATCAATCATTTAATAATCAAATTGGAATAATGAAATAATAATTTGCTTTTAGCAATCAATTTCCTTTAATTTTGTTGAAATAAGCGATTAAACATAATTTTTGACTGATTCGCTTGCAAGTGAAAACGTCATCATCATTCTAACCGGTATTCATGTGAACTTCAAGTTAACCCCTAGCTAGAGATTGACAACGCATGCATTGTACGTGTACTGGTTATTTAAATAAAAGAATGTCAACAATGAAAGTGAAACTACGGTAAATCATTTGATTACTAATTCGATGCACATAAAATCATTCTTATATGGTTAAAAACAATTAGAAACATCTATTTTTAATCTATAAAATAAAATCAAACAGACCTATAAAAATGCAATTGCACGTGTTGTTTTAATCTATTCGTATCTTTATTTTTGTTTACATCGCTTATATGGTCATCTGAGGTCAAATCGATAGTTAATTAGATGGCGTCTGGACTAAAATACACACGAAACGAACCTATATATTATCTACCCCATGCTCTGTAAACTGTTTATTTTAGACTTTTGATAGTTTGGATAAATGTTTTACATTGTTATAAACCAAATATGAGAATTTGAGTCAAATCGGTTACAATGAATTTGACAGCTAGTGCCCCTTTAAGTAAGAGTGCAAAAACCAAATGTATTCGGACAAAGACGATGACGCCAACGTGATACCAATATACAACCAAAAAATTTTCAATTTTTGCAGGTCGTATATAAATTATCTCAAATCAAATTTCTTATGGAGTTTGCAACAAGAATTATTCAACTACTCATTTTAATACATCATAAAGTATTAAAATATAAAATGTCATACAGTCATGGTGAGGATGCCCCGCGAGCATATAATGTTATAAAGGTACATAAATCAAGAACTGTAAAAGTGAAGCTGCCAAAAATTGAACTTAAACTGAGTTTAGAGGTAATAAGCATTATATTAGTATACACATTTCACTAAATTTAGTTGAGACAAACTTGAGAAATTTTTCCATTTGTGAAAGGGCACAACCCTAGAATGATAATCAAAGTGCTTGTAATCCCTGAATGGCTATTAAAGACTGCTTAAATTTATCAGTTGGTAGTAAAGTGAATTTTGCATTGTATATTGTATATATAGCAATATTTAAAGTTGATTCAACTGCTATTCTGGACAGAGAAAGATAACTCTAATTTTGAAAGAAGATTTCATAAAGCATTGGCTTTAGGTAATTCAACAACCATTCTGGACAAAGAAAGATAACTCCAACTTATTGTCTTGAATCTACAAAACTGTTTTTTTTTTGGCCCTTAATTCCTAGACAGTGGGACTGACTGTTTGCCCCAACCTTCTACTTATGCTATTAAATATTATGGTACAATTTCAGAACAATTGAAATACTTGAACACAACTTTTTGTACTGACACTAGATTAATGCTTGTTTTGGGCACCTTTGGAACGCTTATTCCTAAACCTTAGGGACTATATATAACCCCCCAAAACAATCCCAAGCTTCATTTCATGATTATATATATTATGTTATAATTTTATGGCTTCCTTTTTACTTATACTAAAGTTATTATCTGGAAACCATCCGTCTTGGGACGACGACGACAGCATACCTACATGTATTTCAACCGCAAAAATTTCTGTGGTTGTATAAAAATTTCAAACATGTACATTGAAATACAGTTTTAGAAATTGATAAGCCTAGATAGACCTTATAATTTTTTCCCCCACATAGTTGAAGGACCATTTACACTCAGGACCGAGTCATCAGTAGGCAGTACAGATGTATTAAAACAACCTAGTATCATATTGCTAGTAGTGGGAGTAGCATTCTCCTAATTTTAAAGCCAAATTAGACTTTTGACCCCAATTTTACGGTCCACTGAACATAGAAAAAGAAAGTGAGTTGCATGCTAAAGTTTTCGGTCAAGGTTGTTTTTGATGAAGATGAAGTCCAATCCACTTGAAACTTAGTACACTTGATGCTTATGATTATGACCTTTTTAATTTTAAAACCAAATTAGATTTTTTACCCAATTTCACGGTCCATGGAACATGGAAAATGATAGTGCCAGTGGGGCATCCGTGTACTTTGGACACATTCTTGTTTTTATTAGTTGTTAGTGGCTTTGAACTAGCTGTCGGTAACTGCGAGTACTCTCAGATCAGAACTTATAGTGTCTAAATTTTGTTGTTGGGATATACTGTAATATCTGGCCAAACGGGTGTCTTTACTTTGCTGCCACCACCTGTGTTTCAGGTACACAGGAAACCTCAATAGACTAGAACAAGCTAGTCTAAAACAGAGAATGGGTGATTTAAACGCGGGTGTACTTTATATTACTAGACCAACAGGGTTAAAATACATCTGACACATTAACTTCACTTTATATTTAACGAGAAACTCAAATTGCGAAAACAATATGGGTAACGAATATTCAAATACGTAATAGTCTGTGTATCTAAACTCACTTTCTATCGTGCAGCATTACACTGTAAAATAGAGGCTGCACCTCTATAAACTGGAATCGCATATAAACTAACACTCAAGAAGTGGAAACTTCCAGGACAGTACCATCAGACTATTCCACAAATAAATATTATCTATCTGACAATCGAATAGTCTCTTGTCTCAGTCTAACAAGAAGATCTATTCTCTCATGAGACAGTCTAAGGACAACAACCAGAGACCAGTTGGACAACAATGGCGTATTATGTGTTTTCAGCAAGGAAAAGTAAGATAAATGTGAGCATAAAGATGTTTTATCAGTAAATTCATGAATTGTTCAGTAAACAATATTACACAGTTTTTATCTAAATTATTTGCTACAGTCTTCAATCAACTATCAAATATGCTATAACATTAACATATATATATATTATATATATGCCATCTTCTAATAAATTATACATTAAAAATAACCTTAACTTGTTATATTTAATACTATGACTTCAGCCTCCTGGAGTAGGCACAGGAAGACAACTTCAATCGCTGAGATTGAGCGGATTATTTACAAAGCAGTTTAACTATTCTAGCTTCTTACAATTCCTAACCTAACAAATATTCAGAATTAACAAATATTCTCTCTGAATGCTGGAAAATCTCAGCAAACAGGATACTTAACAAAATGTCCTTAACAAAATGGGAGGGGAAAGGGGAATGGGGAAGGCATGTAACTTTTTTCCGATTAACTCAAAGAAACAGGTTGGCAAATCTAGCCTGAATAAATAGACCAGCTATTTATATGTACATGTACAATTATATTAAATCCATTTTTGGTTCTGATCTAAGTCTTAGAATACAAAGACTTATAATGAACTGCAGTAAAACTGCTTAAACTACATGATAGAAATTAGATAAACTTCAGCTATCGACTGTATCAACTGACCGAAAATCTGGCAACATCACTGTAGGTCTGACAAAGTAGGAAGAGCCCCTGACAAACAGGTGCAAGCTTTATATACCCGAAAAAGCTATCGGGGTAACGAACGGTTCTTATCGGGGGAACGAACGGGTAACGGGGAACGGGCCTGACAAGTACGAAAAGAATCCCCGATAGCTAGAACTAAGTACATAAAAACGTAAACAACATGTTGACGGAACATAATAATCATCTTAGTACAATTTACTAATAAACTTTCATAAGAAAAATTGGCAGCACTCCTTTTGAGAACCGGTGTCAAACTTTAAAATAGCCAAACATCGAATCATAGGCGATAACAGGTGCTCAACATGAAAATACACATGTTTTCCAAGGAATTTCGCTTGGCCAAGTCATTACAATACAAGTACTCGCCCACGTCCACTCTATTTTCTTGTTAGATGTATTTATATGTGTACCCATCTGATGAGTTGAGCCTTTTACAACTGATTTTCATAGTTCGTTCTTATGTTGTTCTGTTACGCCACTGTCCAAGGTTAGAGGGAGGGTTGGTATCTCGCTAACATGTTAAAACCCGCCGCACATTCTGTATATATGTGGCTGTCCCAAGTCATGAGGAGCCCTTATTTCAATGGTTGTCGTTTGTTAATGTGTAATATACATGCAAGTTTTTCGATCGTCTGTTTGTACATAAATTAGGAATGTTTTACGTTTATCATTTCGGGGCCTTCTATAGCTGACTATGCAGTATGGGCTTTGCTCATTGTTGAAGGCCGTTTAGTTGTTAATTTCTGTGATGTCATTTTTCTCGAAAGTTGTTTCATTGGCAAGCATACCACTTTTTTATATATATATTAACCGTGCAAACTGACGAACAAACGTAGTAAACATTTTATTCATCCCCTCAAACTCAGTTTTCATAAGAGATGATAACTTTAAATGAAAATGTTAAACTGGGTCTTAAAAGGGTAAATTTTTCGGGAGAGATCCGTTTGCGCCAAAAATGCGTCCTTTTGCGCCACAACTTTTTTTCTCTAATGCTACGTTTGCGCCACCTGTTTTAAAATTACATGGTATCATTTGCGCCAAAAATAAAATATGCGATTGCGCCAATTTTAAGAAAAACATTCCTTAATCAAAGAAAACATTTTTCTATTACAGTCTCCTGATTTGGAAGGCAAAAACATTTCTGCCCCGCATACAAGAAATTTCACGTTAGCTTCACAACCGAGAATAACAATGCCACTTTCAATATCATTTACTAAAACAAACTCTTCTTTATTTGTGATCACTCCTACCTCACTTAAAATTTCTTGAAATTCTCTGAACTTTTTGGTTGGGCATGGTAGAGTTAAATCTTCTCTCTCTGTACATGGACTGTATTATGCACTTCAAGTCATTTTTCTGTAGATGTCCCCCTTCATGATGAAATAGCTCCGTGCACATAATCTTAGCTGGTCTTTCTGATATATTTTCTGTAGCTTTTCTTTTGGCGCAAATGATACCCCTGAAAAACAGTAATTGGCGCAAAAGGAGTGCTGCCAATTTTTCTTATGAAAGTTTATTTTTCTATATAAGACGGCTCATCATATTTAGAAGACTAACTACTTGGCGTGCTAAAAAGCTTGTAATTAAATTAGAATAATTGATGTAAAGTTATGTTAAACACCTACAATGAAATGCTTTAAACTGCATTTTCCATATCTGTTAGATCCTTGTTCATGTAAATATGCCTAATTCTGAAAATCGATGCCAAAATGACTTTATCATGACATATATAAGCTAGCGTAATATGGTACTTATGTGACTTATGTGTTATAGAAAGCTGACTGTTTTATTTAAAAAAGTAATTAAGCTTTTTAAAACTGAGTACGGACTATAAAGTGGCACCTTTCTAAAGTTTTTCAGTAAGGAATATATCACAAGATTTCCTTCGATATTTTATTAAAATAAACTTTTGACTATTTAACTTACATTTTGCCATTCGTATTTCTTACGACGAACAGAACTACTTCAATCATTCACCTCTTAGTTTCATCTTTTCCTTACTTATTTCAATCAGTTTTAATGTGTTCTTGACGACTTCCCTTTTCGGTGATCGATAGAAATAATATTTTACTATAAAGTATGTTAAATACATCAAAAGTCACAATACATTATATTTACAAAGTTACAATATTTTACTTCATTGTTCAGTTCAAATGGAAAAGATGGGTAATCTACCACGTTGATGAGTCTGTTTTGGTATCTGTCTTTCAAATGTCTCAGTTGAGTAATGTCTTCATTTTCTTTATAATAGGACTGTAGTCCATATTTCTGTGTCTATTGCCAAATACACTGGTGAAGTTGAAGAAAATGCTAGCTTGGATGCAGATTACTGTGCAAATTGTGTCATATTTATAGTTTGGCTACTAAACTGTTGCATTTATATTCTAGTTGTTAAACTATTAAATCTGAATCTGAATCTGTTAGAATTAGTTGGATATTTTTTATATTAAATCTCAGAACAGTGTATTTTTTATTAAAATTCTAATAGTCCACCAGCAGAGGCATCGACCCAGTGGTAGTAATAAAATAAACCGTGGTACCATAAATTTTCCTTTACTAATAGCAGAATATAATATTCTTTTAACAATAATTATTTACAGGTGAAATAAAAAGTAAAAAATATGACTACAATTTCAGAAATAAACTATTATTGCTAAAACAACAATTGCCTCTATGTTTACAATACATGCAATTAAAAGTGGGCAAACCAGGATGACACCCTTTGCTCTGATTGTTACAGGACACACGCTGACCTAAAGTTGTTAATGTCTGTGTCATTTTGGTCTCTTGTGGATAGTTGTCTCATTGTCATTTATACCACAATTTCATTTATTTATTTGACCTTGTAAACAGTTTTATTAAAATACCGTAATCGGTAATTTACTAAATTCATATCGTGAAAGAATAAGTCGGGTACACCTTTTTACATCCAGGCATGCTTAAGTTACACTTGTTGTTTCTTATTAATAAAAAATGATTTAAATTTTAGCATTTATCTAAAGATTAGATTATTTACACACACACACACAAATAGGGATAACTGTTTATTTTGAAACACATGAGATCCATATCTTTATAATTACATTTAATAGATGGATGTTTCATCATAATACTTTATTCTGATTGGCTAACTGCATATCACGTGTTATTCCTCAAGCAATTGCATCACTCAATAAAACTTTTAATTCATCATAACACGTGGTCCCATAATAAAGTGCACATGTGAATTAAATAAAACAATTATAAAATTCGTGTTTTCATGATCATAGCTAAAAAATGTAATTATAAGTATTGAATGCTTCTGTTTGTAACTTCATAGGGTTGTAAAAGCGTCAGTGACTGTGCGCACATTTTTAGTAAGAAGAGCTTCCGCTTGATTTGTTTGTATATTGTACAATCATATCAGTAGGATAACAAGTTAACCAATTAAATTCAAATATAAAATATACAAGTTAAACTATGCCTATATATATATTGTTTAAAGATGTCAATCTTATTTTCAAAGCTTGTATAAAGTGACAACTATACACACAAAGCAAACAAGCCAACCAAAGTTTTACTTTGCAAGCATCAGGAAATCAGCTGTAACGATTTTAGTCAGCAAATGTCAGTAAAAAAACGAAAACAAAATGAAACTACAGTTGCTGACTTTACTACCTTCAAAACAAAGGGAACAGTTTGGAAGTCTCATATACTGAAATGTGACAAACATAAATACTTATAGATTTTGTTAACACTGCCATGTATGTATACTTATTTCTTCGCCTTTTTTACGAACACAAAATTCAAGGATCACACATTTGCCTTTAATTATCTATACTGAAATTGCTGTAATCGTGAATATTAGCACCGGCTGTTATCAATGGTTACTTTACACTAGTAAGTTTGTCTCATGGGTAATTGTGTTATTCGCTGTTGTTTCGTTGCTGTCTGGTGGATGAATACATGAAATCTCAACCCCCTTTTTTTGCCGATCAATGCATTTGAATAGGGACATATAGTTGGAACCCCCCCTTTTTTAAATGGCTATATCTGCCCCTGTTGAAGGTTACAAGAGCGCAACTTTGATTATTTGTAATGCATTTTCCATAGGGTTCCACTGGTGTTCCATTTTTTTTTCGCGAAGACTACACAAACTAGGGGAAAACAGGTAGCAGTTCCTGTTACTGGAAATGCCAGTGTTGCATTACAACCAAAAGAATATTTAGGGTCATGCATCTCAAATTTTTATATTCAAATACGGCGATTAGTTATACTTTTTATTACATTGGCTAATTTGGCTAATGGCTTTCTTTATGAAATAAATGTAGAAAATGTAAGGAACCATGTTTTTCCTTCGCATTCACAATTTGTTTTGATCCGATTTTATCGACATCTAGACAACGCCTATTGTTGTGTGACGTCAGAGAGTAAAATAAACACGTTTATTTCACGTGAAATTATTGGTTTTTATTTAACTGGGAAATCAATGTAATTTATTGCAACCAATGTAATAAAGGGCAATAACTCCTAAAGGGGGCAACTGACCATTTCGGTCATGTAGAATTAATTGCGGTCTCACTAATTAGCGACAAGAAGAATTTTAGCGACAACAAGCGTCAACAAGAATTATTTTAGCGACAAGCGACAAGAAACTATTTAGCGACAAGAAAACATATTTTTTAATTAGAATTAATTATTGCAATAAATATTAAAAGAATATGCAAAGGAAAATTATTTTAGCGACAAGAAAGTTAAAACTGATAGAAAAAAAATGAAACATTAATTTAATTGATCATCTATTACGTATAACAGCCAGTATTACGTTTAATTATTGTATTATGAGATTACTTTTCCTTGTGTTTTAGAACATATTATTTATCTTATAATTTGTTTTTTAAACTCTTTTCGTGCAATATATAGTAAGCTCGCAAAATGAATTATTTGTGCATCATTGTCCTGAAAATATTGACACAAATTGTGAAATACAAAAAGAACTGAAATCAAACAAGAGGAAAAGAAAATTGAAATGTGAATGTTTTCATCTTTTTATTTGTTTATTGCTTCATTAAACGATATTTATCATGTTAATGCCTCAGGCAAACCACCAAATGTTATCTGCTACACAGATTTCCAAATGAAGCATTTTGCCAGTGCTTGTAAATCACCAATAATTGGTGTTGACAGAACATTCAATTTTGGCGCCTGCTTTGTCACAACAATTGTTTTTCCGGAAAACAAACTTAAACGCAAAGGGAAAAACACAAACCCAATAATAATGGGACCAATTTATTTGCATTGGGATGGTGCTTGCATTGCCACACATACCAACGTTTTTTTTACTCATATTGCCTCAGTGCTTGATACAACAATAAGTGATACCTAGTCCAAATAATTATGACGTCTGGCAAGGCTATTTTAAATTTTTTTCTGGGACGCCTTCCTATAGGAAGGCGTCCCAGAAAAAAAATAAAATAGCCGTCCCAGACGTCATTATTATTTGGACTAAGTGATACCTAGCTCTATGGCAGATTAAATCGGAGAAAGAAAAGGCTTTTGCATTGCAAAAACTCTTGACTCATGGGAGAAAGTTAAACACAATCCCAGAGTCTACCACTTCCACAGATGGTGGACTGACAATCCCCAAAACAAGTGCATGTGCACGTAAACCTTGCCAACGGAAACGTATTAAAAATGCTAAAACTACAACTTCAAAAAGGGCAAAAATACAGTGAACCTTAGTGGTAAAAATCTACGGCTTATCAGAATTGGACCACCATGTACAAAATGTATAAATATTATGTTAGATAGGAATGTACATATTACTATATAATGACTAAAAATAATTTAAAAAAAAAATAAAAAAAAAATATATGGACCCCAAGGTAGAACCACGTCCTCGTCGTGTGGTCTGGAAACACGCATTAATAATAAAGATGGCAAAGCGTGGCTAAGAGTTCTACAAATAAAGCATCAAATTGACATAACAAGACTACACTTAGAGCATAGTATTAAGCAAATGAATCAAAATATTATATTCCATTATGCCCGCTCCAAATATATCTCCATTTGTTTATTCATACTTTGACTTTGATGAAAACAGATACATACATTATCTTATACATATTCTTCATATTTAAAAATTAAAAAAAAGAAGCTCCATCTCTTTCTTCTTCACAAATATTAAATTTCTTCATCTAACAATATACTAATATAAACTTCACAATCACTTTCTTCCTCACAAATGTTTCATTTCTTCGTCTATCTATATAATAAAACATTTTAATTAGACATATCTGCTCGTAAATTTAAAAAAAAACGTTACATACGAATTTCTTTATATCTAATAAAAAACATGTTTTCTTGTCGCTAAATAGTCTTCTTGTCGCTTGTTGTCGCTAAAATAATTCTTGTTGTCGCTTGTTGACGCTTGTTGTTGCTAATTAGTGGGACCCCTTATTTGTAAATCTTACTTTGCTGAACATTATTGCTGTTTACAGTTTATCTCTATCTATAGTAATATTCAAGATATCAACTAAAAACAGCAAAATTTCCTTTAAATTACACATTCAGGGGCAGCAACCCAACAACAGTTGTCTGATTCATCTGAAAATTTCAAATAAGATAGATCTTACCCTGATAATCAAATTTACTTCAGTCAGATTTGCTCTAAATGCTTTGGTTTTTGAGTTATAAGCCAAAAACTGCATTTTACCCCTATGATCTATTTTTAGCCATGGCGGCCATCTTGGTTGGTTGTCCAGGTCATCGGACACATTTTTTAAACAAGATACCCCAATGATGATTGTGGCCAAGTTTGGTTTAATTTGGCCTAGTAGTTTCAGAGGAGAAGAATTTTGTAAAAGTTAACGACGCCGGACGCAAAGTGATGGGAAAAGCTCACTTGGTTCGTCGGGCCAGGTGAGCTAAAAACAATATAATCAATCAAAAAGCTTTAGAAACCTGTGTCAGTGGACCTCTGACATACACCGTAAAACATGTGTGTATTGGCAAATCAAAATTCAATAAAAAAAAAATATCAACGTATATACATGTACATCAAAACGTACAAGTTGAGTGTTCACTTGTTGCATGCCATCTAGAAAGTGACACTACGATTTATTACCAGACAGAACACCCATTGGTCTATACTGTATAGGTGACCCTTTTATATATTATTATGATCCATAAACATCAGTACAATATTTCCCAACTATACTAAAACAAAACGCGGGAAAAATAGTTATACTCAAGTCTCCAATAACTACAGCATTTGCTGCATATTATTCTACTTCTAGAAATAATCTACGGGCAATATTATGTATAGAAATGATACAAAAATGTTTTTACACCCCATATGCCTTTTCATATTCTATTATAGGATAAACAAACTTTCCTTGATTTTACAAATACATCGAAACAAACACAGTGTACCTTAAAGGTTACCCTTGGTTATCATTTCTAAAGCTGTATTTGCTGAAGATGCACATACTGTCAATATTTGTGGGTGGATTTTCCCCCAAAAAGCTCTTAAAAGGAAATTGTTAAATAGCAATTTTTTCCACAATTTTAAACAAATTAGTCAATTTTACAATGACTAAGCTTTAACTAGAGGCTCCCAAGAGTCTGTCTCGCTCTCCTGTATTTACCGATGCTTTGTAAATCATGTAAAATTAGGTTAAAACATAATAAATAGTAGTCCTTATTTTTGAGTTTATTATGATTTCAAAGTTTATATTTGACATAAGTTAACCAACACCAAAAAGGGGCTGGGGTCATAATGTATGTACAACTTCCTAAGTCAAAGTTAAAAATGTTGGTTTCAAATGACAACCCCATGTCTATGTTAAGAATCATGTCCATTTTGTTTCTCCAGAACTGATGTGATTTCAACATTTATACTTGACATGTCATCAGTAACAACATATTAAAATTTGGGAAGCTTTGGTAGAACAGTTCATTCGTAAATGCATGGACCCGACTGGGTCAATCTTTCAAGAACCATAAACTCCTAAACGGTAAAAGTCAAAATCGCCATTATTAAACTTGACCTTCATTTTAGTTGTCAGTAACAACATATTAAAATTTTAAAAGCTTTGGTCGAAAAGTTCATGAGTTAATGCACGGACAACATTTGATTGCCGTACATGTACATCCCAAAATCAATAACCGACATTTTTGTCACAAAAATCTGGTTTAAAAACTCAATGTACTGTAGTACATATTCACTTTTGTTTGTTTTTATGTTGTTATGAATTCTTCTCCATCATATGCAAATTGATATAATAGCTTTTGTAGTAATATAAAATGATAAAAGTATAATGTGAATGTGTGATTTGGACTCGTCAGTAGGCATTACACACATTTACATAACACCAAAAAACATCATGTTTGTTGGGGGACTTATTTCATTGAGTGTGTCTGCCTAGACTCCCAAGGCTATTTTGACAAACTAATCAAATATGAGAGAAATGTGTTTTAAAAAAAAAAAAATCCAAAAATATATTGCTAATCGCAATTAATATTTTCATTTTAATTTTTGGTGTCAATTTTGCCTTGTGAGTTTCGTCCCTTTAGTGCTTTTCTACGAAATGGTTAACATTGGTCTCAAGTTATCAAATAAGTTTTTATAGAAAATGTTGAAATTCAGAAAGGGAATTGATGTAATTATTTGAAAAATGATTCATATTTATTTTCTTAGTAATTAATTGGAAAGTTTATTTAAAAACTGAAATAGTTTTTATTATTTCAAAAAATTTAAAGTTATAATTAAATAACTTCACTTAGGATTTGAAAGTCTAAAATAAGAAGGAATGAACAGATTTATTCAAAGTATTTCAGGAACCATAATTTTGATGATTTTGTTTTATAATGGTGTTATTTACTTTTGTTAACTATTGTCATTCTGTGTATTAACATAATGTAAGATAATTAACAATAATTGTTTTAATGATAAACTTTGGAGTTCAAATAAACAGTTGTAAGGAAATATTATTTTGAAACATATAGTGCATAGAAACATTGAAATATTTTTAAAAATTCAAATCTTAAAATGGAATGTTTTAAAATCTTTTATATCAAATTTAATGAAAATACAACTGTTTTAGGATTAAAAAAGTAAAATATTTGTTTCTAATAACTGATTATGAGACCTAAATTATGTTTTTTTAGTAAACAATATGGGAAATAATATTCTAAATGATTTATGGTTGAAAGGATATTTCAGTTATCATGGTTACTGCACATATTTTAATATTGATAAAAGTAGAAAAGGAACATTGTTATTACTTTAGAAAAGTTGCATTTCGCAGATCTGTTTGTTTTATACATGAGTTATTATATTAGAAATTTTTATTTCCTGCATTTTGTGTATATTCAAAAGTGCAGTCAAGTTAAATTTAAAGAGATTATCAATTCAAGCTCTATTTAAATCGATAGTTGAAAAGCTAAATTATTTGATGTAAAATAAATAGAATTCGAGTATAGAAAAGTTAGTAATGCATTTCTTTAATAAGTATTGATATTTATATTGGGCTGATGTTTAGACGAGTTTATAAAAATGGATTGACAAATAAAGGGACGAATTGAAAAAAATATACATAACATAAACACAATATATTAAGCAATAGTATAAAAACAATAATAGTCTATCATCACTAAATATAAAATATAACAGTAAATATAAAATATAGCAATAAATTTAAAATATAACAGTAAAATATAACAGTAAATATAAAATATAACAATAAATTTAAAATATAACAGTAAAATATAACAGTAAATGTAAAATCAATAGAAATATTTGGAATTTATTGAAATCTGTAATAAAGTTGACTTTTAGGGTATGTAAGAGGGGGGAACCCAGGGAATGGTCACATATTTTCTCAAAATTTTGGCTAAAAAAGTTTGACTCGGTTGGTAATAAAATACAAAAAAATACAATTTTATTCATTTAATTTCCAAAAAACTATTTAAATATATTATAAATTCACAGTTCAAATGTTCATGCACCTTCTATGACTTAACTAATATGTTTTCTTTAAAATTTAGGACAATAAAAAGTCATTTCAGAATTACATTGACAATTCCATTTAAATGACAAATGACACAACCATATCCTAAAGACATAGAAACCACTGATTCCTCCAAAGAAAAAACCAAGAAACACACCGAGAACTACCTCAGTAACTCCAAAACAAACTATGTTAAATGTTAGTGAAGATCATACCATGCAAGCAAAATGTAATTCTGAAATGAATTGATAATTTGATATTTGCTTAGTCCAAAATAAAACTTTAAAGATATAAATTCTAAGGTGCATGAACTAAACCATAAGTTTTGGTGTAAATTTAAAATTGATTTCTTTTAAATTCTTAATTTGAAATAAAACAAAAATGTTTAAAAATGTTTGAATGAAAAATTCAGGTAAAAATTATTATTATTATTATTATTATACAATATTTATATAGCGCATTATATAATTTTTCAAATTACCCAAGCGCTTAACATGAATAAAAAAATAAGATACATAAGGTAAAAGCAAAATATACAATCACATAAATACAATTTCTGAGCAGTGGCGTGTAAAATGAAAACATTGATTGTCGGTTGAATAGAATAATATAAAAGAATGTACAACCCACACAAAAAATATCAAAAATTTAAAATTAATCAAAATGAAAGAAAAGTAAAAAGTTTACAAAAAATAAAAATGAGTAAATAAAAAAATCAAAAAATAAAAATAAAAAAAATCACAGAAATAGCTATAAGAAGTATATTAAATATGATTTAAAATTTCCTCTGTAAAAATTTAAAATAATGATTATCATTAAACCACAGTGACTCAAGTATTAAAAATTATTAATAATACAATACAATCAACTGATAAAACAAATTGTTCATAAATTTCAAAATTTACAAAAAATCAATGAAAGCACTTTGGAAAAAATATGTCTTAAGATCCTTTTTAAAAACGTCAAGAGATTGTTCATTTCGTAAGGATGAAGGTAAGCTGTTCCAAAGAGTTGGTGCGGCAATATCGAACCTTCGTTCACCATAGCGTTTTGTCCTAACATCGTTTGGTAGTCGTAACAGCATGCTTTTCTCCAATCGCAAGGCTCTACCAGGTTTGTAATGTTCAACTAATTCCTGTAGGTATGTTGGTGCCTTGCCATGAATTGCTTTAAAAGTGTACAGCAGGAGTTTGTACTGACAACGAAAATGAACCAGTAACCAGTGCAATGAAATGAGAACAGGTGTTATTGAATCGTATTTTCTCTTGCACGTTATTAGCCGTGCTGCTGTATTTTGCACACGCTGTAGTTTTGTTATTACACAGCTATTTGTTCCATGTAACAGGGCATTACCATAATCTAGTCGTGATGTAACGAGTGAGCACACTAGAGTCTTGCATGCCTCATCTGTAATCAGGGATCTAATGCGACCAATATTTCGTATCTGATAAAAACATGCTTTTGTCGTTGCACTAGCTTGTTGTTCCATGCTGAGTGTTTTGTCAAAACAAAATCCAAGATTTTTCACACAAGAAGCATCAGTCAATATAGTTCCATCAAATGTTAGTTGGAAACTGGATAGTTGCTTTAGTTGTTGTTTTGGTGCAAACACAATTAATTTGGTTTTGTCTTGGTTTAATTTAAGCATGTTGATACTCATCCATGCACTGATATCCGACAAACAGTTCTCAAGACCATTGGAGAGGTCAGATCAGTCTCCAAGAGGTTTAATGACTTGATACACTTGCGTGTCGTCAGCGTATGAATGGTAAGACATCCCATGTCGCCTGCAAATTTCTCTGACTGGTTTGGCAAACATACATAAAAGTTTTGGTCCCAACACAGAGCCTTGTGGTACACCAAAGCCGAGTTTGATATCATCCGATTGTACCGATCCAATAGAAACACGCTAAGTTCTATCTGTCAAATATGATTTCAACCACAACAGTGCCTCATCAGTTATCTCAAATGAAAACTCTAAACGATTGGAAAGTATTGTATGGTTGATAGTAAAAAAGTAAATATCTAAATTGACAATCAGAAACTACTTGTGAATATTGGAAATGATATTACAATAACAGTACATTAATGTTAATTCTGCATGTTACAACATATTGAGGGCATTTGGAAAACTCTCATTTGAGATCTTAAGAATTAAACTGTCTAATCACAATTTTACATCTTCTGCTGCCATGCTGCTCCTTCTACAACTCAAACATCTCATAAGTTGCATCTGTAACAAAAACAATTAATACAGAAGTTAATGTGATGCATGTCAAATTCAAAATAAGAGACAAGTTATATATCTAAAATTACTTTAAATACATTCTTATGGCAGTAATCAAATAAATGAATAATAGGAATAAAGAAAAATTTGTAATAAAATTAACTCATACTGTACACCTGCAACAAAAAACTAAATCAATATCACCTTTAATTAGAGACTCTTTCTGTACAGTCTTCAACAATGAGCAAAGTCCACAGCCAATGGCATTTTTAAATCAAAACCTAAAGTTTGCTCTCCGCAGAGTGAATATTGCTTAAACAAATCCCATTTTAACAACAATAAAGCCTCCTTTTTTTCAAACTATTCCAGAAAAAACAGATCGCCTATCAAATATAAACAAAGTTTTAAGAAAAACTGTAATGACGGAATAATACTCACGTGTTATAACCCTGCCCAAAGCTATGAGTGGTATCCTCCTCCTCTTTTTCTGTACAGGCAGTCCACGTAGAGGCTGTCTTACCTGCAACAAAAAACTATAAATTAATATCACCTTTAAATACCGACTCTTTCCTGTTGCAATTTTTCAGAATTTAATCTTGATAAAGAAAGAAGATGTGGTATGATTGCCAATGAGAGACAACTCTCCGCAAGAGACTAATATGACACAGAAACTAACAATTATAAGTAACCGTACGGCCTTCAACAATGAGCAAAGTCCACAGCCCATGGCATTTTTAAATCAAAACCTAAAGTTTGCTCTCCGCAGAGTGAATACTGCTTTTACAAGTCCAATTTTACATAAATAAAGCCCCTTTTTTTCCCCAAACTATTCCAGAAAAAACAGATCGCCTATCAAATATAAACAAAGTTTTAAGAAAAACTGTAATGACGGAATAATACTCACGTGTTGAATCCCTGCCCAAAGCTATGAGTGGTATCCTCCTCTTCTTCTGTACAGGCAGTCCACGTAGAGGCTGTCTTACCTGCAACAAAAAACTATAAATTAATATCACCTTTAAATACCGACTCTTAACTGTTGCAATTTTTCAGAATTTAATCTTGATAAATAAAGAAAGAAGATGTGGTATGATTGCCAATGAGAGACAACTCTCTGCAAGAGACTTATATGACACAGAAACTAACAATTATAGGTAACCGTACGGCCTTCAACAATGAGCAAAGTCCACAGCCCATGGCATTTTTAAATCAAAACTTAAAGTTTGCTCTCTGCAGAGTGAATACTGCTTTTACAAGTCCCATTTTAACATAAATAAAGCCTCTTTTTTTCCCCAAACTATTCCAGAAAAAACAGATCGCCTATCAAATATAAACAAAGTTTTAAGAAAAACTGTAATGAAGAAATAATATACTCACGTGTTGAATCCCTGCCCAAAGCTATGAGTGGTATCCTCCTCTTCTTCTGTACAGGCAGTCCACGTAGAGGCTGTCTTACCTGCAACAAAAAACTATAAATTAATTTCACCTTTAAATACCGACTCTTTCCTGTTGCAATTTTTCAGAATTTAATCTTGATAAAGAAAGGAGATGTGGTATGATTGCCAATGAGAGACAACTCTCCGCAAGAGACTAATATGACACAGAAACTAACAATTATAAGTAACCGTACGGCCTTCAACAATGAGCAAAGTCCACAGCCCATGGCATTTTTAAATCAAAACCTAAAGTTTGCTCTCCGCAGAGTGAATACTGCTTTTACAAGTCCCATTTAACATAAATAAAGCCCCTTTTTTTCCCCAAACTATTCCAGAAAAAACAGATCGCCTATCAAATATAAACAAAGTTTTAAGAAAAACTGTAATGACGGAATAATACTCACGTGTTGAATCCCTGCCCAAAGCTATGAGTGGTATCCTCCTCTTCTTCTGTACAGGCAGTCCACGTAGAGGCTGTCTTACCTGCAACAAAAAACTATAAATTAATATCACCTTTAAATACCGACTCTTAACTGTTGCAATTTTTCAGAATTTAATCTTGATAAATAAAGAAAGAAGATGTGGTATGATTGCCAATGAGAGACAACTCTCTGCAAGAGACTTATATGACACAGAAACTAACAATTATAGGTAACCGTACGGCCTTCAACAATGAGCAAAGTCCACAGCCCATGGCATTTTTAAATCAAAACTTAAAGTTTGCTCTCTGCAGAGTGAATACTGCTTTTACAAGTCCCATTTTAACATAAATAAAGCCTCTTTTTTTTAACCAAACTATTCCAGAAAAAACAGATCGCCTATCAAATATAAACAAAGTTTTAAGAAAAACTGTAATGACGGAATAATACTCACGTGTTGAATCCCTGCCCAAAGTTATGAGTGGTATCCTCCTCTTCTTCTGTACAGGCAGTCCACGTAGAGGCTGTCTTACCTGCAACAAAAAACTATAAATTAATATCACCTTTAAATACCGACTCTTTCCTGTTGCAATTTTTCAGAATTTAATCTTGATAAAGAAAGAAGATGTGGTATGATTGCCAATGAGAGACAACTCTCCGCAAGAGACTAATATGACACAGAAACTAACAATTATAAGTAACCGTACGGCCTTCAACAATGAGCAAAGTCCACAGCCCATGGCATTTTTAAATCAAAACCTAAAGTTTGCTCTCCGCAGAGTGAATACTGCTTTTACAAGTCCCATTTAACATAAATAAAGCCCCTTTTTTCCCCCAAACTATTCCAGAAAAAACAGATCGCCTATCAAATATAAACAAAGTTTTAAGAAAAACTGTAATGACGGAATAATACTCACGTGTTGAATCCCTGCCCAAAGCTATGAGTGGTATCCTCCTCTTCTTCTGTACAGGCAGTCCACGTAGAGGCTGTCTTACCTGCAACAAAAAACTATAAATTAATATCACCTTTAAATACCGACTCTTTCCTGTTGCAATTTTTCAGAATTTAATCTTGATAAAGAAAGAAGATGTGGTATGATTGCCAATGAGAGACAACTCTCCACAAGAGACTAATATGACACAGAAACTAACAATTATAAGTAACCGTACGGCCTTCAACAATGAGCAAAGTCCACAGCCCATGGCATTTTTAAATCAAAACGTAAAGTTTGCTCTCCGCAGAGTGAATACTGCTTTTACAAGTCCCATTTTAACATAAATAAAGCCTCTTTTTTTAACCAAACTATTCCAGAAAAAACAGATCGCCTATCAAATATAAACAAAGTTTTAAGAAAAACTGTAATGACGGAATAATACTCACGTGTTGAATCCCTGCCTAAAGCTATGAGTGGTATCCTCCTCTTCTGTACAGGCAGTCCACGTAGAGGCTGTCTTACCTGCAACAAAAAACTATAAATTAATATCACCTTTAAATACCGACTCTTAACTGTTGCAATTTTTCAGAATTTAATCTTGATAAATAAAGAAAGAAGATGTGGTATGATTGCCAATGAGAGACAACTCTCTGCAAGAGACTTATATGACACAGAAACTAACAATTATAGGTAACCGTACGGCCTTCAACAATGAGCAAAGTCCACAGCCCATGGCATTTTTAAATCAAAACTTAAAGTTTGCTCTCTGCAGAGTGAATACTGCTTTTACAAGTCCCATTTTAACATAAATAAAGCCTCTTTTTTTTTACCAAACTATTCCAGAAAAAACAGATCGCCTATCAAATATAAACAAAGTTTTAAGAAAAACTGTAATGACGGAATAATACTCACGTGTTGAATCCCTGCCCAAAGCTATGAGTGGTATCCTCCTCTTCTTCTGTACAGGCAGTCCACGTAGAGGCTGTCTTACCTGCAACAAAAAACTATAAATTGATATCACCTTTAAATACCGACTCGTTCCTGTTGCAATTTTTCAGAATTTAATCTTGATAAAGAAAGAAGATGTGGTATGATTGCCAATTAGAGACAACTCTCTGCAAGAGACTAATATGACACAGAAACTAACAATTATAAGTAACCGTACGGCCTTCAACAATGAGCAAAGTCCACAGCCCATGGCATTTTTAAATCAAAACTTAAAGTTTGCTCTCTGCAGAGTGAATACTGCTTTTACAAGTCCCATTTTAACATAAATAAAGCCTCTTTTTTTTAACCAAACTATTCCAGAAAAAACAGATCGCCTATCAAATATAAACAAAGTTTTAAGAAAAACTGTAATGACGGAATAATACTCACGTGTTGAATCCCTGCCCAAAGCTATGAGTGGTATCCTCCTCTTCTTCTGTACAGGCAGTCCACGTAGAGGCTGTCTTACCTGCAACAAAAAACTATAAATTAATATCACCTTTAAATACTGACTCTTTCCTGTTGCAATTTTTCAGAATTTAATCTTGATAAAGAAAGAAGATGTGGTATGATTGCCAATGAGAGACAACTCTCCGCAAGAGACTAATATGATACAGAAACTAACAATTATAAGTAACCGTACGGCCTTCAACAATGAGCAAAGTCCACAGCCCATGGCATTTTTAAATCAAAACTTAAAGTTTGCTCTCTGCAGAGTGAATACTGCTTTTACAAGTCCCATTTTAACATAAATAAAGCCTCTTTTTTTTAACCAAACTATTCCAGAAAAAACAGATCGCCTATCAAATATAAACAAAGTTTTAAGAAAAACTGTAATGACGGAATAATACTCACGTGTTGAATCCCTGCCCAAAGCTATGAGTGGTATCCTCCTCTTCTTCTGTACAGGCAGTCCACGTAGAGGCTGTCTTACCTGCAACAAAAAACTATAAATTAATATCACCTTTAAATACCGACTCTTTCCTGTTGCAATTTTTCAGAATTTAATCTTGATAAAGAAAGAAGATGTGGTATGATTGCCAATGAGAGACAAATCTCCGCAAGAGACTAATATGACACAGAAACTAACAATTATAAGTAACCGTACGGCCTTCAACAATGAGCAAAGTCCACAGCCCATGGCATTTTTAAATCAAAACCTAAAGTTTGCTCTCCGCAGAGTGAATACTGCTTTTACAAGTCCCATTTTAACATAAATAAAGCCTCTTTTTTTCCCAAACTATTCCAGAAAAAACAGATCGCCTATCAAATATAAACAAAGTTTTAAGAAAAACTGTAATGAAGAAATAATATACTCACGTGTTGAATCCCTGCCCAAAGCTATGAGTGGTATCCTCCTCTTCTTCTGTACAGGCAGTCCACGTAGAGGCTGTCTTACCTGCAACAAAAAACTATAAATTAATATCACCTTTAAATACCGACTCTTTCCTGTTGCAATTTTTCAGAATTTAATCTTGATAAAGAAAGGAGATGTGGTATGATTGCCAATGAGAGACAACTCTCCGCAAGAGACTAATATGACACAGAAACTAACAATTATAAGTAACCGTACGGCCTTCAACAATGAGCAAAGTCCACAGCCCATGGCATTTTTAAATCAAAACCTAAAGTTTGCTCTCCGCAGAGTGAATACTGCTTTTACAAGTCCCATTTAACATAAATAAAGCCCCTTTTTTTCCCCAAACTATTCCAGAAAAAACAGATCGCCTATCAAATATAAACAAAGTTTTAAGAAAAACTGTAATGACGGAATAATACTCACGTGTTGAATCCCTGCCCAAAGCTATGAGTGGTATCCTCCTCTTCTTCTGTACAGGCAGTCCACGTAGAGGCTGTCTTACCTGCAACAAAAAACTATAAATTAATATCACCTTTAAATACCGACTCTTAACTGTTGCAATTTTTCAGAATTTAATCTTGATAAATAAAGAAAGAAGATGTGGTATGATTGCCAATGAGAGACAACTCTCTGCAAGAGACTTATATGACACAGAAACTAACAATTATAGGTAACCGTACGGCCTTCAACAATGAGCAAAGTCCACAGCCCATGGCATTTTTAAATCAAAACTTAAAGTTTGCTCTCTGCAGAGTGAATACTGCTTTTACAAGTCCCATTTTAACATAAATAAAGCCTCTTTTTTTTAACCAAACTATTCCAGAAAAAACAGATCGCCTATCAAATATAAACAAAGTTTTAAGAAAAACTGTAATGACGGAATAATACTCACGTGTTGAATCCCTGCCCAAAGCTATGAGTGGTATCCTCCTCTTCTTCTGTACAGGCAGTCCACGTAGAGGCTGTCTTACCTGCAACAAAAAACTATAAATTAATATCACCTTTAAATACCGACTCTTTCCTGTTGCAATTTTTCAGAATTTAATCTTGATAAAGAAAGAAGATGTGGTATGATTGCCAATGAGAGACAACTCTCCGCAAGAGACTAATATGACACAGAAACTAACAATTATAAGTAACCGTACGGCCTTCAACAATGAGCAAAGTCCACAGCCCATGGCATTTTTAAATCAAAACCTAAAGTTTGCTCTCCGCAGAGTGAATACTGCTTTTACAAGTCCCATTTAACATAAATAAAGCCCCTTTTTTTCCCCAAACTATTCCAGAAAAAACAGATCGCCTATCAAATATAAACAAAGTTTTAAGAAAAACTGTAATGACGGAATAATACTCACGTGTTGAATCCCTGCCCAAAGCTATGAGTGGTATCCTCCTCTTCTTCTGTACAGGCAGTCCACGTAGAGGCTGTCTTACCTGCAACAAAAAACTATAAATTAATATCACCTTTAAATACCGACTCTTAACTGTTGCAATTTTTCAGAATTTAATCTTGATAAATAAAGAAAGAAGATGTGGTATGATTGCCAATGAGAGACAACTCTCTGCAAGAGACTTATATGACACAGAAACTAACAATTATAGGTAACCGTACGGCCTTCAACAATGAGCAAAGTCCACAGCCCATGGCATTTTTAAATCAAAACTTAAAGTTTGCTCTCTGCAGAGTGAATACTGCTTTTACAAGTCCCATTTTAACATAAATAAAGCCTCTTTTTTTTAACCAAACTATTCCAGAAAAAACAGATCGCCTATCAAATATAAACAAAGTTTTAAGAAAAACTGTAATGACGGAATAATACTCACGTGTTGAATCCCTGCCCAAAGCTATGAGTGGTATCCTCCTCTTCTTCTGTACAGGCAGTCCACGTAGAGGCTGTCTTACCTGCAACAAAAAACTATAAATTAATATCACCTTTAAATACCGACTCTTTCCTGTTGCAATTTTTCAGAATTTAATCTTGATAAAGAAAGAAGATGTGGTATGATTGCCAATGAGAGACAACTCTCCGCAAGAGACTAATATGACACAGAAACTAACAATTATAAGTAACCGTACGGCCTTCAACAATGAGCAAAGTCCACAGCCCATGGCATTTTTAAATCAAAACTTAAAGTTTGCTCTCTGCAGAGTGAATACTGCTTTTACAAGTCCCATTTTAACATAAATAAAGCCTCTTTTTTTTAACCAAACTATTCCAGAAAAAACAGATCGCCTATCAAATATAAACAAAGTTTTAAGAAAAACTGTAATGACGGAATAATACTCACGTGTTGAATCCCTGCCCAAAGCTATGGGTGGTATCCTCCTCTTCTTCTGTACAGGCAGTCCACGTAGAGGCTGTCTTACCTGCAACAAAAAACTATAAATTAATATCACCTTTAAATACCGACTCTTTCCTGTTGCAATTTTTCAGAATTTAATCTTGATAAAGAAAGAAGATGTGGTATGATTGCCAATGAGAGACAACTCTCCGCAAGAGACTAATATGACACAGAAACTAACAATTATAAGTAACCGTACGGCCTTCAACAATGAGCAAAGTCCACAGCCCATGGCATTTTTAAATCAAAACGTAAAGTTTGCTCTCCGCAGAGTGAATACTGCTTTTACAAGTCCCATTTTAACATAAATAAAGCCTCTTTTTTTTCCCAAACTATTCCAGAAAAAACAGATCGCCTATCAAATATAAACAAAGTTTTAAGAAAAACTGTAATGACGGAATAATACTCACGTGTTGAATCCCTGCCCAAAGCTATGAGTGGTATCCTCTTCTTCTGTACAGGCAGTCCACGTAGAGGCTGTCTTACCTGCAACAAAAAACTATAAATTAATATCACCTTTAAATACCGACTCTTTCCTGTTGCAATTTTTCAGAATTTAATCTTGATAAAGAAAGAAGATGTGGTATGATTGCCAATGAGAGACAACTCTCCGCAAGAGACTAATATGACACAGAAACTAACAATTATAAGTAACCGTACGGCCTTCAACAATGAGCAAAGTCCACAGCCCATGGCATTTTTAAATCAAAACCTAAAGTTTGCTCTCCGCAGAGTGAATACTGCTTTTACAAGTCCCATTTAACATAAATAAAGCCCCTTTTTTTCCCCAAACTATTCCAGAAAAAACAGATCGCCTATCAAATGTAAACAAAGTTTTAAGAAAAACTGTAATGACGGAATAATACTCACGTGTTGAATCCCTGCCCAAAGCTATGAGTGGTATCCTCCTCTTCTTCTGTACAGGCAGTCCACGTAGAGGCTGTCTTACCTGCAACAAAAAACTATAAATTAATATCACCTTTAAATACCGACTCTTAACTGTTGCAATTTTTCAGAATTTAATCTTGATAAATAAAGAAAGAAGATGTGGTATGATTGCCAATGAGAGACAACTCTCTGCAAGAGACTTATATGACACAGAAACTAACAATTATAGGTAACCGTACGGCCTTCAACAATGAGCAAAGTCCACAGCCCATGGCATTTTTAAATCAAAACTTAAAGTTTGCTCTCTGCAGAGTGAATACTGCTTTTACAAGTCCCATTTTAACATAAATAAAGCCTCTTTTTTTTAACCAAACTATTCCAGAAAAAACAGATCGCCTATCAAATATAAACAAAGTTTTAAGAAAAACTGTAATGACGGAATAATACTCACGTGTTGAATCCCTGCCCAAAGCTATGAGTGGTATCCTCCTCTTCTTCTGTACAGGCAGTCCACGTAGAGGCTGTCTTACCTGCAACAAAAAACTATAAATTAATATCACCTTTAAATACCGACTCTTTCCTGTTGCAATTTTTCAGAATTTAATCTTGATAAAGAAAGAAGATGTGTTATGATTGCCAATGAGAGACAACTCTCCACAAGAGACTAATATGACACAGAAACTAACAATTATAAGTAACCGTACGGCCTTCAACAATGAGCAAAGTCCACAGCCCATGGCATTTTTAAATCAAAACGTAAAGTTTGCTCTCCGCAGAGTGAATACTGCTTTTACAAGTCCCATTTTAACATAAATAAAGCCTCTTTTTTTTCCCAAACTATTCCAGAAAAAACAGATCGCCTATCAAATATAAACAAAGTTTTAAGAAAAACTGTAATGACGGAATAATACTCACGTGTTGAATCCCTGCCCAAAGCTATGAGTGGTATCCTCCTCTTCTTCTGTACAGGCAGTCCACGTAGAGGCTGTCTTACCTGCAACAAAAAACTATAAATTAATATCACCTTTAAATACCGACTCTTTCCTGTTGCAATTTTTCAGAATTTAATCTTGATAAAGAAAGAAGATGTGGTATGATTGCCAATGAGAGACAACTCTCCGCAAGAGACTAATATGACACAGAAACTAACAATTATAAGTAACCGTACGGCCTTCAACAATGAGCAAAGTCCACAGCCCATGGCATTTTTAAATCAAAACGTAAAGTTTGCTCTCCGCAGAGTGAATACTGCTTTTACAAGTCCCATTTTAACATAAATAAAGCCTCTTTTTTTTCCCAAACTATTCCAGAAAAAACAGATCGCCTATCAAATATAAACAAAGTTTTAAGAAAAACTGTAATGACGGAATAATACTCACGTGTTGAATCCCTGCCCAAAGCTATGAGTGGTATCCTCCTCTTCTTCTGTACAGGCAGTCCACGTAGAGGCTGTCTTACCTGCAACAAAAAACTATAAATTAATATCACCTTTAAATACCGACTCTTTCCTGTTGCAATTTTTCAGAATTTAATCTTGATAAAGAAAGAAGATGTGGTATGATTGCCAATGAGAGACAACTCTCCGCAAGAGACTAATATGACACAGAAACTAACAATTATAAGTAACCGTACGGCCTTCAACAATGAGCAAAGTCCACAGCCCATGGCATTTTTAAATCAAAACCTAAAGTTTGCTCTCCGCAGAGTGAATACTGCTTTTACAAGTCCCATTTAACATAAATAAAGCCCCTTTTTTTCCCCAAACTATTCCAGAAAAAACAGATCGCCTATCAAATATAAACAAAGTTTTAAGAAAAACTGTAATGACGGAATAATACTCACGTGTTGAATCCCTGCCCAAAGCTATGAGTGGTATCCTCCTCTTCTTCTGTACAGGCAGTCCACGTAGAGGCTGTCTTACCTGCAACAAAAAACTATAAATTAATATCACCTTTAAATACCGACTCTTAACTGTTGCAATTTTTCAGAATTTAATCTTGATAAATAAAGAAAGAAGATGTGGTATGATTGCCAATGAGAGACAACTCTCTGCAAGAGACTTATATGACACAGAAACTAACAATTATAAGTAACCGTACGGCCTTCAACAATGAGCAAAGTCCACAGCCCATGGCATTTTTAAATCAAAACGTAAAGTTTGCTCTCCGCAGAGTGAATACTGCTTTTACAAGTCCCATTTTAACATAAATAAAGCCTCTTTTTTTTCCCAAACTATTCCAGAAAAAACAGATCGCCTATCAAATATAAACAAAGTTTTAAGAAAAACTGTAATGACGGAATAATACTCACGTGTTGAATCCCTGCCCAAAGCTATGAGTGGTATCCTCCTCTTCTTCTGTACAGGCAGTCCACGTAGAGGCTGTCTTACCTGCAACAAAAAACTATAAATTAATATCACCTTTAAATACCGACTCTTTCCTGTTGCAATTTTTCAGAATTTAATCTTGATAAAGAAAGAAGATGTGGTATGATTGCCAATGAGAGACAACTCTCCGCAAGAGACTAATATGACACAGAAACTAACAATTATAAGTAACCGTACGGCCTTCAACAATGAGCAAAGTCCACAGCCCATGGCATTTTTAAATCAAAACCTAAAGTTTGCTCTCCGCAGAGTGAATACTGCTTTTACAAGTCCCATTTAACATAAATAAAGCCCCTTTTTTTCCCCAAACTATTCCAGAAAAAACAGATCGCCTATCAAATATAAACAAAGTTTTAAGAAAAACTGTAATGACGGAATAATACTCACGTGTTGAATCCCTGCCCAAAGCTATGAGTGGTATCCTCCTCTTCTTCTGTACAGGCAGTCCACGTAGAGGCTGTCTTACCTGCAACAAAAAACTATAAATTAATATCACCTTTAAATACCGACTCTTAACTGTTGCAATTTTTCAGAATTTAATCTTGATAAATAAAGAAAGAAGATGTGGTATGATTGCCAATGAGAGACAACTCTCTGCAAGAGACTTATATGACACAGAAACTAACAATTATAAGTAACCGTACGGCCTTCAACAATGAGCAAAGTCCACAGCCCATGGCATTTTTAAATCAAAACGTAAAGTTTGCTCTCCGCAGAGTGAATACTGCTTTTACAAGTCCCATTTTAACATAAATAAAGCCTCTTTTTTTTCCCAAACTATTCCAGAAAAAACAGATCGCCTATCAAATATAAACAAAGTTTTAAGAAAAACTGTAATGACGGAATAATACTCACGTGTTGAATCCCTGCCCAAAGCTATGAGTGGTATCCTCCTCTTCTTCTGTACAGGCAGTCCACGTAGAGGCTGTCTTACCTGCAACAAAAAACTATAAATTAATATCACCTTTAAATACCGACTCTTTCCTGTTGCAATTTTTCAGAATTTAATCTTGATAAAGAAAGAAGATGTGGTATGATTGCCAATGAGAGACAACTCTCCGCAAGAGACTAATATGACACAGAAACTAACAATTATAAGTAACCGTACGGCCTTCAACAATGAGCAAAGTCCACAGCCCATGGCATTTTTAAATCAAAACGTAAAGTTTGCTCTCCGCAGAGTGAATACTGCTTTTACAAGTCCCATTTTAACATAAATAAAGCCTCTTTTTTTTCCCAAACTATTCCAGAAAAAACAGATCGCCTATCAAATATAAACAAAGTTTTAAGAAAAACTGTAATGACGGAATAATACTCACGTGTTGAATCCCTGCCCAAAGCTATGAGTGGTATCCTCCTCTTCTTCTGTACAGGCAGTCCACGTAGAGGCTGTCTTACCTGCAACAAAAAACTATAAATTAATATCACCTTTAAATACCGACTCTTTCCTGTTGCAATTTTTCAGAATTTAATCTTGATAAAGAAAGAAGATGTGGTATGATTGCCAATGAGAGACAACTCTCCGCAAGAGACTAATATGACACAGAAACTAACAATTATAAGTAACCGTACGGCCTTCAACAATGAGCAAAGTCCACAGCCCATGGCATTTTTAAATCAAAACGTAAAGTTTGCTCTCCGCAGAGTGAATACTGCTTTTACAAGTCCCATTTTAACATAAATAAAGCCTCTTTTTTTTCCCAAACTATTCCAGAAAAAACAGATCGCCTATCAAATATAAACAAAGTTTTAAGAAAAACTGTAATGACGGAATAATACTCACGTGTTGAATCCCTGCCCAAAGCTATGAGTGGTATCCTCCTCTTCTTCTGTACAGGCAGTCCACGTAGAGGCTGTCTTACCTGCAACAAAAAACTATAAATTAATATCACCTTTAAATACCGACTCTTTCCTGTTGCAATTTTTCAGAATTTAATCTTGATAAAGAAAGAAGATGTGGTATGATTGCCAATGAGAGACAACTCTCCGCAAGAGACTAATATGACACAGAAACTAACAATTATAAGTAACCGTACGGCCTTCAACAATGAGCAAAGTCCACAGCCCATGGCATTTTTAAATCAAAACCTAAAGTTTGCTCTCCGCAGAGTGAATACTGCTTTTACAAGTCCCATTTAACATAAATAAAGCCCCTTTTTTTCCCCAAACTATTCCAGAAAAAACAGATCGCCTATCAAATATAAACAAAGTTTTAAGAAAAACTGTAATGACGGAATAATACTCACGTGTTGAATCCCTGCCCAAAGCTATGAGTGGTATCCTCCTCTTCTTCTGTACAGGCAGTCCACGTAGAGGCTGTCTTACCTGCAACAAAAAACTATAAATTAATATCACCTTTAAATACCGACTCTTAACTGTTGCAATTTTTCAGAATTTAATCTTGATAAATAAAGAAAGAAGATGTGGTATGATTGCCAATGAGAGACAACTCTCTGCAAGAGACTTATATGACACAGAAACTAACAATTATAAGTAACCGTACGGCCTTCAACAATGAGCAAAGTCCACAGCCCATGGCATTTTTAAATCAAAACGTAAAGTTTGCTCTCCGCAGAGTGAATACTGCTTTTACAAGTCCCATTTTAACATAAATAAAGCCTCTTTTTTTTCCCAAACTATTCCAGAAAAAACAGATCGCCTATCAAATATAAACAAAGTTTTAAGAAAAACTGTAATGACGGAATAATACTCACGTGTTGAATCCCTGCCCAAAGCTATGAGTGGTATCCTCCTCTTCTTCTGTACAGGCAGTCCACGTAGAGGCTGTCTTACCTGCAACAAAAAACTATAAATTAATATCACCTTTAAATACCGACTCTTTCCTGTTGCAATTTTTCAGAATTTAATCTTGATAAAGAAAGAAGATGTGGTATGATTGCCAATGAGAGACAACTCTCCGCAAGAGACTAATATGACACAGAAACTAACAATTATAAGTAACCGTACGGCCTTCAACAATGAGCAAAGTCCACAGCCCATGGCATTTTTAAATCAAAACGTAAAGTTTGCTCTCCGCAGAGTGAATACTGCTTTTACAAGTCCCATTTTAACATAAATAAAGCCTCTTTTTTTTCCCAAACTATTCCAGAAAAAACAGATCGCCTATTAAAAATATAAACAAAGTTTTAAGAAAAACTGTAATGACGGAATAATACTCACGTGTTGAATCCCTGCCCAAAGCTATGAGTGGTATCCTCCTCTTCTTCTGTACAGGCAGTCCACGTAGAGGCTGTCTTACCTGCAACAAAAAACTATAAATTAATATCACCTTTAAATACCGACTCTTTCCTGTTGCAATTTTTCAGAATTTAATCTTGATAAAGAAAGAAGATGTGGTATGATTGCCAATGAGAGACAACTCTCCGCAAGAGACTAATATGACACAGAAACTAACAATTATAAGTAACCGTACGGCCTTCAACAATGAGCAAAGTCCACAGCCCATGGCATTTTTAAATCAAAACGTAAAGTTTGCTCTCCGCAGAGTGAATACTGCTTTTACAAGTCCCATTTTAACATAAATAAAGCCTCTTTTTTTTCCCAAACTATTCCAGAAAAAACAGATCGCCTATCAAATATAAACAAAGTTTTAAGAAAAACTGTAATGACGGAATAATACTCACGTGTTGAATCCCTGCCCAAAGCTATGAGTGGTATCCTCCTCTTCTTCTGTACAGGCAGTCCACGTAGAGGCTGTCTTACCTGCAACAAAAAACTATAAATTAATATCACCTTTAAATACCGACTCTTTCCTGTTGCAATTTTTCAGAATTTAATCTTGATAAAGAAAGAAGATGTGGTATGATTGCCAATGAGAGACAACTCTCCGCAAGAGACTAATATGACACAGAAACTAACAATTATAAGTAACCGTACGGCCTTCAACAATGAGCAAAGTCCACAGCCCATGGCATTTTTAAATCAAAACCTAAAGTTTGCTCTCCGCAGAGTGAATACTGCTTTTACAAGTCCCATTTAACATAAATAAAGCCCCTTTTTTTCCCCAAACTATTCCAGAAAAAACAGATCGCCTATCAAATATAAACAAAGTTTTAAGAAAAACTGTAATGACGGAATAATACTCACGTGTTGAATCCCTGCCCAAAGCTATGAGTGGTATCCTCCTCTTCTTCTGTACAGGCAGTCCACGTAGAGGCTGTCTTACCTGCAACAAAAAACTATAAATTAATATCACCTTTAAATACCGACTCTTAACTGTTGCAATTTTTCAGAATTTAATCTTGATAAATAAAGAAAGAAGATGTGGTATGATTGCCAATGAGAGACAACTCTCTGCAAGAGACTTATATGACACAGAAACTAACAATTATAAGTAACCGTACGGCCTTCAACAATGAGCAAAGTCCACAGCCCATGGCATTTTTAAATCAAAACGTAAAGTTTGCTCTCCGCAGAGTGAATACTGCTTTTACAAGTCCCATTTTAACATAAATAAAGCCTCTTTTTTTTCCCAAACTATTCCAGAAAAAACAGATCGCCTATCAAATATAAACAAAGTTTTAAGAAAAACTGTAATGACGGAATAATACTCACGTGTTGAATCCCTGCCCAAAGCTATGAGTGGTATCCTCCTCTTCTTCTGTACAGGCAGTCCACGTAGAGGCTGTCTTACCTGCAACAAAAAACTATAAATTAATATCACCTTTAAATACCGACTCTTTCCTGTTGCAATTTTTCAGAATTTAATCTTGATAAAGAAAGAAGATGTGGTATGATTGCCAATGAGAGACAACTCTCCGCAAGAGACTAATATGACACAGAAACTAACAATTATAAGTAACCGTACGGCCTTCAACAATGAGCAAAGTCCACAGCCCATGGCATTTTTAAATCAAAACGTAAAGTTTGCTCTCCGCAGAGTGAATACTGCTTTTACAAGTCCCATTTTAACATAAATAAAGCCTCTTTTTTTTCCCAAACTATTCCAGAAAAAACAGATCGCCTATCAAATATAAACAAAGTTTTAAGAAAAACTGTAATGACGGAATAATACTCACGTGTTGAATCCCTGCCCAAAGCTATGAGTGGTATCCTCCTCTTCTTCTGTACAGGCAGTCCACGTAGAGGCTGTCTTACCTGCAACAAAAAACTATAAATTAATATCACCTTTAAATACCGACTCTTTCCTGTTGCAATTTTTCAGAATTTAATCTTGATAAAGAAAGAAGATGTGGTATGATTGCCAATGAGAGACAACTCTCCGCAAGAGACTAATATGACACAGAAACTAACAATTATAAGTAACCGTACGGCCTTCAACAATGAGCAAAGTCCACAGCCCATGGCATTTTTAAATCAAAACCTAAAGTTTGCTCTCCGCAGAGTGAATACTGCTTTTACAAGTCCCATTTAACATAAATAAAGCCCCTTTTTTTCCCCAAACTATTCCAGAAAAAACAGATCGCCTATCAAATATAAACAAAGTTTTAAGAAAAACTGTAATGACGGAATAATACTCACGTGTTGAATCCCTGCCCAAAGCTATGAGTGGTATCCTCCTCTTCTTCTGTACAGGCAGTCCACGTAGAGGCTGTCTTACCTGCAACAAAAAACTATAAATTAATATCACCTTTAAATACCGACTCTTTCCTGTTGCAATTTTTCAGAATTTAATCTTGATAAAGAAAGAAGATGTGGTATGATTGCCAATGAGAGACAACTCTCCGCAAGAGACTAATATGACACAGAAACTAACAATTATAAGTAACCGTACGGCCTTCAACAATGAGCAAAGTCCACAGCCCATGGCATTTTTAAATCAAAACCTAAAGTTTGCTCTCCGCAGAGTGAATACTGCTTTTACAAGTCCCATTTAACATAAATAAAGCCCCTTTTTTTCCCCAAACTATTCCAGAAAAAACAGATCGCCTATCAAATATAAACAAAGTTTTAAGAAAAACTGTAATGACGGAATAATACTCACGTGTTGAATCCCTGCCCAAAGCTATGAGTGGTATCCTCCTCTTCTTCTGTACAGGCAGTCCACGTAGAGGCTGTCTTACCTGCAACAAAAAACTATAAATTAATATCACCTTTAAATACCGACTCTTAACTGTTGCAATTTTTCAGAATTTAATCTTGATAAATAAAGAAAGAAGATGTGGTATGATTGCCAATGAGAGACAACTCTCTGCAAGAGACTTATATGACACAGAAACTAACAATTATAGGTAACCGTACGGCCTTCAACAATGAGCAAAGTCCACAGCCCATGGCATTTTTAAATCAAAACTTAAAGTTTGCTCTCTGCAGAGTGAATACTGCTTTTACAAGTCCCATTTTAACATAAATAAAGCCTCTTTTTTTTAACCAAACTATTCCAGAAAAAACAGATCGCCTATCAAATATAAACAAAGTTTTAAGAAAAACTGTAATGACGGAATAATACTCACGTGTTGAATCCCTGCCCAAAGCTATGAGTGGTATCCTCCTCTTCTTCTGTACAGGCAGTCCACGTAGAGGCTGTCTTACCTGCAACAAAAAACTATAAATTAATATCACCTTTAAATACCGACTCTTTCCTGTTGCAATTTTTCAGAATTTAATCTTGATAAAGAAAGAAGATGTGGTATGATTGCCAATGAGAGACAACTCTCCGCAAGAGACTAATATGACACAGAAACTAACAATTATAAGTAACCGTACGGCCTTCAACAATGAGCAAAGTCCACAGCCCATGGCATTTTTAAATCAAAACTTAAAGTTTGCTCTCTGCAGAGTGAATACTGCTTTTACAAGTCCCATTTTAACATAAATAAAGCCTCTTTTTTTTAACCAAACTATTCCAGAAAAAACAGATCGCCTATCAAATATAAACAAAGTTTTAAGAAAAACTGTAATGACGGAATAATACTCACGTGTTGAATCCCTGCCCAAAGCTATGAGTGGTATCCTCCTCTTCTTCTGTACAGGCAGTCCACGTAGAGGCTGTCTTACCTGCAACAAAAAACTATAAATTAATATCACCTTTAAATACCGACTCTTTCCTGTTGCAATTTTTCAGAATTTAATCTTGATAAAGAAAGGAGATGGGGTATGATTGCCAATGAGAGACAACTCTCCGCAAGAGACTAATATGACACAGAAACTAACAATTATAAGTAACCGTACGGCCTTCAACAATGAGCAAAGTCCACAGCCCATGGCATTTTTAAATCAAAACCTAAAGTTTGCTCTCCGCAGAGTGAATACTGCTTTTACAAGTCCCATTTAACATAAATAAAGCCCCTTTTTTTCCCCAAACTATTCCAGAAAAAACAGATCGCCTATCAAATATAAACAAAGTTTTAAGAAAAACTGTAATGACGGAATAATACTCACGTGTTGAATCCCTGCCCAAAGCTATGAGTGGTATCCTCCTCTTCTTCTGTACAGGCAGTCCACGTAGAGGCTGTCTTACCTGCAACAAAAAACTATAAATTAATATCACCTTTAAATACCGACTCTTAACTGTTGCAATTTTTCAGAATTTAATCTTGATAAATAAAGAAAGAAGATGTGGTATGATTGCCAATGAGAGACAACTCTCTGCAAGAGACTTATATGACACAGAAACTAACAATTATAGGTAACCGTACGGCCTTCAACAATGAGCAAAGTCCACAGCCCATGGCATTTTTAAATCAAAACTTAAAGTTTGCTCTCTGCAGAGTGAATACTGCTTTTACAAGTCCCATTTTAACATAAATAAAGCCTCTTTTTTTTAACCAAACTATTCCAGAAAAAACAGATCGCCTATCAAATATAAACAAAGTTTTAAGAAAAACTGTAATGACGGAATAATACTCACGTGTTGAATCCCTGCCCAAAGTTATGAGTGGTATCCTCCTCTTCTTCTGTACAGGCAGTCCACGTAGAGGCTGTCTTACCTGCAACAAAAAACTATAAATTAATATCACCTTTAAATACCGACTCTTTCCTGTTGCAATTTTTCAGAATTTAATCTTGATAAAGAAAGAAGATGTGGTATGATTGCCAATGAGAGACAACTCTCCGCAAGAGACTAATATGACACAGAAACTAACAATTATAAGTAACCGTACGGCCTTCAACAATGAGCAAAGTCCACAGCCCATGGCATTTTTAAATCAAAACCTAAAGTTTGCTCTCCGCAGAGTGAATACTGCTTTTACAAGTCCCATTTAACATAAATAAAGCCCCTTTTTTTCCCCAAACTATTCCAGAAAAAACAGATCGCCTATCAAATATAAACAAAGTTTTAAGAAAAACTGTAATGACGGAATAATACTCACGTGTTGAATCCCTGCCCAAAGCTATGAGTGGTATCCTCCTCTTCTTCTGTACAGGCAGTCCACGTAGAGGCTGTCTTACCTGCAACAAAAAACTATAAATTAATATCACCTTTAAATACCGACTCTTAACTGTTGCAATTTTTCAGAATTTAATCTTGATAAAGAAAGAAGATGTGGTATGATTGCCAATGAGAGACAACTCTCCGCAAGAGACTAATATGACACAGAAACTAACAATTATAAGTAACCGTACGGCCTTCAACAATGAGCAAAGTCCACAGCCCATGGCATTTTTAAATCAAAACGTAAAGTTTGCTCTCCGCAGAGTGAATACTGCTTTTACAAGTCCCATTTTAACATAAATAAAGCCTCTTTTTTTTCCCAAACTATTCCAGAAAAAACAGATCGCCTATCAAATATAAACAAAGTTTTAAGAAAAACTGTAATGACGGAATAATACTCACGTGTTGAATCCCTGCCCAAAGCTATGAGTGGTATCCTCCTCTTCTGTACAGGCAGTCCACGTAGAGGCTGTCTTACCTGCAACAAAAAACTATAAATTAATATCACCTTTAAATACCGACTCTTAACTGTTGCAATTTTTCAGAATTTAATCTTGATAAATAAAGAAAGAAGATGTGGTATGATTGCCAATGAGAGACAACTCTCTGCAAGAGACTTATATGACACAGAAACTAACAATTATAGGTAACCGTACGGCCTTCAACAATGAGCAAAGTCCACAGCCCATGGCATTTTTAAATCAAAACTTAAAGTTTGCTCTCTGCAGAGTGAATACTGCTTTTACAAGTCCCATTTTAACATAAATAAAGCCTCTTTTTTTTTACCAAACTATTCCAGAAAAAACAGATCGCCTATCAAATATAAACAAAGTTTTAAGAAAAACTGTAATGACGGAATAATACTCACGTGTTGAATCCCTGCCCAAAGCTATGAGTGGTATCCTCCTCTTCTTCTGTACAGGCAGTCCATGTAGAGGCTGTCTTACCTGCAACAAAAAACTATAAATTAATATCACCTTTAAATACTGACTCTTTCCTGTTGCAATTTTTCAGAATTTAATCTTGATAAAGAAAGAAGATGTGGTATGATTGCCAATGAGAGACAACTCTCTGCAAGAGACTTATATGACACAGAAACTAACAATTATAGGTAACCGTACGGCCTTCAACAATGAGCAAAGTCCACAGCCCATGGCATTTTTAAATCAAAACTTAAAGTTTGCTCTCTGCAGAGTGAATACTGCTTTTACAAGTCCCATTTTAACATAAATAAAGCCTCTTTTTTTTAACCAAACTATTCCAGAAAAAACAGATCGCCTATCAAATATAAACAAAGTTTTAAGAAAAACTGTAATGACGGAATAATACTCACGTGTTGAATCCCTGCCCAAAGCTATGAGTGGTATCCTCCTCTTCTTCTGTACAGGCAGTCCACGTAGAGGCTGTCTTACCTGCAACAAAAAACTATAAATTAATATCACCTTTAAATACCGACTCTTTCCTGTTGCAATTTTTCAGAATTTAATCTTGATAAAGAAAGAAGATGTGGTATGATTGCCAATGAGAGACAACTCTCCGCAAGAGACTAATATGACACAGAAACTAACAATTATAAGTAACCGTACGGCCTTCAACAATGAGCAAAGTCCACAGCCCATGGCATTTTTAAATCAAAACTTAAAGTTTGCTCTCTGCAGAGTGAATACTGCTTTTACAAGTCCCATTTTAACATAAATAAAGCCTCTTTTTTTTAACCAAACTATTCCAGAAAAAACAGATCGCCTATCAAATATAAACAAAGTTTTAAGAAAAACTGTAATGACGGAATAATACTCACGTGTTGAATCCCTGCCCAAAGCTATGAGTGGTATCCTCCTCTTCTTCTGTACAGGCAGTCCACGTAGAGGCTGTCTTACCTGCAACAAAAAACTATAAATTAATATCACCTTTAAATACCGACTCTTTCCTGTTGCAATTTTTCAGAATTTAATCTTGATAAAGAAAGGAGATGGGGTATGATTGCCAATGAGAGACAACTCTCCGCAAGAGACTAATATGACACAGAAACTAACAATTATAAGTAACCGTACGGCCTTCAACAATGAGCAAAGTCCACAGCCCATGGCATTTTTAAATCAAAACCTAAAGTTTGCTCTCCGCAGAGTGAATACTGCTTTTACAAGTCCCATTTAACATAAATAAAGCCCCTTTTTTTCCCCAAACTATTCCAGAAAAAACAGATCGCCTATCAAATATAAACAAAGTTTTAAGAAAAACTGTAATGACGGAATAATACTCACGTGTTGAATCCCTGCCCAAAGCTATGAGTGGTATCCTCCTCTTCTTCTGTACAGGCAGTCCACGTAGAGGCTGTCTTACCTGCAACAAAAAACTATAAATTAATATCACCTTTAAATACCGACTCTTAACTGTTGCAATTTTTCAGAATTTAATCTTGATAAATAAAGAAAGAAGATGTGGTATGATTGCCAATGAGAGACAACTCTCTGCAAGAGACTTATATGACACAGAAACTAACAATTATAGGTAACCGTACGGCCTTCAACAATGAGCAAAGTCCACAGCCCATGGCATTTTTAAATCAAAACTTAAAGTTTGCTCTCTGCAGAGTGAATACTGCTTTTACAAGTCCCATTTTAACATAAATAAAGCCTCTTTTTTTTAACCAAACTATTCCAGAAAAAACAGATCGCCTATCAAATATAAACAAAGTTTTAAGAAAAACTGTAATGACGGAATAATACTCACGTGTTGAATCCCTGCCCAAAGTTATGAGTGGTATCCTCCTCTTCTTCTGTACAGGCAGTCCACGTAGAGGCTGTCTTACCTGCAACAAAAAACTATAAATTAATATCACCTTTAAATACCGACTCTTTCCTGTTGCAATTTTTCAGAATTTAATCTTGATAAAGAAAGAAGATGTGGTATGATTGCCAATGAGAGACAACTCTCCGCAAGAGACTAATATGACACAGAAACTAACAATTATAAGTAACCGTACGGCCTTCAACAATGAGCAAAGTCCACAGCCCATGGCATTTTTAAATCAAAACCTAAAGTTTGCTCTCCGCAGAGTGAATACTGCTTTTACAAGTCCCATTTAACATAAATAAAGCCCCTTTTTTTCCCCAAACTATTCCAGAAAAAACAGATCGCCTATCAAATATAAACAAAGTTTTAAGAAAAACTGTAATGACGGAATAATACTCACGTGTTGAATCCCTGCCCAAAGCTATGAGTGGTATCCTCCTCTTCTTCTGTACAGGCAGTCCACGTAGAGGCTGTCTTACCTGCAACAAAAAACTATAAATTAATATCACCTTTAAATACCGACTCTTTCCTGTTGCAATTTTTCAGAATTTAATCTTGATAAAGAAAGAAGATGTGGTATGATTGCCAATGAGAGACAACTCTCCGCAAGAGACTAATATGACACAGAAACTAACAATTATAAGTAACCGTACGGCCTTCAACAATGAGCAAAGTCCACAGCCCATGGCATTTTTAAATCAAAACGTAAAGTTTGCTCTCCGCAGAGTGAATACTGCTTTTACAAGTCCCATTTTAACATAAATAAAGCCTCTTTTTTTTCCCAAACTATTCCAGAAAAAACAGATCGCCTATCAAATATAAACAAAGTTTTAAGAAAAACTGTAATGACGGAATAATACTCACGTGTTGAATCCCTGCCCAAAGCTATGAGTGGTATCCTCCTCTTCTGTACAGGCAGTCCACGTAGAGGCTGTCTTACCTGCAACAAAAAACTATAAATTAATATCACCTTTAAATACCGACTCTTAACTGTTGCAATTTTTCAGAATTTAATCTTGATAAATAAAGAAAGAAGATGTGGTATGATTGCCAATGAGAGACAACTCTCTGCAAGAGACTTATATGACACAGAAACTAACAATTATAGGTAACCGTACGGCCTTCAACAATGAGCAAAGTCCACAGCCCATGGCATTTTTAAATCAAAACTTAAAGTTTGCTCTCTGCAGAGTGAATACTGCTTTTACAAGTCCCATTTTAACATAAATAAAGCCTCTTTTTTTTTACCAAACTATTCCAGAAAAAACAGATCGCCTATCAAATATAAACAAAGTTTTAAGAAAAACTGTAATGACGGAATAATACTCACGTGTTGAATCCCTGCCCAAAGCTATGAGTGGTATCCTCCTCTTCTTCTGTACAGGCAGTCCATGTAGAGGCTGTCTTACCTGCAACAAAAAACTATAAATTAATATCACCTTTAAATACTGACTCTTTCCTGTTGCAATTTTTCAGAATTTAATCTTGATAAAGAAAGAAGATGTGGTATGATTGCCAATGAGAGACAACTCTCTGCAAGAGACTTATATGACACAGAAACTAACAATTATAGGTAACCGTACGGCCTTCAACAATGAGCAAAGTCCACAGCCCATGGCATTTTTAAATCAAAACTTAAAGTTTGCTCTCTGCAGAGTGAATACTGCTTTTACAAGTCCCATTTTAACATAAATAAAGCCTCTTTTTTTTAACCAAACTATTCCAGAAAAAACAGATCGCCTATCAAATATAAACAAAGTTTTAAGAAAAACTGTAATGACGGAATAATACTCACGTGTTGAATCCCTGCCCAAAGCTATGAGTGGTATCCTCCTCTTCTTCTGTACAGGCAGTCCACGTAGAGGCTGTCTTACCTGCAACAAAAAACTATAAATTAATATCACCTTTAAATACCGACTCTTTCCTGTTGCAATTTTTCAGAATTTAATCTTGATAAAGAAAGAAGATGTGGTATGATTGCCAATGAGAGACAACTCTCCGCAAGAGACTAATATGACACAGAAACTAACAATTATAAGTAACCGTACGGCCTTCAACAATGAGCAAAGTCCACAGCCCATGGCATTTTAAAATCAAAACCTAAAGTTTGCTCTCCGCAGAGTGAATACTGCTTTTACAAGTCCCATTTAACATAAATAAAGCCCCTTTTTTTCCCCAAACTATTCCAGAAAAAACAGATCGCCTATCAAATATAAACAAAGTTTTAAGAAAAACTGTAATGACGGAATAATACTCACGTGTTGAATCCCTGCCCAAAGCTATGAGTGGTATCCTCCTCTTCTTCTGTACAGGCAGTCCACGTAGAGGCTGTCTTACCTGCAACAAAAAACTATAAATTAATATCACCTTTAAATACCGACTCTTTCCTGTTGCAATTTTTCAGAATTTAATCTTGATAAAGAAAGAAGATGTGGTATGATTGCCAATGAGAGACAACTCTCCGCAAGAGACTAATATGACACAGAAACTAACAATTATAAGTAACCGTACGGCCTTCAACAATGAGCAAAGTCCACAGCCCATGGCATTTTAAAATCAAAACCTAAAGTTTGCTCTCCGCAGAGTGAATACTGCTTTTACAAGTCCCATTTAACATAAATAAAGCCCCTTTTTTTCCCCAAACTATTCCAGAAAAAACAGATCGCCTATCAAATATAAACAAAGTTTTAAGAAAAACTGTAATGACGGAATAATACTCACGTGTTGAATCCCTGCCCAAAGCTATGAGTGGTATCCTCCTCTTCTTCTGTACAGGCAGTCCACGTAGAGGCTGTCTTACCTGCAACAAAAAACTATAAATTAATATCACCTTTAAATACCGACTCTTAACTGTTGCAATTTTTCAGAATTTAATCTTGATAAATAAAGAAAGAAGATGTGGTATGATTGCCAATGAGAGACAACTCTCTGCAAGAGACTTATATGACACAGAAACTAACAATTATAGGTAACCGTACGGCCTTCAACAATGAGCAAAGTCCACAGCCCATGGCATTTTTAAATCAAAACTTAAAGTTTGCTCTCTGCAGAGTGAATACTGCTTTTACAAGTCCCATTTTAACATAAATAAAGCCTCTTTTTTTTAACCAAACTATTCCAGAAAAAACAGATCGCCTATCAAATATAAACAAAGTTTTAAGAAAAACTGTAATGACGGAATAATACTCACGTGTTGAATCCCTGCCCAAAGCTATGAGTGGTATCCTCCTCTTCTTCTGTACAGGCAGTCCACGTAGAGGCTGTCTTACCTGCAACAAAAAACTATAAATTAATATCACCTTTAAATACCGACTCTTTCCTGTTGCAATTTTTCAGAATTTAATCTTGATAAAGAAAGAAGATGTGGTATGATTGCCAATGAGAGACAACTCTCCGCAAGAGACTAATATGACACAGAAACTAACAATTATAAGTAACCGTACGGCCTTCAACAATGAGCAAAGTCCACAGCCCATGGCATTTTTAAATCAAAACTTAAAGTTTGCTCTCTGCAGAGTGAATACTGCTTTTACAAGTCCCATTTTAACATAAATAAAGCCTCTTTTTTTTAACCAAACTATTCCAGAAAAAACAGATCGCCTATCAAATATAAACAAAGTTTTAAGAAAAACTGTAATGACGGAATAATACTCACGTGTTGAATCCCTGCCCAAAGCTATGAGTGGTATCCTCCTCTTCTTCTGTACAGGCAGTCCACGTAGAGGCTGTCTTACCTGCAACAAAAAACTATAAATTAATATCACCTTTAAATACCGACTCTTAACTGTTGCAATTTTTCAGAATTTAATCTTGATAAATAAAGAAAGAAGATGTGGTATGATTGCCAATGAGAGACAACTCTCTGCAAGAGACTTATATGACACAGAAACTAACAATTATAGGTAACCTTACGGCCTTCAACAATGAGCAAAGTCCACAGCCCATGGCATTTTTAAATCAAAACTTAAAGTTTGCTCTCTGCAGAGTGAATACTGCTTTTACAAGTCCCATTTTAACATAAATAAAGCCTCTTTTTTTTAACCAAACTATTCCAGAAAAAACAGATCGCCTATCAAATATAAACAAAGTTTTAAGAAAAACTGTAATGACGGAATAATACTCACGTGTTGAATCCCTGCCCAAAGCTATGAGTGGTATCCTCCTCTTCTTCTGTACAGGCAGTCCACGTAGAGGCTGTCTTACCTGCAACAAAAAACTATAAATTAATATCACCTTTAAATACCGACTCTTTCCTGTTGCAATTTTTCAGAATTTAATCTTGATAAAGAAAGAAGATGTGGTATGATTGCCAATGAGAGACAACTCTCCGCAAGAGACTAATATGACACAGAAACTAACAATTATAAGTAACCGTACGGCCTTCAACAATGAGCAAAGTCCACAGCCCATGGCATTTTAAAATCAAAACCTAAAGTTTGCTCTCCGCAGAGTGAATACTGCTTTTACAAGTCCCATTTAACATAAATAAAGCCCCTTTTTTTCCCCAAACTATTCCAGAAAAAACAGATCGCCTATCAAATATAAACAAAGTTTTAAGAAAAACTGTAATGACGGAATAATACTCACGTGTTGAATCCCTGCCCAAAGCTATGAGTGGTATCCTCCTCTTCTTCTGTACAGGCAGTCCACGTAGAGGCTGTCTTACCTGCAACAAAAAACTATAAATTAATATCACCTTTAAATACCGACTCTTAACTGTTGCAATTTTTCAGAATTTAATCTTGATAAATAAAGAAAGAAGATGTGGTATGATTGCCAATGAGAGACAACTCTCTGCAAGAGACTTATATGACACAGAAACTAACAATTATAGGTAACCGTACGGCCTTCAACAATGAGCAAAGTCCACAGCCCATGGCATTTTTAAATCAAAACTTAAAGTTTGCTCTCTGCAGAGTGAATACTGCTTTTACAAGTCCCATTTTAACATAAATAAAGCCTCTTTTTTTTAACCAAACTATTCCAGAAAAAACAGATCGCCTATCAAATATAAACAAAGTTTTAAGAAAAACTGTAATGACGGAATAATACTCACGTGTTGAATCCCTGCCCAAAGCTATGAGTGGTATCCTCCTCTTCTTCTGTACAGGCAGTCCACGTAGAGGCTGTCTTACCTGCAACAAAAAACTATAAATTAATATCACCTTTAAATACCGACTCTTTCCTGTTGCAATTTTTCAGAATTTAATCTTGATAAAGAAAGAAGATGTGGTATGATTGCCAATGAGAGACAACTCTCCGCAAGAGACTAATATGACACAGAAACTAACAATTATAAGTAACCGTACGGCCTTCAACAATGAGCAAAGTCCACAGCCCATGGCATTTTTAAATCAAAACTTAAAGTTTGCTCTCTGCAGAGTGAATACTGCTTTTACAAGTCCCATTTTAACATAAATAAAGCCTCTTTTTTTTAACCAAACTATTCCAGAAAAAACAGATCGCCTATCAAATATAAACAAAGTTTTAAGAAAAACTGTAATGACGGAATAATACTCACGTGTTGAATCCCTGCCCAAAGCTATGAGTGGTATCCTCCTCTTCTTCTGTACAGGCAGTCCACGTAGAGGCTGTCTTACCTGCAACAAAAAACTATAAATTAATATCACCTTTAAATACCGACTCTTAACTGTTGCAATTTTTCAGAATTTAATCTTGATAAATAAAGAAAGAAGATGTGGTATGATTGCCAATGAGAGACAACTCTCTGCAAGAGACTTATATGACACAGAAACTAACAATTATAGGTAACCGTACGGCCTTCAACAATGAGCAAAGTCCACAGCCCATGGCATTTTTAAATCAAAACTTAAAGTTTGCTCTCTGCAGAGTGAATACTGCTTTTACAAGTCCCATTTTAACATAAATAAAGCCTCTTTTTTTTAACCAAACTATTCCAGAAAAAACAGATCGCCTATCAAATATAAACAAAGTTTTAAGAAAAACTGTAATGACGGAATAATACTCACGTGTTGAATCCCTGCCCAAAGCTATGAGTGGTATCCTCCTCTTCTTCTGTACAGGCAGTCCACGTAGAGGCTGTCTTACCTGCAACAAAAAACTATAAATTAATATCACCTTTAAATACCGACTCTTTCCTGTTGCAATTTTTCAGAATTTAATCTTGATAAAGAAAGAAGATGTGGTATGATTGCCAATGAGAGACAACTCTCCGCAAGAGACTAATATGACACAGAAACTAACAATTATAAGTAACCGTACGGCCTTCAACAATGAGCAAAGTCCACAGCCCATGGCATTTTAAAATCAAAACCTAAAGTTTGCTCTCCGCAGAGTGAATACTGCTTTTACAAGTCCCATTTAACATAAATAAAGCCCCTTTTTTTCCCCAAACTATTCCAGAAAAAACAGATCGCCTATCAAATATAAACAAAGTTTTAAGAAAAACTGTAATGACGGAATAATACTCACGTGTTGAATCCCTGCCCAAAGCTATGAGTGGTATCCTCCTCTTCTTCTGTACAGGCAGTCCACGTAGAGGCTGTCTTACCTGCAACAAAAAACTATAAATTAATATCACCTTTAAATACCGACTCTTAACTGTTGCAATTTTTCAGAATTTAATCTTGATAAATAAAGAAAGAAGATGTGGTATGATTGCCAATGAGAGACAACTCTCTGCAAGAGACTTATATGACACAGAAACTAACAATTATAAGTAACCGTACGGCCTTCAACAATGAGCAAAGTCCACAGCCCATGGCATTTTTAAATCAAAACTTAAAGTTTGCTCTCTGCAGAGTGAATACTGCTTTTACAAGTCCCATTTTAACATAAATAAAGCCTCTTTTTTTTAACCAAACTATTCCAGAAAAAACAGATCGCCTATCAAATATAAACAAAGTTTTAAGAAAAACTGTAATGACGGAATAATACTCACGTGTTGAATCCCTGCCCAAAGCTATGAGTGGTATCCTCCTCTTCTTCTGTACAGGCAGTCCACGTAGAGGCTGTCTTACCTGCAACAAAAAACTATAAATTAATATCACCTTTAAATACCAACTCTTAACTGTTGCAATTTTTCAGAATTTAATCTTGATAAAGAAAGAAGATGTGGTATGATTGCCAATGAGAGACAACTCTCCGCAAGAGACTAATATGACACAGAAACTAACAATTATAAGTAACCGTACGGCCTTCAACAATGAGCAAAGTCCACAGCCCATGGCATTTTTAAATCAAAACTTAAAGTTTGCTCTCTGCAGAGTGAATACTGCTTTTACAAGTCCCATTTTAACATAAATAAAGCCTCTTTTTTTTAACCAAACTATTCCAGAAAAAACAGATCGCCTATCAAATATAAACAAAGTTTTAAGAAAAACTGTAATGACGGAATAATACTCACGTGTTGAATCCCTGCCCAAAGCTATGAGTGGTATCCTCCTCTTCTTCTGTACAGGCAGTCCACGTAGAGGCTGTCTTACCTGCAACAAAAAACTATAAATTAATATCACCTTTAAATACCGACTCTTAACTGTTGCAATTTTTCAGAATTTAATCTTGATAAATAAAGAAAGAAGATGTGGTATGATTACCAATGAGAGACAACTCTCTGCAAGAGACTTATATGACACAGAAACTAACAATTATAGGTAACCGTACGGCCTTCAACAATGAGCAAAGTCCACAGCCCATGGCATTTTTAAATCAAAACTTAAAGTTTGCTCTCTGCAGAGTGAATACTGCTTTTACAAGTCCCATTTTAACATAAATAAAGCCTCTTTTTTTTAACCAAACTATTCCAGAAAAAACAGATCGCCTATCAAATATAAACAAAGTTTTAAGAAAAACTGTAATGACGGAATAATACTCACGTGTTGAATCCCTGCCCAAAGCTATGAGTGGTATCCTCCTCTTCTTCTGTACAGGCAGTCCACGTAGAGGCTGTCTTACCTGCAACAAAAAACTATAAATTAATATCACCTTTAAATACCGACTCTTTCCTGTTGCAATTTTTCAGAATTTAATCTTGATAAAGAAAGCAGATGTGGTATGATTGCCAATGAGAGACAACTCTCCGCAAGAGACTAATATGACACAGAAACTAACAATTATAAGTAACCGTACGGCCTTCAACAATGAGCAAAGTCCACAGCCCATGGCATTTTTAAATCAAAACTTAAAGTTTGCTCTCTGCAGAGTGAATACTGCTTTTACAAGTCCCATTTTAACATAAATAAAGCCTCTTTTTTTTAACCAAACTATTCCAGAAAAAACAGATCGCCTATCAAATATAAACAAAGTTTTAAGAAAAACTGTAATGACGGAATAATACTCACGTGTTGAATCCCTGCCCAAAGCTATGAGTGGTATCCTCCTCTTCTTCTGTACAGGCAGTCCACGTAGAGGCTGTCTTACCTGCAACAAAAAACTATAAATTAATATCACCTTTAAATACCGACTCTTAACTGTTGCAATTTTTCAGAATTTAATCTTGATAAATAAAGAAAGAAGATGTGGTATGATTGCCAATGAGAGACAACTCTCTGCAAGAGACTTATATGACACAGAAACTAACAATTATAGGTAACCGTACGGCCTTCAACAATGAGCAAAGTCCACAGCCCATGGCATTTTTAAATCAAAACTTAAAGTTTGCTCTCTGCAGAGTGAATACTGCTTTTACAAGTCCCATTTTAACATAAATAAAGCCTCTTTTTTTTAACCAAACTATTCCAGAAAAAACAGATCGCCTATCAAATATAAACAAAGTTTTAAGAAAAACTGTAATGACGGAATAATACTCACGTGTTGAATCCCTGCCCAAAGCTATGAGTGGTATCCTCCTCTTCTTCTGTACAGGCAGTCCACGTAGAGGCTGTCTTACCTGCAACAAAAAACTATAAATTAATATCACCTTTAAATACCGACTCTTTCCTGTTGCAATTTTTCAGAATTTAATCTTGATAAAGAAAGAAGATGTGGTATGATTGCCAATGAGAGACAACTCTCCGCAAGAGACTAATATGACACAGAAACTAACAATTATAAGTAACCGTACGGCCTTCAACAATGAGCAAAGTCCACAGCCCATGGCATTTTAAAATCAAAACCTAAAGTTTGCTCTCCGCAGAGTGAATACTGCTTTTACAAGTCCCATTTAACATAAATAAAGCCCCTTTTTTTCCCCAAACTATTCCAGAAAAAACAGATCGCCTATCAAATATAAACAAAGTTTTAAGAAAAACTGTAATGACGGAATAATACTCACGTGTTGAATCCCTGCCCAAAGCTATGAGTGGTATCCTCCTCTTCTTCTGTACAGGCAGTCCACGTAGAGGCTGTCTTACCTGCAACAAAAAACTATAAATTAATATCACCTTTAAATACCGACTCTTTCCTGTTGCAATTTTTCAGAATTTAATCTTGATAAAGAAAGAAGATGTGGTATGATTGCCAATGAGAGACAACTCTCCGCAAGAGACTAATATGACACAGAAACTAACAATTATAAGTAACCGTACGGCCTTCAACAATGAGCAAAGTCCACAGCCCATGGCATTTTTAAATCAAAACTTAAAGTTTGCTCTCTGCAGAGTGAATACTGCTTTTACAAGTCCCATTTTAACATAAATAAAGCCTCTTTTTTTTAACCAAACTATTCCAGAAAAAACAGATCGCCTATCAAATATAAACAAAGTTTTAAGAAAAACTGTAATGACGGAATAATACTCACTTGTTGAATCCCTGCCCAAAGCTATGAGTGGTATCCTCCTCTTCTTCTGTACAGGCAGTCCACGTAGAGGCTGTCTTACCTGCAACAAAAAACTATAAATTAATATCACCTTTAAATACCGACTCTTAACTGTTGCAATTTTTCAGAATTTAATCTTGATAAATAAAGAAAGAAGATGTGGTATGATTGCCAATGAGAGACAACTCTCTGCAAGAGACTTATATGACACAGAAACTAACAATTATAGGTAACCGTACGGCCTTCAACAATGAGCAAAGTCCACAGCCCATGGCATTTTTAAATCAAAACTTAAAGTTTGCTCTCTGCAGAGTGAATACTGCTTTTACAAGTCCCATTTTAACATAAATAAAGCCTCTTTTTTTTAACCAAACTATTCCAGAAAAAACAGATCGCCTATCAAATATAAACAAAGTTTTAAGAAAAACTGTAATGACGGAATAATACTCACGTGTTGAATCCCTGCCCAAAGCTATGAGTGGTATCCTCCTCTTCTTCTGTACAGGCAGTCCACGTAGAGGCTGTCTTACCTGCAACAAAAAACTATAAATTAATATCACCTTTAAATACCGACTCTTTCCTGTTGCAATTTTTCAGAATTTAATCTTGATAAAGAAAGAAGATGTGGTATGATTGCCAATGAGAGACAACTCTCCGCAAGAGACTAATATGACACAGAAACTAACAATTATAAGTAACCGTACGGCCTTCAACAATGAGCAAAGTCCACAGCCCATGGCATTTTAAAATCAAAACCTAAAGTTTGCTCTCCGCAGAGTGAATACTGCTTTTACAAGTCCCATTTAACATAAATAAAGCCCCTTTTTTTCCCCAAACTATTCCAGAAAAAACAGATCGCCTATCAAATATAAACAAAGTTTTAAGAAAAACTGTAATGACGGAATAATACTCACATGTTGAATCCCTGCCCAAAGCTATGAGTGGTATCCTCCTCTTCTTCTGTACAGGCAGTCCACGTAGAGGCTGTCTTACCTGCAACAAAAAACTATAAATTAATATCACCTTTAAATACCGACTCTTAACTGTTGCAATTTTTCAGAATTTAATCTTGATAAATAAAGAAAGAAGATGTGGTATGATTGCCAATGAGAGACAACTCTCTGCAAGAGACTTATATGACACAGAAACTAACAATTATAGGTAACCGTACGGCCTTCAACAATGAGCAAAGTCCACAGCCCATGGCATTTTTAAATCAAAACTTAAAGTTTGCTCTCTGCAGAGTGAATACTGCTTTTACAAGTCCCATTTTAACATAAATAAAGCCTCTTTTTTTTAACCAAACTATTCCAGAAAAAACAGATCGCCTATCAAATATAAACAAAGTTTTAAGAAAAACTGTAATGACGGAATAATACTCACGTGTTGAATCCCTGCCCAAAGCTATGAGTGGTATCCTCCTCTTCTTCTGTACAGGCAGTCCACGTAGAGGCTGTCTTACCTGCAACAAAAAACTATAAATTAATATCACCTTTAAATACCGACTCTTTCCTGTTGCAATTTTTCAGAATTTAATCTTGATAAAGAAAGAAGATGTGGTATGATTGCCAATGAGAGACAACTCTCCGCAAGAGACTAATATGACACAGAAACTAACAATTATAAGTAACCGTACGGCCTTCAACAATGAGCAAAGTCCACAGCCCATGGCATTTTTAAATCAAAACTTAAAGTTTGCTCTCTGCAGAGTGAATACTGCTTTTACAAGTCCCATTTTAACATAAATAAAGCCTCTTTTTTTTAACCAAACTATTCCAGAAAAAACAGATCGCCTATCAAATATAAACAAAGTTTTAAGAAAAACTGTAATGACGGAATAATACTCACGTGTTGAATCCCTGCCCAAAGCTATGAGTGGTATCCTCCTCTTCTTCTGTACAGGCAGTCCATGTAGAGGCTGTCTTACCTGCAACAAAAAACTATAAATTAATATCACCTTTAAATACCGACTCTTTCCTGTTGCAATTTTTCAGAATTTAATCTTGATAAAGAAAGAAGATGTGGTATGATTGCCAATGAGAGACAACTCTCCGCAAGAGACTAATATGACACAGAAACTAACAATTATAAGTAACCGTACGGCCTTCAACAATGAGCAAAGTCCACAGCCCATGGCATTTTAAAATCAAAACCTAAAGTTTGCTCTCCGCAGAGTGAATACTGCTTTTACAAGTCCCATTTAACATAAATAAAGCCTCTTTTTTTTAACCAAACTATTCCAGAAAAAACAGATCGCCTATCAAATATAAACAAAGTTTTAAGAAAAACTGTAATGACGGAATAATACTCACGTGTTGAATCCCTGCCCAAAGCTATGAGTGGTATCCTCCTCTTCTTCTGTACAGGCAGTCCACGTAGAGGCTGTCTTACCTGCAACAAAAAACTATAAATTAATATCACCTTTAAATACCGACTCTTTCCTGTTGCAATTTTTCAGAATTTAATCTTGATAAAGAAAGAAGATGTGGTATGATTGCCAATGAGAGACAACTCTCCGCAAGAGACTAATATGACACAGAAACTAACAATTATAAGTAACCGTACGGCCTTCAACAATGAGCAAAGTCCACAGCCCATGGCATTTTAAAATCAAAACCTAAAGTTTGCTCTCCGCAGAGTGAATACTGCTTTTACAAGTCCCATTTAACATAAATAAAGCCCCTTTTTTTCCCCAAACTATTCCAGAAAAAACAGATCGCCTATCAAATATAAACAAAGTTTTAAGAAAAACTGTAATGACGGAATAATACTCACGTGTTGAATCCCTGCCCAAAGCTATGAGTGGTATCCTCCTCTTCTTCTGTACAGGCAGTCCACGTAGAGGCTGTCTTACCTGCAACAAAAAACTATAAATTAATATCACCTTTAAATACCGACTCTTAACTGTTGCAATTTTTCAGAATTTAATCTTGATAAATAAAGAAAGAAGATGTGGTATGATTGCCAATGAGAGACAACTCTCTGCAAGAGACTTATATGACACAGAAACTAACAATTATAGGTAACCGTACGGCCTTCAACAATGAGCAAAGTCCACAGCCCATGGCATTTTTAAATCAAAACTTAAAGTTTGCTCTCTGCAGAGTGAATACTGCTTTTACAAGTCCCATTTTAACATAAATAAAGCCTCTTTTTTTTAACCAAACTATTCCAGAAAAAACAGATCGCCTATCAAATATAAACAAAGTTTTAAGAAAAACTGTAATGACGGAATAATACTCACGTGTTGAATCCCTGCCCAAAGCTATGAGTGGTATCCTCCTCTTCTTCTGTACAGGCAGTCCACGTAGAGGCTGTCTTACCTGCAACAAAAAACTATAAATTAATATCACCTTTAAATACCGACTCTTTCCTGTTGCAATTTTTCAGAATTTAATCTTGATAAATAAAGAAAGAAGATGTGGTATGATTGCCAATGAGAGACAACTCTCCGCAAGAGACTAATATGACACAGAAACTAACAATTATAAGTAACCGTACGGCCTTCAACAATGAGCAAAGTCCACAGCCCATGGCATTTTTAAATCAAAACTTAAAGTTTGCTCTCTGCAGAGTGAATACTGCTTTTACAAGTCCCATTTTAACATAAATAAAGCCTCTTTTTTTTAACCAAACTATTCCAGAAAAAACAGATCGCCTATCAAATATAAACAAAGTTTAAAAGAAAAACTGTAATGACGGAATAATACTCACGTGTTGAATCCCTGCCCAAAGCTATGAGTGGTATCCTCCTCTTCTTCTGTACAGGCAGTCCATGTAGAGGCTGTCTTACCTGCAACAAAAAACTATAAATTAATATCACCTTTAAATACCGACTCTTTCCTGTTGCAATTTTTCAGAATTTAATCTTGATAAAGAAAGAAGATGTGGTATGATTGCCAATGAGAGACAACTCTCCGCAAGAGACTAATATGACACAGAAACTAACAATTATAAGTAACCGTACGGCCTTCAACAATGAGCAAAGTCCACAGCCCATGGCATTTTAAAATCAAAACCTAAAGTTTGCTCTCCGCAGAGTGAATACTGCTTTTACAAGTCCCATTTAACATAAATAAAGCCTCTTTTTTTTAACCAAACTATTCCAGAAAAAACAGATCGCCTATCAAATATAAACAAAGTTTTAAGAAAAACTGTAATGACGGAATAATACTCACGTGTTGAATCCCTGCCCAAAGCTATGAGTGGTATCCTCCTCTTCTTCTGTACAGGCAGTCCACGTAGAGGCTGTCTTACCTGCAACAAAAAACTATAAATTAATATCACCTTTAAATACCGACTCTTTCCTGTTGCAATTTTTCAGAATTTAATCTTGATAAAGAAAGAAGATGTGGTATGATTGCCAATGAGAGACAACTCTCCGCAAGAGACTAATATGACACAGAAACTAACAATTATAAGTAACCGTACGGCCTTCAACAATGAGCAAAGTCCACAGCCCATGGCATTTTTAAATCAAAACGTAAAGTTTGCTCTCCGCAGAGTGAATACTGCTTTTACAAGTCCCATTTTAACATAAATAAAGCCTCTTTTTTTTCCCAAACTATTCCAGAAAAAACAGATCGCCTATCAAATATAAACAAAGTTTTAAGAAAAACTGTAATGACGGAATAATACTCACGTGTTGAATCCCTGCCCAAAGCTATGAGTGGTATCCTCTTCTTCTGTACAGGCAGTCCACGTAGAGGCTGTCTTACCTGCAACAAAAAACTATAAATTAATATCACCTTTAAATACCGACTCTTTCCTGTTGCAATTTTTCAGAATTTAATCTTGATAAAGAAAGAAGATGTGGTATGATTGCCAATGAGAGACAACTCTCCGCAAGAGACTAATATGACACAGAAACTAACAATTATAAGTAACCGTACGGCCTTCAACAATGAGCAAAGTCCACAGCCCATGGCATTTTTAAATCAAAACCTAAAGTTTGCTCTCCGCAGAGTGAATACTGCTTTTACAAGTCCCATTTAACATAAATAAAGCCCCTTTTTTTCCCCAAACTATTCCAGAAAAAACAGATCGCCTATCAAATATAAACAAAGTTTTAAGAAAAACTGTAATGACGGAATAATACTCACGTGTTGAATCCCTGCCCAAAGCTATGAGTGGTATCCTCCTCTTCTTCTGTACAGGCAGTCCACGTAGAGGCTGTCTTACCTGCAACAAAAAACTATAAATTAATATCACCTTTAAATACCGACTCTTAACTGTTGCAATTTTTCAGAATTTAATCTTGATAAATAAAGAAAGAAGATGTGGTATGATTGCCAATGAGAGACAACTCTCTGCAAGAGACTTATATGACACAGAAACTAACAATTATAGGTAACCGTACGGCCTTCAACAATGAGCAAAGTCCACAGCCCATGGCATTTTTAAATCAAAACTTAAAGTTTGCTCTCTGCAGAGTGAATACTGCTTTTACAAGTCCCATTTTAACATAAATACAGCCTCTTTTTTTTAACCAAACTATTCCAGAAAAAACAGATCGCCTATCAAATATAAACAAAGTTTTAAGAAAAACTGTAATGACGGAATAATACTCACGTGTTGAATCCCTGCCCAAAGCTATGAGTGGTATCCTCCTCTTCTTCTGTACAGGCAGTCCACGTAGAGGCTGTCTTACCTGCAACAAAAAACTATAAATTAATATCACCTTTAAATACAGACTCTTTCCTGTTGCAATTTTTCAGAATTTAATCTTGATAAATAAAGAAAGAAGATGTGGTATGATTGCCAATGAGAGACAACTCTCTGCAAGAGACTTATATGACACAGAAACTAACAATTATAGGTAACCGTACGGCCTTCAACAATGAGCAAAGTCCACAGCCCATGGCATTTTTAAATCAAAACTTAAAGTTTGCTCTCTGCAGAGTGAATACTGCTTTTACAAGTCCCATTTTAACATAAATAAAGCCTCTTTTTTTTCCCAAACTATTCCAGAAAAAACAGATCGCCTATCAAATATAAACAAAGTTTTAAGAAAAACTGTAATGACGGAATAATACTCACGTGTTGAATCCCTGCCCAAAGCTATGAGTGGTATCCTCCTCTTCTTCTGTACAGGCAGTCCACGTAGAGGCTGTCTTACCTGCAACAAAAAACTATAAATTAATATCACCTTTAAATACTGACTCTTTCCTGTTGCAATTTTTCAGAATTTAATCTTGATAAAGAAAGAAGATGTGGTATGATTGCCAATGAGAGACAACTCTCTGCAAGAGACTAATATGACACAGAAACTAACAATTATAAGTAACCGTACGGCCTTCAACAATGAGCAAAGTCCACAGCCCATGGCATTTTTAAATCAAAACTTAAAGTTTGCTCTCTGCAGAGTGAATACTGCTTTTACAAGTCCCATTTTAACATAAATAAAGCCTCTTTTTTTTAACCAAACTATTCCAGAAAAAACAGATCGCCTATCAAATATAAACAAAGTTTTAAGAAAAACTGTAATGACGGAAATATACTCACGTGTTGAATCCCTGCCCAAAGCTATGAGTGGTATCCTCCTCTTCTTCTGTACAGGCAGTCCACGTAGAGGCTGTCTTACCTGCAACAAAAAACTATAAATTAATATCACCTTTAAATACTGACTCTTTCCTGTTGCAATTTTTCAGAATTTAATCTTGATAAAGAAAGAAGATGTGGTATGATTGCCAATGAGAGACAACTCTCCGCAAGAGACTAATATGACACAGAAACTAACAATTATAAGTAACCGTACGGCCTTCAACAATGAGCAAAGTCCACAGCCCATGGCATTTTTAAATCAAAACTTAAAGTTTGCTCTCTGCAGAGTGAATACTGCTTTTACAAGTCCCATTTTAACATAAATAAAGCCTCTTTTTTTTAACCAAACTATTCCAGAAAAAACAGATCGCCTATCAAATATAAACAAAGTTTTAAGAAAAACTGTAATGACGGAATAATACTCACGTGTTGAATCCCTGCCCAAAGCTATGAGTGGTATCCTCCTCTTCTTCTGTACAGGCAGTCCACGTAGAGGCTGTCTTACCTGCAACAAAAAACTATAAATTAATATCACCTTTAAATACCGACTCTTAACTGTTGCAATTTTTCAGAATTTAATCTTGATAAATAAAGAAAGAAGATGTGGTATGATTGCCAATGAGAGACAACTCTCTGCAAGAGACTTATATGACACAGAAACTAACAATTATAGGTAACCGTACGGCCTTCAACAATGAGCAAAGTCCACAGCCCATGGCATTTTTAAATCAAAACTTAAAGTTTGCTCTCTGCAGAGTGAATACTGCTTTTACAAGTCCCATTTTAACATAAATACAGCCTCTTTTTTTTAACCAAACTATTCCAGAAAAAACAGATCGCCTATCAAATATAAACAAAGTTTTAAGAAAAACTGTAATGACGGAATAATACTCACGTGTTGAATCCCTGCCCAAAGCTATGAGTGGTATCCTCCTCTTCTTCTGTACAGGCAGTCCACGTAGAGGCTGTCTTACCTGCAACAAAAAACTATAAATTAATATCACCTTTAAATACAGACTCTTTCCTGTTGCAATTTTTCAGAATTTAATCTTGATAAATAAAGAAAGAAGATGTGGTATGATTGCCAATGAGAGACAACTCTCTGCAAGAGACTTATATGACACAGAAACTAACAATTATAGGTAACCGTACGGCCTTCAACAATGAGCAAAGTCCACAGCCCATGGCATTTTTAAATCAAAACTTAAAGTTTGCTCTCTGCAGAGTGAATACTGCTTTTACAAGTCCCATTTTAACATAAATAAAGCCTCTTTTTTTTCCCAAACTATTCCAGAAAAAACAGATCGCCTATCAAATATAAACAAAGTTTTAAGAAAAACTGTAATGACGGAATAATACTCACGTGTTGAATCCCTGCCCAAAGCTATGAGTGGTATCCTCCTCTTCTTCTGTACAGGCAGTCCACGTAGAGGCTGTCTTACCTGCAACAAAAAACTATAAATTAATATCACCTTTAAATACTGACTCTTTCCTGTTGCAATTTTTCAGAATTTAATCTTGATAAAGAAAGAAGATGTGGTATGATTGCCAATGAGAGACAACTCTCTGCAAGAGACTAATATGACACAGAAACTAACAATTATAAGTAACCGTACGGCCTTCAACAATGAGCAAAGTCCACAGCCCATGGCATTTTTAAATCAAAACTTAAAGTTTGCTCTCTGCAGAGTGAATACTGCTTTTACAAGTCCCATTTTAACATAAATAAAGCCTCTTTTTTTTAACCAAACTATTCCAGAAAAAACAGATCGCCTATCAAATATAAACAAAGTTTTAAGAAAAACTGTAATGACGGAAATATACTCACGTGTTGAATCCCTGCCCAAAGCTATGAGTGGTATCCTCCTCTTCTTCTGTACAGGCAGTCCACGTAGAGGCTGTCTTACCTGCAACAAAAAACTATAAATTAATATCACCTTTAAATACTGACTCTTTCCTGTTGCAATTTTTCAGAATTTAATCTTGATAAAGAAAGAAGATGTGGTATGATTGCCAATGAGAGACAACTCTCCGCAAGAGACTAATATGACACAGAAACTAACAATTATAAGTAACCGTACGGCCTTCAACAATGAGCAAAGTCCACAGCCCATGGCATTTTTAAATCAAAACTTAAAGTTTGCTCTCTGCAGAGTGAATACTGCTTTTACAAGTCCCATTTTAACATAAATAAAGCCTCTTTTTTTTAACCAAACTATTCCAGAAAAAACAGATCGCCTATCAAATATAAACAAAGTTTTAAGAAAAACTGTAATGACGGAATAATACTCACGTGTTGAATCCCTGCCCAAAGCTATGAGTGGTATCCTCCTCTTCTTCTGTACAGGCAGTCCACGTAGAGGCTGTCTTACCTGCAACAAAAAACTATAAATTAATATCACCTTTAAATACCGACTCTTTCCTGTTGCAATTTTTCAGAATTTAATCTTGATAAAGAAAGAAGATGTGGTATGATTGCCAATGAGAGACAACTCTCCGCAAGAGACTAATATGACACAGAAACTAACAATTATAAGTAACCGTACGGCCTTCAACAATGAGCAAAGTCCACAGCCCATGGCATTTTAAAATCAAAACCTAAAGTTTGCTCTCCGCAGAGTGAATACTGCTTTTACAAGTCCCATTTAACATAAATAAAGCCCCTTTTTTTCCCCAAACTATTCCAGAAAAAACAGATCGCCTATCAAATATAAACAAAGTTTTAAGAAAAACTGTAATGACGGAATAATACTCACGTGTTGAATCCCTGCCCAAAGCTATGAGTGGTATCCTCCTCTTCTTCTGTACAGGCAGTCCACGTAGAGGCTGTCTTACCTGCAACAAAAAACTATAAATTAATATCACCTTTAAATACCGACTCTTAACTGTTGCAATTTTTCAGAATTTAATCTTGATAAATAAAGAAAGAAGATGTGGTATGATTGCCAATGAGAGACAACTCTCTGCAAGAGACTTATATGACACAGAAACTAACAATTATAGGTAACCGTACGGCCTTCAACAATGAGCAAAGTCCACAGCCCATGGCATTTTTAAATCAAAACTTAAAGTTTGCTCTCTGCAGAGTGAATACTGCTTTTACAAGTCCCATTTTAACATAAATAAAGCCTCTTTTTTTTAACCAAACTATTCCAGAAAAAACAGATCGCCTATCAAATATAAACAAAGTTTTAAGAAAAACTGTAATGACGGAATAATACTCACGTGTTGAATCCCTGCCCAAAGCTATGAGTGGTATCCTCCTCTTCTTCTGTACAGGCAGTCCACGTAGAGGCTGTCTTACCTGCAACAAAAAACTATAAATTAATATCACCTTTAAATACCGACTCTTTCCTGTTGCAATTTTTCAGAATTTAATCTTGATAAAGAAAGAAGATGTGGTATGATTGCCAATGAGAGACAACTCTCCGCAAGAGACTAATATGACACAGAAACTAACAATTATAAGTAACCGTACGGCCTTCAACAATGAGCAAAGTCCACAGCCCATGGCATTTTAAAATCAAAACCTAAAGTTTGCTCTCCGCAGAGTGAATACTGCTTTTACAAGTCCCATTTAACATAAATAAAGCCCCTTTTTTTCCCCAAACTATTCCAGAAAAAACAGATCGCCTATCAAATATAAACAAAGTTTTAAGAAAAACTGTAATGACGGAATAATACTCACGTGTTGAATCCCTGCCCAAAGCTATGAGTGGTATCCTCCTCTTCTTCTGTACAGGCAGTCCACGTAGAGGCTGTCTTACCTGCAACAAAAAACTATAAATTAATATCACCTTTAAATACCGACTCTTAACTGTTGCAATTTTTCAGAATTTAATCTTGATAAATAAAGAAAGAAGATGTGGTATGATTGCCAATGAGAGACAACTCTCTGCAAGAGACTTATATGACACAGAAACTAACAATTATAGGTAACCGTACGGCCTTCAACAATGAGCAAAGTCCACAGCCCATGGCATTTTTAAATCAAAACTTAAAGTTTGCTCTCTGCAGAGTGAATACTGCTTTTACAAGTCCCATTTTAACATAAATAAAGCCTCTTTTTTTTAACCAAACTATTCCAGAAAAAACAGATCGCCTATCAAATATAAACAAAGTTTTAAGAAAAACTGTAATGACGGAATAATACTCACGTGTTGAATCCCTGCCCAAAGCTATGAGTGGTATCCTCCTCTTCTTCTGTACAGGCAGTCCACGTAGAGGCTGTCTTACCTGCAACAAAAAACTATAAATTAATATCACCTTTAAATACCGACTCTTTCCTGTTGCAATTTTTCAGAATTTAATCTTGATAAAGAAAGAAGATGTGGTATGATTGCCAATGAGAGACAACTCTCCGCAAGAGACTAATATGACACAGAAACTAACAATTATAAGTAACCGTACGGCCTTCAACAATGAGCAAAGTCCACAGCCCATGGCATTTTTAAATCAAAACTTAAAGTTTGCTCTCTGCAGAGTGAATACTGCTTTTACAAGTCCCATTTTAACATAAATAAAGCCTCTTTTTTTTAACCAAACTATTCCAGAAAAAACAGATCGCCTATCAAATATAAACAAAGTTTTAAGAAAAACTGTAATGACGGAATAATACTCACGTGTTGAATCCCTGCCCAAAGCTATGAGTGGTATCCTCCTCTTCTTCTGTACAGGCAGTCCACGTAGAGGCTGTCTTACCTGCAACAAAAAACTATAAATTAATATCACCTTTAAATACCGACTCTTAACTGTTGCAATTTTTCAGAATTTAATCTTGATAAATAAAGAAAGAAGATGTGGTATGATTGCCAATGAGAGACAACTCTCTGCAAGAGACTTATATGACACAGAAACTAACAATTATAGGTAACCGTACGGCCTTCAACAATGAGCAAAGTCCACAGCCCATGGCATTTTTAAATCAAAACTTAAAGTTTGCTCTCTGCAGAGTGAATACTGCTTTTACAAGTCCCATTTTAACATAAATAAAGCCTCTTTTTTTTAACCAAACTATTCCAGAAAAAACAGATCGCCTATCAAATATAAACAAAGTTTTAAGAAAAACTGTAATGACGGAATAATACTCACGTGTTGAATCCCTGCCCAAAGCTATGAGTGGTATCCTCCTCTTCTTCTGTACAGGCAGTCCACGTAGAGGCTGTCTTACCTGCAACAAAAAACTATAAATTAATATCACCTTTAAATACCGACTCTTTCCTGTTGCAATTTTTCAGAATTTAATCTTGATAAAGAAAGAAGATGTGGTATGATTGCCAATGAGAGACAACTCTCCGCAAGAGACTAATATGACACAGAAACTAACAATTATAAGTAACCGTACGGCCTTCAACAATGAGCAAAGTCCACAGCCCATGGCATTTTTAAATCAAAACTTAAAGTTTGCTCTCTGCAGAGTGAATACTGCTTTTACAAGTCCCATTTTAACATAAATAAAGCCTCTTTTTTTTAACCAAACTATTCCAGAAAAAACAGATCGCCTATCAAATATAAACAAAGTTTTAAGAAAAACTGTAATGACGGAATAATACTCACGTGTTGAATCCCTGCCCAAAGCTATGAGTGGTATCCTCCTCTTCTTCTGTACAGGCAGTCCACGTAGAGGCTGTCTTACCTGCAACAAAAAACTATAAATTAATATCACCTTTAAATACCGACTCTTAACTGTTGCAATTTTTCAGAATTTAATCTTGATAAATAAAGAAAGAAGATGTGGCATACATGTGAACCTCCCGACGGGAGTACAAAACTCCCGTTTTCAGGGGTCTCCTCCCGTCCTCCCGTTCAGGAGAAAAAACTCCCGTGTATGAAATATTTCATGAATGAAAATTTTCAGCCGCCATATTTGATCATTTCTAACTAACTGTACGGGTGTAATTGACACCTGTGTTAAATTTTACCTGTACATCAAAGAAGATGTATAATTAATTGGCTTCACTTGACAGCTGGGGTGTCAAACATATTGGTAATCAACAATGTTTACCTCTGGCTAACTGCCGTTGTGTTGTGTTATAAAAACGATGTGTATTGGGAATATTGAAATACATTTTTGTTACTTCCCTTTGTTTTATCCTGTTTTCAGTTATTTTGCTTTTAAAAATGTAAATTGTAAAAAGACTATTAATGATTAATATTTTAATCTAATAATCATAAACGGATGTTGATTAAATGAATTTAAATGTTTTGGGACAAATAAAAATATATAAATTTATAAATTATTTTAGCAATCTAGACCTCCTTTCAAGGATTAAATTGAAGTTTATATTGTAAATCTGTTTATCAATTGTGTGATTGGAACATACAATATGTACATTTAGACTAATAAATTTCTAGTTAGTTTAATTGGGATTATAAAACCTTGGGTTTGAGAATAATGTAGATGTTAGAATTTATAAGATTTTATTGTGTAAGCTAGGAATAGCAAAACATTTTACAATGTTAAAGTCTTTTTAAGTTTTCTACAAATAAGACTTTCATAATGCTTTTAAAAAAGCCATGCAGTACTACTGTATGACTGTTAGTGTTTGTTATTTTTTTAATTAATTTATGATGTTGCAAACAAACATGTAGCTATTTCTCTCTTATTTGTCTATACATTTACCAATGATAAGGAGATGGAGACATGAATAAAAATCTATACAGATAATATAGATACATGAAAATATAATGATTTATTTGCAAGCAGTGAACAATCATTTATCAAAAACAAAACAAAACTAAACAGGAAACAGATTCTTCTTAATATTTTATTTTATTCAAATAGAAAGGCAATAAGGGCTCTTTAAACATATTACAATTTGTAGAAAAAACACAATTTCTACTTCATATGGTTACATTTACGACAAAATTTATGTCGATAAAAAACCTCCTGATCTGAGTCCTAATCTCCTGACCAAAATTTCCAAATCTCCTGATCTGAGTTTCACAGTCCATCACATGTATGATGTGGTATGATTGCCAATGAGAGACAACTCTCTGCAAGAGACTTATATGACACAGAAACTAACAATTATAGGTAACCGTACGGCCTTCAACAATGAGCAAAGTCCACAGCCCATGGCATTTTTAAATCAAAACTTAAAGTTTGCTCTCTGCAGAGTGAATACTGCTTTTACAAGTCCCATTTTAACATAAATAAAGCCTCTTTTTTTTAACCAAACTATTCCAGAAAAAACAGATCGCCTATCAAATATAAACAAAGTTTTAAGAAAAACTGTAATGACGGAATAATACTCACGTGTTGAATCCCTGCCCAAAGCTATGAGTGGTATCCTCCTCTTCTTCTGTACAGGCAGTCCACGTAGAGGCTGTCTTACCTGCAACAAAAAACTATAAATTAATATCACCTTTAAATACCGACTCTTTCCTGTTGCAATTTTTCAGAATTTAATCTTGATAAAGAAAGAAGATGTGGTATGATTGCCAATGAGAGACAACTCTCCGCAAGAGACTAATATGACACAGAAACTAACAATTATAAGTAACCGTACGGCCTTCAACAATGAGCAAAGTCCACAGCCCATGGCATTTTAAAATCAAAACCTAAAGTTTGCTCTCCGCAGAGTGAATACTGCTTTTACAAGTCCCATTTAACATAAATAAAGCCCCTTTTTTTCCCCAAACTATTCCAGAAAAAACAGATCGCCTATCAAATATAAACAAAGTTTTAAGAAAAACTGTAATGACGGAATAATACTCACGTGTTGAATCCCTGCCCAAAGCTATGAGTGGTATCCTCCTCTTCTTCTGTACAGGCAGTCCACGTAGAGGCTGTCTTACCTGCAACAAAAAACTATAAATTAATATCACCTTTAAATACCGACTCTTAACTGTTGCAATTTTTCAGAATTTAATCTTGATAAATAAAGAAAGAAGATGTGGTATGATTGCCAATGAGAGACAACTCTCTGCAAGAGACTTATATGACACAGAAACTAACAATTATAGGTAACCGTACGGCCTTCAACAATGAGCAAAGTCCACAGCCCATGGCATTTTTAAATCAAAACTTAAAGTTTGCTCTCTGCAGAGTGAATACTGCTTTTACAAGTCCCATTTTAACATAAATAAAGCCTCTTTTTTTTAACCAAACTATTCCAGAAAAAACAGATCGCCTATCAAATATAAACAAAGTTTTAAGAAAAACTGTAATGACGGAATAATACTCACGTGTTGAATCCCTGCCCAAAGCTATGAGTGGTATCCTCCTCTTCTTCTGTACAGGCAGTCCACGTAGAGGCTGTCTTACCTGCAACAAAAAACTATAAATTAATATCACCTTTAAATACCGACTCTTTCCTGTTGCAATTTTTCAGAATTTAATCTTGATAAAGAAAGAAGATGTGGTATGATTGCCAATGAGAGACAACTCTCCGCAAGAGACTAATATGACACAGAAACTAACAATTATAAGTAACCGTACGGCCTTCAACAATGAGCAAAGTCCACAGCCCATGGCATTTTTAAATCAAAACTTAAAGTTTGCTCTCTGCAGAGTGAATACTGCTTTTACAAGTCCCATTTTAACATAAATAAAGCCTCTTTTTTTTAACCAAACTATTCCAGAAAAAACAGATCGCCTATCAAATATAAACAAAGTTTTAAGAAAAACTGTAATGACGGAATAATACTCACGTGTTGAATCCCTGCCCAAAGCTATGAGTGGTATCCTCCTCTTCTTCTGTACAGGCAGTCCACGTAGAGGCTGTCTTACCTGCAACAAAAAACTATAAATTAATATCACCTTTAAATACCGACTCTTTCCTGTTGCAATTTTTCAGAATTTAATCTTGATAAAGAAAGAAGATGTGGTATGATTGCCAATGAGAGACAACTCTCCGCAAGAGACTAATATGACATAGAAACTAACAATTATAAGTAACCGTACGGCCTTCAACAATGAGCAAAGTCCACAGCCCATGGCATTTTTAAATCAAAACGTAAAGTTTGCTCTCCGCAGAGTGAATACTGCTTTTACAAGTCCCATTTTAACATAAATAAAGCCTCTTTTTTTTCCCAAACTATTCCAGAAAAAACAGATCGCCTATCAAATATAAACAAAGTTTTAAGAAAAACTGTAATGATGGAATAATACTCACGTGTTGAATCCCTGCCCAAAGCTATGAGTGGTATCCTCTTCTTCTGTACAGGCAGTCCACGTAGAGGCTGTCTTACCTGCAACAAAAAACTATAAATTAATATCACCTTTAAATACCGACTCTTTCCTGTTGCAATTTTTCAGAATTTAATCTTGATAAATAAAGAAAGAAGATGTGGTATGATTGCCAATGAGAGACAACTCTCTGCAAGAGACTTATATGACACAGAAACTAACAATTATAGGTAACCGTACGGCCTTCAACAATGAGCAAAGTCCACAGCCCATGGCATTTTTAAATCAAAACTTAAAGTTTGCTCTCTGCAGAGTGAATACTGCTTTTACAAGTCCCATTTTAACATAAATACAGCCTCTTTTTTTTAACCAAACTATTCCAGAAAAAACAGATCGCCTATCAAATATAAACAAAGTTTTAAGAAAAACTGTAATGACGGAATAATACTCACGTGTTGAATCCCTGCCCAAAGCTATGAGTGGTATCCTCCTCTTCTTCTGTACAGGCAGTCCACGTAGAGGCTGTCTTACCTGCAACAAAAAACTATAAATTAATATCACCTTTAAATACAGACTCTTTCCTGTTGCAATTTTTCAGAATTTAATCTTGATAAAGAAAGAAGATGTGGTATGATTGCCAATGAGAGACAACTCTCCGCAAGAGACTAATATGACACAGAAACTAACAATTATAAGTAACCGTACGGCCTTCAACAATGAGCAAAGTCCACAGCCCATGGCATTTTTAAATCAAAACTTAAAGTTTGCTCTCTGCAGAGTGAATACTGCTTTTACAAGTCCCATTTTAACATAAATAAAGCCTCTTTTTTTTAACCAAACTATTCCAGAAAAAACAGATCGCCTATCAAATATAAACAAAGTTTTAAGAAAAACTGTAATGACGGAATAATACTCACGTGTTGAATCCCTGCCCAAAGCTATGAGTGGTATCCTCCTCTTCTTCTGTACAGGCAGTCCACGTAGAGGCTGTCTTACCTGCAACAAAAAACTATAAATTAATATCACCTTTAAATACCGACTCTTTCCTGTTGCAATTTTTCAGAATTTAATCTTGATAAAGAAAGAAGATGTGGTATGATTGCCAATGAGAGACAACTCTCCACAAGAGACTAATATGACACAGAAACTAACAATTATAAGTAACCGTACGGCCTTCAACAATGAGCAAAGTCCACAGCCCATGGCATTTTTAAATCAAAACGTAAAGTTTGCTCTCCGCAGAGTGAATACTGCTTTTACAAGTCCCATTTTAACATAAATAAAGCCTCTTTTTTTTCCCAAACTATTCCAGAAAAAACAGATCGCCTATCAAATATAAACAAAGTTTTAAGAAAAACTGTAATGACGGAATAATACTCACGTGTTGAATCCCTGCCCAAAGCTATGAGTGGTATCCTCCTCTTCTTCTGTACAGGCAGTCCACGTAGAGGCTGTCTTACCTGCAACAAAAAACTATAAATTAATATCACCTTTAAATACCGACTCTTTCCTGTTGCAATTTTTCAGAATTTAATCTTGATAAAGAAAGAAGATGTGGTATGATTGCCAATGAGAGACAACTCTCCGCAAGAGACTAATATGACACAGAAACTAACAATTATAAGTAACCGTACGGCCTTCAACAATGAGCAAAGTCCACAGCCCATGGCATTTTTAAATCAAAACCTAAAGTTTGCTCTCCGCAGAGTGAATACTGCTTTTACAAGTCCCATTTAACATAAATAAAGCCCCTTTTTTTCCCCAAACTATTCCAGAAAAAACAGATCGCCTATCAAATATAAACAAAGTTTTAAGAAAAACTGTAATGACGGAATAATACTCACGTGTTGAATCCCTGCCCAAAGCTATGAGTGGTATCCTCCTCTTCTTCTGTACAGGCAGTCCACGTAGAGGCTGTCTTACCTGCAACAAAAAACTATAAATTAATATCACCTTTAAATACCGACTCTTAACTGTTGCAATTTTTCAGAATTTAATCTTGATAAATAAAGAAAGAAGATGTGGTATGATTGCCAATGAGAGACAACTCTCTCCAAGAGACTTATATGACACAGAAACTAACAATTATAGGTAACCGTACGGCCTTCAACAATGAGCAAAGTCCACAGCCCATGGCATTTTTAAATCAAAACTTAAAGTTTGCTCTCTGCAGAGTGAATACTGCTTTTACAAGTCCCATTTTAACATAAATAAAGCCTCTTTTTTTTAACCAAACTATTCCAGAAAAAACAGATCGCCTATCAAATATAAACAAAGTTTTAAGAAAAACTGTAATGACGGAATAATACTCACGTGTTGAATCCCTGCCCAAAGCTATGAGTGGTATCCTCCTCTTCTTCTGTACAGGCAGTCCACGTAGAGGCTGTCTTACCTGCAACAAAAAACTATAAATTAATATCACCTTTAAATACCGACTCTTTCCTGTTGCAATTTTTCAGAATTTAATCTTGATAAAGAAAGAAGATGTGGTATGATTGCCAATGAGAGACAACTCTCCGCAAGAGACTAATATGACACAGAAACTAACAATTATAAGTAACCGTACGGCCTTCAACAATGAGCAAAGTCCACAGCCCATGGCATTTTTAAATCAAAACCTAAAGTTTGCTCTACGCAGAGTGAATACTGCTTTTACAAGTCCCATTTAACATAAATAAAGCCCCTTTTTTTCCCCAAACTATTCCAGAAAAAACAGATCGCCTATCAAATATAAACAAAGTTTTAAGAAAAACTGTAATGACGGAATAATACTCACGTGTTGAATCCCTGCCCAAAGCTATGAGTGGTATCCTCCTCTTCTTCTGTACAGGCAGTCCACGTAGAGGCTGTCTTACCTGCAACAAAAAACTATAAATTAATATCACCTTTAAATACCGACTCTTTCCTGTTGCAATTTTTCAGAATTTAATCTTGATAAAGAAAGAAGATGTGGTATGATTGCCAATGAGAGACAACTCTCCGCAAGAGACTAATATGACACAGAAACTAACAATTATAAGTAACCGTACGGCCTTCAACAATGAGCAAAGTCCACAGCCCATGGCATTTTTAAATCAAAACTTAAAGTTTGCTCTCTGCAGAGTGAATACTGCTTTTACAAGTCCCATTTTAACATAAATAAAGCCTCTTTTTTTTAACCAAACTATTCCAGAAAAAACAGATCGCCTATCAAATATAAACAAAGTTTTAAGAAAAACTGTAATGACGGAATAATACTCACGTGTTGAATCCCTGCCCAAAGCTATGAGTGGTATCCTCCTCTTCTTCTGTACAGGCAGTCCACGTAGAGGCTGTCTTACCTGCAACAAAAAACTATAAATTAATATCACCTTTAAATACAGACTCTTTCCTGTTGCAATTTTTCAGAATTTAATCTTGATAAAGAAAGAAGATGTGGTATGATTGCCAATGAGAGACAACTCTCCACAAGAGACTAATATGACACAGAAACTAACAATTATAAGTAACCGTACGGCCTTCAACAATGAGCAAAGTCCACAGCCCATGGCATTTTTAAATCAAAACGTAAAGTTTGCTCTCCGCAGAGTGAATACTGCTTTTACAAGTCCCATTTTAACATAAATAAAGCCTCTTTTTTTTCCCAAACTATTCCAGAAAAAACAGATCGCCTATCAAATATAAACAAAGTTTTAAGAAAAACTGTAATGACGGAATAATACTCACGTGTTGAATCCCTGCCCAAAGCTATGAGTGGTATCCTCCTCTTCTTCTGTACAGGCAGTCCACGTAGAGGCTGTCTTACCTGCAACAAAAAACTATAAATTAATATCACCTTTAAATACCGACTCTTTCCTGTTGCAATTTTTCAAAATTTAATCTTGATAAAGAAAGAAGATGTGGTATGATTGCCAATGAGAGACAACTCTCCGCAAGAGACTAATATGACACAGAAACTAACAATTATAAGTAACCGTACGGCCTTCAACAATGAGCAAAGTCCACAGCCCATGGCATTTTTAAATCAAAACCTAAAGTTTGCTCTCCGCAGAGTGAATACTGCTTTTACAAGTCCCATTTTAACATAAATAAAGCCCCTTTTTTTCCCCAAACTATTCCAGAAAAAACAGATCGCCTATCAAATATAAACAAAGTTTTAAGAAAAACTGTAATGACGGAATAATACTCACGTGTTGAATCCCTGCCCAAAGCTATGAGTGGTATCCTCCTCTTCTTCTGTACAGGCAGTCCACGTAGAGGCTGTCTTACCTGCAACAAAAAACTATAAATTAATATCACCTTTAAATACCGACTCTTAACTGTTGCAATTTTTCAGAATTTAATCTTGATAAATAAAGAAAGAAGATGTGGTATGATTGCCAATGAGAGACAACTCTCTGCAAGAGACTTATATGACACAGAAACTAACAATTATAGGTAACCGTACGGCCTTCAACAATGAGCAAAGTCCACAGCCCATGGCATTTTTAAATCAAAACTTAAAGTTTGCTCTCTGCAGAGTGAATACTGCTTTTACAAGTCCCATTTTAACATAAATAAAGCCTCTTTTTTTTAACCAAACTATTCCAGAAAAAACAGATCGCCTATCAAATATAAACAAAGTTTTAAGAAAAACTGTAATGACGGAATAATACTCACGTGTTGAATCCCTGCCCAAAGCTATGAGTGGTATCCTCCTCTTCTTCTGTACAGGCAGTCCACGTAGAGGCTGTCTTACCTGCAACAAAAAACTATAAATTAATATCACCTTTAAATACCGACTCTTTCCTGTTGCAATTTTTCAGAATTTAATCTTGATAAAGAAAGAAGATGTGGTATGATTGCCAATGAGAGACAACTCTCCGCAAGAGACTAATATGACACAGAAACTAACAATTATAAGTAACCGTACGGCCTTCAACAATGAGCAAAGTCCACAGCCCATGGCATTTTTAAATCAAAACCTAAAGTTTGCTCTCCGCAGAGTGAATACTGCTTTTACAAGTCCCATTTAACATAAATAAAGCCCCTTTTTTTCCCCAAACTATTCCAGAAAAAACAGATCGCCTATCAAATATAAACAAAGTTTTAAGAAAAACTGTAATGACGGAATAATACTCACGTGTTGAATCCCTGCCCAAAGCTATGAGTGGTATCCTCCTCTTCTTCTGTACAGGCAGTCCACGTAGAGGCTGTCTTACCTGCAACAAAAAACTATAAATTAATATCACCTTTAAATACCGACTCTTAACTGTTGCAATTTTTCAGAATTTAATCTTGATAAATAAAGAAAGAAGATGTGGTATGATTGCCAATGAGAGACAACTCTCTGCAAGAGACTTATATGACACAGAAACTAACAATTATAGGTAACCGTACGGCCTTCAACAATGAGCAAAGTCCACAGCCCATGGCATTTTTAAATCAAAACTTAAAGTTTGCTCTCTGCAGAGTGAATACTGCTTTTACAAGTCCCATTTTAACATAAATAAAGCCTCTTTTTTTTAACCAAACTATTCCAGAAAAAACAGATCGCCTATCAAATATAAACAAAGTTTTAAGAAAAACTGTAATGACGGAATAATACTCACGTGTTGAATCCCTGCCCAAAGCTATGAGTGGTATCCTCCTCTTCTTCTGTACAGGCAGTCCACGTAGAGGCTGTCTTACCTGCAACAAAAAACTATAAATTAATATCACCTTTAAATACCGACTCTTTCCTGTTGCAATTTTTCAGAATTTAATCTTGATAAAGAAAGAAGATGTGGTATGATTGCCAATGAGAGACAACTCTCCGCAAGAGACTAATATGACACAGAAACTAACAATTATAAGTAACCGTACGGCCTTCAACAATGAGCAAAGTCCACAGCCCATGGCATTTTTAAATCAAAACTTAAAGTTTGCTCTCTGCAGAGTGAATACTGCTTTTACAAGTCCCATTTTAACATAAATAAAGCCTCTTTTTTTTAACCAAACTATTCCAGAAAAAACAGATCGCCTATCAAATATAAACAAAGTTTTAAGAAAAACTGTAATGACGGAATAATACTCACGTGTTGAATCCCTGCCCAAAGCTATGAGTGGTATCCTCCTCTTCTTCTGTACAGGCAGTCCACGTAGAGGCTGTCTTACCTGCAACAAAAAACTATAAATTAATATCACCTTTAAATACAGACTCTTTCCTGTTGCAATTTTTCAGAATTTAATCTTGATAAAGAAAGAAAATGTGGTATGATTGCCAATGAGAGACAACTCTCCACAAGAGACTAATATGACACAGAAACTAACAATTATAAGTAACCGTACGGCCTTCAACAATGAGCAAAGTCCACAGCCCATGGCATTTTTAAATCAAAACGTAAAGTTTGCTCTCTGCAGAGTGAATACTGCTTTTACAAGTCCCATTTTAACATAAATAAAGCCTCTTTTTTTTCCCAAACTATTCCAGAAAAAACAGATCGCCTATCAAATATAAACAAAGTTTTAAGAAAAACTGTAATGACGGAATAATACTCACGTGTTGAATCCCTGCCCAAAGCTATGAGTGGTATCCTCCTCTTCTTCTGTACAGGCAGTCCACGTAGAGGCTGTCTTACCTGCAACAAAAAACTATAAATTAATATCACCTTTAAATACCGACTCTTTCCTGTTGCAATTTTTCAGAATTTAATCTTGATAAAGAAAGAAGATGTGGTATGATTGCCAATGAGAGACAACTCTCCGCAAGAGACTAATATGACACAGAAACTAACAATTATAAGTAACCGTACGGCCTTCAACAATGAGCAAAGTCCACAGCCCATGGCATTTTTAAATCAAAACCTAAAGTTTGCTCTCCGCAGAGTGAATACTGCTTTTACAAGTCCCATTTAACATAAATAAAGCCCCTTTTTTTCCCCAAACTATTCCAGAAAAAACAGATCGCCTATCAAATATAAACAAAGTTTTAAGAAAAACTGTAATGACGGAATAATACTCACGTGTTGAATCCCTGCCCAAAGCTATGAGTGGTATCCTCCTCTTCTTCTGTACAGGCAGTCCACGTAGAGGCTGTCTTACCTGCAACAAAAAACTATAAATTAATATCACCTTTAAATACCGACTCTTAACTGTTGCAATTTTTCAGAATTTAATCTTGATAAATAAAGAAAGAAGATGTGGTATGATTGCCAATGAGAGACAACTCTCCGCAAGAGACTTATATGACACAGAAACTAACAATTATAGGTAACCGTACGGCCTTCAACAATGAGCAAAGTCCACAGCCCATGGCATTTTTAAATCAAAACTTAAAGTTTGCTCTCTGCAGAGTGAATACTGCTTTTACAAGTCCCATTTTAACATAAATAAAGCCTCTTTTTTTTAACCAAACTATTCCAGAAAAAACAGATCGCCTATCAAATATAAACAAAGTTTTAAGAAAAACTGTAATGACGGAATAATACTCACGTGTTGAATCCCTGCCCAAAGCTATGAGTGGTATCCTCCTCTTCTTCTGTACAGGCAGTCCACGTAGAGGCTGTCTTACCTGCAACAAAAAACTATAAATTAATATCACCTTTAAATACCGACTCTTTCCTGTTGCAATTTTTCAGAATTTAATCTTGATAAAGAAAGAAGATGTGGTATGATTGCCAATGAGAGACAACTCTCCGCAAGAGACTAATATGACACAGAAACTAACAATTATAAGTAACCGTACGGCCTTCAACAATGAGCAAAGTCCACAGCCCATGGCATTTTTAAATCAAAACCTAAAGTTTGCTCTCCGCAGAGTGAATACTGCTTTTACAAGTCCCATTTAACATAAATAAAGCCCCTTTTTTTCCCCAAACTATTCCAGAAAAAACAGATCGCCTATCAAATATAAACAAAGTTTTAAGAAAAACTGTAATGACAGAATAATACTCACGTGTTGAATCCCTGCCCAAAGCTATGAGTGGTATCCTCCTCTTCTTCTGTACAGGCAGTCCACGTAGAGGCTGTCTTACCTGCAACAAAAAACTATAAATTAATATCACCTTTAAATACCGACTCTTAACTGTTGCAATTTTTCAGAATTTAATCTTGATAAATAAAGAAAGAAGATGTGGTATGATTGCCAATGAGAGACAACTCTCTGCAAGAGACTTATATGACACAGAAACTAACAATTATAGGTAACCGTACGGCCTTCAACAATGAGCAAAGTCCACAGCCCATGGCATTTTTAAATCAAAACTTAAAGTTTGCTCTCTGCAGAGTGAATACTGCTTTTACAAGTCCCATTTTAACATAAATAAAGCCTCTTTTTTTTAACCAAACTATTCCAGAAAAAACAGATCGCCTATCAAATATAAACAAAGTTTTAAGAAAAACTGTAATGACGGAATAATACTCACGTGTTGAATCCCTGCCCAAAGCTATGAGTGGTATCCTCCTCTTCTTCTGTACAGGCAGTCCACGTAGAGGCTGTCTTACCTGCAACAAAAAACTATAAATTAATATCACCTTTAAATACCGACTCTTTCCTGTTGCAATTTTTCAGAATTTAATCTTGATAAAGAAAGAAGATGTGGTATGATTGCCAATGAGAGACAACTCTCCGCAAGAGACTAATATGACACAGAAACTAACAATTATAAGTAACCGTACGGCCTTCAACAATGAGCAAAGTCCACAGCCCATGGCATTTTTAAATCAAAACTTAAAGTTTGCTCTCTGCAGAGTGAATACTGCTTTTACAAGTCCCATTTTAACATAAATAAAGCCTCTTTTTTTTAACCAAACTATTCCAGAAAAAACAGATCGCCTATCAAATATAAACAAAGTTTTAAGAAAAACTGTAATGACGGAATAATACTCACGTGTTGAATCCCTGCCCAAAGCTATGAGTGGTATCCTCCTCTTCTTCTGTACAGGCAGTCCACGTAGAGGCTGTCTTACCTGCAACAAAAAACTATAAATTAATATCACCTTTAAATACCGACTCTTTCCTGTTGCAATTTTTCAGAATTTAATCTTGATAAAGAAAGAAGATGTGGTTTGATTGCCAATGAGAGACAACTCTCCGCAAGAGACTAATATGACACAGAAACTAACAATTATAAGTAACCGTACGGCCTTCAACAATGAGCAAAGTCCACAGCCTATGGCATTTTTAAATCAAAACGTAAAGTTTGCTCTCCGCAGAGTGAATACTGCTTTTACAAGTCCCATTTTAACATAAATAAAGCCTCTTTTTTTTCCCAAACTATTCCAGAAAAAACAGATCGCCTATCAAATATAAACAAAGTTTTAAGAAAAACTGTAATGACGGAATAATACTCACGTGTTGAATCCCTGCCCAAAGCTATGAGTGGTATCCTCTTCTTCTGTACAGGCAGTCCACGTAGAGGCTGTCTTACCTGCAACAAAAAACTATAAATTAATATCACCTTTAAATACCGACTCTTTCCTGTTGCAATTTTTCAGAATTTAATCTTGATAAAGAAAGAAGATGTGGTATGATTGCCAATGAGAGACAACTCTCCGCAAGAGACTAATATGACACAGAAACTAACAATTATAAGTAACCGTACGGCCTTCAACAATGAGCAAAGTCCACAGCCCATGGCATTTTTAAATCAAAACCTAAAGTTTGCTCTCCGCAGAGTGAATACTGCTTTTACAAGTCCCATTTAACATAAATAAAGCCCCTTTTTTTCCCCAAACTATTCCAGAAAAAACAGATCGCCTATCAAATATAAACAAAGTTTTAAGAAAAACTGTAATGACGGAATAATACTCACGTGTTGAATCCCTGCCCAAAGCTATGAGTGGTATCCTCCTCTTCTTCTGTACAGGCAGTCCACGTAGAGGCTGTCTTACCTGCAACAAAAAACTATAAATTAATATCACCTTTAAATACAGACTCTTTCCTGTTGCAATTTTTCAGAATTTAATCTTGATAAAGAAAGAAAATGTGGTATGATTGCCAATGAGAGACAACTCTCCACAAGAGACTAATATGACACAGAAACTAACAATTATAAGTAACCGTACGGCCTTCAACAATGAGCAAAGTCCACAGCCCATGGCATTTTTAAATCAAAACGTAAAGTTTGCTCTCTGCAGAGTGAATACTGCTTTTACAAGTCCCATTTTAACATAAATAAAGCCTCTTTTTTTTCCCAAACTATTCCAGAAAAAACAGATCGCCTATCAAATATAAACAAAGTTTTAAGAAAAACTGTAATGACGGAATAATACTCACGTGTTGAATCCCTGCCCAAAGCTATGAGTGGTATCCTCCTCTTCTTCTGTACAGGCAGTCCACGTAGAGGCTGTCTTACCTGCAACAAAAAACTATAAATTAATATCACCTTTAAATACCGACTCTTTCCTGTTGCAATTTTTCAGAATTTAATCTTGATAAAGAAAGAAGATGTGGTATGATTGCCAATGAGAGACAACTCTCCGCAAGAGACTAATATGACACAGAAACTAACAATTATAAGTAACCGTACGGCCTTCAACAATGAGCAAAGTCCACAGCCCATGGCATTTTTAAATCAAAACCTAAAGTTTGCTCTCCGCAGAGTGAATACTGCTTTTACAAGTCCCATTTAACATAAATAAAGCCCCTTTTTTTCCCCAAACTATTCCAGAAAAAACAGATCGCCTATCAAATATAAACAAAGTTTTAAGAAAAACTGTAATGACGGAATAATACTCGCGTGTTGAATCCCTGCCCAAAGCTATGAGTGGTATCCTCCTCTTCTTCTGTACAGGCAGTCCACGTAGAGGCTGTCTTACCTGCAACAAAAAACTATAAATTAATATCACCTTTAAATACCGACTCTTAACTGTTGCAATTTTTCAGAATTTAATCTTGATAAATAAAGAAAGAAGATGTGGTATGATTGCCAATGAGAGACAACTCTCCGCAAGAGACTTATATGACACAGAAACTAACAATTATAGGTAACCGTACGGCCTTCAACAATGAGCAAAGTCCACAGCCCATGGCATTTTTAAATCAAAACTTAAAGTTTGCTCTCTGCAGAGTGAATACTGCTTTTACAAGTCCCATTTTAACATAAATAAAGCCTCTTTTTTTTAACCAAACTATTCCAGAAAAAACAGATCGCCTATCAAATATAAACAAAGTTTTAAGAAAAACTGTAATGACGGAATAATACTCACGTGTTGAATCCCTGCCCAAAGCTATGAGTGGTATCCTCCTCTTCTTCTGTACAGGCAGTCCACGTAGAGGCTGTCTTACCTGCAACAAAAAACTATAAATTAATATCACCTTTAAATACCGACTCTTTCCTGTTGCAATTTTTCAGAATTTAATCTTGATAAAGAAAGAAGATGTGGTATGATTGCCAATGAGAGACAACTCTCCGCAAGAGACTAATATGACACAGAAACTAACAATTATAAGTAACCGTACGGCCTTCAACAATGAGCAAAGTCCACAGCCCATGGCATTTTTAAATCAAAACCTAAAGTTTGCTCTCCGCAGAGTGAATACTGCTTTTACAAGTCCCATTTAACATAAATAAAGCCCCTTTTTTTCCCCAAACTATTCCAGAAAAAACAGATCGCCTATCAAATATAAACAAAGTTTTAAGAAAAACTGTAATGACAGAATAATACTCACGTGTTGAATCCCTGCCCAAAGCTATGAGTGGTATCCTCCTCTTCTTCTGTACAGGCAGTCCACGTAGAGGCTGTCTTACCTGCAACAAAAAACTATAAATTAATATCACCTTTAAATACCGACTCTTAACTGTTGCAATTTTTCAGAATTTAATCTTGATAAATAAAGAAAGAAGATGTGGTATGATTGCCAATGAGAGACAACTCTCTGCAAGAGACTTATATGACACAGAAACTAACAATTATAGGTAACCGTACGGCCTTCAACAATGAGCAAAGTCCACAGCCCATGGCATTTTTAAATCAAAACTTAAAGTTTGCTCTCTGCAGAGTGAATACTGCTTTTACAAGTCCCATTTTAACATAAATAAAGCCTCTTTTTTTTAACCAAACTATTCCAGAAAAAACAGATCGCCTATCAAATATAAACAAAGTTTTAAGAAAAACTGTAATGACGGAATAATACTCACGTGTTGAATCCCTGCCCAAAGCTATGAGTGGTATCCTCCTCTTCTTCTGTACAGGCAGTCCACGTAGAGGCTGTCTTACCTGCAACAAAAAACTATAAATTAATATCACCTTTAAATACCGACTCTTTCCTGTTGCAATTTTTCAGAATTTAATCTTGATAAAGAAAGAAGATGTGGTATGATTGCCAATGAGAGACAACTCTCCGCAAGAGACTAATATGACACAGAAACTAACAATTATAAGTAACCGTACGGCCTTCAACAATGAGCAAAGTCCACAGCCCATGGCATTTTTAAATCAAAACTTAAAGTTTGCTCTCTGCAGAGTGAATACTGCTTTTACAAGTCCCATTTTAACATAAATAAAGCCTCTTTTTTTTAACCAAACTATTCCAGAAAAAACAGATCGCCTATCAAATATAAACAAAGTTTTAAGAAAAACTGTAATGACGGAATAATACTCACGTGTTGAATCCCTGCCCAAAGCTATGAGTGGTATCCTCCTCTTCTTCTGTACAGGCAGTCCACGTAGAGGCTGTCTTACCTGCAACAAAAAACTATAAATTAATATCACCTTTAAATACCGACTCTTTCCTGTTGCAATTTTTCAGAATTTAATCTTGATAAAGAAAGAAGATGTGGTTTGATTGCCAATGAGAGACAACTCTCCGCAAGAGACTAATATGACACAGAAACTAACAATTATAAGTAACCGTACGGCCTTCAACAATGAGCAAAGTCCACAGCCTATGGCATTTTTAAATCAAAACGTAAAGTTTGCTCTCCGCAGAGTGAATACTGCTTTTACAAGTCCCATTTTAACATAAATAAAGCCTCTTTTTTTTCCCAAACTATTCCAGAAAAAACAGATCGCCTATCAAATATAAACAAAGTTTTAAGAAAAACTGTAATGACGGAATAATACTCACGTGTTGAATCCCTGCCCAAAGCTATGAGTGGTATCCTCTTCTTCTGTACAGGCAGTCCACGTAGAGGCTGTCTTACCTGCAACAAAAAACTATAAATTAATATCACCTTTAAATACCGACTCTTTCCTGTTGCAATTTTTCAGAATTTAATCTTGATAAAGAAAGAAGATGTGGTATGATTGCCAATGAGAGACAACTCTCCGCAAGAGACTAATATGACACAGAAACTAACAATTATAAGTAACCGTACGGCCTTCAACAATAAGCAAAGTCCACAGCCCATGGCATTTTTAAATCAAAACCTAAAGTTTGCTCTCCGCAGAGTGAATACTGCTTTTACAAGTCCCATTTAACATAAATAAAGCCCCTTTTTTTCCCCAAACTATTCCAGAAAAAACAGATCGCCTATCAAATATAAACAAAGTTTTAAGAAAAACTGTAATGACGGAATAATACTCACGTGTTGAATCCCTGCCCAAAGCTATGAGTGGTATCCTCCTCTTCTTCTGTACAGGCAGTCCACGTAGAGGCTGTCTTACCTGCAACAAAAAACTATAAATTAATATCACCTTTAAATACCGACTCTTAACTGTTGCAATTTTTCAGAATTTAATCTTGATAAATAAAGAAAGAAGATGTGGTATGATTGCCAATGAGAGACAACTCTCTGCAAGAGACTTATATGACACAGAAACTAACAATTATAGGTAACCGTACGGCCTTCAACAATGAGCAAAGTCCACAGCCCATGGCATTTTTAAATCAAAACTTAAAGTTTGCTCTCTGCAGAGTGAATACTGCTTTTACAAGTCCCATTTTAACATAAATAAAGCCTCTTTTTTTTAACCAAACTATTCCAGAAAAAACAGATCGCCTATCAAATATAAACAAAGTTTTAAGAAAAACTGTAATGACGGAATAATACTCACGTGTTGAATCCCTGCCCAAAGCTATGAGTGGTATCCTCCTCTTCTTCTGTACAGGCAGTCCACGTAGAGGCTGTCTTACCTGCAACAAAAAACTATAAATTAATATCACCTTTAAATACCGACTCTTTCCTGTTGCAATTTTTCAGAATTTAATCTTGATAAAGAAAGAAGATGTGGTATGATTGCCAATGAGAGACAACTCTCCGCAAGAGACTAATATGACACAGAAACTAACAATTATAAGTAACCGTACGGCCTTCAACAATGAGCAAAGTCCACAGCCCATGGCATTTTTAAATCAAAACGTAAAGTTTGCTCTCCGCAGAGTGAATACTGCTTTTACAAGTCCCATTTTAACATAAATAAAGCCTCTTTTTTTTCCCAAACTATTCCAGAAAAAACAGATCGCCTATCAAATATAAACAAAGTTTTAAGAAAAACTGTAATGACGGAATAATACTCACGTGTTGAATCCCTGCCCAAAGCTATGAGTGGTATCCTCTTCTTCTGTACAGGCAGTCCACGTAGAGGCTGTCTTACCTGCAACAAAAAACTATAAATTAATATCACCTTTAAATACCGACTCTTTCCTGTTGCAATTTTTCAGAATTTAATCTTGATAAAGAAAGAAGATGTGGTATGATTGCCAATGAGAGACAACTCTCCGCAAGAGACTAATATGACACAGAAACTAACAATTATAAGTAACCGTACGGCCTTCAACAATGAGCAAAGTCCACAGCCCATGGCATTTTTAAATCAAAACCTAAAGTTTGCTCTCCGCAGAGTGAATACTGCTTTTACAAGTCCCATTTAACATAAATAAAGCCCCTTTTTTTCCCCAAACTATTCCAGAAAAAACAGATCGCCTATCAAATATAAACAAAGTTTTAAGAAAAACTGTAATGACGGAATAATACTCACGTGTTGAATCCCTGCCCAAAGCTATGAGTGGTATCCTCCTCTTCTTCTGTACAGGCAGTCCACGTAGAGGCTGTCTTACCTGCAACAAAAAACTATAAATTAATATCACCTTTAAATACCGACTCTTAACTGTTGCAATTTTTCAGAATTTAATCTTGATAAATAAAGAAAGAAGATGTGGTATGATTGCCAATGAGAGACAACTCTCTGCAAGAGACTTATATGACACAGAAACTAACAATTATAGGTAACCGTACGGCCTTCAACAATGAGCAAAGTCCACAGCCCATGGCATTTTTAAATCAAAACTTAAAGTTTGCTCTCTGCAGAGTGAATACTGCTTTTACAAGTCCCATTTTAACATAAATAAAGCCTCTTTTTTTTAACCAAACTATTCCAGAAAAAACAGATCGCCTATCAAATATAAACAAAGTTTTAAGAAAAACTGTAATGACGGAATAATACTCACGTGTTGAATCCCTGCCCAAAGCTATGAGTGGTATCCTCCTCTTCTTCTGTACAGGCAGTCCACGTAGAGGCTGTCTTACCTGCAACAAAAAACTATAAATTAATATCACCTTTAAATACCGACTCTTTCCTGTTGCAATTTTTCAGAATTTAATCTTGATAAAGAAAGAAGATGTGGTATGATTGCCAATGAGAGACAACTCTCCGCAAGAGACTAATATGACACAGAAACTAACAATTATAAGTAACCGTACGGCCTTCAACAATGAGCAAAGTCCACAGCCCATGGCATTTTTAAATCAAAACCTAAAGTTTGCTCTCCGCAGAGTGAATACTGCTTTTACAAGTCCCATTTTAACATAAATAAAGCCTCTTTTTTTCCCCAAACTATTCCAGAAAAAACAGATCGCCTATCAAATATAAACAAAGTTTTAAGAAAAACTGTAATGACGGAATAATACTCACGTGTTGAATCCCTGCCCAAAGCTATGAGTGGTATCCTCCTCTTCTTCTGTACAGGCAGTCCACGTAGAGGCTGTCTTACCTGCAACAAAAAACTATAAATTAATATCACCTTTAAATACCGACTCTTTCCTGTTGCAATTTTTCAGAATTTAATCTTGATAAAGAAAGAAGATGTGGTATGATTGCCAATGAGAGACAACTCTCCGCAAGAGACTAATATGACACAGAAACTAACAATTATAAGTAACCGTACGGCCTTCAACAATGAGCAAAGTCCACAGCCCATGGCATTTTTAAATCAAAACCTAAAGTTTGCTCTCCGCAGAGTGAATACTGCTTTTACAAGTCCCATTTAACATAAATAAAGCCCCTTTTTTTCCCCAAACTATTCCAGAAAAAACAGATCGCCTATCAAATATAAACAAAGTTTTAAGAAAAACTGTAATGACGGAATAATACTCACGTGTTGAATCCCTGCCCAAAGCTATGAGTGGTATCCTCCTCTTCTTCTGTACAGGCAGTCCACGTAGAGGCTGTCTTACCTGCAACAAAAAACTATAAATTAATATCACCTTTAAATACCGACTCTTAACTGTTGCAATTTTTCAGAATTTAATCTTGATAAATAAAGAAAGAAGATGTGGTATGATTGCCAATGAGAGACAACTCTCTGCAAGAGACTTATATGACACAGAAACTAACAATTATAGGTAACCGTACGGCCTTCAACAATGAGCAAAGTCCACAGCCCATGGCATTTTTAAATCAAAACTTAAAGTTTGCTCTCTGCAGAGTGAATACTGCTTTTACAAGTCCCATTTTAACATAAATAAAGCCTCTTTTTTTTAACCAAACTATTCCAGAAAAAACAGATCGCCTATCAAATATAAACAAAGTTTTAAGAAAAACTGTAATGACGGAATAATACTCACGTGTTGAATCCCTGCCCAAAGCTATGAGTGGTATCCTCCTCTTCTTCTGTACAGGCAGTCCACGTAGAGGCTGTCTTACCTGCAACAAAAAACTATAAATTAATATCACCTTTAAATACCGACTCTTTCCTGTTGCAATTTTTCAGAATTTAATCTTGATAAAGAAAGAAGATGTGGTATGATTGCCAATGAGAGACAACTCTCCGCAAGAGACTAATATGACACAGAAACTAACAATTATGAGTAACCGTACGGCCTTCAACAATGAGCAAAGTCCACAGCCCATGGCATTTTTAAATCAAAACCTAAAGTTTGCTCTCCGCAGAGTGAATACTGCTTTTACAAGTCCCATTTAACATAAATAAAGCCTCTTTTTTTCCCCAAACTATTCCAGAAAAAACAGATCGCCTATCAAATATAAACAAAGTTTTAAGAAAAACTGTTATGACGGAATAATACTCACGTGTTGAATCCCTGCCCAAAGCTATGAGTGGTATCCTCCTCTTCTTCTGTACAGGCAGTCCACGTAGAGGCTGTCTTACCTGCAACAAAAAACTATAAATTAATATCACCTTTAAATACCGACTCTTTCCTGTTGCAATTTTCAGAATTTAATCTTGATAAAGAAAGAAGATGTGGTATGATTGCCAATGAGAGACAACTCTCCGCAAGAGACTAATATGACACAGAAACTAACAATTATAAGTAACCGTACGGCCTTCAACAATGAGCAAAGTCCACAGCCCATGGCATTTTTAAATCAAAACCTAAAGTTTGCTCTCCGCAGAGTGAATACTGCTTTTACAAGTCCCATTTAACATAAATAAAGCCCCTTTTTTTCCCCAAACTATTCCAGAAAAAACAGATCGCCTATCAAATATAAACAAAGTTTTAAGAAAAACTGTAATGACGGAATAATACTCACGTGTTGAATCCCTGCCCAAAGCTATGAGTGGTATCCTCCTCTTCTTCTGTACAGGCAGTCCACGTAGAGGCTGTCTTACCTGCAACAAAAAACTATAAATTAATATCACCTTTAAATACCGACTCTTAACTGTTGCAATTTTTCAGAATTTAATCTTGATAAATAAAGAAAGAAGATGTGGTATGATTGCCAATGAGAGACAACTCTCTGCAAGAGACTTATATGACACAGAAACTAACAATTATAGGTAACCGTACGGCCTTCAACAATGAGCAAAGTCCACAGCCCATGGCATTTTTAAATCAAAACTTAAAGTTTGCTCTCTGCAGAGTGAATACTGCTTTTACAAGTCCCATTTTAACATAAATAAAGCCTCTTTTTTTTAACCAAACTATTCCAGAAAAAACAGATCGCCTATCAAATATAAACAAAGTTTTAAGAAAAACTGTAATGACGGAATAATACTCACGTGTTGAATCCCTGCCCAAAGCTATGAGTGGTATCCTCCTCTTCTTCTGTACAGGCAGTCCACGTAGAGGCTGTCTTACCTGCAACAAAAAACTATAAATTAATATCACCTTTAAATACCGACTCTTTCCTGTTGCAATTTTTCAGAATTTAATCTTGATAAAGAAAGAAGATGTGGTATGATTGCCAATGAGAGACAACTCTCCGCAAGAGACTAATATGACACAGAAACTAACAATTATAAGTAACCGTACGGCCTTCAACAATGAGCAAAGTCCACAGCCCATGGCATTTTTAAATCAAAACGTAAAGTTTGCTCTCCGCAGAGTGAATACTGCTTTTACAAGTCCCATTTTAACATAAATAAAGCCTCTTTTTTTTCCCAAACTATTCCAGAAAAAACAGATCGCCTATCAAATGTAAACAAAGTTTTAAGAAAAACTGTAATGACGGAATAATACTCACGTGTTGAATCCCTGCCCAAAGCTATGAGTGGTATCCTCCTCTTCTTCTGTACAGGCAGTCCACGTAGAGGCTGTCTTACCTGCAACAAAAAACTATAAATTAATATCACCTTTAAATACCGACTCTTTCCTGTTGCAATTTTTCAGAATTTAATCTTGATAAAGAAAGAAGATGTGGTATGATTGCCAATGAGAAACAACTCTCCGCAAGAGACTAATATGACACAGAAACTAACAATTATAAGTAACCGTACGGCCTTCAACAATGAGCAAAGTCCACAGCCCATGGCATTTTTAAATCAAAACCTAAAGTTTGCTCTCCACAGAGTGAATACTGCTTTTACAAGTCCCATTTTAACATAAATAAAGCCTCTTTTTTTTCCCAAACTATTCCAGAAAAAACAGATCGCCTATCAAATATAAACAAAGTTTTAAGAAAAACTGTAATGAAGGAATAATACTCACGTGTTGAATCCCTGCCCAAAGCTATGAGTGGTATCCTCCTCTTCTTCTGTACAGGCAGTCCACGTAGAGGCTGTCTTACCTGCAACAAAAAACTATAAATTAATATCACCTTTAAATACCGACTCTTTCCTGTTGCAATTTTTCAGAATTTAATCTTGATAAAGAAAGAAGATGTGGTATGATTGCCAATGAGAGACAACTCTCCGCAAGAGACTAATATGACACAGAAACTAACAATTATAAGTAACCGTACGGCCTTCAACAATGAGCAAAGTCCACAGCCCATGGCATTTTTAAATCAAAACGTAAAGTTTGCTCTCCGCAGAGTGAATACTGCTTTTACAAGTCCCATTTTAACATAAATAAAGCCTCTTTTTTTCCCCAAACTATTCCAGAAAAAACAGATCGCCTATCAAATATAAACAAAGTTTTAAGAAAAACTGTAATGACGGAATAATACTCACGTGTTGAATCCCTGCCCAAAGCTATGAGTGGTATCCTCCTCTTCTTCTGTACAGGCAGTCCACGTAGAGGCTGTCTTACCTGCAACAAAAAACTATAAATTAATATCACCTTTAAATACCGACTCTTTCCTGTTGCAATTTTTCAGAATTTAATCTTGATAAAGAAAGAAGATGTGGTATGATTGCCAATGAGAGACAACTCTCCGCAAGAGACTAATATGACACAGAAACTAACAATTATAAGTAACCGTACGGCCTTCAACAATGAGCAAAGTCCACAGCCCATGGCATTTTTAAATCAAAACCTAAAGTTTGCTCTCCACATAGTGAATACTGCTTTTACAAGTCCCATTTTAACATAAATAAAGCCTCTTTTTTTTCCCAAACTATTCCAGAAAAAACAGATCGCCTATCAAATATAAACAAAGTTTTAAGAAAAACTGTAATGAAGGAATAATACTCACGTGTTGAATCCCTGCCCAAAGCTATGAGTGGTATCCTCCTCTTCTTCTGTACAGGCAGTCCACGTAGAGGCTGTCTTACCTGCAACAAAAAACTATAAATTAATATCACCTTTAAATACCGACTCTTTCCTGTTGCAATTTTTCAGAATTTAATCTTGATAAAGAAAGAAGATGTGGTATGATTGCCAATGAGAGACAACTCTCCGCAAGAGACTAATATGACACAGAAACTAACAATTATAAGTAACCGTACGGCCTTCAACAATGAGCAAAGTCCACAGCCCATGGCATTTTTAAATCAAAACCTAAAGTTTGCTCTCCGCAGAATGAATACTGCTTTTACAAGTCCCATTTAACATAAATAAAGCCTCTTTTTTTCCCCAAACTATTCCAGAAAAAACAGATCGCCTATCAAATATAAACAAAGTTTTAAGAAAAACTGTTATGACGGAATAATACTCACGTGTTGAATCCCTGCCCAAAGCTATGAGTGGTATCCTCCTCTTCTTCTGTACAGGCAGTCCACGTAGAGGCTGTCTTACCTGCAACAAAAAACTATAAATTAATATCACCTTTAAATACCGACTCTTTCCTGTTGCAATTTTTCAGAATTTAATCTTGATAAAGAAAGAAGATGTGGTATGATTGCCAATGAGAGACAACTCTCCGCAAGAGACTAATATGACACAGAAACTAACAATTATAAGTAACCGTACGGCCTTCAACAATGAGCAAAGTCCACAGCCCATGGCATTTTTAAATCAAAACTTAAAGTTTGCTCTCTGCAGAGTGAATACTGCTTTTACAAGTCCCATTTTAACATAAATAAAGCCTCTTTTTTTCCCCAAACTATTCCAGAAAAAACAGATCGCCTATCAAATATAAACAAAGTTTTAAGAAAAACTGTAATGAAGAAATAATACTCACGTGTTGAATCCCTGCCCAAAGCTATGAGTGGTATCCTCCTCTTCTTCTGTACAGGCAGTCCACGTAGAGGCTGTCTTACCTGCAACAAAAAACTATAAATTAATATCACCTTTAAATACCGACTCTTTCCTGTTGCAATTTTTCAGAATTTAATCTTGATAAAGAAAGAAGATGTGGTATGATTGCCAATGAGAGACAACTCTCCGCAAGAGACTAATATGACACAGAAACTAACAATTATAAGTAACCGTACGGCCTTCAACAATGAGCAAAGTCCACAGCCCATGGCATTTTTAAATCAAAACGTAAAGTTTGCTCTCCGCAGAGTGAATACTGCTTTTACAAGTCCCATTTTAACATAAATAAAGCCTCTTTTTTTTCCCAAACTATTCCAGAAAAAACAGATCGCCTATCAAATATAAACAAAGTTTTAAGAAAAACTGTAATGAAGGAATAATACTCACGTGTTGAATCCCTGCCCAAAGCTATGAGTGGTATCCTCCTCTTCTTCTGTACAGGCAGTCCACGTAGAGGCTGTCTTACCTGCAACAAAAAACTATAAATTAATATCACATTTAAATACCGACTCTTTCCTGTTGCAATTTTTCAGAATTTAATCTTGATAAAGAAAGAAGATGTGGTATGATTGCCAATGAGAGACAACTCTCCGCAAGAGACTAATATGACACAGAAACTAACAATTATAAGTAACCGTACAGCCTTCAACAATGAGCAAAGTCCACAGCCCATGGCATTTTTAAATCAAAACCTAAAGTTTGCTCTCCGCAGAGTGAATACTGCTTTTACAAGTCCCATTTTAACATAAATAAAGCCTCTTTTTTTTCCCAAACTATTCCAGAAAAAACAGATCGCCTATCAAATATAAACAAAGTTTTAAGAAAAACTGTAATGAAGGAATAATACTCACGTGTTGAATCCCTGCCCAAAGCTATGAGTGGTATCCTCCTCTTCTTCTGTACAGGCAGTCCACGTAGAGGCTGTCTTACCTGCAACAAAAAACTATAAATTAATATCACCTTTAAATACCGACTCTTTCCTGTTGCAATTTTTCAGAATTTAATCTTGATAAAGAAAGAAGATGTGGTATGATTGCCAATGAGAGACAACTCTGCAAGAGACTAATATGACACAGAAACTAACAATTATAAGTAACCGTACGGCCTTCAACAATGAGCAAAGTCCACAGCCCATGGCATTTTTAAATCAAAACCTAAAGTTTGCTCTCCGCAGAGTGAATACTGCTTTTACAAGTCCCATTTAACATAAATAAAGCCTCTTTTTTTCCCCAAACTATTCCAGAAAAAACAGATTGCCTATCAAATATAAACAAAGTTTTAAGAAAAACTGTTATGACGGAATAATACTCACGTGTTGAATCCCTGCCCAAAGCTATGAGTGGTATCCTCCTCTTCTTCTGTACAGGCAGTCCACGTAGAGGCTGTCTTACCTGCAACAAAAAACTATAAATTAATATCACCTTTAAATACCGACTCTTTCCTGTTGCAATTTTTCAGAATTTAATCTTGATAAAGAAAGAAGATGTGGTATGATTGCCAATGAGAGACAACTCTCTGCAAGAGACTTATATGACACAGAAACTAACAATTATAGGTAACCGTACGGCCTTCAACAATGAGCAAAGTCCACAGCCCATGGCATTTTTAAATCAAAACTTAAAGTTTGCTCTCTGCAGAGTGAATACTGCTTTTACAAGTCCCATTTTAACATAAATAAAGCCTCTTTTTTTTCCCAAACTATTCCAGAAAAAACAGATCGCCTATCAAATATAAACAAAGTTTTAAGAAAAACTGTAATGACGGAATAATACTCACGTGTTGAATCCCTGCCCAAAGCTATGAGTGGTATCCTCCTCTTCTTCTGTACAGGCAGTCCACGTAGAGGCTGTCTTACCTGCAACAAAAAACTATAAATTAATATCACCTTTAAATACCGACTCTTTCCTGTTGCAATTTTTCAGAATTTAATCTTGATAAAGAAAGAAGATGTGGTATGATTGCCAATGAGAGACAACTCTCCGCAAGAGACTAATATGACACAGAAACTAACAATTATAAGTAACCGTACGGCCTTCAACAATGAGCAAAGTCCACAGCCCATGGCATTTTTAAATCAAAACCTAAAGTTTGCTCTCCGCAGAGTGAATACTGCTTTTACAAGTCCCATTTAACATAAATAAAGCCCCTTTTTTTCCCCAAACTATTCCAGAAAAAACAGATCGCCTATCAAATATAAACAAAGTTTTAAGAAAAACTGTAATGACGGAATAATACTCACGTGTTGAATCCCTGCCCAAAGCTATGAGTGGTATCCTCCTCTTCTTCTGTACAGGCAGTCCACGTAGAGGCTGTCTTACCTGCAACAAAAAACTATAAATTAATATCACCTTTAAATACCGACTCTTTCCTGTTGCAATTTTTCAGAATTTAATCTTGATAAAGAAAGAAGATGTGGTATGATTGCAAATGAGAGACAACTCTCCACAAGAGACTAATATGACACAGAAACTAACAATTATAAGTAACCGTACGGCCTTCAACAATGAGCAAAGTCCACAGCCCATGGCATTTTTAAATCAAAACGTAAAGTTTGCTCTCCGCAGAGTGAATACTGCTTTTACAAGTCCCATTTTAACATAAATAAAGCCTCTTTTTTTTCCCAAACTATTCCAGAAAAAACAGATCGCCTATCAAATATAAACAAAGTTTTAAGAAAAACTGTAATGACGGAATAATACTCACGTGTTGAATCCCTGCCCAAAGCTATGAGTGGTATCCTCCTCTTCTTCTGTACAGGCAGTCCACGTAGAGGCTGTCTTACCTGCAACAAAAAACTATAAATTAATATCACCTTTAAATACCGACTCTTTCCTGTTGCAATTTTTCAGAATTTAATCTTGATAAAGAAAGAAGATGTGGTATGATTGCCAATGAGAGACAACTCTCCGCAAGAGACTAATATGACACAGAAACTAACAATTATAAGTAACCGTACGGCCTTCAACAATGAGCAAAGTCCACAGCCCATGGCATTTTTAAATCAAAACCTAAAGTTTGCTCTCCGCAGAGTGAATACTGCTTTTACAAGTCCCATTTTAACATAAATAAAGCCTCTTTTTTTTCCCAAACTATTCCAGAAAAAACAGATCGCCTATCAAATATAAACAAAGTTTTAAGAAAAACTGTAATGAAGGAATAATACTCACGTGTTGAATCCCTGCCCAAAGCTATGAGTGGTATCCTCCTCTTCTTCTGTACAGGCAGTCCACGTAGAGGCTGTCTTACCTGCAACAAAAAACTATAAATTAATATCACCTTTAAATACCGACTCTTTCCTGTTGCAATTTTTCAGAATTTAATCTTGATAAAGAAAGAAGATGTGGTATGATTGCCAATGAGAGACAACTCTCCGCAAGAGACTAATATGACACAGAAACTAACAATTATAAGTAACCCGTACGGCCTTCAACAATGAGCAAAGTCCACAGCCCATGGCATTTTTAAATCAAAACGTAAAGTTTGCTCTCCGCAGAGTGAATACTGCTTTTACAAGTCCCATTTTAACATAAATAAAGCCTCTTTTTTTTCCCAAACTATTCCAGAAAAAACAGATCGCCTATCAAATATAAACAAAGTTTTAAGAAAAACTGTAATGACGGAATAATACTCACGTGTTGAATCCCTGCCCAAAGCTATGAGTGGTATCCTCCTCTTCTTCTGTACAGGCAGTCCACGTAGAGACTGTCTTACCTGCAACAAAAAACTATAAATTAATATCACCTTTAAATACCGACTCTTTCCTGTTGCAATTTTTCAGAATTTAATCTTGATAAAGAAAGAAGATGTGGTATGATTGCCAATGAGAGACAACTCTCCGCAAGAGACTAATATGACACAGAAACTAACAATTATAAGTAACCGTACGGCCTTCAACAATGAGCAAAGTCCACAGCCCATGGCATTTTTAAATCAAAACCTAAAGTTTGCTCTCCGCAGAGTGAATACTGCTTTTACAAGTCCCATTTTAACATAAATAAAGCCTCTTTTTTTTCCCAAACTATTCCAGAAAAAACAGATCGCCTATCAAATATAAACAAAGTTTTAAGAAAAACTGTAATGAAGGAATAATACTCACGTGTTGAATCCCTGCCCAAAGCTATGAGTGGTATCCTCCTCTTCTTCTGTACAGGCAGTCCACGTAGAGGCTGTCTTACCTGCAACAAAAAACTATAAATTAATATCACCTTTAAATACCGACTCTTTCCTGTTGCAATTTTTCAGAATTTAATCTTGATAAAGAAAGAAGATGTGGTATGATTGCCAATGAGAGACAACTCTCCGCAAGAGACTAATATGACACAGAAACTAACAATTATAAGTAACCGTACGGCCTTCAACAATGAGCAAAGTCCACAGCCCATGGCATTTTTAAATCAAAACCTAAAGTTTGCTCTCCGCAGAGTGAATACTGCTTTTACAAGTCCCATTTAACATAAATAAAGCCTCTTTTTTTCCCCAAACTATTCCAGAAAAAACAGATCGCCTATCAAATATAAACAAAGTTTTAAGAAAAACTGTTATGACGGAATAATACTCACGTGTTGAATCCCTGCCCAAAGCTATGAGTGGTATCCTCCTCTTCTTCTGTACAGGCAGTCCACGTAGAGGCTGTCTTACCTGCAACAAAAAACTATAAATTAATATCACCTTTAAATACCGACTCTTTCCTGTTGCAATTTTTCAGAATTTAATCTTGATAAAGAAAGAAGATGTGGTATGATTGCCAATGAGAGACAACTCTCCGCACGAGACTAATATGACACAGAAACTAACAATTATAAGTAACCGTACGGCCTTCAACAATGAGCAAAGTCCACAGCCCATGGCATTTTTAAATCAAAACCTAAAGTTTGCTCTCCGCAGAGTGAATACTGCTTTTACAAGTCCCATTTAACATAAATAAAGCCCCTTTTTTTCCCCAAACTATTCCAGAAAAAACAGATCGCCTATCAAATATAAACAAAGTTTTAAGAAAAACTGTAATGACGGAATAATACTCACGTGTTGAATCCCTGCCCAAAGCTATGAGTGGTATCCTCCTCTTCTTCTGTACAGGCAGTCCACGTAGAGGCTGTCTTACCTGCAACAAAAAACTATAAATTAATATCACCTTTAAATACCGACTCTTTCCTGTTGCAATTTTTCAGAATTTAATCTTGATAAAGAAAGAAGATGTGGTATGATTGCCAATGAGAGACAACTCTCTGCAAGAGACTTATATGACACAGAAACTAACAATTATAGGTAACCGTACGGCCTTCAACAATGAGCAAAGTCCACAGCCCATGGCATTTTTAAATCAAAACTTAAAGTTTGCTCTCTGCAGAGTGAATACTGCTTTTACAAGTCCCATTTTAACATAAATAAAGCCTCTTTTTTTTAACCAAACCATTCCAGAAAAAACAGATCGCCTATCAAATATAAACAAAGTTTTAAGAAAAACTGTAATGACGGAATAATACTCACGTGTTGAATCCCTGCCCAAAGCTATGAGTGGTATCCTCCTCTTCTTCTGTACAGGCAGTCCACGTAGAGGCTGTCTTACCTGCAACAAAAAACTATAAATTAATATCACCTTTAAATACCGACTCTTTCCTGTTGCAATTTTTCAGAATTTAATCTTGATAAAGAAAGAAGATGTGGTATGATTGCAAATGAGAGACAACTCTCCACAAGAGACTAATATGACACAGAAACTAACAATTATAAGTAACCGTACGGCCTTCAACAATGAGCAAAGTCCACAGCCCATGGCATTTTTAAATCAAAACGTAAAGTTTGCTCTCCGCAGAGTGAATACTGCTTTTACAAGTCCCATTTTAACATAAATAAAGCCTCTTTTTTTTCCCAAACTATTCCAGAAAAAACAGATCGCCTATCAAATATAAACAAAGTTTTAAGAAAAACTGTAATGACGGAATAATACTCACGTGTTGAATCCCTGCCCAAAGCTATGAGTGGTATCCTCCTCTTCTTCTGTACAGGCAGTCCACGTAGAGGCTGTCTTACCTGCAACAAAAAACTATAAATTAATATCACCTTTAAATACCGACTCTTAACTGTTGCAATTTTTCAGAATTTAATCTTGATAAAGAAAGAAGATGTGGTATGATTGCCAATGAGAGACAACTCTCCGCAAGAGACTAATATGACACAGAAACTAACAATTATAAGTAACCGTACGGCCTTCAACAATGAGCAAAGTCCACAGCCCATGGCATTTTTAAATCAAAACCTAAAGTTTGCTCTCCGCAGAGTGAATACTGCTTTTACAAGTCCCATTTTAACATAAATAAAGCCTCTTTTTTTTCCCAAACTATTCCAGAAAAAACAGATCGCCTATCAAATATAAACAAAGTTTTAAGAAAACCTGTAATGAAGGAATAATACTCACGTGTTGAATCCCTGCCCAAAGCTATGAGTGGTATCCTCCTCTTCTTCTGTACAGGCAGTCCACGTAGAGGCTGTCTTACCTGCAACAAAAAACTATAAATTAATATCACCTTTAAATACCGACTCTTTCCTGTTGCAATTTTTCAGAATTTAATCTTGATAAAGAAAGAAGATGTGGTATGATTGCCAATGAGAGACAACTCTCCGCAAGAGACTAATATGACACAGAAACTAACAATTATAAGAAACCGTACGGCCTTCAACAATGAGCAAAGTCCACAGCCCATGGCATTTTTAAATCAAAACCTAAAGTTTGCTCTCCGCAGAGTGAATACTGCTTTTACAAGTCCCATTTAACATAAATAAAGCCTCTTTTTTTCCCCAAACTATTCCAGAAAAAACAGATCGCCTATCAAATATAAACAAAGTTTTAAGAAAAACTGTTATGACGGAATAATACTCACGTGTTGAATCCCTGCCCAAAGCTATGAGTGGTATCCTCCTCTTCTTCTGTACAGGCAGTCCACGTAGAGGCTGTCTTACCTGCAACAAAAAACTATAAATTAATATCACCTTTAAATACCGACTCTTTCCTGTTGCAATTTTTCAGAATTTAATCTTGATAAAGAAAGAAGATGTGATATGATTGCCAATGAGAGACAACTCTCCGCAAGAGACTAATATGACACAGAAACTAACAATTATAAGTAACCGTACGGCCTTCAACAATGAGCAAAGTCCACAGCCCATGGCATTTTTAAATCAAAACCTAAAGTTTGCTCTCCACAGAGTGAATACTGCTTTTACAAGTCCCATTTTAACATAAATAAAGCCTCTTTTTTTTCCCAAACTATTCCAGAAAAAACAGATCGCCTATCAAATATAAACAAAGTTTTAAGAAAAACTGTAATGAAGGAATAATACTCACGTGTTGAATCCCTGCCCGAAGCTATGAGTGGTATCCTCCTCTTCTTCTGTACAGGCAGTCCACGTAGAGGCTGTCTTACCTGCAACAAAAAACTATAAATTAATATCACCTTTAAATACCGACTCTTTCCTGTTGCAATTTTTCAGAATTTAATCTTGATAAAGAAAGAAGATGTGGTATGATTGCCAATGAGAGACAACTCTCCGCAAGAGACTAATACGACACAGAAACTAACAATTATAAGTAACCGTACGGCCTTCAACAATGAGCAAAGTCCACAGCCCATGGCATTTTTAAATCAAAACCTAAAGTTTGCTCTCCGCAGAGTGAATACTGCTTTTACAAGTCCTATTTAACATAAATAAAGCCTCTTTTTTTCCCCAAACTATTCCAGAAAAAACAGATCGCCTATCAAATATAAACAAAGTTTTAAGAAAAACTGTTATGACGGAATAATACTCACGTGTTGAATCCCTGCCCAAAGCTATGAGTGGTATCCTCCTCTTCTTCTGTACAGGCAGTCCACGTAGAGGCTGTCTTACCTGCAACAAAAAACTATAAATTAATATCACCTTTAAATACCGACTCTTTCCTGTTGCAATTTTTCAGAATTTAATCTTGATAAAGAAAGAAGATGTGGTATGATTGCCAATGAGAGACAACTCTCCGCAAGAGACTAATATGACACAGAAACTAACAATTATAAGTAACCGTACGGCCTTCAACAATGAGCAAAGTCCACAGCCCATGGCATTTTTAAATCAAAACCTAAAGTTTGCTCTCCGCAGAGTGAATACTGCTTTTACAAGTCCCATTTAACATAAATAAAGCCCCTTTTTTTCCCCAAACTATTCCAGAAAAAACAGATCGCCTATCAAATATAAACAAAGTTTTAAGAAAAACTGTAATGACGGAATAATACTCACGTGTTGAATCCCTGCCCAAAGCTATGAGTGGTATCCTCCTCTTCTTCTGTACAGGCAGTCCACGTAGAGGCTGTCTTACCTGCAACAAAAAACTATAAATTAATATCACCTTTAAATACCGACTCTTAACTGTTGCAATTTTTCAGAATTTAATCTTGATAAAGAAAGAAGATGTGGTATGATTGCCAATGAGAGACAACTCTCCGCAAGAGACTAATACGACACAGAAACTAACAATTATAAGTAACCGTACGGCCTTCAACAATGAGCAAAGTCCACAGCCCATGGCATTTTTAAATCAAAACCTAAAGTTTGCTCTCCGCAGAGTGAATACTGCTTTTACAAGTCCCATTTAACATAAATATATAAAGCCTCTTTTTTTCCCCAAACTATTCCAGAAAAAACAGATCGCCTATCAAATATAAACAAAGTTTTAAGAAAAACTGTTATGACGGAATAATACTCACGTGTTGAATCCCTGCCCAAAGCTATGAGTGGTATCCTCCTCTTCTTCTGTACAGGCAGTCCACGTAGAGGCTGTCTTACCTGCAACAAAAAACTATAAATTAATATCACCTTTAAATACCGACTCTTTCCTGTTGCAATTTTTCAGAATTTAATCTTGATAAAGAAAGAAGATGTGGTATGATTGCCAATGAGAGACAACTCTCCGCAAGAGACTAATATGACACAGAAACTAACAATTATAAGTAACCGTACGGCCTTCAACAATGAGCAAAGTCCACAGCCCATGGCATTTTTAAATCAAAACCTAAAGTTTGCTCTCCGCAGAGTGAATACTGCTTTTACAAGTCCCATTTAACATAAATAAAGCCCCTTTTTTTCCCCAAACTATTCCAGAAAAAACAGATCGCCTATCAAATATAAACAAAGTTTTAAGAAAAACTGTAATGACGGAATAATACTCACGTGTTGAATCCCTGCCCAAAGCTATGAGTGGTATCCTCCTCTTCTTCTGTACAGGCAGTCCACGTAGAGGCTGTCTTACCTGCAACAAAAAACTATAAATTAATATCACCTTTAAATACCGACTCTTAACTGTTGCAATTTTTCAGAATTTAATCTTGATAAATAAAGAAAGAAGATGTGGTATGATTGCCAATGAGAGACAACTCTCTGCAAGAGACTTATATGACACAGAAACTAACAATTATAGGTAACCGTACGGCCTTCAACAATGAGCAAAGTCCACAGCCCATGGCATTTTTAAATCAAAACTTAAAGTTTGCTCTCTGCAGAGTGAATACTGCTTTTACAAGTCCCATTTTAACATAAATAAAGCCTCTTTTTTTTAACCAAACTATTCCAGAAAAAACAGATCGCCTATCAAATATAAACAAAGTTTTAAGAAAAACTGTAATGACGGAATAATACTCACGTGTTGAATCCCTGCCCAAAGCTATGAGTGGTATCCTCCTCTTCTTCTGTACAGGCAGTCCACGTAGAGGCTGTCTTACCTGCAACAAAAAACTATAAATTAATATCACCTTTAAATACCGACTCTTTCCTGTTGCAATTTTTCAGAATTTAATCTTGATAAAGAAAGAAGATGTGGTATGATTGCCAATGAGAGACAACTCTCCGCAAGAGACTAATATGACACAGAAACTAACAATTATAAGTAACCGTACGGCCTTCAACAATGAGCAAAGTCCACAGCCCATGGCATTTTTAAATCAAAACTTAAAGTTTGCTCTCTGCAGAGTGAATACTGCTTTTACAAGTCCCATTTTAACATAAATAAAGCCTCTTTTTTTTAACCAAACTATTCCAGAAAAAACAGATCGCCTATCAAATATAAACAAAGTTTTAAGAAAAACTGTAATGACGGAATAATACTCACGTGTTGAATCCCTGCCCAAAGCTATGAGTGGTATCCTCCTCTTCTTCTGTACAGGCAGTCCACGTAGAGGCTGTCTTACCTGCAACAAAAAACTATAAATTAATATCACCTTTAAATACCGACTCTTTCCTGTTGCAATTTTTCAGAATTTAATCTTGATAAAGAAAGAAGATGTGGTATGATTGCCAATGAGAGACAACTCTCCGCAAGAGACTAATATGACACAGAAACTAACAATTATAAGTAACCGTACGGCCTTCAACAATGAGCAAAGTCCACAGCCCATGGCATTTTTAAATCAAAACGTAAAGTTTGCTCTCCGCAGAGTGAATACTGCTTTTACAAGTCCCATTTTAACATAAATAAAGCCTCTTTTTTTTCCCAAACTATTCCAGAAAAAACAGATCGCCTATCAAATATAAACAAAGTTTTAAGAAAAACTGTAATGACGGAATAATACTCACGTGTTGAATCCCTGCCCAAAGCTATGAGTGGTATCCTCCTCTTCTTCTGTACAGGCAGTCCACGTAGAGGCTGTCTTACCTGCAACAAAAAACTATAAATTAATATCACCTTTAAATACCGACTCTTTCCTGTTGCAATTTTTCAGAATTTAATCTTGATAAAGAAAGAAGATGTGGTATGATTGCCAATGAGAGACAACTCTCCGCAAGAGACTAATATGACACAGAAACTAACAATTATAAGTAACCGTACGGCCTTCAACAATGAGCAAAGTCCACAGCCCATGGCATTTTTAAATCAAAACCTAAAGTTTGCTCTCCACAGAGTGAATACTGCTTTTACAAGTCCCATTTTAACATAAATAAAGCCTCTTTTTTTTCCCAAACTATTCCAGAAAAAACAGATCGCCTATCAAATATAAACAAAGTTTTAAGAAAAACTGTAATGAAGGAATAATACTCACGTGTTGAATCCCTGCCCAAAGCTATGAGTGGTATCCTCCTCTTCTTCTGTACAGGCAGTCCACGTAGAGGCTGTCTTACCTGCAACAAAAAACTATAAATTAATATCACCTTTAAATACCGACTCTTTCCTGTTGCAATTTTTCAGAATTTAATCTTGATAAAGAAAGAAGATGTGGTATGATTGCCAATGAGAGACAACTCTCCGCAAGAGACTAATATGACACAGAAACTAACAATTATAAGTAACCGTACGGCCTTCAACAATGAGCAAAGTCCACAGCCCATGGCATTTTTAAATCAAAACCTAAAGTTTGCTCTCCGCAGAGTGAATACTGCTTTTACAAGTCCCATTTTAACATAAATAAAGCCTCTTTTTTTCCCCAAACTATTCCAGAAAAAACAGATCGCCTATCAAATATAAACAAAGTTTTAAGAAAAACTGTAATGACGGAATAATACTCACGTGTTGAATCCCTGCCCAAAGCTATGAGTGGTATCCTCCTCTTCTTCTGTACAGGCAGTCCACGTAGAGGCTGTCTTACCTGCAACAAAAAACTATAAATTAATATCACCTTTAAATACCGACTCTTTCCTGTTGCAATTTTTCAGAATTTAATCTTGATAAAGAAAGAAGATGTGGTATGATTGCCAATGAGAGACAACTCTCCGCAAGAGACTAATATGACACAGAAACTAACAATTATAAGTAACCGTACGGCCTTCAACAATGAGCAAAGTCCACAGCCCATGGCATTTTTAAATCAAAACCTAAAGTTTGCTCTCCGCAGAATGAATACTGCTTTTACAAGTCCCATTTAACATAAATAAAGCCTCTTTTTTTCCCCAAACTATTCCAGAAAAAACAGATCGCCTATCAAATATAAACAAAGTTTTAAGAAAAACTGTTATGACGGAATAATACTCACGTGTTGAATCCCTGCCCAAAGCTATGAGTGGTATCCTCCTCTTCTTCTGTACAGGCAGTCCACGTAGAGGCTGTCTTACCTGCAACAAAAAACTATAAATTAATATCACCTTTAAATACCGACTCTTTCCTGTTGCAATTTTTCAGAATTTAATCTTGATAAAGAAAGAAGATGTGGTATGATTGCCAATGAGAGACAACTCCCTGCAAGAGACTTATATGACACAGAAACTAACAATTATAGGTAACCGTACGGCCTTCAACAATGAGCAAAGTCCACAGCCCATGGCATTTTTAAATCAAAACTTAAAGTTTGCTCTCTGCAGAGTGAATACTGCTTTTACAAGTCCCATTTTAACATAAATAAAGCCTCTTTTTTTCCCCAAACTATTCCAGAAAAAACAGATCGCCTATCAAATATAAACAAAGTTTTAAGAAAAACTGTAATGAAGAAATAATACTCACGTGTTGAATCCCTGCCCAAAGCTATGAGTGGTATCCTCCTCTTCTTCTGTACAGGCAGTCCATGTAGAGGCTGTCTTACCTGCAACAAAAAACTATAAATTAATATCACCTTTAAATACCGACTCTTTCCTGTTGCAATTTTTCAGAATTTAATCTTGATAAAGAAAGAAGATGTGGTATGATTGCCAATGAGAGACAACTCTCCGCAAGAGACTAATATGACACAGAAACTAACAATTATAAGTAACCGTACGGCCTTCAACAATGAGCAAAGTCCACAGCCCATGGCATTTTTAAATCAAAACGTAAAGTTTGCTCTCCGCAGAGTGAATACTGCTTTTACAAGTCCCATTTTAACATAAATAAAGCCTCTTTTTTTTCCCAAACTATTCCAGAAAAAACAGATCGCCTATCAAATATAAACAAAGTTTTAAGAAAAACTGTAATGACGGAATAATACTCACGTGTTGAATCCCTGCCCAAAGCTATGAGTGGTATCCTCCTCTTCTTCTGTACAGGCAGTCCACGTAGAGGCTGTCTTACCTGCAACAAAAAACTATAAATTAATATCACATTTAAATACCGACTCTTTCCTGTTGCAATTTTTCAGAATTTAATCTTGATAAAGAAAGAAGATGTGGTATGATTGCCAATGAGAGACAACTCTCCGCAAGAGACTAATATGACACAGAAACTAACAATTATAAGTAACCGTACGGCCTTCAACAATGAGCAAAGTCCACAGCCCATGGCATTTTTAAATCAAAACCTAAAGTTTGCTCTCCGCAGAGTGAATACTGCTTTTACAAGTCCCATTTTAACATAAATAAAGCCTCTTTTTTTTCCCAAACTATTCCAGAAAAAACAGATCGCCTATCAAATATAAACAAAGTTTTAAGAAAAACTGTAATGAAGGAATAATACTCACGTGTTGAATCCCTGCCCAAAGCTATGAGTGGTATCCTCCTCTTCTTCTGTACAGGCAGTCCACGTAGAGGCTGTCTTACCTGCAACAAAAAACTATAAATTAATATCACCTTTAAATACCGACTCTTTCCTGTTGCAATTTTTCAGAATTTAATCTTGATAAAGAAAGAAGATGTGGTATGATTGCCAATGAGAGACAACTCTGCAAGAGACTAATATGACACAGAAACTAACAATTATAAGTAACCGTACGGCCTTCAACAATGAGCAAAGTCCACAGCCCATGGCATTTTTAAATCAAAACCTAAAGTTTGCTCTCCGCAGAGTGAATACTGCTTTTACAAGTCCCATTTAACATAAATAAAGCCTCTTTTTTTCCCCAAACTATTCCAGAAAAAACAGATCGCCTATCAAATATAAACAAAGTTTTAAGAAAAACTGTTATGACGGAATAATACTCACGTGTTGAATCCCTGCCCAAAGCTATGAGTGGTATCCTCCTCTTCTTCTGTACAGGCAGTCCACGTAGAGGCTGTCTTACCTGCAACAAAAAACTATAAATTAATATCACCTTTAAATACCGACTCTTTCCTGTTGCAATTTTTCAGAATTTAATCTTGATAAAGAAAGAAGATGTGGTATGATTGCCAATGAGAGACAACTCTCTGCAAGAGACTTATATGACACAGAAACTAACAATTATAGGTAACCGTACGGCCTTCAACAATGAGCAAAGTCCACAGCCCATGGCATTTTTAAATCAAAACTTAAAGTTTGCTCTCTGCAGAGTGAATACTGCTTTTACAAGTCCCATTTAACATAAATAAAGCCCCTTTTTTTCCCCAAACTATTCCAGAAAAAACAGATCGCCTATCAAATATAAACAAAGTTTTAAGAAAAACTGTAATGACGGAATAATACTCACGTGTTGAATCCCTGCCCAAAGCTATGAGTGGTATCCTCCTCTTCTTCTGTACAGGCAGTCCACGTAGAGGCTGTCTTACCTGCAACAAAAAACTATAAATTAATATCACCTTTAAATACCGACTCTTAACTGTTGCAATTTTTCAGAATTTAATCTTGATAAATAAAGAAAGAAGATGTGGTATGATTGCCAATGAGAGACAACTCTCTGCAAGAGACTTATATGACACAGAAACTAACAATTATAGGTAACCGTACGGCCTTCAACAATGAGCAAAGTCCACAGCCCATGGCATTTTTAAATCAAAACTTAAAGTTTGCTCTCTGCAGAGTGAATACTGCTTTTACAAGTCCCATTTTAACATAAATAAAGCCTCTTTTTTTCCCCAAACTATTCCAGAAAAAACAGATCGCCTATCAAATATAAACAAAGTTTTAAGAAAAACTGTAATGACGGAATAATACTCACGTGTTGAATCCCTGCCCAAAGCTATGAGTGGTATCCTCCTCTTCTTCTGTACAGGCAGTCCACGTAGAGGCTGTCTTACCTGCAACAAAAAACTATAAATTAATATCACCTTTAAATACCGACTCTTAACTGTTGCAATTTTTCAGAATTTAATCTTGATAAATAAAGAAAGAAGATGTGGTATGATTGCCAATGAGAGACAACTCTCTGCAAGAGACTTATATGACACAGAAACTAACAATTATAGGTAACCGTACGGCCTTCAACAATGAGCAAAGTCCACAGCCCATGGCATTTTTAAATCAAAACTTAAAGTTTGCTCTCTGCAGAGTGAATACTGCTTTTACAAGTCCCATTTTAACATAAATAAAGCCTCTTTTTTTCCCCAAACTATTCCAGAAAAAACAGATCGCCTATCAAATATAAACAAAGTTTTAAGAAAAACTGTAATGAAGAAATAATACTCACGTGTTGAATCCCTGCCCAAAGCTATGAGTGGTATCCTCCTCTTCTTCTGTACAGGCAGTCCACGTAGAGGCTGTCTTACCTGCAACAAAAAACTATAAATTAATATCACCTTTAAATACCGACTCTTTCCTGTTGCAATTTTTCAGAATTTAATCTTGATAAAGAAAGAAGATGTGGTATGATTGCCAATGAGAGACAACTCTCCGCAAGAGACTAATATGACACAGAAACTAACAATTATAAGTAACCGTACGGCCTTCAACAATGAGCAAAGTCCACAGCCCATGGCATTTTTAAATCAAAACCTAAAGTTTGCTCTCCACAGAGTGAATACTGCTTTTACAAGTCCCATTTTAACATAAATAAAGCCTCTTTTTTTTCCCAAACTATTCCAGAAAAAACAGATCGCCTATCAAATATAAACAAAGTTTTAAGAAAAACTGTAATGAAGGAATAATACTCACGTGTTGAATCCCTGCCCAAAGCTATGAGTGGTATCCTCCTCTTCTTCTGTACAGGCAGTCCACGTAGAGGCTGTCTTACCTGCAACAAAAAACTATAAATTAATATCACCTTTAAATACCGACTCTTTCCTGTTGCAATTTTTCAGAATTTAATCTTGATAAAGAAAGAAGATGTGGTATGATTGCCAATGAGAGACAACTCTCCGCAAGAGACTAATATGACACAGAAACTAACAATTATAAGTAACCGTAGGGCCTTCAACAATGAGCAAAGTCCACAGCCCATGGCATTTTTAAATCAAAACCTAAAGTTTGCTCTCCGCAGAGTGAATACTGCTTTTACAAGTCCCATTTAACATAAATAAAGCCTCTTTTTTTCCCCAAACTATTCCAGAAAAAACAGATCGCCTATCAAATATAAACAAAGTTTTAAGAAAAACTGTTATGACGGAATAATACTCACGTGTTGAATCCCTGCCCAAAGCTATGAGTGGTATCCTCCTCTTCTTCTGTACAGGCAGTCCACGTAGAGGCTGTCTTACCTGCAACAAAAAACTATAAATTAATATCACCTTTAAATACCGACTCTTAACTGTTGCAATTTTTCAGAATTTAATCTTGATAAATAAAGAAAGAAGATGTGGTATGATTGCCAATGAGAGACAACTCTCCGCAAGAGACTAATATGACACAGAAACTAACAATTATAAGTAAACGTACGGCCTTCAACAATGAGCAAAGTCCACAGCCCATGGCATTTTTAAATCAAAACCTAAAGTTTGCTCTCCGCAGAGTGAAAACTGCTTTTACAAGTCCCATTTTAACATAAATAAAGCCTCTTTTTTTCCACAAACTATTCCAGAAAAAAACAGATCGCCTATCAAATATAAACAAAGTTTTAAGAAAAACTGTAATGAAGGAATAATACTCACGTGTTGAATCCCTGCCCAAAGCTATGAGTGGTATCTTCCTCTTCTTCTGTACAGGCAGTCCACGTAGAGGCTGTCTTACCTGCAACAAAAAACTATAAATTAATATCACCTTTAAATACCGACTCTTTCCTGTTGCAATTTTTCAGAATTTAATCTTGATAAATAAAGAAAGAAGATGTGGTATGATTGCCAATGAGAGACAACTCTCCGCAAGAGACTAATATGACACAGAAACTAACAATTATAAGTAATCGTACGGCCTTCAACAATGAGCAAAGTCCACAGCCCATGGCATTTTTAATCAAAACTTAAAGTTTGCTCTCTGCAGAGTGAATACTGCTTTTACAAGTCCCATTTTAACATAAATAAAGCCTCTTTTTTTTTACCAAACTATTCCAGAAAAAACAGATCGCCTATCAAATATAAACAAAGTTTTAAGAAAAACTGTAATGACGGAATAATACTCACGTGTTGAATCCCTGCCCAAAGCTATGAGTGGTATCCTCCTCTTCTTCTGTACAGGCAGTCCACGTAGAGGCTGTCTTACCTGCAACAAAAAACTATAAATTAATATCGCCTTTAAATACCGACTCTTTCCTGTTGCAATTTTTCAGAATTTAATCTTGATAAAGAAAGAAGATGTGGTATGATTGCCAATGAGAGACAACTCTCCGCAAGAGACTAATATGACACAGAAACTAACAATTATAAGTAACCGTACGGCCTTCAACAATGAGCAAAGTCCACAGCCCATGGCATTTTTAATCAAAACCTAAAGTTTGCTCTCCCCAGAGTGAATACTGCTTTTACAAGTCCCATTTTAACATAAATAAAGCCTCTTTTTTTTTACCAAACTATTCCAGAAAAAACAGATCGCCTATCAAATATAAATAAAGTTTTAAGAAAAACTGTAATGACGGAATAATACTCACATGTTAAATCCCTGCCCAAAGCTATAAGTGGTATCCTCCTCTTCTTCTGTACAGGCAATCCAAGTAGAGGCCGTCTTACCTGCAACAAAAAACTATAAATTAATATCAACTTTAAATACCGACTCTTTCCTGTTGCAATTTTTCAGAATTTAATCTTTATAAATAATGAAAGAAGATGTGGTATAATTGCCAATGAGAGACAACTCTCTGCAAGAGACTAATATGACACAGAAACTAACAATTATAAGTAACGGTACGGCCTTCAACAATGAGCAAAGTCCACAGCCCATGGCATTTTTAAATCAAAACCTAAAGTTTGCTCTCCGCAGAGTGAATACTGCTTTTACAAGTCCCATTTTAACATAAATAAAGCCTCTTTTTTTCCCCAAACTATTCCAGAAAAAACAGATCGCCTATCAAACATAAACAAAGTTTTAAGAAAAACTGTAATGACGGAATAATACTCACATGTTAAAACCCTGCCCAAAGCTATGAGTGGTATCCTCCTCTTCTTCTGTACAGGCAGTCCACATAGAGGCCGTCTTACCTGCAACAAAAAACTATAAATTAATATCACTTTTAAATACCGACTCTTTCCTGTTGCAATTTTTCAGAATTTAATCTTGATAAAGAAAGAAGATGTGGTATGATTGCCAATGAGAGACAACTCTCCACAAGAGACCAAAATGACACAGAATTTAACAATTATAGGTAACCGTACGACAATTTCAACAATAAGCAAAGCCCATACTTCATGTCATTCTTAAATTGAAACCTAAAGTTTGCTCTCGGCAGAGGTCTGCTTTTACAAGTCCCAATTTAATATGAAGTATTTTTTTTCACAAACTGTTGAGAAAAAAAAATGATCTTATTGTCTATTCAAATAGAAACATAGTTTTAAAAAAAACTGCAATGACCAAATACATACAGGTTGACTCCTCCTTTCTGCCATGAATCCATCTTCTTCAGTCCAAAGTGGCAACATATATTAAAGAAAAGGCTGTATCTTTAACAAAAGCTATAAATAATTATCAACTTTATTGATGTTGCAATTTTCTGATTTAAAAAAAATAAAAATAAATTGGAGCCAATTATTGAAAATCTATATTGGTGCACCAGCCATTAGCCTAATGCTATTAAATGTTAACAAAATGGTAAATATTTAATTGAAATTTTCAATACACTTTAAACGAGCAAACTCATTTATACTCTGGAGAAACTATAAGTCTTGGGTCGAGGTCAATCCAATGTTTTAATGCATGATCATTAATCAATGCAATTATCAAAAACATGATTTCATCATAACATATCAATAAAGAGGTCAATAATGAATATGTTTTTTTAAGGAGCTAGTTCCAGTGGTCCCTAGTCCCATTCAACTTGGATATTTTGTCCAGGTGTAGTGTCTTCAGTCCATGTGCAGTGTTTTGGTCTTCAGTCCAAGCGCAGTGTTTTTGTCTTCAGTCCAAGTGCAGTGTTTTGGTCTTCAGTCAAAGTGCAGTGTTTTTGTCTTCAGTCCAAGTGCAAGTGCAGTGTTTGTCTTCAGTACAGGTGCAGTCTTTATGTAATATATAGTGAATACAGAGTAGAGATGAGTTAAAAAATTTTCAATCAATATTTTCTTCACATTGTAATATATGGTCTATGACGTAGGATACACTTAGAAGTTAGTGTGCTTATAGGGAGAGATCCATGCTATTCCAATGTTTCGTTTAAAAAAATGGCATCCAACATCATAACCAGTTAAAAAAAAATGAAAAATTTATCTTTAATTGGCTATGGTTAATGTTATATAGGAAAAGTTTTGAATTTCTTTAAGTTATGTTATCACTTTATAGAAATGCTGAAAAGAAAAAATATTTATCAGAATTTGTATGAAGAAACAAGATTAATGCCTTGTTCACACATACATTTAATTCGAATTGAGTTTGAATCGAATCCATGGCTAATCGCGTTCACACACTTTTTAAAATTCCAATTGATTCGGATTAACTAATTCAAATTAGTCAGTTCGCATTAGAAATATGTTTTTGTTAATACGAATTAACTATTTCGAATTAGTCAATTCGCATTAGAAATATGTTTTTGTTAATACGAATTTAAAGTTAACGTTGTTTGGACAGTAAAACGAATTTGACGCGCATTTCAATTCGAATTAGAATTGACATTAGGACTTAAAGGGTTTCGATTGCAAAATTAACTTATTTCGAATTAGTTAATGCGAATCGAATTCCAATTACGTGTGAACTCAGCATAAGAGATAAGCTCATTGAAATAAATATCTTTAATACCTAAATAATTATGATCAAAAATAATTCTAACTAGTTTTAATTGCTTTATAATTGACATCCCCTTTAAAAGAACATAATACACTTTTCCCCAATCTATATAAGGGAATTTTGTAGTTTCATGCAAAACCAAATCATAAAAATTCAAGTCAGCTGACTTTAGATAAGACAGTTAATGATCAATGTTTCTCACACAAAACAAGAACCTCAATGCGATTAGAGTTATCTCCCATTGAATACTGGTCTAAACTTCATGAAAAAAAACACCTTTAGCTTTTAAAAAATGTCTTTTCTTTTCAATAACTTTTTTCAGTTCATAGCGATTAAGAACTTGAAATACTGAAGAGCTTTCTTCAATTACTACCATTATTTATGTATCTTGTGATATGGAGTCATCTTTCCTTTCTGAATAAACATGCTAGCTCACAGATATACCAAACGAAAAAACTTCTCTGGCTTAGGTCTAACTGATAGAATCTTAATTAAGCAATCTAACATATCAATGTCCCCCAAAATGAAGATTAATAGCTTATGGCATAGTTTTATCTGTTTAATATTGAAAACCAATTAAAGATTTGGAGTCTGCACAATGGAAAAAAAATGACTGACTAAATGGCTAAAACCTGTAGCATGAGGTGTGATAATATAAATCAGATTTTTCAAATCATTTATCATATTAAAATAAAAAGCTGCCTTTACCTAAGGCTATCATAGTCTGGCTCTCCAAAATGCAACTCCTTACCAAGAAAAGTGACTGCGGGTTTCAGTCATATCGTATTCAAGAACTGAAATGAGATGAACAACATAATTAGTCAATGAAGTAAAACATGCAAATTTAACTTATTTACAATGACCTACTCCAAGATGAACATCACTTAACCACTTAGGGGGAAAAAAATATAGGTTTGTTTACCGTTACCCAACCGACCCTAATTTAAGCGCCAACCCTAAGCCATTTATTTCCATCGCCAAGTGAAGAACTAATAGAACTTGTGTCAAAAGCAAAGTAAGAGTTGCCAATAAATTTAATCAATTGCCTGATACATCACAATGTTCACAATCGTGAATATGACAGCAGTTTTAAGGGAACTAGCAACTCGTGTAATGAAATTTTGCCATTTTTTTTCAACCAATAACCGAGGGAAATAATCCAATAATTAAAAATAAGGTAAACTCGGCTCATGGACAACTAGGACCACGGCAAGACAGCTTGCACAACTCAAAATCATGGCACAAAAAATAAAATGGAAATACCGACATACCTACCCTATTTTTTTTGATGATGTAACCTTAAACAGTCATATGTTTTTTTTGGCCTTACTGCATTTCAATAATATGCATTTTATAATAAGTAAAGGTTGCATGACCTCCAAGCTTAGAAGGTCTTATTCTGGCATAGAAATTTCAAAAGCTGCAGATTATTTCCAACATTAGCAACAAGGAATATAAAATTGAAGGTTGATCTGATTGCCTTGGACAAGTTAAATTCATTCTTTGACGAGCACAAGCTGCAATCATCTTATGTAGTATTGAACTACAGGCTCTATAGAACCTCTGTTGCTTACCTTCACGGGTGTCATTCTGTTTATCGAGAGAAATGAGCGTGAAAGAATATCTAACGGCGGTCAAGTATTGGGCGACGATCATGAAAGTTCTGGTAACGGCATTTAATCGAGAAGACATATGAAAGGTCAATACATATTCTAATTAAATTCATTACACAGACAAATTTACGACAAAATAAAACTGTCTGTCAAAATGGTTCAACATTATGATCAGTATGTCAGAATATCCAGTTTTAAAAGTACATAGTTATTACAAAACAACAAAAGGCAGATTGCTTCTCGACATTTCAATGACATAAAAAATGTAAACAAACATGATTTTTTCACAAATTCGACTAGACAACCTACTTTAATACGAATAAAGGCATTCTATTTGAATTAATCAAATGGTTCTTATAGTTTTTTTGTATAAACATAATATGAAACTTGGTAAATAAAGAACTATTTACACAAAAATGGATTTTTTGGATCGTGAAAGATCATGTACCGTATTTTTGAAGATCGTGAAAAGGATCGTGAAAGATATGATGCTACGAAGACGTTCACATTTTTCTTCAATTATATCATAGTTAATATTTGTTATTGTGATTGAGAAAAGCTATATAGGTCAACATCCTCAAAAGGTTTAAGCTTTTCAAAGTATAAATATTTTCAGAAAATGAAATGTAAAATAGTTGGATGATTGTAGGATGAAGCTTTTTATTGTCATGTGAAGTACATGTACTCACTTATCACGAGTTATAGGAATATCCACATTTGGTATATTGGATCCTATAAACTGCATGTCCATCAGACAGGATTCATCTGACCCCGAATTTGCCTTAGATAGCACTCCACAGTTAGAAAATAAAATCAAAAGTGAGCCACAAAATGTTTTATCATCTCCTATTCCTGGATTTCTAATATATTAATCTAACTGTTTGTGTTGTACATGTGCATATGTATGCAATCAGTATCTTCCATAGATTTGATTTTCAAAAGTTAAAAGGGTGAAAATTAATTCCTTTTATGTGTATCCATGGCAACATTCTGCATTTGTTTCCCATAAAATATTGCAAAAAGGGGGTAAACATGTCACATTTCCCCCGTAAATTTGGATCAAACTAGAATTTCAATGCCTTTTGAGTGATACCTTTTTAGAAACTGTTTTCCTAAATCTTCCTAATGGTCCAATAAACTAGAGGCTCTAAAGAGCCTGTGTCGCTCACCTTGGTCTATGTGAATATTAAACAAAGGAAGCAGATTGAAAATTGACTACAAAGGTCAATAACTCCTACAGGGGTCAATTGACCATTTCGTTCATGTTGACTTATTTGTAGATCTTACTTTGCTGAACATTATTGCTGTTTACAGTTTACCTATATCTATAATAATATTCAATATAATAACCAAAAACAGCAAAATTTCCTTAAAATTACCAATTCAGGGGCCGCAACCCAAAAACAGGTTGTCCAATTCATCTGAAAATTTCAGGGCAGATAGATCTTGACCTGATTAACAATTTTACTTCATGTCAGATTTTCTCTAAATTATTTGGTTTTTGAGTTATAAGCCAAAAACTGCATTTTACCCCTATGTTCTATTTTTAGCCGTGGCAGCCATTTTGGTTTGATGGCCAGGTCACCGGACACATTTTTTAAAACAAGAAACCCCAAAGATGATTGTGGCCAAGTTTGGATCAATTTGGCACAGCAGTTTCAGAGAAGATTTTAGTAAAAGATATATAAAATTTACGAAAAATGGTTAAAAATTGACTTTAAAGGGCAATAACTCCTAAAGAGGTCAACTGACCATTTTGGTCATGTTGACTTATTTGTAAATCTGACCTTGCCGAACATTATTGCTGTTTACAGTTTACCTATATCTATAATAATATTCAATATAATAACCAAAAACAGCAAAATTTCCTTAAAATTACCAATTCAGGGGCCGCAACCCAAAAACAGGTTGTCCAATTCATCTGAAAATTTCAGGGCAGATAGATCTTCACCTGATTAACAATTTTTCCACAGTCAGATTTGCTCTAAATGCTTTGATTTTTGAGTTATAAGCCAAAAACTGCATTTGACCCCTATGTTCTATTTATAGCCATGGCGGTCATCCTGGTTAGTTGGCGGGGTCACCGGACACAATTTTTAAACTAGATACCCCAATGATGATTGTGGCCAAGTTTCAAATAATTTGGCCCAGCAGTTTCAGAGGAGAAGATTTTTCTAAAAGATTACTAAGATTTACGAAAAATGGTTAAAAATTGACTATAAAGGGCAATAACTCCTAAAGTGGTCAACTGATCATTTTGGTCATGTTGACTTATTTGTAGATCTTACTTTGCTGAACATTATTGCTTTTTACAGTTTATCTCTATCTGAAATAATATTCAAGATAATAACCAAAAACAACAAAATTTCCTTAAAATTACCAATTCAGGGGCAGCAACCTAACAACCGAATGTCAGATTCATCTGAAAATTTCAGGGCAGATAGATCTTAACCTGATTAACAATATTACCCCCCATGTAAGATTTGCCCTAAATGCTTTGGTTTTTGAGTTATAAGCCAAAAACTGCATTTTACCCCTATGTTCTATTTATAGCCATGGCGGCCATCTTGGTTAGTTGGCGGGGTCACCGGACACAATTTTTAAACTAGATACCCCAATGATGACGCCAAGTGATGAGAAAAGGTCACTTGGCCCTTTGGGCCAGGTGAGCTAAAAATGGGTGTCTTTCGCCTCATCTTTTCGTAAAATCCAATCACAAAGTTTGTGCGATAAAAAGTTGGAAAAAAAACATTACAATAATTGCCGGACCAATGTATGGTAGGGATATGCAAAAACGGATTGCAATATAGAAATAGCCTATATTACATACATTACATAACCTTGATGTTCATATAAACCCAATACAAAGGCTACTTTAATACTCAGCTATCCAAAAATGAATTTTATTGCACACTAGCTCTCATATTTGAAAAATTCACAGGGGGCCAAAATGCGAAACTACACATCTAACTGTGGAGTGCTACCTTATTTCATGGATGAAGATTCATTTTTGTGGTCAAGTCCGTATCGCGGATAAGTTAAGCTTTAGGATAAGTGTCTGTTGTTATGATTGTGAGGTGTACATTTTCGACTTCTGCAAGGTTTCAACTGACATTGAACCCATTGTCATGCATCATTCGGCAATGCTCGTTTTATGTTGTCTAGCGTTTGGATATATACCTGTATGCTATAGCGCCATGGTGTACATGTCTGTTTGCATGTTTCATAAATGACCATAATGACGTCAATTGTATTTGATATATTCAATGATAGAAAGATGTCTATGTCTGGCTGTCGGTCAGGGTTCGTATACTTTTGACCTTATGTTTCGAATTTATTGACCAGCATAACTTTTATATTTGTCAGTTTCTAAGGCACTGTATGGATCGGAACACATTTATTTGGTCTACGGGATATTTGTAGAGATCTGTATGTCATGGTTCATCTGACCTTGCATTCTTTTTTTTAACCATTGACATTCATAATTTTAAAAAAAAAGTGGTATGATTGCCAAAGAGACAATTATCCACAAGAGACCAAAGTGACACAGACATTAACAACTATAGGTCACCGTACGGCCTTCAACAATGAGCAAAGCCCATACCGCATAGTCAGCTATAACAGGCCCCCATTGTGACAATGTCAAACAACAGGCAGTGCCATCAGACACATTTGACACCCCCCCCCCTTTTTGAAATAATTAGAAGATGTCATGCAATGTTTATGACAGCTGAGCAATACTATTTCATCAAACTAAATTTTAAGAAATTATTAAAGAATAGCATATCAAACATATTGTTTAAAGAGAAGTGAAATTATTTTTTTCTGGGAAAAATCCTTAAACCAACTAATTAAATAATTAAAAACGTGGCCTATTCACCAAAAAAAGACCAAAACACAAAGAAATTATCTGGGAAATGAACCACGGAAAAGGAGGTCAAGGTCATATAAAAGATGCAAGACTGATATATATATGTCATAAAATATTTCCATACACCAAATATAGCAGACCTATAAGTATAGTAATACAAAAAATACCAAAGCTCAAAAAGTTTACTTTGAGCACTGAAACATCAAAATGACATCATAGCCAGATGACAACTGGACATGTACACCTTACAATCATTCCATACACCAAATATAGTAGACCTATTGCTTATAGTATCTGATATATGGACTTCAAATTTTTATCAAGTTAAAAGTCACTGAACCATGAAAATAAGGCGAAGGACAATGGAAACATGACAGACATAAAAATGAGGTCAGGGTAAGAGTATACCTGCCAGGTAGACATATACATATGACTATTATTTCATACACCAAATAAAGCTAACCTGTTCAGATCGAGCCTCAGATAAACTGTTTTTGCATGAACATGCATAAAAAAACAATTGAAAACCCAATGCAATTTGATTATTGTAGCTTTCAAAAATTCAATTCATGCAAAACAAGAATATGTCCATGGTACACAGGATTCCCCATCTGTACTATCATTTTCTATGTTCAGTGGGTCGTGTAATTGGGTTAAAATATCTAATTTGGCATTAAAATTAGAGAAATCATATAAAAGGGAACATGTGTACTAAGTTTTAACTTGATTGGACTTAACCTTCATCAAGAACTAGCTTAACCAAACACTTAAACCTGAAGTGGGAAGGACAGACAAACCAAGGCACCAACCAGAAAACAATGCCCATCAAGCTTCTTTTAATAGCTGATGGATAATTATGTAATTAAACTCAGCTAGTGTTATCAGGAAGTTTTCCTCAGACACACTGTTAATCAAGTGTAGCTAATCAAGAAAGAAAAGCCATGCATATAGGGAGACAATACTAGCCTTAACAAGAATATTGTTAGTTTGACCAGGGTTCAACAATACTGCTTGTCCGATTGTCCAACAAAAAGATAAAAACAAGTAATAATTCAACATGTTTACTTACAATCAATAAGGACAAGGTTCACTTATGGCACAAACCAGCTTCAAATATCAACTTTATTATAAAACACCAAAAAGTTCACAAATTGGTTCGTGAATGGGTCTACTTCAAAAGTCATGAATCCTATCATACTGTTCCATAGATTCACCTGCAAGTTACCAGTCAATTTAATCTTTAGCAAGTTCCCTTGTCCCATCTAATAAATACAATTGTTCTCTTGTGTAGTTTATTCAATTGGACCTTTAAATATCTTCCAAGAGAAATCTATCACTCATTGATTAATTTAACTGAACAAAAAATTGAACTGTCAATGATGAAAATACATGTACAAATAAGGAATCACAAAACTGCATGTGATGTTGTATAAAATTTATTCAATATCAATAACACATTTTCAATCGTTCAATATAAACACTGATTTAAAAATTAACCAGATGCTCTGCAGGGTGCAGCTTTATACGACTGTAGAGGTTGAACCCTGAACATTTGGGGTAAGTATGGATGTATGGACACCACATTCAAGCTTGATACAGCTCTGAATTTGGATCAAGATCAAATTTTAGATATAATATAGGTTTTTGACACAAAAGAACTGTAAAGATCTTACACATCTATTGTGTAACTGTGCAACAAAAGATTTCTTCTTGAAAATTTTCAAAAACATGAACCCTTTAAAAAAATTTCAGAGCTAAAAGATCTTGACTAATTGAACAATTTGACCTTGGTCAGATTTGCTCTAAAAGCTTCAGCTTTGAGATATAAGCCAAAAACTGCAATTGACCCTATGTTCTATTTTAAGCCATGGCGGCCATGTTTGCTGATGGATCAAAATTTTGGATACAATTTATAACTGCATACCTAAAGGAACATAATGTTTAAGTTTGAAGGTATTTGGCCTAATTGTTTCAGAGAAGATTTTTTAAGCTAAAATTAAAAAAAGATAAATAAAATAGTTTACGACAATGATGGATGCCACATACATGGCCCACATGGATGTAGCCATTACATTCAGAGGCAGATTTAGAGGGTTTTTCAGGAGACCCACTCCCCCCTCTTTTCTGGAAAAAAAATGGTTGATTATACAGGGAATCACTAAAGCATGATGGGAGAAAGCCCCTTTAAGTGGGTCTCATTGGGGTCTAAGCTACACGCGGAATTGCTGATTTTTTGTAAACGTGACACGTGAAAATCAAATTTTTGTGCAGTGAAAACAGGAAATAAAGTCTAGCGGGACAAGGGAAATTACAAAAAAAATGAAAATTGCTTACCTATATATAGTGTAAGCAGGATAAGGGAATCTGACAAAACAGTAAGTAGGATCCGGGGGGGCAGAACCCTCCAATGAGACCCCTCTCTAAGGCAGTCAATGGGCCCCCACTTATGAAAAATTCTGGATCCACCAGACATTTGGGGGTTGTTCCAAACCTGTAGACAATCTCTCTACATGAGGCATCAAATTCAACGTAGACATTCTAACTGAATGGTTAGGTATATCTTGCACAGCCAAACTGATAATCCACTTTAGCGAGTGTTTTATAGCCATGTGGAAATTGACCATATTTCTATTCCCCAGTCACTGTTTTAAGTCATTGCAATAATAAACTGACACTTTCTACTACAAAAAATCCTATTTTATAGAATAAAACTCAAATCAACCCTCAACCCTATTACATAAAAAACAATTTTCTTTCAATGGCATTTTATTTCAAAATTTTAATGGCATTTTATTTCAAAATTGATTCACACGTGAATACCGGTGTACTCGAATCAGGGACTTTCTATGGATACTAGTATAGAAAATCCCTGCTCGAATCGAGATCAAGAGTTCAGTCAATTCTTTGGTTGGATCAGCGACTAAATAAAAGATTGCATCATGCATACGAAGGAATATTCTCTTCTTATCTCTATTCACAAATGCATTTTATGAAGTGATTATACAACAAGTTTTCGGCAGTCAGTCACCAATCTGAAATTGACATTCCGATATATAACTGTGTTTTTAAAAAAAAAACACGATATTGCATAACAAATCTAGACCATATTTTATAGATGAATTTAAAGAAAGAATAAAACCTACCTTTTAGACGAAACTTTTAAAACAAATGCGTGAACAGCCATTCATTCGGTGTTGTGAAAAATTCCCGCCGATAATAGGGTTACACTAAAAACCTGAAAATATAGGACTAAAATTATCCAAATTGCAATAACTTTGTTATTATTGGATGGAATTTCTTCAAGACAGAATCTTATTAATTGTAAATATCCATTTTTCATTTAAATTAAAATGTTTTGAATTAAAAACAAATTTTTGATGCCAAAAGTTGGACCTGAACGGAGAAATGAAAAGACTTGAAGGGACCTAAAAAATCTATAAAGTCAGACTAATTCTAACTTCAATAACTTTTTTAATATTCAAATCAATGGTTATCTTTTAAGTTTTGTGAAACAAAAAAATTAGTTTGATGATAAAATTAAAAAAAGATAATATGAACAATATCGTTGGGGTGTGACCACTCGGACCTGAACCGGGAAAATTAAATATCATAACTTACATGAAAAGACTGCGGCCATATTTATTCAAGTTCTTTAACTGTTTTCAATTAATCTTCTTGAACTTTGAATTGTGTTATATGAAAGGTACGATATGTCATTGGAAATCCGAATGATAAAGAATTTTATCAATAATATAATGGTTGAGTTACAAAAATTGGACCTTGTCGGGGAAACAAAAGACATGAATGGATCATCGGAGTATTAAATGTATTCAAACTCGCAAAACATTGTTTTTTTTTCTATTTGTTTTAATTTTAGACAAATGTCTATTGAAGAGAACGAATGACTTTATATTTATACAGGAACATATTTGAATATAAAATACCTTCAAACGGTTGATGATGAATTCTGGACCTTCAGAACAAAACTCTTTTTCTGACCCCGTATCAAAGCTGTCGGGGCTATATAGTTTTATCCTTGTCCGTGATTCCGTGATTCCGTAAATCCGTCATTCTGCAAGAAACCATTATACAGAGTTTTATTTTCTTAACGCCTTTAGATATTGGTTTGATTTGAAGTATGTGAGTTCCGCTAATTTTGACGAAATTACAAGCTTCGGACATGGATGAATTGTTGAAAATCACATGCAGTTATACGGAGCTTTTTCTTTCTAAACGCCTTGAGATATTGGTCTGATTTTGGTATGTGAGTTCACCATGATGAGTTACAGGGCAAGTTGAAGTTTCGTTCCGCTCCGTTAAATTTTGCCAAATTTGGGCTTTGATAAAAATTGTTGAAAATCACAGTTATACGGAGTTTTTTCTCAACGCCTTGAGATATTAGTCTAATTTTTGGTATGTGAGTTCACCATGATGTTTAACAGGTCAAGTTAAAGTTTCGTTTACCTCCATTTTTTGCCGAAATAACGGGTTTTGGACTTGCTGCTCTACTGATTGTTAAAATTGAATTTTTACCCCACAAAAGGGGATGCCGGGCTCCATAGAGTCCTCCTTTAAGCAGGCTACTTAATACAGATTTTTTTTAATCAACATCACGAGAATTATGAACGGAAATTGGGAATATGTCAAAGAGACAACAACTCGACCAAAGAACAGATAACAGCCAAAGGCCACCGAGTGATCTTCAACGCTGCCGGAGAGAAAGAGAGAAAAAAATTCAAGGCACCCGGATGTGGGCCTCAGCTGGCCTCTAAATAAAATGTGCAATAGTTCTGAACTTCAGTAAAAATGGTCGTAATACTCAACTTCAAAACATGTAAATGAATTAAAATTAAACCGTGAAAGGCCATAGGCTCCTGACTTGGGACGTTAAATATGTTTTGTGATATCCTTTCCCTATACCTCTAGCCAATGTAGAATACACTTTGAGAAACACACAGCAGTGCGAACAGTTAAAAAGAGATCAGAGTTCGATGTCAGAAGAGGGTAGCGAAAGAAACTACACAATTGGACAATGATACATAAATTAACAAAAGACTTCTAGTAGTTACTGACATGTCAGCTCCAGACCTCAATTAATTTGTACGCAGCAACACCAAAATATCATAATTAAAAGTTTCATTAATTAATATAAAACAGTTATAGCGTTTGTTTGAACTTTGATATTGAATGCTCCATGCCATTTTTTACTTACTCAGAACATGTGAATTTAGAGAAATAATATAATTTTTCTATATTATGTTAACAATGGAATTTTAAATAAATTCTCATGTTTTATTATCTTACGGTAACAGTTGTTCATTAATATTTTTATCAGTACGGATTCGACTTTGTCAAAAATTTCTCCAAACTTTACGGCCCTCGGGACTGATATTGGTTTCTCTTGGGGATACAGCATGCAGTGACTACAGAAGTAATGTACATCATTTATAACAAATGACCCAGTGGCGGATCCAGAACTCAGTCTTGTAAAGGGGACGCTGACTGACCTAAGGGGACCGGCCATCAGGCCCGTTCGCTCCCAATACATTTTCGCACCCTTCACGTTCGCACCTCGCACGTTCGCACCCAAATCCGTTCGCACCCAATTTTAATCAAATTACAGTTGAATAATAGGAAATCGTGATTGCTGTTTTAAATTGCTTTGATGTAAATACTGCATGTATTTAGCTTATTTAAGATTTTAAATGAAAAACATACAAGGTTTTTTTAAAAGCTTTACTCCATTGATCCAAAACAATGGAACAAAAATTATAGCAAAACACTTTCCAAAACATTATCAATTTATTCAACACAAAAAAAAAAACGTTGTCAGAATCTCACTTTATTTTGAAGAAATGAAATAAAGATATATATATATATATAGTAATTACACTAACCGAAATATGATTAAGTTTTATTTTGCACAAACAGAAAAGTTGTCGTTATCTATTGTGAGACAATGAAACAAATATACTTAAAGGAATACATTTGCCAAAACTTGATTACAAAGTTATTATAAACTTAAATGAATGGGAGCGAACGTGATAGGGGGAAACGTGAATGGGCGCGAACGGACCATGATTCAGGGGGCCGCTCCAGTCACGCTTCAGTGATTCCCTACATAATCAACCAAATTTTTACCACGAAAAGGGAGAGGGGGTCGGGCCCCGTGGATCCGCCTATGTGACATATTAATGAATAACACTCATACCACATCGTCACAAATCTAGTCAATATGAATATTGTAATATAGTTTGATGCTCCACCAGATATTTCAATGACTCTCGGAACAGTATATCGATTACCGGTAATAGATATTTTCCTGGATAAACTTTTCAAATGAACACATTTTCGTATCACTTTTTGAGGGGCGGATCCAGCCGTTTTAATAGGGGGTCCCTACCCCGGACAAAGGGGGGTTCCAACTATAATCCCCCATTCAAATTGGGTCTCATTACAGTCTTAGCGTGACGCGGGATTGCCGATTTTTGGTAAGCGTGACACGGGAAAGTAAAATAATTATTGTGTCGTGAAAACGTGAAATGATATCTAGCGGGACCCAGAAAATGACAAAAAGAAAAGAGAATTGCTTACGTATATAGTGTAAGCGGGATACGGGTATCTGACAAAACAGTAAGCGGGATCCGCGTTCGGAACCCACCAATGAGACCCCTTTCAAATGCATTGATCGTCCAAAAAAGGGGTGTTCCAACTCCCAGAACCCTACCCCTGGCCACTGCTTTTTTTTATGCCTGAGAATTCTTCGTGCAAGGAAAAGATAAAAATCCACTATCATATATATATATATATGAGAAATAACTTGTATTATATTTTTGTTAAACAACATTTGATGATTTTTTTTTTTCAATTATATTTTTTATTGAAAAGTAATCATTTTTTGAATTTTGGATCCGGCAATGTTCTTCAACTTTTTACTTGTTTGGCTTTATAAATATTTTGATTTGAGCGTCACTGATGAGTCTTATGTAGACGAAACGCGCGTCTGGTGTACTAAATGATAACCTTAACAATATTTCGACAGTGTTCTAACTCGAATAATTACAGCGCCCCAGGCCCTTGTACGCGGGTTATTGTTCTCCAGAGGTTAATGGAGTGGTCAGAGTGATCGTAATATAACGACTGGATTATTCGGGTTAACAGTGTCCCACAAGATAGGAGGTATGACCTTATCCTTTATTTTTTAGATGTTTTTTTTTTTTATATTATTCATTTTTTTATATTTTTGAGGATGAGCGAGTCAGGTGAGTGGGTGTGTTCGTATGCTTTATTACATTGTACACGTACTTATTGTTTTGGGGAAGGTTAACTATCTGGTAGCCTAAGACCCGTCACGGCCAGGCCGGGAAACTGAATAGGCAAATACTCACATTAAATCTGTGCCGATACAGTGTGTTAAATGTCTTCCTTTTTACACCACATCCCATGGTGGTGCTCCTACTAAAGGAGGAAGATACAGAACATACATACATTAACGCAGATAGCATTAATAATTTAATTAGTTATACTGGTTTCTCTCCCCAAACCAATATGACCCATTAAAAAAATGAACCATGCGGACGATTTTCCGTCAAATAATGAGATGGTCAATCAGTTACCAGCCGTCATTCCAAAGTAAGCTATACATTTTAATCCAAATTTTAGTTTAGATATCAGCAGCTATGTTTAAATAAATGCAATAGCATATCATTCGAAGTTTTATGACCTTCAATAGTTCGGTAGGCATGTTTCAATGTTGATGCACACAAGTTGAACTAAATGTATTGTACATGGTAGCTCATATCTTCCAACTGTCACTGTTTGTGAAGGATTTTCCTCATGGAGGCCTCCAGATAGAAATTTGAAAGAGCTGATGTGAAAATCTATGGATGGTAGCAGTGGGATTCGAACTGTCAATCGTGGGATCTAAAGCCAGTTAAGGCAGCACTTTTACCAATTTAGCCAAAGAAGAGCTTCCCTAACCCATCTAATTTGAATAATTTTATATCTCTAGGTCTACAACACTCTTCCCCCTTTTTTTTTGGGGGGGGGGGGGGGGGGGGGGTATACATCCATCTGAACAACTCACAGGTCCACTATTGCACTGAGACATCTACTCGGAAAACCTCTGGCCAGTTCCACCTAGATATGTCATGGTCATCCTATGACAGACTGGTCACCACTATGACCATATCAAACTGTACCTAAATACACTTATTTGTATAAGTAGCAATTGCTTGCACTGCCAGGCACCTATGTATACTTGTTTGTACAATAGCAAATGCTTGCACTGCCAGACACCTATGTATTCTTGTTTGTACAAGTAGCAATTGCTTGCACTGCCAGGCACCTACATTTGTATATATACTTGTTTGTACAAGTAGCAATTGCTTGCACTGCCAGGCACCTATATATACTTGTTTGTACAAGTAGCAATTGCTTGCACTGCTAGGCACCTATATATACTTGTTTGTACAAGTAACAGTTGCTTGCACTGCCAGTCACCTATATATACTTGTTTGTACAAGTAGCAATTGCTTGCACTGCTAGGCACCTATATATACTTGTTTGTACAAGTAACAGTTGCTTGCACTGCCAGTCACCTATATATACTTGTTTGTACAAGTAGCAATTGCTTGCACTGCTAGGCACCTATATATACTTGTTTGTACAAGAAGCAATTGCTTGCACTGCTAGGCACCTATATATACTTGTTTGTACAAGTAACAATTGCTTCCACTGCCAGGCACCAATATATACTTGTTTGTACAAGTTACAGTTGCTTGCACTGCCAGTCACCTATATAGACTTGCTTGTACAAATAACAATTGCTTGCACTGCCAGGCACCTATATAGACTTGCTTGTACAAATAACAATTGCTTGCACTGCCAGGCACCTATATATACTTGTTTGTACAAGTAACAGTTGCTTGCACTGCCAGTCACCTATATATACTTGTTTGTACAAGTAGCAATTGCTTGCACTGCTAGGCACCTATATATACTTGTTTGTACAAGAAGCAATTGCTTGCACTGCTAGGCACCTATATATACTTGTTTGTACAAGTAGCAATTGCTTGCACTGCTAGGCACCTATATATACTTGTTTGTACAAGAAGCAATTGCTTGCACTGCTAGGCACCTATATATACTTGTTTGTACAAGTAACAATTGCTTCCACTGCCAGGCACCAATATATACTTGTTTGTACAAGTTACAGTTGCTTGCACTGCCAGTCACCTATATAGACTTGCTTGTACAAATAACAATTGCTTGCACTGCCAGGCACCAATATATACTTGTTTGTACAAGTAGTAATTGCACACAATGCCATTGATCTGTCATGTGAGAATCTATGGATGGTAGTAGCAGGATTCCAACTCTCAATCTCGGGATCTAAAGTCAGCACTCTAACCAATTGTGCCAAAGAAGATCTTCCTTAACTCAACAGACAACTAGTTAGACCTCCTCAGTGATCTGGAAGGATTTTACTGTATGAGCCCAGGGCACCCTAAAAATAAATTTAATAGGCAATTTTTTTATTTAAAGTTCTATGTTGTCATATGAGTGGGCCATTTGTTGACAATAAAAAAAAAGTGTATATTTCAGCAAAGAGGTTACTAGTATGATTCTAGTTGATATCATTGATATTGTTCCTGTGCTTTTATAATTTCAATTCCAATGAATAACTTCTTCCAAACCAGGCAATATTTAAGATAACCTTTATTTACAATGTTAAAACTGGTACAGTTGCTGTGTTTATGTTCATGTTCATGTATTTTTTACATTAATTTTGGGTCTTTGTTGATTACCATCATGACCATACTATACATGCTAGCCTATATTCCAGACGTTCCGTATTAAAGGATGTTTCTGGCATTTCCTCTATGCTTCTTGTATTATTATTCCTATAGGATTTAACACCCTTATAATTTTTCAGCCAAACATCAGTACACATGACACAACATAGAAAACTTAAGAATAAGCAACACTAAACCCCACCAAAAACTAGGGGTGTCAGATCTCAGGTGCTCCCAAGGTTAAGCAGATCCTGCTCTACGTGTTGCTCATGTTATAACAAATCTGGTAAATAGTCTAATTCTGTAGGTCACATTCATAAAAGGGAAGGGGATTGTAGTTATAAATTCAGGAACATTTCTGATAGCATTTGTGAAACTGTTATTCCATAACTCTCAACCAAATCGCGAGGGCATCCAATAGGGGCCAAAAACAAGCATTTTCCTTCTTTCAGCATAATTACTGGTGTACAAGTATTCCAATTGCTCTGAAATTGTTCAACAATATTAAATACCATAAGTATAAGGTTTGGGTTCATTTTGGGGGTTATCTTGGTTATGGCACCAACAGTTTAGGAATTAAGGGCCAAAAACAAGCATTTTTGTAGTTTCTGGAAAATAACTTGTGCATGTTTCTTTTGTGTCATAAACCTGTACTATGTCAAAAATTTGATAACAATCCAAATTCTGACAGTATCATATACAATGATATATATATCATGTATATCAAGCTTGAATATTGTGTCCAAATTTGGCCAAACATATAGTTATGGAGCACATTTTACAGAGTGCGGTTCATCAGTTTGGAATGAGATGTACCAATCAAAAATAGAATTATTGAAACCCTTCGATATCGTTGAATATATAAACACAGACAGACTACCGGAGCCAATCACCCTGCAAACACACCAAAATAGTATTGGAAAGTCTTATTATTTGTTGTGTTCATATGATAAGGGACCTGGAGAGTGGAGTCACATCTACGTAGTACTAGTATTATCATGAAATCGCTTCTTTGCGCTGTATCTGCTTCATTGTAATGTAGGTATTATAACAAACAAACAAATCTCAACATTGTCTGAGACATAAGAAACTGACCTTGCATGTAATTTTGACGAATTCAATTGGGAGGTCGCTCGATGCCGTACACATACCCTGGTTTATAACATCTCGCGAGTGCTGCCATGGAGATCTATCAGTGTACTTCATATGTTGAAAACAAATGTACGATCAACACTGAACAACATCAGTTACTAGCATTACTACATATTCACTGGGATTTCAGTGTGAATATTGAAAGTAAAAGAGAAGTTAACAGGCTATTATTTGAACTTGGATGATTTTTTATTATGGAATTTGCATAATTTCTTGTGTTGATTTTTTTTGGATAAATTCCATGTTTAATTGGTATTATAATCTTTTGAGCGGTTATAAACACTTTCCATACAATGTATTTTGGTTAGATAGTGTTGTGCGCGGCACAGTACATTCTATTTAAAATATACTATTTTCTTTGTAATAGAAAGTGTTGTGCGCAGCACAGAACATTTCAGTGTAGAATTAACATGGAATTTATTAAAAAATTCAATAACAAGAAATCAAGCAAATTCCATAATTAAAAATAATTCCAAGTTCAAATTATAATAGCCTGTTAGTTTGTTTCTGCCTAGACCCGTAGGGCAGATTTTGGACAATTTTGAGTAAATTCTGTATCACACATATATGTGTTGTTTATGTATTACACAATTCAAAAGATTTATCTAATAGTTTTACATTGTACATTCATAAATTTTAAATAAGTCCTATCTCCATATAGCTCCTCTTTTAACCGTCCTATGACCGAAAACCGAAAAAAACAACATTTTCTTTATAAAGGGGTTCAAAAATTTTTCAATCGCTCCGCTCGCCCGTAGTTGCTAGCACATCATTTTTTTCTAGCTACGCCTCTGATTACATTGCAACCCAATGAATGGCCTGCATATTGTTTAATAATATATAGATCAACGAGTTACAATTTCACAGCTAGTAAAATCCCTTTGGGCATTTTGAAATTTGGCAGCTATGGACTAAGCTGCCAAACCATAGATTTTAAAACCAAACTTAGTTCATTATTTCTGACAATTTTTCATGACCGGCAAATTGTCAAATACAACATGTTATAATATAACCAGGACAATAAGAGTTGAATAGATGATGTACATGTTAGATGAATAATTTGCACCCTGATGATTTTCTAGTGTCAGTTCTTCTGAGCATTCTAATGTTTCTTGTAGATGTATAAGCCATTAAGATATTGTAGTTCTTTATACATATGTCTTGTTTTTTATATAGATTAGACCATTAGTTTTCCCGTTTGAATGGTTTTACAATAGTGATTTTTGGCCCCTTTACAGCTTGCTCATGCTTTTCTGTGTGAGCCTAGGCTTCGTAACTTGACCTACACATGTATAATGGTTCACTTTAATAAATTGTGACTTGGATGGAGAGTTGTCTCATTGACACTCAAACCACATCTTCCTATATCTTTATACTATCAGTCTAAATAATTGTGAAGCAAGGGAGTTAAACCAGATGGTTCGGGTACACAGTTATTTCGTAGTGCATTTCTTTTAGACAATAAATGAAAATAAAAAAAATACCGACTGTGCTTTCTCAATAATATTATTACAGTGTGTTGTAATACTTTTGGGACAAATTATATCAAAATTATAGAAAGCTGCATCAGCTCTAACTCAAAATATGGACAATTTTATGTTAAGGGGGTCTTGAAAGCTTTTGACAGCTTCCAAAGTGCTAATTTTTGAACTTTTTCAGCTGGATCTAATCACTACTTTAGATTAATATTTATGACCCAACAGTGTCATTTCACCCCCCTTCTTGCTATATATGAGAAATAAAACATGGAGAAATAAATTTGGAAGGAGAATAACAAAAATTGGCAAGTAACACACAGTCCACACTAAGGACTATATACGTGGACAACGAAAATCAAAGGAAGATCACTGTGTACTTGGACCTGATGTTTCTAGATTTCATGTTGGAGAGGGTATAATGTCTCTTTTTTCCATAAATGATAATACGTTTGCACCCTGCATGTGAGAACCCCTTAAGTTTCACTAAGACCATTCACACTTTTTTCCTATTTTATTCAATTAAAAATTGTATTTTTAGAAGTTTTTATGTTTGTCAATGTTTGTAGAACATGTTTATGGATACATGTATTATTTTTTGTTTTAAAATTCTTAAAGTTCTTTGAGGTATATTAATTGTTCTTCTGTCCATTTTTAAGTCTACCATATTATTTCATTTATATTGACCACAAAAATCAACTTCCATTTAAGAATAATTGTGTTAATTTGATTAAAATTACTTTGTTTTGAGATATAATATTGAATGTGTTTTTGCTCCAACTGATATGATCTTACAATAACATATGGTGGTATGTACCCAACACCTTAACCAAAATTTATTTGGCTCTTTTAATTTTCTTATTAAAATTTTGACAAAGTATTTACTTTGACCCTTTGACAAAAATATAAATATTTCAAAAAAATTGAACCAACCGTTTAATCAGATAATTACACTGGTTATATAGCAGTTTGACAAAACCTTATTTTGATCATTGAGAAGCTTAATAATCCCTTAACAACACAATGTCATTAAAGCTTTCTGCTGATTTTACAGAGTTATCTCCCTGTAGTGTTAGGTACTACCTTAAGAAGATCACGGAATTAATTGAATTCATTTATAATGATATTATTATTGCAGGCAGACGATTTTTAATGGATAACCAGTTACTGAACATGAATAAATATTTTATGAGATGTGAGGAATATAAAAAAAAATATGATGCAGATTCAAAAAGTAGGTAGAACATTATTTTCTTCATATCATAGTCAGTACATAATGAATTGAAACCTACAAATTTTGTTAAAATAAGACAGGTGTTTGGTTTGATCAGGTACATGGTTTATATCCGGTAAAGAATTTCATAAGGAGTGTATTTTACATAAGTGTCAACCTGACTCAAGATATCAGTGAGAGCCTGTCAATAATTTTCAGAAAGTTTATAAATATTTCTTAAGAACACTTGTCTGGGGGCAGGGCTCTTTTCACAAAAAATCTTTTGATTGAAATTGATCATAAGATATATACTGAAATGTTCAATACTAACAAGTGGTTGTATTGTTACGATTTTTTGTAAAAAGAGTCGCTGGTAAGTAAGTCTAATCTACCACGTTTTCTCTTTTTGTAGAAACATGATGTGGTTTGTTTTACACTGGGTAAATACATTTATTCATCACAGGTCAAGGATGTAAACAACTATATAGGTGGCGCTGTTAAGTATCCAACAATAAGCAAAACCCATACCTTTATAGCAAGCTACTAAAAAAGCCTGTCAAAATATGAAACAATTGAAAGTTGGCAAACAACAAACCTGAACACAAAAAAAAACACTAATGTATGTAGCAATCAACAACAAACAAAGACTCCTGACTCAGGACAGGTATATTTGTGAGTGTTAACCTTCCCTCCAACCTACCATGCTGATTTTATAACACAACATAAAATAAAACCAGTTAAATTCAATTTGAACAAATTTGATTTGTCAGATATGCATAAAGTAAAAAGTAAATTCATGACGTTTTTTTTTACATCAATAAGATTATGTGCCAAACCATAGTCATAGACAATACTTTCAATTTTTATTCCAGAGACTTTTGTGTTGAAGATGTCAAATAAAATGAAAAGTGGAGAAAGAATAAGTCATGATGATCTACAGACAATGATCCATCTAGTTCGGTCACCCAGGGAATTTGATCTTTGTGTTGATATGGCTAGAAGGTATTAACTACCAAACAGTTCTTATTGGTTATTTTATATAAATATTCAGAGCTCCAGATAAGAATTCACAAATTGGGGGTTTTAACCACCATTTTCTTATAGAATTGGGTGATAAAGTTTTTTAATTGCATTATCAATTTGAGTTCACCCCTCAGGTTAATATCAAATTGCGTTTTTCACCACCAAGCTCCTTAATGTATTGGTTTTTTTCATCAACACAATATTGAATATTTAATCAATATCAACCCCACATTTTTTTTCCATCTAAAATGTGTTTCTTTCTTTGTTTAGCTGTTTTATTTGGTTTAGGGTTAAGATTAGGGTTATTTGTTAGCTGTTTTATTTGGTTTATTCACTGAGGAGCAATTGTAGGTTTAATTTGTGTCCTGTTTCAAATCTTCTGCCAGTTTTGTATTTTCTCACAAAAACGGATATGTGTATTCACAGGCACTCACTTGTCTTATACCTTTATATACTGAGACCAGTGGCAGTGCCTGTGTGTGTATTCATAAAGTGACTGTTAAATGAAATAAAAATAGTAAATATACTCTAATTATACTTGAATGTTTTTGTTTTATTCAATTTACATAAATCAGGGTTTAGTTGTCTTTTATTAGAACTTTTGGTTTCTGATGCTTTATCATGTCATAATTGATTTGGCCTTTCACTTTTTCCAACTGATTTTGTTTTTGAAGAAACCCCATGTTTAATAGCAATGTTCTTGTTAAGGTACGCATACACGCCTGTGCGTTCGATGGACACTTCCTAATAAAACTGGTTGGGTCTTGTTATCATCAGAACTTTCCCTCAGCTTTTCAAAAGAAGCAGAAAACATGTTTCTATTCAATATTTTTACCGGACATTCACTTTCGTTTGAATTCAATGTATGTTATGACAAATCCAAAGCAATTCGAAACAAATATGACGTCATGACACATTCTTATGGATAAACGCCGAGAAGATTGAAATGTTTTCAAAAACATGTGTACCTATTGAGCAACGGAGAACTCCAACAGGGACCCATTTCAGCTACTTGATGCAGGGATCTATTTTTAGGACAAAAGGAAATTTCCAATTATAAATATAATAAAAATAGATTTACGCGACGACTGTAAACAGATAAGGGTAAATAACGTAAACGGTAGCCAATAAAAGGGTTGAGAACTCATGGTTTTGGCATATAATTGGGTTTTCCTTTGAATTAATTGGGTTATTGAACCCAACAATGGGCAATTGCATTGGGTTTTTTATTATTTGTATTGCGTCATCACGCAAATACGCAGCTTATCTGGAGCTCTAAATATTGATTGATCTCAATAAGAAATTACATTTAGAGATTCAATAACTATTAATTGACACTGAAGTCATCTTTTCTGTCGGTTTTAAAATAATTGGATGGATTGAACTAAAGCAAAAAGACAAAAGATTCAGGGTTTTGTACTGTTTTCTTTTGTCCCCTGCATAACTTATTGTGGGGGACATGGAAATACAGGGCTTCCGTCTGTCGTTCTGGTCTTGGGCTGGTTTCACAATTCTTGCCAGATTTTCATAAAACTTATGCTAAAGGTTAATATCAGCAATAACTCTTACAAGTTCTATATAAATGTTGGCTAATCAACTTTTTAAAAAAAAGTTGCGTCCCTTGGAAATATTAAATTCAAGCTCTTACGGGTCCAATTCTTAACAGAATTTTCTAAAACTTATACTTTAGGTTAATATCAGCAATATCTTGGGCGTCAATTTTTAAAAGAGTTGTGGCTCTTGGAAATATTATATTTATGGAAAATAAGGGACATTTGACCTGGTTTTTTTTATTTTCTTTTCATTATGCCAAAAAAATAAATTTGTGTAAGGTAATTATTTTAGCTCTATCTGAATTTTGATAGTGAATTTTCTAAAGTTAAAGGAAGATTTTATTGTAAATTGTATTTTGCAAATCTTTTACCTTCAGGGAATGTCAGTTTGCAGTCGAAATATTAATAACCATAAAGTATGAAGTGTAACAGCATAACCACAAAATTAAATATCCACGAATTTGCATGTTTTCCTCAATCAATGAAAATTGGTACCCACTAAAATAAATGAAACCACATTACTATATAACTTATATATGAAAGATGTTGTACAAATGTAGATCAAATATTTATTCTGCAAACTCTTTAAGTCAAGATTGGTTTACATTTGCCTTTTTAGCTCACCTGGCCCAAAGGGCCAAGTGAGCTTTTCTCATCACTTGGCGTCCGTCGTCAGTAAACTTTTAGAAAAATCTTCTACTCTGAAACTACTGGGCCAAATTTAACTAAACTTAGCCACAATCATCATTGGGGTATCTAGTTTAAAAATTGTGTCCAGTGACCCGGCATACCAAACAAGATGGCCGCCAAAGCTAAAAATTGAACATAGGGGTAAAATGCAGTTTTTGGCTTATAACTAAAAAACCAAAGCATTTAGAGCAAATCTGACATGGTGTTAAATTGTTTATCAGGTCAAGAACTATCTGCCCTGAAATTTTCAGATGAATCAGACAACCCATTGTTGGGTTGCTGCCCCTAAATTGGTAATTTTAAGGAAATTTTACTGTTTTTGGTTATTATCTTGAATATTATTATAGATGGAGATAAACTGTAAACAGCAATAATGTTCAGCAAATTAAGGTCTACAAATAAGTCAACATGACCATTTGGTCAATTGACCCCCTAAGGAGTTATTGCCCTTTATAGTCAATTTTTAACAATTTTTGTAAATATTAGTTATCTTTTAGAAAAATCTTCTCCTCTGAAACAACTGGTACAAATTAAACCAAACTTGGCCACAATCATCATTGGGGTATCTAGTTTAAAAATTGTGTCCAGTGACTCGGCATACCAACCAAGATGGCCACCACTGCTAAAAATAGAACATAGTGGTAAAATTGAGTTTTTGGCTTATAACTCAAAAACCAAAGCATTTAAAGCAAATCTAACAAGGAGTAAAATTGTTTATCAGGTCAAGATCTATCAGCTCTGAAATTTTCAGATGAATCGAACAAACTGTTATTAGATTGCTGCCCCTGAATTGATAATTTTAAGGAAATTTTGCTGTTTTGGGTTATTACCTTGAATATTATTATAGATAGAGATAAACTGTAAACAGCAAAAGTGTTCAGCAAAGTAAGATCTCCAAAAAAGTCAGCATGACCAAAATAGTCAATTGACCCCCTAAGGAGGTATAGCCCTTTTTAGTCGATTTTTAACAATTTTTGTAAAATTTGTAAATTTTCACTTACATTTCCACTGAAGCTATGGGGCCAAGTTCATTATAGATAGAGATAATTGCAAGCAGCTAGAATGTTCAGTAAATTAAGATGTACAAACACATCACCATCACCAAAACACAATTTTGTCATAAATCAATCAGTCTCCTTTGTTTAATATTCACATAGACCAAGGTGAGCGACACAGGCTCTTTGGAGCCTCTAGTTTAATGTATTTAACTCAGTTATCTTAAGTTATTTATCCCATTGAGTGTAAGCAATCATAGTTTTTCAAATAGTTATACCCCCGCTTTAAAAAAAGGGGGGGGGGGGGTATACTGTTTTACCTCTGTCTGTCCTTCCGTCAGTCTGTCAGTCCGTCCCATGAATATTTTTCGTCGCATTTTCCTCAGGAACTACAATACAAGGATTTCTGGAAATTGGTTTCAGGGTTTGTCTAAGTCAGCTATACTGTGTGATGCGTGTTCAGATTGATCACTTGACAACTTCCTGTTTACCGAACACTTGTATGATTTTACACATGATAGCCAAGTTGAAAATTTTTGTCACATTTTTTCAGGAACTACAAGACAAGGATTTCTGAAATTTGGTTTCAGGATTTATATAAGTCAGCTATACAGTTTGATGCCTTTTCAGATTCATCAATTGACAACTTCCTGTTTTCCAACACTTATATTTTTACACTATTTATATTATCCACTTGTGGCAGGGGTATCATCAGTGAGCAGTAGCTCGCAGTTTCACTTGTTTTATTTGTATTACAGTTATCAAACAGCAAAGGTTTATGCATCTGAAAACAGCAAAGTTTGTTCACCTGTGAATCACCAACTAGCAACAGTTCAGTCACCTGTAAATATTCATACACCAGCAGAACACCAGCCAACCATGTTTCTATCACCTAAAATTCACCAAACTTCAAAAGTTCATGCTCCTGTTAATCATCACCAAACATCCAAGGTTTATACACATGTAAAACACCATACAGCAAATGTTCATGTTCTTGCACACCACCAAAACAACAAAGTTCATTCTCCTGGTAACTTGAACCATGATTGCAAGGTTTCTGCATTTTCAAATCACCAAACTGTCAAAGATAACACCTCCTTAACTGATGAAGCTGAGAATGTTCCTTTAAATCCCACAAAGTACCAGAATAGCAAGATGGACATTGGGTCACAGTTCATGAGGATGTTGCATCATTTTTAGAAAGCATATATCGCTATCATGTTTATGGAAGATAGGGTAGGTTTTTCTTTAATTACTGGTAGTTTGAAAGTCTTTAAGATGAAGTTTGTCAAACGATTAGGCTTCAGCAATAGATCAACTTCAACTTGGTATGTAAAGCTCCAATTTGTCCTCAGTTTATAAAAGTTGTGAATAGAATTGGCTGAAACAATCAAAGATCTGGCATTAAAACTGTATAGTTCTTGCATTGCAGTATAGTGCAATATATAATATAATTTATATCATATATAGTATAAGCAGCTGTTTCAAGAGTACAGGATAATAATCACCATGAGTGGAAATTATATGTACTATTTATGTCTTATTGAATAAAAAGGTTTGTAAATTTTCTAAGGATTTGTAAAAGCATACTCAAGTTATCAGGTAACACATTGAAAAATTGCCAAGGTTTTTATTTCATTAATGCTAGGATGACCACCATTTTTAATTATTTTCAGATTTCCAGCTCCAACTTTAGAAAATGCTAAATAATTTGATATAAATCACTTGTCTGCTTGAGTTGGAGCCCTAAATCTGGAAAGAAGTCTTAGTTTTGGAAGAATAGGATATAAAATTTACTAGTTAACTAAAATTGCCTTAATTATATTTTTTTTTATTGCAAAAAAATATTATAAGACATGAAAACAAGAATGTGTCCTAAATACACGGATGCCCCACTCGCACTATCATTTTCCATGTTCAATGGACCGTGAAATTGGGTAGAAAATCTAATTTGGCATTAAAATAAGAAAGATCCTTCCATATGGAACATGTGTACTAAGTTTCAAATTGTTAGGTCTTCAACTTCATCAAAAACTACCTTGACCAGAAACTTTAACCTGAAACATGCACTTTCATTTTCTATGTTCAGTGGACCGTGAAATTGGGGTCAAAAGTCTAATTTGGCTTTAAAATTAGAAAGATCATATCATAAGCAACAAGTGTACTAAGTTTCAAGTTGATTGGACTTCAGCTTCATCAAAAACTACCTTGACCAAAAACTTTAACCTGAAACTCGCTTTTTCATTTTCTATGTTCAGTCGACCGTGAAATTGGGGTCGAATGTCTAATTTGGCTTTAAAATTAGAAAGTTCATATCATAAGCAACAAGTGTACTAAGTTTCAAATTGATTGGACTTCAGCTTCATTAAAAACTACCTCAACCAAAAACTTTAACCTGGATTGGGACGAAAGAACGGACGAACGAACGGAGGCACAGACCAGAAAATATAATGCCCCACAACTATCGTAGGTGGGGCATAACAACAGAATTTACTTTTTAGTTTATCTTCTGATGACATGACTTCTTTAGTTTTGTAGGTTTATCTAATTTTAAAAATTACTTCTGTAATCTAAGTAGACCTTGGATTTTTTAAAAAGTTATTATTTTGATAAATATTTTTATTATAGATTACTTACTGGTAATAGAAAAAACACTATGGAGCATACCTTGTTTTATGCTGTTAACTAACTGTCTGTTGGCGTCTGGCAATGACAAGTCTGAAACTAATTGATGCAAAGCCAAAGAGCTGTGTTATTTTTGAAATTTAAGCAACAACAACAAAAAAAAGCACCACAATTAATGATATGAAAATTAATGTTGAAATGTATTTTGACATTTTATGACGAATACTATCTATCATGTCTATATTTTCAGTCCACCATGAGGAATTTTTTGTGTAACAATTCTGTGATTGATGTGTATATGGATTTACTATTCAAGTCAGGAGAATATGAGAAAGTTGTAAGAACTTATGCAGAAATAGATTATTTTAATGAACAAAACTTACAAATCATATGACACTGGTCGTGGCAGCTTTATATAATTTAGTAAGTATTTTATTGTTTTTCACATTTAAGATCAAAAGCACAGCCTATGAATCTTTTAACTTGCATTCATATAATTAATAACTTAATTGTCAGGGGCTTGTCACTTTGGGTCCGTCGTCCGTTGACTTTCACAAAAATTTTCTCCTCTGAAACTACTAGGCCAAATTTTACCAAACTAATAGCCACAATCATCATTGGAGTATCGAGTTTAAAAAATGTGTCCAGCGACCCACCCTACCATCCAACATGGTTGCCATGGCTAAAAAAAGAACAGTGGGGTAAAATGTAGATTTTGGCTAATAACTCTAAAACCAAAGCATTTAGAGCAAATCTGAATTGGGTAAAATTGTTCATCAGGTGAAGATCTATCTCCCCTGGAATTTTCAGATGAATTGGACAACCGGTTGTTGGGTTGCTGCCCATCAATTGGTAATTTTAAGGAAATTATGCCGTTTTTGATTATTATCTTAAATACTATTATAGATAGAGATAAACTGTAAACAGCATTAATGTTCAGCAAAGTAAGATCTACAAATAAGTCACATGATCAAAATGGTCAGTTGACCCCTTTAGGAGTTATTGCCCTTTATAGTCCTTTTTTACCAATTTTTGTAAATTTTGTAGTCTTTTACAAAAATCTTCTCCTCTGAAACTAAAGGGCCAAATTTTACCAAACTAGCCACAATCAACATTGGAGTATCTTGTTAAAAAAAAATGTGTCTGGTGACCCGGCCAACCAACCAAGATGGTCACCATGGCTAAAAATAGAACATAGGGGTAAAATGTAGATTTTGACTTATAACTCTGAAACCAAAGCATTTAGAGCAAATCTGACAACAGGTTTAATTGTTAATCTAGTCAAGATCTATCTGCTCTGAAAATTTCAGATGAATTAGACAATGGGTTGTTGGGTTGCTGCCCCGCAATTGGTAATTTTTAAAGAAATGTTGCTGTTTTTGGTTATTATCTTGAATATTAGTATAGAAAGAGATAAACTGTAAACAGCAATAATGTTCAGCAGAGTAAGATCTACAAATAAGTCAACATGACCAAAATGGTCAGTTAACCCCTCAAGGAATTATTGTCCTTTTTAATATAGTAATTTTTAACAATTTTCATTAATTTTGTAAATTTTTGTAAATTTTTACAAGATATTTTCCTCTTTGTAACTAAAGGGCCAAGTTTATTATAGATAGAGGAATTTGTAAGTAGCAAGAATATTTAGTAAGTAAGATCTACAAACACATCACCATCATCAAAACACAATTTTGTCATGAATCCATCAGTGTCCTTTGTTTAATACATGTATGCACATAGACCAAGGTGAGCGACACAGGCTCTTAAGAGCCTCTAGTTTTTCAGGCAGTATGGTATGACTGCCAATGAGACAATTCTCCGCAAGAGACCAGATGACACAAAAGTTAACAACTAAAGGTCACCATACAGCCTTACAACAATGTGCAAAGCCTATACTGCATAGTAAGCTATAAAGTCTCAAAATGGCAAATTGAAAACAATTCAAACGAGAAAACTAATGGCCTAATTTATGTAAAAAAAATGAGTGTAAAACAAATATGTAATACATCAACATACAGCAACCACTGAATTACAGTCTCCTGACGATGTATGCATGTTGATTCATGCTTATGAAATGATGTCCTTGTACCAATTTTGCACAATTTGTGTTCCCACTTTGTAGATATTCTAGCAAGTACTTGAGTATCCATGTTGGTACATGTAAAACAAAAAAGTATTTGATTAGTAATTTCTCACCAATTTAACATCCCTAAAAGATTGACCATTCAAGAGAAAAATATCTGGTTTTTGACGTATTTACTTTGACATTATTGATATATTTAATATATTTTTAGAATACACAGGAAGCTTTGGAGAAAGCTGTTGAAATCATACGTGACAAATATTTACAAGATATAACTGTGACACCACCAAAGGCACGAGCATTTGCTGCAGCTTTAGCTCTAAGACAGGTATAATTATACAGATCTATTCAGCAATATGCTGTACTTGTAGCACATACTGTTTTTTCATTGATTTTCGTGGGTATCAATTTTCATGGATTGCTAAAAACTTGCCTATTTGTTGATATTTGATTTCATGGTTTGGTCAATCCCTGGATAGAAAAGCCTTATGGAAATGTGTTATTCGTTGAGCATTTAAATTTGTAGTTCACCTGTACCTACGAAACCCACTAAAATTGGTATCCAACGAATAATAATGAATCCACAGTATTAAAAAATGTTCAACTTGTTACCAAACAACAATAATGTCTACCTCAAACGCTATGCACATTTCTTAATCGTTAGTCTGTGTTATAGAATCATTTTTAGACTAATACTATATGAACTGTTGTGACATTTGTTTCAGGATGATCCTAATCTGGCATTGAATATTCTACAACTTGGTTCTGAAAGTCATTCCATAAATAATATAAACTCAGCAATAAGAGTAAGTAAAAGTAACAATTCTTGTTGTCCCATTTAATGTATAAGTTTCATATTATACATCTATGAAAGCTGTTATAGATTCACATAGTAGATATCGGTAATAGATTTCCTTATGTAAGGAATAAACTATAAAAGTGACAACTGCATTTGTTAACTAGAATAATCCAAGTTTGCAATAGGCTTCTTGAGTACCAAGACCGCACACAAAAGACTAACAGATCTATTATTGTAAAGATTTGACCATTAAAACAGAATACAAAATAAATAACACAATTACTTTAAAACTTTTTGAAAAGCTAGAGAAATCCCTTTCTCAACAATCTGTATCTACTTGGAAATTTGTGTAATCAACTTCTACAGTTTTCAACCCAGACTTCTTAAACCTCATAAGATGATTGTACATATTATGAAGTCATGTACTTTTTATTATGGAATTGTTTGAGAAATGTTTTCCCAATTTTTTAGATTTGGGAACCTTGTCGGTTTCCCGCAAAATTTAGTTATAACTTTGACCTAATTTTGTGCATTATACTTTCTGAAACTATGATAGATGCAGAGAAACTGTCAAAGCAAAAGTGATTTGCAAAATAATAACAACAATAGGTATATAGCAGTCATCATTATTTACTGATTATTAGAGATGTTGTTCCTAAAAGAATTTTTTACCCATTTTTATGGTGTTTTTTTTGGGAGATGGATAAATAAGTAGAGAGAAACTGTACATCACAAAAAGCATCAACAAGGTCCAGAATAAGCTAAAATAATGAAATGACCAAAGTAGTCTGATGCCTGCTTATAATTATGAGTTATTGTGCTTGAATGTTGATTTCTTCACATTTTTATCCCCCCCCCCCCCCCCCCCCCCACACCCACAGCAGTGGAGGGGGCATTAATTATTACCCTTGTCCGTCTGTATGTATTTCCCAAAATGGTTTTAGTTCTCTAATGTCAGTTTGTCTCAACCAAATGTTTGTATTTGGGTGGCTTTACTTTTACCTTTTTTGAGTGATGTCCTTTTATAGTGTTATACGCTAGTGAGGGGGATCATCTATCTGTGTCCCATGGACACATTCTCTTTTTATAAGCTCACCTGACCTGAAAGAATTATTGTATCACGTTTAAATGAAATAACAACCATTGTCCGAATCAAGACATTGAAAGATCCATTTGACTACTGATATGATCTAGAAAATGATATATTGAATAACGTCAAAACTGAGAATACCTTAATAGCGGTCACAGAACTACAACTGCATGCTGGATTGTACCCATTTAATCTTTAATAACCTAAACTGTACAACTTTTGATCTTTTAATTCTCATAAAAAATAGTTTTGATGATGAAAGTCATCTTTCCGGAATGATATGCTAGTATGATAAAGTGTTCATTTTATATCCTCATAGTCCTATCACATATGGGAAATAATCATTTCATGCTGGGCTTTATTTTGATAAGAATTCTTTGACAATTCAAGATACGTTTATAGCATTTGTTTATATGACTGTTTTCTTTAGGTGACATGTTTATGGCCTAATTAACACCTTTGATGGTCTTTAATCTGGTGATCACTTTATCATGGGTTAATTAGTGTTAACACTACGATTTACACACACGGGTCAATGTTTACTTTGCAATTTCCTTCAATCCAGACTATTTGTTACCTTCGTTTCTAAAAGCTTTTTTTTTTTTTTTTTAAAGATTTCTAAAATCCATGAATTTAAAAACCCACGAACATGTAAATATTGTTCAAACCACAAAAATTGATACCCACGAATTGAAGTACTTTCACAGTATATACATGTATATTCACACATACAATATATGAGTAGATTAAAGACCAAACAGCCTATTGTTTATGCGCATCAACTGACGCAACTTGGTAGTGACATAAAAGATCTATGACGTTGTTTCTAGCAATGACAAAAACGTCAAATTATAACGTCCTATTTCGCGTTTTTCACGGATTCCAACATGATGTACGACTAAAAATTCGTCGAAAAGAGTTCAGCGTTGCAATGATATCTTGTGGCAAATTGACACAAAAGATACTACACTATATTTAACCTTCGTTCTAATAAAAATAATAAAATATAAATTTTCATCTCGACTTTTTTGTACCGATCTGCATTTCATTTTTTTTTATTCTTTCACTTGTGTAGATTTTGTCTTTCATTTGCGCCGATTGTGTACAGGTAACCGGGGTAATTAGAATGGTGAAAGTTATTTGTATGTCCAATTTATGTTTTCTGGTCTGTTCGTTCGTTTGTCCGTCCCGCTTCAGGTTAAAGTTTTTGGTCAAGGAAGTTTTTATGAAGTTGAAGTCCTATCAACTTAAAACTTAGTACACATGTTGTTCCCTATGATTTGTTCCTTCTAATTTTAATGTAAATTTTTCAAAAATTTCAAAAATTAAGTATTCAGAAGGTCAGGCCGACAAAAAATTATTCCTAGAAGTCTTAACATACTGACAATGTATGCATGTAACTGATGTCTGGTTGATTCTTGCAATGAAATTAAAATGTATTTATACTGCTTCTTGGACAAAGTCTTATAATAAAAATAAAATTATGACAAAGGGTCATTGTCGTTTTGTCATTTGTTTTATTTCAAATTGTCTAAAGAAGAATTGATAAACAACGCCTGATCTGACTGAAGCTTACAGCTTATTTCCTAATGAATGTAGATCAACACTTTGGTTATCTTGCTTGCTTTATTTGTATATTTTGTATAATTATATTTTGATAATGTCCAATTGAATTTAAATATCATATATACAGGTCTACATACCCATACATATGCAGATGTCAATTTTAATAACAAAGTTTTAATAAATATTTATTCAAACAAAGCAAGAACGCCAACCAAAGTTATACCCTACATGCAGTAGGAAATTAGCTGTAAGGCAAAACGCATTAATAAAATTATTACTCAGCGAATATGAATTAAAATCAAACTTTTCCCTGTATACAATTTAATTGTTGTAAATTTAACTTATGACAAAAACAATTGCTCCAAGAATAATATCCAACATAAAATCTCTCCCTTTCATTTAGCTACAACTATGACCGGAAAGATTGAAAACAAATTTCGAATTTCAATGCCGGCAACAACCTTGTCTTTGTCTTAATTTCCAAAATTAGCAATTTAGATTTATAATATGTTATCCTGTTGGAGAAATCTTACTTTGTAGTTTTCAACAGAAAAATTATTTCTAAATTACTTTTTGAATTAAAATTTTTTTGTATCTTATATTTACTGTTTCATTCATTCAAAACATGTGATAAATATATTAAGAAATAATTAATTCATAAACTAGATGGAATAATTTCTATAATTTCTTTTGTATGTCCGTCTGTCATAGCTACGGTGACAAGTAGATAATAAGTTCGTTACTGCCAACTTCTGAAATTGACGCGAAAATAAAACCACACATCTAGTCTGATATAGTAAAATACTCTGTATGTTAGCAAGTGCCATCTTTCATTTCTTTTTTTTTCATTTTCAATAATTTTGCTAATGAGAGACAGAGGACAAAAACAGACTTTCTGAACAAAAGCGGCGTGAAAGGTTATTTCAAACAATTTTCTATTCCGATGGATGGTGTTTCTGAAGGTTAATATTGTGTGGCAACAACATCATAAGATCTGATACTGATACATGCATTTAATGTATAAATAATAAATAAAGTAGTCATGGTAGTTGAATATAGTTTTTATTCTTGTAAATTTAAATGTGGGTTTCAAACTTCCAATTTACAATTTTTTGCAAATAGTGCGCCAACAAGGAAAGTTTGTACTATGACGTCAGATGCAATGTTCTGAAGAAAGACAACTCTTTTCTTCAAAACGAACAAGAAAAAAACATGAAAATTACTCATAACTTTTTTGAAAGGTTGGTGACATAGACGTTTTTTTGCTTTATTTTGAAGAGTACACATGGCACTTTACTTCTTGAAATTATTATGAAGAAATCACTGGTAGATATTTTTTAATACAAGAAACGTATTTCATTTTTACGTTTTATTTTTGGCGGGAATGAAATAAATCATTAATTTAAAGATCAAAACAATATGAGTCTAAAACTCTTGAACCTGTATTTAATAGATACAAATCTACTGTTTAACGTGAAACAAAAATTATGCTTGTAGGTTTGATATAAAGTATTTTTTGGGGAGTTTATATAACAAGCAAATATTATGTTGATATTCGGGAAAACACGAAACTGAGGTTGCTATAGCAACAAAACTAACACGAAACTGAGGTTGCTATAGCAACAAAACTAAGTCGGTGACCCCCAATTTTTTTCATCATATTTTGTTCCTCAAATCATAAAATACCTTCACACAAAATTTTAAGGAAAAATCACTGGTAGAAATGAATAGGCTGTTTGGTCTTTAAGGACACTTATGACAAGATAAGAGGAGCATTAGGTCCTCGTGCGCTTAAAATCCCTAATGGAGCTTTTGAAAAGTTGACAGGTATGCAGAATGACTTCATATTTGTTCAGCATATTGACAAGGTCTGTCAACACCTTCAAATTCTTGTTTGATGATACTCTGAACTATGAGTATGCTTAGCATGACAACTTGAGCAATTTTTTGTATTGATAGTTCATGGATGTGAACTTTTAAAACCTCTAAAGTAGGAGGAGACCTCCCCTTATTGTAAGTATTTAGTTGAGAGGTTTACCCCATCATCTTCAGTGTCACATCAAGGCCTTATAGTAACCTATAATTGTTAATTTCTATGTCATTTGGTCTCTTGTGAAGAGTTGTCTCTTTGGCAATCATACCATATTTCTTTATATTCAATATATTGTATAGTCACTGTAGAGACACATTTCATTATTGGAGCCAGTGGTCTTTAGAAATAATTGAATGTTTTGTTATTGAAACTTTTTAAAAAGTATTTCTGAAAAATGATTTACAATTACAAAAGGTTATATGTTCATTGAAGAAAAATTCAATAAAAAATCACTTCTAAATATATCAGGATTCTAAAGCCTAGCTGATGCTGTTATATTTTTATAATATATTTTAAATTTATTTATTATTAGCATATGAATATATAAAAAAAGAAGATGCGGTATGATTGCCAATGAGACAACTATCCACAAAAGACCAAAATGACACAGACATTAACAACTATAGGTCACTGTACGGCCTTCAACGATGAGCAAAGCCCATACCGCATAGTCAACTATAAAAGGCCCCGATAAGACAATGTAAAACAATTCAAACAAGAAAACTAAATCTGAGAGTACTCGCAGTTATCTGACAGCTAGTTCAAAGTCACTAACAACTAATAAAAAAATCATGCATCTAAGACTAAACACATTTATTCAAGATTTTTTTTAATAAGGTACTGGCTATCGTTTCACAAAGAATTGTACGACTTACATTTATGATTAAACTTACGTTAAGCGTATAATTTTACTAACAAGTGTTTCACAAAGGTGATCGCAAACGTAACATAAACGTAAACTTTAACAACTATAGGTCACTGTACGACCTTCAACAATGAGCAAGGCCCATACCGCATAGTCAACTATAAAATGCCCCGATAAGACAATGTAAAACAATTCAAACAAGAAAACTAAATCTGAGAGTACTCGCAGTTATCTGACAGCTAGTTCAAAGTCACTAACAACTAATAAAAAAATCATGCATCTAAGACTAAACACATTTATTCAAGATTTTTTTTAATAAGGTACTGGCTATCGTTTCACAAAGAATTGTACGACTTACATTTATGATTAAACTTACGTTAAGCGTATAATTTTACTAACAAGTGTTTCACAAAGGTGATCGCAAACGTAACATAAACGTAAACTTTAACAACTATAGGTCACTGTACGACCTTCAACAATGAGCAAGGCCCATACCGCATAGTCAACTATAAAATGCCCCGATAAGACAATGTAAAACAATTCAAACAAGAAAACTAAATCTGAGAGTACTCGCAGTTATCTGACAGCTAGTTCAAAGTCACTAACAACTAATAAAAAAATCATGCATCTAAGACTAAACACATTTATTCAAGATTTTTTTTAATAAGGTACTGGCTATCGTTTCACAAAGAATTGTACGACTTACATTTATGATTAAACTTACGTTAAGCGTATAATTTTACTAACAAGTGTTTCACAAAGGTGATCGCAAACGTAACATAAACGTAAACTTTAACAACTATAGGTCACTGTACGACCTTCAACAATGAGCAAGGCCCATACCGCATAGTCAACTATAAAATGCCCCGATAAGACAATGTAAAACAATTCAAACAAGAAAACTAAATCTGAGAGTACTCGCAGTTATCTGACAGCTAGTTCAAAGTCACTAACAACTAATAAAAAAATCATGCATCTAAGACTAAACACATTTATTCAAGATTTTTTTTAATAAGGTACTGGCTATCGTTTCTCAAAGAATTGTACGACTTACCTTTATGATTAAACTTACGTTAAGCGTAAAATTTTACCAATGAGTGTTTCACAAAGGTGATCGCAAACGTAACGTAAACGTAAACTTACGATTATAATGAAAAAGGGGTGCTCTCTTTGACAGCCACGTTCATGTCTATAAAAAGAATCGTTCTTTCAGAACCAGGAAGAAAACTAATACATAGTATTTTGAAATAGTTATCATTTTTTTTTGTTAGTATAGTAATGAGGTTTAGTGAGGTAGGCAACCATGGTAAGTTCCAATCTAGTTTTAAGAATTTTTTGGTCTTTGATTTTATCATGATTATATTAAAATTATTTTATTATAATTGGAGTTTATTATGAACTTGTCATCTCACTCTATTGGGTAGTTAATTATCTTTGCACACGGTCTATGAGGTCACAGTGCACATTCCATTCTAATCTATATTGCTACGTCATTACTTCTCACGATGTTGGTGTATGATATCTGATGCAAGGAATACATGAACTTCTATTGTTTTGGTCAGCTTTTTGCCACCACCTCCCCACCACTCTCCTTGATGATTATGTTATATACTTTTTGTTTATTATTAGAATTTTACAATTGCTTGTCATTATTTTATTTGATTAAGAATTTTTTATTTTCTTTGTATTGTAATAACAAATAATATTAACAATTGAATCAATTTTTGATACCATACTGATGTATGGTCTAAATACCTTGTTTTTAACACCATACTGACTTGGTCTTTGTACCTCATTTTGACACCATACTGACGTATGGTTTAATTTACATTGTACCTTGATACTTATTACATATTCCTGATACCATACTGACATATGGCCTGGTTACCTTTCTATGGCACCATACTGACGTATGGTTTAAACGCATCATTTGACACCATACTAACATATGGTTTTAATTTCTTTTTTTGACACCATAATAACTTATGGTTTAAATTACCTTTTGACACCATACCGACGTATGGTTTAAGCACCTCTTTTTGACCCCATACTGACGTATGGTCTAAACATCCTATTTTTGATACCATACTGACGTATTGTTTAAGCACCTCTTTTTGACACCATACTGACGTATGGTAACCATGGCTCACACTACTTCAGAATTATAGGGAGAAGTGACTTCTCTTTTTGAAACTGATAGGGAGAAATTTACAAAAATAAACGATGTTTGACAAGTTATTTGGAAAGGAACATGACGTTTTTAATGCAATAAATGGATTAAACACTTACTGGAGGCAACTCGTATCACGTTTAAATGAAGTAACAAACTTATTTTACCGCCGAAATTTAGGTTAATGTACGTTTTCAAGGAACAAGCACCGGAACTAGCGGAAATGTACGAAGTGATAACAAGTTGTATTTTTATCAAATAACCTGCTACACACTTCAAAGACAATGCTTCAACCTTTTTTCTTAAGATAATGAATCGTTTTTGTCTTAATTTCTTTAATTATCGATAAAAAATTGATGTTTCATCAACTTGGTAAAAATGGAAAAATGTCCAATGACGTAAGCGACTGAAAGCGAGTATCGTCAAGAACAGGGCAACTTCTTTTCGCTTTTGGGGGTCGGGGAAAGCGAAGTGACGGTCGGGAAAGCGACTTCTTCGCCCACTTCGCCTGGTAGCGTGAGCCCATTGGTTTAAGCACCTCTTTTTGACACCATACTGACGTATGGTCTAAACATCCTATTTTTGATACCATACTGGGGTATGGTTTAAACATCTTGTTATTTTATACCATTTTGTTTAATTATACTTCTATACAATGTATTGTTGGAACAATATACTTATGAACCTTTTATATTTGTTGCTAAAATCTTAATTTTTCATCTATTTTATGAATGGCTATTTCGATACATAATTTTTAGTCAATCTACGAAAAATTGTCTCAATTACAAGTTTCAAGATTTAGTTAGAGTTATCTCCCTTTGCATATGAAGATGGAACATTTTACATTATTGGTTTTTAATTGCAGTTGTATAAGTCCCCAGTTGCCATATTGTAAATAAATGCATATACTTTTAGATTCTTGAATAAATAATAGTTTAGTACTTAGTCTTTATATATATTAATATACTTTTGATCACACTTACAGTTTGTTACAAACTTCAGACATTTGTCCTTTAGAAATTGAGATTTGGGTTTATGCTTATGAGACAGCATTTCAAGGCATTATTATAATTTCTGTGTTAAAGAGTGCATGGGTGAACAAAAGAGACATTAATTTGAATTAGATTTAACCACTTATAAAAAATCAAGAACAAGTGAAGTCATAAATACAAAATTGACGGGTGGAGTTCTTTTTTTATGCACGGTTTGTTTTTGCTATTGTTGAAGAATGAAGAAGTCATACAAAAAAAACCCAGTTAAATTTATTGGGACTTCTTTTACTAGAAATTATAAGTACAAATGTATCTTTGAATGTTATTTATGAACAGGTTTAAAATGTATTAAACATTGTGATAGTTTCTAATGTGTGTCTAGACTTTTTTGTCAAGAAGGAACCCACTGGCAAGACTGACAACAATCAATTATGGAAATGTCAAAAGAATATGCTTATTTTTTTTCTTCATATTTTATAACGCTATGCGGTGTATTTATTACTGTATCATCCAACAAATAATATAATACTCATCAGGAGATTAAAAAGCATATGATATAAAAAAAAAAAAAAAGAGGTGGTATGATTGCCAATGAGACAACTCTCATAAAGAGACCAAAATAACACAGAAATTAACAAAAATGCACCTTGGCATGCACAACGTACAGACCCCCTCGCTATATAAACAGATACAGTACTGTGCCAGTCAATCACTTGTTTTATAGTCAAATATTTGGACTTTAATAGGAAGTGTGATGCTGCTTTTAGTTAAAGGAAAATAAATGAAATGTACTTAGAAATACGATTTTGTCAGGAATTTAAAGTTTCAGTTGCTTATGATTGGAACAAAATAACATTTATACAGTATTCTAACCATCAAATGTGACTTTTTTTTCTTTAATATAATGTAATGTTGTTGATTTTAACAAATTGTCAACAGGTTTAATCACTACAATTTGACTTACGACTGCCTGGTAACATTCGTAAGTTTACGATCAAACTTGCGATAAAATTCGACTAACGATTGTTTATGAAACGGTCAAAAACTTACGATTTGACGAAAGACCAACGTATGATCTAAGATTGTCGTACGATTCTTTGTGAAACGATGGCCTGGAATATGTTTTAGTTCTACTATATATATAAATATATGTTTTTTGTTTTCTTATTTCAGCTAAATGCATTGAATGATATGGTGAAAAGAAATAGTGATCCAGAAATTCTAGAGAAATTTACAGAAATGAAACATAATTTACGACAAGCTGGACTAATAAATTGTGTGACATTATTTCAAAAACTTTCACATACTTTATATAGTAATCCTCCTAATAAATGCAAATGTGTATTAAATGAATATTTGACATCTGATAGATGTATCCCGGTGCATAAAATAAAAGTGCTATAAATCATCATGATTTTGATTTTTCTCGAGCTTGCTACTTTTGTTGCAGACAGCTCGACATAGGGATAGTGATCCGGTGGCCGTAACACCACCGTTAGCTTACTTCTTAAAGCTTTATATTTTAGAGGGTGGAAGACCTGGATGCTTCATATTTTGTATATAGATGCCTCATGTTACAACGTTTCTGTCAGTCACATGTCCAATGTCCTTGACCTCATTTACATGGTTCAGTGACTACTTGAAAAAAAAGTTGAAGATTTTTTGTAATGTCAAATTATATCTTATTATAAGAAATAGGATAACTATAATTGGTATGTATGTACCTTGTAAGGTCCTGATGCCCGTCATACAGTTTTCACTTGACCTCGACCTCATTTAATGGTTCAGTGACTACTTTAAAAAAAAAAGTAAACTTTTTTTGTAATGTTAAATTCTCTCTTATTATAAGTAATAGGATAACTATATTTGGTATGTGCATACCTGCAAGGTTCTCATGTCTGTCAGACAGTTTCACTTAACCTCGACCTCATTTCATGGATCAGTGAACAAGGTTAAGTTTTGGTGGTCAAGTCCATATCTCAGATACTATAAGCAATAGGTTTATTATATTCAGTGTTTGGAAGGTCTGTATGGTGTTCATGTCCAACCGTCAGGTGTCATCTGGCCATGACCTCATTTTCATGGTTCAGTGGTTATGCTTGAGTTTTTGTCGAGCCTGCAACTTTTGTTGCAGAAAGCTCGACATAGGGATAGTGATCCGGCGGCGGCTACGGCGGCAGCGTTAGCTCACTTCTTAAAAGCTTTATATTTTAGAAGGTAGAAGACCTGGATGCTTCATACTTTGTATATAGATGCCTCATGTTACGAACTTTCCGTCAGTCACATGTCCAATGTCCTTGACCTCATTTTTATGGTTCAGTGACAACTTGAAAAAAAAGTAATTTTTTTGTGTAATGTTAAATTCTCTCTTATTATAAGTAATTGGATAACTATATTTGGTATGTGCGTACCTTGCAAGGTCCTCATGCCTGTCAGACAGTTTTCACTTGACCTTGATCTCATTTCATGGATCAGTGAACAAGGTTAAGTTTTGGTGGTCAAGTCCATATCTCAGATACTATAAGCAACAGGGCTAGTATATTCAGTGTATGGACGGACTGTAAGGTGTACATGTCCAACTGGCAGATGTCATCTGACCTTGACCTCATTTTCATGGTTCAGTGGTTAAAGTTAGATTTTTGTGTTTTGGCCTGTTTTTCTAATACTTTGTGCAATAGATCTTCTATATTTGTTGTATGGAATGATTGTAAGGTGTACATGTCTAGCGGCAGATGTCATCTGACCTTGACCTCATTTTCATGGTTCAGTGGTCAAAGTTAATTTTTTCAGTTTTGGTCTTTTTATCTAATACTATATGCCATAGGTCAACTATATTTGGTGTATGGAAATATTTTATGATCTATATGTGAGTCACACAGGTGTTATTTGACCTCGACCTCATTTTCATGGTTCATTGCTCAGTGTTAAGTTTTTGTGTTTTGGTCTTTTTTTCTTAAACTATAAGTAATAGGTCAACAATATTTGTTGTATGGAAGCATTGTTAGCTGTAAGTGTCTGCCTGGCATGGTTCATCTGACCTTGACCTCATTTTCATGGTTCATTGGTCTTTGTTTAGTTATCTTGGTTAATGTTAAGTTTATGTGACAGTTTTTAATAAAGCTTCTTACTTAGGACTATCAACATAATATCAATGATTTATAAAGAAGGCGAGACATTTCAGTGTGTGCACACTTGTTTGTGTTTTGGTTTATTTTTCTTCTACTGTATGCAATAGGTCTTCTATATTTGGTGTATGGAATGATTGTAAGGTGTACATGTCTAGCTGGCAGGTGTCATCTGACCTTGACCTCATTTTCATGGTTCAGTGGTCAAAGTTAGGTTTTTGAGATTTGGTCTATTTTTTTACAAGCCTGCAACTTTAATTACAGAAAGCTCGACATAGGAATAGTGATCCGGCGGTGGCGTTAGCTAACTTCTTAAAAGCTTTATATTTTAGAGGGTGGAAGACCTGGAAGCTTCATACTTTGTATATGGATGCTTCATGTTACGAATTTTCCATCAGTCACATGTCCAATGTCCTTGACCTCATTTACATGGTTCAGTGACTACTTGAAAAAAAAGTTGAAAATTTTTTGTAATGTTAAATTATATCTTATTATAAGTAATAGGATAACTATATTTGGTATGTGCATACCTGCAAGGTCCTCATGTCTGTCAGACAGTTTTCACTTAACCTCAACCTCATTTCATGGATCAGTGAACAAGGTTAAGTTTTGGTGGTCAAGTCCATATCTCAGATACTATAAGCAATAGTTCTATCATATTCAGAAGTGTTTGGAAGGTCTGTATGGTGTTCATGTCCAACCGTCAGGTGTCATCTGACCATGACCTCATTTTCATGGTTCAGTGGTTATGGTTGAGTTTTTTGTGTTTTGGTTTATTTTTCTTATACTGTATGCAATAGGTCTTCTATATTTGGTGTATGGAATGATTGTAAGGTGTACATGCATATATGTCTAGCTGGCAGGTGTCATTTGACATTGGCCTTATTTTCATGGTTCTTTGGTTATGGTTAAGTTTTGAGTTTTGGTCTTTTTTAATAATACTATATGCAATAGGTCAACTATATTTAGTGCATGGAAATATTTAATGATCTATGTCAGTCGCACCGGTTTTATTTAACCGTGACCTCATTTTCATGGTTCATTGCTCAGTCTTTATGGTTAAGATTTTGTGTTTTGGTCTGTTTTTCTTAAACTAAAAGCAATAGGTCAACTATATTTGTTGTATGGAAGAATTGTTAGCTGTACATACCTGCCTGGCATGGTTCATCTGACCTTGACCTCATTTTCATGGTTCATTGGTCAATTTTTAGTTTTCTTGGTAAATGTTAAGTTTATTTGACCGTTGTTATAATGCTTTGTATTTAGGACTATCAACATAATATTTTAGTCTGTTTTTCATCAACTAAAAGCAATAGGTCAACTTTGTTTGTTGTATGGAAATAAACTCATCATAGATACGAAGAATTAGTAGCTGCACATGTGTGCCTGGCATGGTTTATCTGACTACAACCTCATTTTCATGGTTCATTGGTCAATGTTTACTTTTCCTAATTAATGTTAAGTTTATGTGACAGTTGTAATAAAGCTTTATATTTAGGACTATCAACATAACATTAATGATTAGTAAAGTAGATGAGACATTTCAGTGTGTGCACTCTTGTTCTAAAAAAGGTAAGAAATATACGAAATTTGGTATTCATTAATTGGACAGCAAACCATCATCACTATAACTTGCAAAAGGAGTGATTTTTTAGCCATTGGTGTTGCCTTGAGTGTTGATTAAGACTCTAAGCAAAAACTAGTCACTCTTCTGGAATTAGGATAAATTCAGTACTTGCATCATTTAACAAGCAACATTAATGAAGATATGTATCAAGAAATGGAAAAAGTTATTCCATTAAAGTGCTGAACCCCAATTTTTACCAATTATGTTTGTTTGTTTTTCTCACACATTGTCCTCATATTGGAATTCTATGTGACTGTCATACAAGTGAGAGGTTTATCTAGCTATAAAACCATGTTAAATCCACCATTTTCTATATAAGCAAATGTCTGTTACCAGTCAGGAACATGACAGGTGTTTGTTTCATTTGTTTGATGTGTTTTAGATTTTGATATTGACATATGACTGTTTCTTGGAGCTTAGGATATTTTGTTATTTTTACTTTTTAGGTATTAGTGGTCTGCATGGTTTTTGGAAAGTTTGCTATAGCTTGCTATTGCTACTTTCCATAGCCATCGGCCTCAAACTTATGGTGACAGATCCTTTTATATGTTTTTCATGTGTATGGTTTTTTTTTTTTCTTTCTATTCTATAGGTTACTTAAAATAATTGATATGGAGGTTGGTTCATCTATTTCGTTTTATATATTTTCATGTGTAGGCATAATCCTACTTTAGTCCCACGTGGGATCGAACATTTTTAATTGCCTGGAATCTAATCGATTTTGTGTTTTTAATAAAAATAATAATATAATTTGATAATTGAAATAAAGACGACCAGAATGTTTATTTTTTATTATTATAAGTACACAAATAAAAGAAAAAAAAGTAAAAATATATTTATTATTATGAGAAAACAGTGTTATATATTAATCCTGTTTTAGTCCCACCCTATATGTTAAAACACTAAATTTCCCATAGGGGTGGGACTAAAGCAGGATTAATATATATGTGTCTTAAATATTAAACTGGAGTAATATAAAGTTGTTTATATATATTAATCCTGTTTTAGTCCCACCTTATATGTTAAAACGCTAAATTTTCCATAGGGGTGGGACTAAAACAGGATTAATATATATGTGTGTCTTATATAAAAAAACCATTTTTAAACCAGAATAATAAATACTGTATATGTTTAATTATTGATTTCTAAACAAACTTGTATGATATCATATACTTATATACAAAACACAGTAAAATTGCATTCTAAAAGGGTTTTTCTTTTGGGGTGTTATAAAAAAAAAGGGGCTAGGAATTTTTTGGGGGAAGAAATAGAAGAATTACCTTGAAAATACTTGAAGGAGGGACACATACACAATTAAAAAAAAGAATGACCTTGAACTTTGACTTTTAAGGACAGATAGATGTATGATATTTAAAAAAAAAGAAATATCACCTCGAACTTTGACCTTGAAGGACAAACACATTCACAATTAAAAAAATGACCTTGAACTTTGACTTTGAAGGACAGATAGACGTATGACATTTAAAAAAAAAAGTACTATGACCTTGAACTGACCTTGTAGGACAGACAAATATAAGTAATCTAAGATTAAACATGATAAAAACGACCTTGAACTTTGACCTTGAAGGAAAAACACATTCACAATTAACAAAATGACCTTGAACTTCGACTTGAAGGACAGATAGACGTATGACATTTAAAAAAAGAAGAATATGACCTTGAACTTTGACCTTGAAGGACAGACGCATACATTTTAAAAAGAATGACCTGGAACTTCGACTTTAAAGGATAAACGTATGACGTTTTAAAAAAAGCAAATATGGCCTTGAAATATGACCTTGAAGGAAAGACGTATATATTATCTAAAATTAAACATGCAAAACATGACCTTGAACCTTCACAAGGAGAGATGTAAACAAAGCTTTATAAAAGGCAAACAGCGACCTTTGACCTTGCAAGATAGACGTAGATACAATAAAATCAAGACCTATCGTATCCTTCTACCGTCACATATTTTAAACATAAGGAGGGATCGAATCCGGACCAATGGTATCCTCTTACAGTCACACTTTATCACTTATTAAACATTAGTAGGGATGGAATCAGGACCTTTGATGTCATTCTACACTCCCACCTATTTAACATATGCAGGAATCAAATCATGACCTATAGTATTCTCCTATAGTCCCACCAATTAAACATCAGGAGGGGTCGTATCAGGGACTTTAGTATTCTCCTACGTACAGTTCTGCCTATTTAACATCAGCAGGGATCGAATCAGGACCTATGTTATCCTACAACAGTTCAAACTATTTAACATAAGTAGGGATCAAATCATGAACTATGATATACTCCTACACAACAAGACCTTTAGTATCATTTTAATTAAGTTCCTTTCATTCAAGGTATATATAGTATCTGATCGAAAGTTGACTAATTTTCAATTATACCTACACTTACTTTTTTTTTTAAACCTATTAATAGTATGGCATAAAAAATACGTAGGAATTAAATAGGTCCTACATTTAAGTATTTCTTATTATTCGAGAAGAACAGGGTATAACCATTTGCTTTATTCCGTAAATGAAATTGACAAAGAAGAAAATTCAAATCTCTATGACTATTTAATAGATATACATTATGTAAAGTCACTCTCTATTTTAGGAGGATATCATAGCTTCTGATTCGATACCTACAGATGATTAATAGGTAGGACTGTAGGAGGATACTATAGGTCCTGATTCAATCCTTTTTTTTTATTTAATAGGTGGGACTGTAGACAAGGATAACACAGGTCCTGATTTGATTCCTACTTATGTCAAATAGGTGGAATTGCAGGAGTATACCATAGGTCTGATTCAATCACTAATCTTGTTTTACAGGTGGGACTTTAGTATCCTTTTACAACGATACAGTCCCAGCTATTAAATATAAGTAGGGATTGTTGAACCTTAAGTATCCTTGATAGATTGTTGACTCATTTTCAATTATACCAACACTTGCTTATTTTACGCCTATTTAGAGTAACAGTATTGTATAACCAACACACCTAGGAATTAACTGTGTCCTACATTTTGTTATTTCTAGTTATTAGAAAAACAGGGTAAAACCATTTCTTTTATTCCGTAAATGAAATTAATAAAGAAAAAAAGTTCAAATCACGGTCATTTATTAGATTTACGTATGTTAGTCTCTTATTTATTTTAGGATGATACCATAGCTTCTGATTCGATACCTACGGATATTTAATAGGTGGAACGGTAGGAGGATACTATAGGTCCTGACTCAATCCCTACTTATGTTTGATATGTGGAGCTGTATTTTGATCCTAAAGGTCCTGATTCGATCCCTACTTATGTTTAATAGGTGGCACTATATGAGGATACTAAAGTTCCTAATTCGATCCAATCTTATGTCAAATTGGTGAAACTGTAGGAAGATACCATAGGTCTAATGCAATCGCTGATCTTGTTTGATAGGTAAAACTTAAGTATCCTTATACAGTCCCACATATTTAACATTAAAAAGTAGTGATGAAATCTAAACACTCAGTATCCTTGATCGATTGTTGACTTATTTTCAATTATACATGTACCAAGGCTATCTTATTTTACACTTATTTCGAGTAACCGTAAAGTATAAAAAAAATATCTAGAAATTAACAACTAGTATGTCCTTTATTTTGTTGTTTTTTATTATTCAAGAAGAACAGGAAATAATAAATTGCTTTATTCCGTAAATGAAATTGATAAAGAAAAAGAAACAAATCACGTTCATTTATTAGATATACTTTATGCAAATCTCTGCTCCATTTTAGGAGGATACCACAGGTCCTGATTCAATACCTACGGATGATTAATAGGTGGGACTGTAGTAGGGTACTATAGGTCCTGATCCAATACCTACGGATTTGTAATCACATAAGCAACACGACGGGTGCCGCATATGGATCAGGATCTGCTTACCCTTCCGGAGCACCTGATATCACCCCTAGTTTTTGGTGGGGTTCGAGTTGTTTGTTCTATATGTTTTTATGTTGTGTCATGTGTACTATTGTTTTTATGTTTGTCTTTTTCATTTTTAGCCATGGCGTTGTCAGTTTGTTTTAGATTTATGAGTTTGACTGTCCCTCTGGTATCTTTCGTCCCTCTTTTAATATCCTTATACAGTCCCACCTTTTAAATATAAGTAGGATCTAATCAGGACATTTAGTATCCTTATACAGTCCCACTATTTAAATATAAATAGGATCTATTCAGGAACTCCAGTACTCTTATACTGTCCCACCTATTGATAACTTGTATGAAAGTAATCGGGACCTTTAGTATCCTGATACAGCTCCACCTATTAAACATAAGTCGGGATCTAATCAGGAACTTTAGTATCCTTATACAGTCCAACCTTTTAAATATAAGTAGGATCTAATCAGGACCTTTAGTACCCTAATACAGTCCCACCTTTTAAATATAAGTAGGATCTGATCAGGACCTTATTACCCTAAAACAGTCCTATACCTATTAAATGTTAGTTGGATCTACTTAGGACCTTTAATATCATTATACAGTCCCTGCTTTTAAATGTAAGTTGGATCTACTCAGGACCTTTAGTATCCTTATACAGTCCCACCTTTTAAATATAAGTAGGATCTAATCAGGACCTTTAGTACCCTAATACAGTCCCACCTTTTAAATATAAGTAGGATCTAATCAGGACCTTTAGTACCCTAATACAATCCCACCTTTTAAATATAAGTTGGATCTAATCAGGACCTTCAGTATCCTTATACAGTCCCACCTTTTAAATATAAGTAGGATCTAATCAGGACCTTTAGTACCCTAATACAGTCCCACCTTTTAAATATAAGTAGGATCTAATCAGGACCTTTAGTACCCTAATACAGTCCAACTTATTAAATGTTAGTTGGATCTACTCAGGACCTTTAATATCCTTATACAGTCCCACCTTTTAAATATAAGTAGGATCTATTCCGAACCTTTAGTACCCTAATACAGCTCCACATATTAAACACCAGTAGGGATTGAATCAAAACTATATATACGGAATAAAGCAAATTAGTATGCCCTTTTCTTCCATCATAATTAAAAATAACAAAATCTACTTAATTCCTAGTTATTTTTTTGTAGGACTGATAAGGATACTAAAGGTCCTGATTCGATCCCTATTTATGTTTAATAGGTGGAGCTGTATTAGGATACTAAAGGTCTTGATTATCCCTACTTGTACTGAATAGATAGGACTGTATAAGGATACTAAAGGTCTTGATTTCATCCCTACTTGTGTTTAAAAGGTGGGACTGTATAAGTCCCACCTTTTAAATATAAGTAGGATCTATTCCGAACCTTTAGTACCCTAATACAGCTCCACATATTAAACACCAGTAGGGATTGAATCAAAACTATATATACGGAATAAAGCAAATTAGTATGCCCTTTTCTTCCATCATAATTAAAAATAACAAAATCTACTTAATTCCTAGTTATTTTTTTGTAGGACTGATAAGGATACTAAAGGTCCTGATTCGATCCCTATTTATGTTTAATAGGTGGAGCTGTATTAGGATACTAAAGGTCTTGATTATCCCTACTTGTACTGAATAGATAGGACTGTATAAGGATACTAAAGGTCTTGATTTCATCCCTACTTGTGTTTAAAAGGTGGGACTGTATAAGTCCCACCTTTTAAATATAAGTAGGATCTATTCCGAACCTTTAGTACCCTAATACAGCTCCACATATTAAACACCAGTAGGGATTGAATCAAAACTATATATACGGAATAAAGCAAATTAGTATGCCCTTTTCTTCCATCATAATTAAAGACTATTGTAATATATTGCTAATCTACATAGGTATAGAATAAGAACGTATTGCTATCGTTGAATATGAGACAACTATCAAGCAGAGACTTAACGTTCTTAAATGTACGGAACTTTTCATAAAATTTCATGAGGCAGAAGGATACTATTTATGACAGGATTTAAATCAAAATTGTGTTTAATAGGAAGGACTGTGGGAAGATACCATAGGTCTGATTCAATCACTTACCTTGTTAGTTAGGTGGGATTTAAGTATCCGTATACAGTCCAACGTATTTTAAAACATGTATCACTAGGGATCAAATCTGAACCTTAAGTATCCTTGATAGATTGTTGACTCATTTTCAATTATAACAACACTTACTGATTTTATGCATTTTCCGAGTAGCAGTATGGTAAAACAAAATTATCTATGAATTAACTTTGTCCTAAATTTTGTTATTTTTGTTATTAGAAGAACAAGGTATGATCATTTGCTTTATTCCGTAAATGAAACTGACAAAGAAACAAAAACAATCAAATCACGTTCATTTATTAGATATACTTTATGTAATGTCTCTTCTCGATTTTAGGACGAGATCATACTATGACCTTCAGTATCCCTATAAAGCCACCCCTATTGACAATACATAGGGATCGAATCTGGACCTGTCGTATCCTAATACAGCCACCCCTATTAACAACAAATAGGAATCGAATCTGGAACTTGAGCATCCTATTACAGCTCCACCTATTAAACATAAGTACGATCTAATTAGAACAGTTAGTATACTTATACAGTCCCACCTTTTAAACACAAGAAGGGATGAAATCAAGACCTTTAGTATCCTTATACAGTCCTATCTATTCAGTACAAGTAGGGATAATCAAGACCTTTAGTATCCTAATACAGCTCCACCTATTAAACATAAATAGGGATCGAATCAGGACCTTTAGTATCCTTATCAGTCCTACATATTCAGTACAAGTAGGGATGAAATCAAGACCTTTAGTATCCTAATACAGCTCCACCTATTTAACATAAGAAGGGATCGAATCAAGACCTTTGGTATCCTATTACAGCTCCACTTATTAAACATAAACAGGGATCGAATCAGGACCTTTAGTATCCTTATACAGTCCTACCTATTCAGCACAAGTAGGGATGAAATCAAGACCTTTAGTATCCTAATACAGCTCCACCTATTAAACATAAGAAGGGATCGAATTAAGACCTTTAGTATCATATTACAGCTCCACCTATTAAACATAAACAGGGATCAAATCAGGACCTTTAGTATCTTTATACAGTCCTACCTATTCAGCACAAGTAGGGATGAAATCAAGACCTTTAGTATCCTAATACAGCTCCACCTATTAAACATAAGAAGGGATCGAATCAAGACCTTTAGTATCATATTACAGCTCCACCTAATAAACATAAGTAGGGATAAGATCAGGACCCTTAGTATCCTTATACAGCTCAACCTATTAAACATAAATAGGGATCGAATCAAGACCTTTAGTATCATATTACAGCTCCACCTATTAAACATAAATAGGGATCGAATCAAGACCTTTAGTATCATATTACAGCTCCACCTATTAAACATAAATAGGGGTCGAATCAGGACCTTTAGTATCCTTATACAGTCCTACCTATTCAGCACAAGTAGGAGTCGAATCAGGGCTTTTAGTAACCTTATGCAGTTACCACCTATTAAACACGAGTAAGGATAACATCAGGACCTTAAGTATCCTTATACAGTCCCACCTATTCAGCACAAGTACGAATTGAGTAATGACCTTAAGTATCCTGCTACAGTTTCACCTATTAAACCAGTAGGGATCGAATCAAAATTATAAACGGAATAAAGCAAATTATTATGCCCATTTCTTCTTCCATGATTAAGAAAACAAAATCTACTTCATTCCTAGGTATGTTTTTATTATACTATATTGTTAATCGAAAATAGGCAGACTAATCAAGTATTGGTATCATTTCATATATTAGACATCCAAGTCCAACCCTTATGGAAAGACAATAGTGTTTTAACATGCAAGTAGGGACTAAATCAGGATTAATAAATATAATCCACTTTATATTACTCATGTTTAGGTAAGAAGACACATATATATTAATCCTGTTTTAGTCCCACCCTTATGGAAAATTTAGTGTTGTAACATACAGGGTGGGACTTCAACAGGATTAATATATAACTGTATTTCATTTTGGTATTTTATTTCGAATACTGTTTTTTATAATTGTGTTTCATTAAATTGTTTAGGGAAATATCTATTAACTAGTAATCCTGTTTTAGTCCCACCCTTATGGAATTATTGTTGTTTTAGCATGGAAGGTGGGACTAAAACAGGATTAATATATAACTGTGTATATTTCATTTCGGTCATTTTTTTTTCTAATCCTGTTTTAGTCCCACCTGGGACTAAAACAGGATATTGCCAAAATTATGAATTAGAATAAAATTTTATAACAATATTTTTTTCTTTAAATATAAATAAGAGTATATAGAAGAATCATGAACTATATTTTCCTCGATCAAAATGTATATTTTGTTATCTAAAAATAATCAGTGACTGATGTGTAATATTTTCGCAACTGCATGGTAAACACTTTCTTATTCAGACACTGAATATACATATTTATTATATCTTTTATAAAGCTAAAACTGATCCAATGGCTATGCTTTTACACATTTTCAGAGACATGTATTATATGTCTCTGACCTTTGTCCCATCTGAGGGGAATGGATAGTTGATCATTTACAAACATGTTAAACCCAACCATATTCGTTTGTGTCTGTCCCAAGTCAGGAGTATGTACTTCAGTAGTTGTTGATTTGTCATAGATATAAGAAGATGTGGTATAAGTGCCACTGAGACAACTCTCCAACGAACCATTTTCGTATTTGTTTTCAATTAATTGTTCCGTTATAAATTAGACTGCGAGTTTTTCATTTCCCCCCCCAAATTTTTAATGTTAGGGCCTTTTATCATAACCAATTAAAGGTTGCATTTCTATAAAATTTGACAATGCATTTTCCCATAGGAACTTCATTTACAGCTGAAAACTGTACCACTTTTACTATGAAGTTTTGAAAAGAATCATCTCCTAGAATGGAAAGTTCATATGCACTACTATTTTTTTTAAAGGTAAAAATATAGGGCTGTGCAGCATATTTTTTTAACGTTTATATTCTCCAAACTTCTCTGAGTTAAGACTGACACTAAATTTCTTAACTATCCCTACCTCGACTGTAAGGTTACCACAGATTTCAATATAAACAATATTCACATTTATATTTTCTGGTAACATTTCAAAGGTATGTCTCCATGAGATGCAACAGATCAGAACTAGGAACCAATATGTAAACAAAATTAATTATATCTATGAGTATTCTAAATCTCCCCAAAAGAGGCGTGGTTTGAGAAACAGCTGTACTTAATGGTGTTTTTTTCTCCATTTTTGAAGGGAGTATGGTTGCTTATAATTGATTACACCATTTTTTTTGTTTATGGCTTTTGTGGATTGTTGATTCATTGCCAATGGTACCTCATCTCCTTATTTTCATTCTATAAGAAACAGTAGTTCAAATACCACGTCAGCAATGATTCTATAAAGTAGAGCTTCTATTATGGCAGTAATTAACCTTTGTCAGACTATCTGGGCGTCAGACTAAAGGGACATAGGAATATTGTAACTACCCACCAGGACAAGGGACAAACAAAACAAAATATAAAGTTTTAAAAGTTTTTTATAACACAAGTTCATTCCTGCTACTTACAGATTTAGTATGACTTTCTTAATTCATATATAATAAAATGCTTTGCTGAGCGCAGCCTGGTATGACCACAGAGGTTGAACTCTGAACAGTTGTGGCAAATTTGGACACTTGATTCTGTCTGAATTTGGATTGTGATCAAATTTTCGACATAGCATACATGTAGGTTTCTGCCACAAGGTAAATGTAAAGATCTTACAAAACTACTGCACAGTATTGTGCAATTAAAAATTCTTATTGAAAATTAAAAACAATTTGAAATTCAAAAAATTTAGTAAAAAAATTTGAACCCTTTAAAAAATATTTGAACACCCAAAACACCTTGGAGCAATCACCCCTGAGCTCAAACCCAGCCTTTCCTTTGTAATAGATTTCAGAGAGATCCACGTTCTTTTAAAAACACAAATTATTGTCTAGAAACTAGAACTGGAGGCTCTAAAGAGCCCGTGTCGCTCACCTTGGTCTATGTGCAAGCAGCAAATAATACAAAGGACACAAATTATAGACAAGAATAGAATTCATGATGACATTGTGTTTTGGTGATGATGATGATGTGTTTGTTAATCTCACTTTACTGAACATTCTTGCTGTTTACAATTTTCTCTATCTATAACATGCTTAGCTCAAAAGTTTCAAGGGAAAACATTTTGTAAAAGTTTACATAAGATGATTGGTTAAATTTGGCTCAGTTGTTTCAGGTAAGAAGATTTTTGTAAAAGTTTACGGATGACAATAGTTCAGCAAGTTTTTAAATTAGTAAACGGCTAGAACAGTATACGTGACATCTCCAAAATTCAAACTTGGTCTGTATTTTGTGGTATAATGCATTGTGTAAAGTTTCATAACATTTAGTTGAGGCAAACTAAAGGTAAACAATGGAAACCCCAACTTCAGCAATTTTTCCATTTGTTAAGGGGCATAAATCTAGAACAGTTGAAGTGACACCACCAAAATTAAAACTTGAACTTTTTTTGTGTGGTAATAAACATTGTGTACAAGTTTCAGAACATGAAGCAAACAGAAATCTTTTTAAATATAGTTATGGTCAAGGAAAAATAAAATGGGTCATGTCACAGATTTTGCATACCAACTTGGCTCTTAGAACTACAACTGAATATCGAAAAAATAATGCATTTATTTATTTAAATTATCTTAAATATTACAGATTGATGTCTTTCAAAATGGGTTAATATTTGTATAGAAAGCAGTTATTCTGTGTCAGAAACCTATTATGTGTCAAAAATTTAGTTACAATCCAAATTCGGATCTGTATCAAGCGTGAATATTGTGGCCCCAACTGTTCAGGGTTGGACATCTGTGGTCGTATCCAGCTGCGCTCAGCAAAGCAATTGTAAAATAATAATAAAAAATATAATAACAACAACCAGTGATGACTAAGTTCTCTAAAATTAGATGATTCAACACTCAAACATTGTTAAACTCAGGGCTATTCCAGAAAAAAATGTATAAGGGAGGCAGTTTTTGTCAGTACGCCACCCAGACAATTGTAATTGAGAATTATAGTGCATTATAGTGTGAAAAGTTGCTCTGATACCCATCACCCATGTATTATTAATACAATGTGCCTTCCAATCCCCCCATACATTTTTTCTGGAATAGCAACAGCATATCAAAGAACCCAAGAATTCAATTGTTGTTAAAACAAAAAAATAATTTAGGACCCTAAATTGGACCTCAATGTCGTATTATCTAACTAATAATGAAAATAAGTGCAGTTTTAGATTTAACATTTATGTATATATTCAATTTATGTTGAAATCAAACACAGTTTAATTTAGGACACCGATTTGGACCAACTTGAAAACTGGGCTCAAAATGAGAAATCTAAATATATAGGAAGATGTGGTATGAGTGCCAATGAGACAACTCTCTATCCAAGTCACAATTAATAAAAGTTTACCATTATAGGTCAAGGTCAGTCTTCAACACAGAGCCTAGGTTCACACCGAACATCAAGCTATAATGGCCCCAAAAATTACCAGCTTAAATCCATTCAAACGGGAAAACCAACAGACTAATCTATATTAAAACTAGAGGCTCCAAAGAGCCTGTGTCGCTCACCTTGGTCTATGTGAATATTAAACAAAGGACGCATTTGAATTCATGACAAAATTGTGTTTTGGTGATGGTGATGTGTTTGTATATCTTACTTTACTGAACATTATTGCTGCTTACAATCATTCTATCTATATTGAACTAAGCCTAAGAGCTTCAGTGGAAAATGTTAGTTAAAATTTACAAATTTTATGAAAATTGTTAAAAATTTACTATAAAGGGCAATAACTCCTTATGGGGTCAATTGACCATTTAGGTCATGTTGACTTATTTTTAGGTGTTACTTTGCTGTACATTGTTTCCCTTTACAGTTTATCTCTATCTATAATAATATTCAAGATAATAACAAAAAACGGCAAAATTTCCTTAAAATGACTAATTCAGGGGCAGCAACCTAACAGCAGTTTGTCCAATCCATCTGAAAATTTCATGGCAAATAGATCTTGACCTGATTAACAATTTTACTCCCTGTTAGATTTGCTCTAAATGCTTTGGTTTTTGAGTTATAAGCAAAAAACTGCATTTTACCCCTATGTTCTATTTTTAGCCATGGCGGCCATCTTTGTTGGTTGGCCGGGTCACGCCACACAATTTTTAAACAAGATACCCCAATGATGATTGCGGCCAAGTTTGTTTAAATTTGGCCTGGTAGTTTCAGAGGAGAAGATTTTTGTAAAAGATTACCAAGATTTACGAAAAATGGTTAAAAATTGACTATAAAGGACAATAACTCCTAAAGTGGTCAACTGACCATTTTGGTTATGTTGACTTATTTGTAGATTTTACTTTGCTGAACATTATTGCTGTTTACAGTTTATCTCTATCTATAATAATATTCAAGATAGAAACAAAAAACAGCAAAATTTCCCTAAAATTACCAATTCAGGGGCAGCAACCCAACAACAGGTTGTCCGATTCATCTGAAAATTTCAGGGCAGTTAGATCTTGACCTGATGAACATTTTTACCCCATGTCAGATTTGCTCTAAATGCTTTGGTTTTTGAGTTATAAGCCAAAAACTGCATTTTACCCCTATGTTCTATTTTTAGCCGTGGCGGCCATCTTGGTTGTTTGGCGGGGTCACCGGACACAATTTTTCAACTAGATACCCCAATGATGATTATGGCCAAGTTTGGATTAATTTGGCCCAGCAGTTTCAGAGGAGAAGATTTTTGTAAAAGTTAACGACGCCTGACGCCAAGTGATGAGAAAAGCTCACTTGGCCCTTCGGGCCAGGTGAGCTAAAAAAATAATAGACAATATAAGCTTAGTTTTTAAGGAGTTGACCTAATAAAAAAATCAAAATATAAAGCATTCAGAAAATTTGTTTTTACAGAATAACAAACCAACTTTCCACAAATTTCTCCAAACATTTTACCAAAGAAAAGAGAAGAAAATTCAAAATTTTATTCATCATAATACAATGTCTTAAAAATCTATAAAACTGATCTGTAATTATCTTCAAAATGTCTAATAATGAACAATAAATTTCTAACTTTATTTACTCCTATATAGCTATTAATCATCAACACTTAAAAAACAGGAAGTGATTACATAAATCTGTCACTCCAATTATAATTGGGAGATAAAGACATTAACCATATGTTAAGTCAAGGACTTATATTAGAAGGATTCGAATTTCATAATTTTTGGAAAATATGTAGAGAATCGTTGGATTTGAACACATCTTCTATACATTTTTGAATTGCTTACATTTAATCTTATACCTTGTTGATAACCATGAAAATTCTTCTGTACATGTAAAAAACATTTAGACTTCAGACGAAATAAGTTTCATCAAAATCAATCAAGAACTTTTTAAGTTTTTAGCTGAACAGTTGAACTACGTTTTATTGTGTTTTTCTCCCAAAATGTAGAATAATGCCCCAAAAATAATTGCCCTCCTTTCTTAAATAATTCAAATTACATGAAGGACATGAACATTATTAACCAAATTAACTCTATCAATGAAGGAATCATTTAAGTTTAAGAAAATCTTTATTTCATTTGAATCCATCAACAACTTTTAAAGTTTTAAGGTGTACAGTGTGGTTTCTCTATATACGTCCCTGGTTAAGTAAAATGATAAAAAAACATATAAACAGGTGAAAAGTATATATATAAATGCTTAATGTAATCATACTGTGTGTATACAATTAACAATTTCTGATCAAAGGAAAAAATACCTCAATCACAAAAATGTAATACTTATGGATATTAAAGAGGGCGATAACTCAACAACTAGAAAAGCTAAAATAGTGAAAATTGAACTTAACCTTCATTTTGTCACAGGAAATAAACAAAAGTTAATTTTGTCCAAAGGATTTTCATGTTATTGAGCTGACATTTTTTGGCAGCCACACACCCCCAAATCAAGAATCAATTTTTACTTCGAAATCAGGTTAAACCGGATGCTCGCAGTAAGCAGCTTTATACCACCGCAGAGCCATACCCCCAAGTCAATACTTATCATCCCTTCATGGTATGGAAACTTGTGGTATAATTTCAGAGATATTCATACACTTAAACACAAGTTATTGTTTGAAAAATTTAAAAATGCTTATTTTGGGCCACCTTTTTGTCCCCTCATTCCTAACTATTGAGACCATAACCCTTAAAATCAATCCCAACCTTCCTTTAATTGTATTTAACCTTCTGGTAAAAATTTAAAGAGATCCATTCACTAAATCTGAAGTTAATATCTGGAAACTAAATGTGTCTTCAGACGACAACATGATACCATTATACAACACATTTTTGCGGTCGTATAAAAAACCAAAATGGCTATCTGCCAGTACATATAGCAAATTCATAAAGATATCAATAACAAAAATGTGATGCAACAATGCTCTTAAAAGTATTTACAAAATATAATGGCTCAAAAACATTTGTATGCCACATGAAAATGTCAAGCTTTGTAATTTTAAGTTTTTATTTTCTAATCCAGGCCATCATTTTTCTTCAAGACATATTTTGTGTATTTATATTTTATTCTCCTCCACATCTCAACAGCTGTATGCTTCAGTTTCACTGTATTTGTTCCAGTTCACAAACAAGTTTAAAAACCGATTTAATCTATAATATTCATTTCTTTCCCATGGAAGCTAGCTGAGCTTGTAAAGCTGCTATCTGTTGTTGGATAAAGTTAGCCTCATCTGAAAAGATAAATTAAAAACTAAATATTTTTGATCACATGCCATGTGAAATAAAGATGTTTGTCAATATTCATTATTGAAAGAAAGTTTAAGCAGTCATAATTGATTTTTTTTTAATTCAGAACTGACAAGAATTATCCCTCCAAAAATTCTTCACAATAATTTTAGGAATACTTCTTTGGATGATTTATTTATATAAATAATGTTTGTTTACACATCTGTACATAGAAAGCAATAAACTATTGAATAACTGTTCAGTATCAACATCTATTTATTAACAAGAGTGTTTATGTCTTGATGGTCTTATTTATCATTGAATTTATGCTTAAGTCTGTAACAGGGCTTCCAAAATTAATTTTAGCCAGTCTGACATTTAATATATTATCTGATTTTAATCCCTTAAGACTAAATAAATAAAAGGCAATTATGGTAATCAGTTGCCAAGTTGGCCATCCCAAAATACGATATTAAACTTTCTTTGAATAAGATTTGACGTTATGACGTTAATTGTTAAATTGGCAGTGCATCATTTGAAGTGTGCAACATCGGCATACTTACATCTGCCTTAGACTCTTTATTTGTGCAAAATAACGTAGTCAAAACTTTACTTTATTTTAAATCTAATACGCCGGGTGATATTTTGATAGTTATAAAACATGAACCAGAGACAGATACATAAATTCTGTGTATGTTTGCAAAGCACGAATGAGTGTAAGTAGCTCTTTCTACATTATTTCTTCAAGAAAATATTTGGAATAAATGTGAGATAAAGGTATCAATGACCATTTAAGCATTTTTAATTGGTTGTTTTGATAGTACTTAACGATCATGTCAGTTTTAAGACCGTAGTGTGTGGTTGTTAAAGGCAAAAGGTTGGGTCAAAAAGATCACAAATTATGTTAAAATGACCATCTCTTAAGAAAGCCTTGAAAATTAAAAGTGGATGACCGTTTCATGCTTTGTATGTTTTTTGTATTGGTCATTCCGTATTTTCATGTAGAGACCCATAATTTTATAATAGATGATAGGGATTTGATACATGGTTCATTACAGAATGTCTTTGTCAGACTGTATAGTAGATAATCTTTGTAAAAATTTATGTGAACTATAATTCTATTTTATATTACCTGCATTGTTGCCTGAATTTTTTTTAGCATGACCATCATTAATAAGCTGTTCTGACACATCAATGATCTGTTTTGACTCCTCTTCAGAGTGGGCTAGATTAACTATATATGTTTCTGCCTCTCTTCTCACAATTTCAGCATCTAGTGATACTGCTTGAAAAATCTTCAGTTTCTCTTTTGCAGCTGTATCCCAACTTGGACCTAAAGGTACAAGGTCTGTAAAACAGTAGAAATAGTGTAATAAATGAGTCAGGATAAGAAAATTCATAAAACTAGTAATGCCCAACACCAATTTAAATAATAATTCTTGGAAATCTCTCGCTCCTGTTTTGGAAAAAAAATATTTAAAAAAAAATATATCTTTAGCACCGCTTTCATAAATTTTTGGTCGGCATGCTGCTCCAAAATAATTTGTTTCCGTGATTTTTTTTCCTACATAGACATTTATATATTGCATTTATCTTATGTGATCAATCCATTTGTAAATAAAAGGTAAATAAATCGTTTGAAAAGGGGGAATGTGTTAAGTATAATGTCAATTTTCAATGAACTAGTACACATTTTTGTTTAGGGACCAGCTGAAGCCTGCCTCCAAGTGCAGGATTTTCTAGCTGTGATGAAGACCCATTGTGTCCTTCGTCTTTTTTTTGCTCTATTGTCAGGTTGTTGTCAAAGAGACATTTCCCATTTCCATCCTGAATTTTAAGGATAGTTTTTTGTGGACAAGTTCATATCTCAGATACTGTAAGCAATGTGTCATCTATATTTGGTGCATGGAATGAATATAGGGAGTGATGTCCAACTGTCAGTTGTCATCTGATCTTGACCTCATTTTCATTGTTTGAATTAAGTTTCTATCATTTTTTCGAATACTATCTGCAATAGGTGAACAAAATTTGGTGTATTAAAATATTTCATGATGTACATGTCAGTTTGGCAGGTTTTATTTGACCATAACTTCATTTTTACACTTCTTTGCTCAGTGTTAATATTTGATGCATAGGTTGATTGTTAGGTGTACTTGTCTGTTTGCCATGGTTCATTTGGCCTTTACTTTATTTTTATGGTTCATTAGTCGACTTTCCTGGTTGCATTCATTTCAAAGAAACTAAGTTATAGTCAACTATATTTGGTGTATGGAATGATTGTAAGGCGAACATGTTTTTTGTTTTGTTTGGTTTATATGACCTTGACCTCATTTTTTTTTTTACATACCTGTCAACCTGTGACGATGAAAATGCAGGTCATTACCTGTATTGAAGAATCAAATCTCAGGTCATAATGCGTACAAACTTTTTCGAGCTGAATTTCAGTATTTATGGGACATTTTTGATGTAATGTAAATCAAAGTTACAAAAACATCAAAGTTACCTAAAGCTAAGGTAATTGGTGTTAAATAACAGTGTGTTTGACACCAAAGCTGTCAAGTGAAGTTGTGAACTTAATGGGTCACTTAATTTGACAGTTTACACAGCTAGATGAACATCCTTTCATGGAAGAATTACAAATTTGCCGGTATTTCAAAGGAATATTACTTATGAAATCAATCTCAAGGCCAAGAAATACGGGTGAAAACGGGTCATTTTCCCGAATTATTCAATGACCTGGCGGGTGTCCCGGGTGATCCCTCAGAATTGTGAAAATCTCGGGTCACACCTGCAGAATACGGGTCAGTTGACAGGTATGTTTTTAGCATGTGTAGTTTGTGATCTTTGTAGTTCATCATTATATTTATGACTATCAATGGTCAGTAAAGCAAGCAAGTAATTTCAGGGTGTGGACTCTTTACTCCTGTACATATATATCATCAATAAATTTCTACAGAACATAAATTTCAAGATAGCTAACCTGGCAAAGAGCATTTAAATGCCAATAATGGCATCTCAATATACTCTGGAAGCATAGACCGGATCTGTTTGGCTTCTAACAATTCAGAATTTCCAAAATCCAAGTAATGTATGAGATATGTATTGTTCTGATAAGCTTCTACCACATTTCCTCGATACCAGTTACCATCCGCTGAAATAATAAACAAGAAAACATATTTCTATATTACTTCCTCAGTACTGACAGCATTTGTCTATAGAGTAAGACCAAAACGTGCTTCAAAGAATTAATTGTTTTGACTAAAATTCCATAAAGAAGAATGTTTATCTTTTGTCATAAAAATTCATATCTTCAATTAAAATTAATTGATTTAGCTAACAAAGTCCTTATATTCAAATAGAGCAGGAACATACATATGGACCGTACTTGACTCTACCTAAATATAGTCAATTTAATCATAGGGATATAGATAATAAAGATGCGATACCAAACTAGAGGCTCTAAAGAGCCTGTGTCGCTCACCTTGGTTATGTGAATATTAAACAAAGGACGCAGATGGATTCATGACAAAATTGTGTTTAGGTGATGTGTTTGTAAATCTTACTTTACTGAACATTCTTGCTGCTTACAATTATCTCTATCTATAATGAACTTGGCCCAGTAGTTTCAGTGGAAAATGTTAGTAAATATTTACAAATTTTACGAAAATGTTTAAAAATTGACTATAAAGGGCAATAACTCCTAAAGGGGTCAACTGACCATTTCAGTCATGTTGACTTATTTGTAAATCTGACTTTGCTGAACATTATGTGCTGTTTACAGTTTTTCTCTATCTATAATAATATTCAAGATAATAACCAAAAACATCAAAATTTCCTTAAAATTACCAATTCAGGGGCAGCAACCTAACAACGGGTTTTCTGATTCATCAGAAAATTTCAGGGCAAATAGATCTTGACCTGATTAACACTTATAGTCAGTCAGATTTTCTCTAAATGCCTTGGTTTTTGAGTTATAAGCCAAAAACTGCATTTTACCCCATATGTTCTATTTTTAGCCGTGGTGGCCATCTTGGTTGGTATGCCAGGTCACCGGACACAATTTTTAAACTAGATAACCCAATGATGATTGTGGCTAAGTTTTGTTGAATTTGGCCCAATAGTTTCAGAGGAGAAGATTTTTGTAAAAGTTTACGGACGACGACGGACGCCAAGTGATGAGAAAAGCTCACTTGGCCCTTTGGGCCAGGTGAGCTAAAAAGGACAGATGTTAAAAATGTTCACGCTATACTCCTAATTATTTCTGATGCAAACAGGGAAATAAAAAAATGGCCCTGAATGCATTCCCAATACGCAAGTTTCGGGTTCCTGTCGGAGTTATCGTTACTGGATGAAATCTCCGGTCTGAGGTTGCGTTCCGTGTATTTCTGTACCGGAAGGTAGGACTACTAAGGACGCCTGCGGGAAAATGGTGGTTTTATCATTGTTGTGTTCCAAACTGCACCACATCAACTAGAAAGTTTAATAAACTGCATAAGTATCCTTGGATGCAAGGTGTGACATTTATTTCTCTGCCAAATAAGACAAGGAACGCAAAGGAAAGGCGAGACTGGTTGAGATTGATTAGGCGGCCGAATGATTGGACTCCCAACGAAATACACACGCATTTGTTCACTGCACTTTGATGAAAACAACAACAACACTCTACCAACATTGTTTCCTTACAACAATTTCAAGAAGCCGTTGAGTGAAAGGTAATTAACAGATTGATAAACAGATTCCACGGTTCTTGTGTCCTTTCCATCCCCCCCCCCCCCCCCCCCCCCCAAAAAAAAAAAAACCAAAGCAAAGTATCGATCTTACTTGTACAGGTCTATATGAGTATGATGATGAACCAAAGGAACAGGTTTCTATCAATGGGAAGGTCGACTCTCTATTATAATCGAATCATGGAAAGTCGAACTTCCCATTAATAGAAACAAGTGCCTCTGCTTAGCCTTTACAACAGTTGAACAGGAAAGAAAGGGGGTGATGCAAAAACATTCTTAAAAAAATATGCTACAGTGTTGAGTAACCACAAAAATTTTTTTTTTTCAAAGATTGCTGACTAACAAATGTGCAAGGTTTGTAGATTTTCTTTAATTTCTATACTATAGTTAAGACTTGAGATGGTGTATGGTTTGATGTCATATAAATAAACCTGCCCAGCACCTCTTCGAGTCTTGATACAATGTATCTTTCTTGATTTCCTTCTGTATGGTCTGGGGAATAGGGGATGGGTGTGTAACAAGTATATTTACTAGGAGAAGTGCTGCCCAAATTGTTTGCAAGTCTGGACTTTGCCATTTTCAGCATTATTTTTTGGTGAGTGGGTGCTTTTTTAGAATCATACTTTGATTTTGCATAAAAATCCTATTTATAAATATATGTTGTTTATTATTATTATGCAAGAACTCTATAAGACCTGTCAGAATGCAAAAAATGGCATTTAATTTTGTAAAATAATCTTTTACCTTTTAAGATGAAAGACTGGTAAAACGCTATGTTTAAAGCTTAAATTTGAGAGTAGTAAGAAGTAGTTTTTTCCCATATACTTTAATACAATGTATAACTAAGTCATTATGTATTAAAGCATTATATGAGAGATCTTGGTGTTGTTACTGATTATGTTTATGTTTATTTATATCAGTCTTTAGAAAATTTAATCTCAGTGCCCATTCCCTAGCAATTGAAAGGGGGCGTTATACAATCCAAACATTTACTTATCCTGTAATACAGTAATAGACAAGAAATTGAGGATGAATACCATTTCTTCTCAATCTATCCATGCTATACATCATTGAGGGATACTTATATATACAAAATATTATACATGTACCTAATTTTTATTTCAATTTTATTGAATTTCATTCAGCTACATGTACAACACTGAGGCATATATGCATATGACCACAATTTTAAATGGCAGTTTGCCAGTCATTATCAAAATCACCTGAAAGTATATTAATGATTGTTTTTAATTGAGAACAAATGTTTTATTTATATCTTTTTAATATGTACATGTACATGTATCCTTTTTTTATCATGAGCATTAGTAATGTGTTAACTGTCGATACAATAAATACTTTGTATATCATTTATATTTACAAAATGTATGTTTTTCTTTTTATTATATAATGATATATTTACTTTTAATATTACAGAAAAACAAGCAATTCAACACAAGTTGGAACAGACAATAACCTTGAATCTCCAATGCTATGGAAAGCCAACGGGGTCAAAATTCTTACTTCGTAACTTGTCAATTTGTAACTTGTAACTGTGTGATTTGTCAATTTGTATATTGCTGTTTTGTAACTTGTCGATTTGTTAAATGTCGATTTGTATATTGTCTATTTGTATATCAATGTTTTGTAACTTGTCGATTCGTAAATTGTCAATTTGTATATTGATGGTTTGTAACTTGTCGATTCGTTAAATGTCAATGCGTGATTTGTCAATGTGTGAAATGTCATCGTTGTATTATGCTAACAATCATTATGACGACAGATGGCGCTCGGTTTCTTCTTCGTTTTATAAGCCTCCTGTAAGTAGGAGCACCTCCATATGGAAAATATATACCTTAGTAATTTTAATCAATCAATTACAGCAAATGCGTCTAAAAGAAAGCAAAACAAAAATTGCATGTTTACAGGACCCTAGTTTTATTTTATTTACTGATGTGGACTTTCGTTCGAGAACGGAAACTATAAACATACATCCCAACTAGTCAAGTCCCTCGACGAAATCGATCTCTCCTAATTGCGAGTAAATTGAAATAGTCGTTGGTCCGTGGAATATAACGACTGGATTATTCAGGTAAATACAATAAGGAGATGTGGTAATAAACCGTATGATTGACAATGAGACAACTATCCACCAAAGCGAAGTTCAAATAAAGTTGTGTAAGCAAGTATAGGCAACCTACGGCCTTCAACAATGAGAAAACATAATACCAAATAGTCGGCTATAAAAGGCTACATCATTACTGGAAAACCCAGGTTCTAGTAATAAACGTATCTATTAATCCTAAAATGCTATTATCGGTTTATTTTATTCTGACAGGAGGGGAAAGGGCTGACATATATATATTGATACACATGCCTACTGATTTTTTTCTGGTCAAGGAGCTTAAAAATTGCCGCTACCAGATTCCCGATCTATAAAAATTTACAACAAATTTACTACAAAATATTCACGAGTCCCTCGATCGCAACAGCTGCTTATTAACGCTTAGTATTCCCGATATGATCCCCACCCGGTGACACATCTCCTTATACCCCGGCAACTTTACCAAATCTTATATTTTGTCGATCGGATCAATAACTAACCGAAATGATTCACGATGTTAATCAATAAAGCTAAAAGATTTTAAATGTGCATGTCATATAAAATAAAAAATCATTTGCAATGAATTCATAACAATATAATCCTAACTCAATTGACAAACCATGCTGTATTCCGCCTGGCTCTTCTGTCCAGCAGTCAACTATGATCCCAGGTCGGGTTGTTGTCCCTTTTGACACATTCCCCATTTCCATTTTAAGTAGGTGACGCGAGTAGTAAAAAATAAACAGTTTCATAGTTTTACGATCATGGTCATTAACAAACTATCCAGAGGGAAAACCTCCTAATATATTTCGATCTAGTACAATGATCATTCTAGATTTGTATCTGTATCTGTAGGAAAACGTTGTGGATAAAAAAAAAACGGCTTTAATACAACAATAGACAGAGCGCCGTTGATGTATTGACAATACACGAGAGCAGTTTCTGAACGACTGTCAACGTTCGCGGTTTGCGCACTACAGTTTCTTCAAGATAGTTTCACTCGAATACTGTTTTTACGAAAAATAAGTTGGAATATTGTGGTATTTTGCTTGTTGAGATCTCAAAACACTTATTGGTAGTCCAATTTAGGTCCTCGTTTAGTTTTCTGGTTCCTTTAGATTTTATTACAAAATAGTGCATATTCAATACAGTTTTAATATATAGTATACATGAATCAAGTAACTCATTTAAAAAAAAAAACATTCAGTTTGTCTTTGCAAAGTTCAAATATGATATAATAAACTGTGACATCTTTTATCTTCATTACTCAGGAGCCAAATAAATAAAGATTGTTCGTCTATTTGCTTCTTGTATCAAAACATCATAGAGAATTACATTCTTTTCTGAAATTTTTATATTGAGATTATAATATTAAGGAATAATGAGTGTCAAACCATTTCTCCCATTCATGATACATTTAGTTCAAAATTTGATGCCCAGGACACTATTAGTATAAATTTTCCAGCACCGTCTTATATTTCATGTATTTAGTCTTATTTTGACCCGGTTAAATATAAAGTATAAATTTCCTGCCAAGTGACAGTAATATATTTGCGAAGTTGATAAGGAAGCCCGTTCGAGGACAGTGACACATCTATGATATCCCATCCCAGGTTTGGTGACCAGAACAGTAAACTCTAAATAAAAGCGAGACCCTGATATACATGCTATATAAAACAAACAATGTATTTATCTATTTGTTTTCTTTTATATAAATGTGCTTTACATAATTGATTTAAATTACATTGGTATATATTCCATATGCCGGTGCTCCTACTTACAGGAGGCTTATACACCGTAGAAGAAACCGAGCGCCATCTGTCGTCATAATGATCGTTAGCATAATACAACGATGACATTTCACACATTGACATTTAACGAATCGACAAGTTACAAAACATCAACATACAAATTGACAATTTAAGAATCGACAAAGTACAAAACATTAATATACAAATAGACAATATACAAATCGACATTTATATAATTAACAAATCGACAAGTTACAAAACATCAATATACAAATTGACAATTTACGAATCGACATGTTACAAAACATTAATATACAAATAGACAATATACAAATCGACAAGTTACAAAACAGCAATAATATACAAATTGACAATTAACGAATCGATAAGTTACAAAACATCAATAAACAAATAGACAATATACAAATCGACAAGTTACAAAACAGCAATATACAAATTGACAAATCGCACAGTTACAAGTTACAAATTGACAAGTTACGAAGTAAGAATTTTGACCCCGTTGGCTTTCCATACAATGCATGCATGTAATTCTGATCATCATCATGGATCCATCCCTCAGAGCCAAGTTATCTTTTCAGCTATACCTTATGTTTGTGGAGAAGTTGAGGTCATTAGCACAGAAAAGTTTGTTACAACTGAATATTTGCCAGGTAAGAACAAAAAAGGTTAAAAAGTTTTGTAATGTTAATTTCTGTCTTATTATGAGTAAAAGGATAAATATATTTGGTATTTGTGTACATTTGTACCTTGTAAGGTCCTTATACCTGTCAGACTGTTTTTCAGTCGAGTGCTATCTCATTTCATGGATCAATGCCGGCAAAAAGCTCTACCCGACTTAAAATAAATTATCTTATCTTATCTTACATGTATCATTAAAGAAGGTTAAGTTTTGTTTGTCAAGTCCATATCTCAGATACTATAAGCAATGGGTCTAGTATATTTGGTGTATTGAATTATTGTAAGGTGTGCATGTCTAACTGGCAGGTGTCATCTGACCTTGACCTCATTGTCATGGTTCAGTGATTTTAGTTATTTTTTTAGTATTGATCTTTTTTTCATATACATTGTTTTGTACTGTATGCAAAAATTCAACTGTATTTGGTATATGGAAATATTTATGATCATGTACATGTCATTCTCGCAGGTTTGAATCTTTCATTAAAAATTTCTTGGCTTCTATGAATGGGGATGGTTAAAAGTTCTGAGAGAAAAAGTTGAAATTTTAATATAAATTGTTTGAAGAATTTTTTTCCATGCTCATTTTCACAACACATGCATGCATCTACATATCATTTTATACAAACTGGGGCATACATGTCACATGGACATGTAGATTCACAATTTATCTCAAATGTCAAACAATAACTCAAACTTGAGTTATAAATTTCTATTAAATTTTAAAATGCTCAAAACACTTGGTGCTGCTGTTTATTTACTCTTAATTTTATTTTTAGGTCAAAGATATGTATCAAAATTAAACCATCCTACACGTAAGCCAACTAAAGAGCATGACTATAGTTATCACAGAGATGATAAAGTGATTGTAGATTCTTCTACTCAAACAGAAGTTACAGCTAATGATATCCGGCTACTGGAACAGGAAAATGATAGACTCAAGCATACCCTGGAAGATAAAGACAGCTTGTCCAGAGAAATTTTTGTTAAACATGTAACCAAAGATGACAAACATGTAAAGTTTTACACCGGTGTTCAAAATTTCGCTATTTTAATGGGTATTTTCCAGCTTCTTATGACCAAATGTTCCAAGTTAAAGTACTGGTCTGGCAAGGGAAGTGTTAATGACAAAAACTACCAAACTGGAAATAGATTAAAGCCTGGACCACAGAGGAAATTGACAGATTTTCAGGAATTTATACTTACATTAGTACGTCTTCGTCTTGGTCTAATAGATTATCACTTAGCTGATATTTTTGGAATCTCAAAGACCCGTGTTTCACAGATATTTACAACATGGATAACATTTATGTCAGGTTTATTTGGAAAACTAATAAAATGGCCATCGAAGCAACAAGTCAGAAAACATATGCCGCATTCATTCAAAATGTTATACCCAAAAACAAGATCTATAATTGACTGCTAAGACTTTTTTTTCAACATCCTAGATCTCCTACAGCACAGGCCTCAACAAACAGCACTTATATCAAAAAATACTGGGAAATGTCTTTTAGGGATCTCACCTTCTGAAACCTTCACTTTTGTTTCAGACGTTTATGGCGGCAATGTATCAGATCGTTTTATTACTGAAAAGTCTGGTTTTATGGATTATATTGAAGAGGGAGATGACATTATTACACCGTATGTGCATTTTTACAATGTATGTCTCTTCAGTGCATGATGCCTATCAAAAGTTAAACTAAATCTAAACAAGGATAATAAAAATCCATATTTAGGTGGAGAAAATGTTATTAAGATAGGAATAATTCAAAGATTGATCCTTATTTATACATGTACTTGAACGACACCAACAGCCAGATTTCTAACATGGTTTACAAGGAAAAAGCATATAATGAGGATATGTCACCCTACCATGACACATTTTTCTGACTCCAGATACTTCTTTATACAATACATCCTTATTGAAGAATCAGCAAATAATAAGTGTTAGACTCTGCCGCCATAAAAAAAATGCTGCAAAACAGAACCAGAAGTATAAACTAGAGGCTCTAAAGAGCCTGTGTCGCTCACCTTGGTCTATGTGAATATTAAACAAAGGACGCAGATGGATTCATGACAACTTTGTGTTTTGGTGATGGTAATGTGTTTGTACATCTTACTTTACTGTACATTCTTGCTGCTAACAATTATCAGTAGTTTTAGTGGAAAATGTTAGTAAAAATTTACAAATTGTATGAAAATTGTTAAAAGTTGACTGTAAAGGACCATTACTCCTTAGGGAGTCAATTGACCATTTAAGTCATGTTGACTTATTTGTAAATCTTACTTTGCTGAACATTATTGCTGTTTACAGTTTATCTCTATCTATTATAATATTCAAGATAATAACCAAAAACAGCAAAATTTCCTTAAAATTACCAAATCACGGCAACCCAACAATGGGTTGTCTGATTCATCTGAAAAGGCAGATAGATCTTAACCTGATAAACAATCATACCCCACATCAGATTGGCTGTAAATGCTTTTGTTTTTGAGTTATAAGCCAAAAACTGCATTTCACCACTATGTTCTATTTTTAGCCATGGCGGCCATCTTGGATAGTTGGCCGGGTCACCATACACATTTTTTGAACTAGATACCCCAATGATGATTGTGGCCAAGTTTGGTTTAAATTGGCCCAGTAGTTTCAGAGGAGAAGATTTTTGTAATAGATTACAAAGATTTATGAAAAATGGTTAAAAATCGACTATAAAGGGCAATAACTCCTAAAGAGGTCAACTGACCATTTAGGTCATATCGACTTATTTGTAAATCTTACTTTGCTGAACATTATTGCTGTTTACAGTTTATCTCTATCTATTAATATTCAAGCTAATAACCAAAAACAGCAAAATTTCCTTAAAATTACCAATTCAGGGGCAGCAACCTAACAATGGGTTGTCCGACACATCTGAAAATTTCAGGGCAGATAGATCTTGACCTGATAAACAATTTTACCCCATGTCAGATTTGCTCTAAATGCTTTGGTTTTTGAGTTATAAGCCAAAAACTGCATTTTACCCCTATGTTCTATTTTTAGCCATGGCGGCCATCTTGGATAGTTGGCCGGGTCACCGGACACATTTTTTAAACTAGATACCCCAATGATGATTGTGGCCAAGTTTGGTTTAATTTGGCCCTGTAGTTTCAGAGGAGAAGATTTTTGTAAAAGCTAACGACGGACGACGCCGGACGCCAAGTGATGAGAAAAGCTCACTTGGCCCTTTGGGCCAGGTGAGCTAAAAAGGGTGTTGTACATTTGTATATATATATAAGAACTTGTAGTAAAACTTTTGGTCAGTCCTCAGTTTAAAGCTTATCCTAGTGAAAATAAATATGACACAGTAGACTTAGAAATTTATCTTTCAATTTGATTGATTTTGATTTCCTTTTGCACTGTTTTTGAGGGGATGTGGTCAATTGTTAGTGTATTCCTATCTATCATCTAGTATAAGGTAATGAGGTGACAAAAAGTTGTTGTTTTCTTGTCCTTTGATCTCTGCTGGATAGCTGTCTCAACAGCAATAATACATGTACTTTATCTTCTTTTGAAAGAAACATACATGTTCTCCATTATAAGATACATGTAGCAGTACATGTTCATGTATTAATACATCTAGTTTAAATATATGTTAAAACAAACGATATGAATTTGAAAACAGTACTAAGTTAACTGCAATTTAATATCACTTTTTTTATGATTTTCAACATCAATAAAACAGTAATATAAAAACATTAATTTTAAAAGACCCATATATTATTAGAGTAGTCACAATTACAAATTTTACATGCACATTGACTGTTTCTGTAATTGAACTAATAACACAGTTCACTGAACATTAATGAAATAATCTATTATCAGTATATTATATGCTCAGCATGCTAAGATATGTGATCATTAATCCTAGATTAATTTAGGGACAACATATTTACTGTAAAACAAGTTAACTTTGTCCAATAAACTAGTCCACAACTGGGGATCAAATGTAATTCTCTCAACATGTAATTTGTGCTTTTCTGTTTTAATACTTCCTTCAAGATAAAGTACAAAGTCACACCATTGTAAATTAGAAATTGCCATTTGAGATTGAATCTGTATATACCAATTTGAAGTTTTCTTTAATTCAATGACACCATCAGAGGTTTTGGTAAGATGATATTTTTTTTCACTGATTTCATCTAATGTTAGATTTTTGAATGTGTATGGACACTTAATTTCTACAATGCCTTTCCCACAACATTTACAGTTAACAATAGCATCTGGAGAAGCTCCTAGATGTGGAATATCTTTGTTTATTATCAGTCCTGATAGTTCAACTACAGCCTTTTCATGTTGAGAAGTATATTCCTTGCTGTATAAGTCTCTTGCAAGATGCTCCCTTTCTTTCCCATAAATCATTGCAGGAGTTGAAAAATTGTTGTTTTTGTCCAATATCTGTCTGACAATGTAATTGTTTTTATCATTACCCTGATAGTGATACACAAGAGGAATGATTGATGAAGTAATCCTACCTAGCCTGTACTCATACCAATTCTGATTATCAGACTGACCTTCTGTTAAAGAATAAATTTGATCACAGTCATCCTGGTTCACTTTTGATTTGAGGTATTCCAAAAAAGAAGAATTTTCCAAGAAGTCTTCTGCTGATTCAATGATAGATTTAGGCATGGTTAAACTGTCTTCAGATTTATCAAGCACTTCAATAATCTGGGTGTCATGACCTTGAATTAAGTTGTGGAGACCTGCTTCAAATTCTACATCAGCCATGTTGTCATCATGGTTTATTGGGTAATACACATGTTCAAATGGCTGTACCCTGGAATTTACTGAATGTTCTATACTATCCAGTTTCATAGGAACAGATACCTTTCTTGGAATATCCCAACCACATTTGGTATCTGTACATGTCTCTGTGTTTCTATCAATATGTCTGTCAGACCAGTTTGCTAGGCAAAATAGCAGTGCCACAACATGCTTACATCCTCCATCATCCCTGAAAAATAGAGAAAAAATTCAGGTGTATAAAAGATTATATACATTTGTACATGTATGTAAAGAACAGTTATATGTTAAGATTAATATGCCAAGATATACATGTTTTTAAACTACAATTATATGTTTAGATTATTATGGCCAGATGACAATTTGAGATAAGTTCTTATTTTTACTTCACTTTATCACTGGAGTAGGTTTCACAAAAAAAAATGTACAACTAAGATGTATTGAAAGTATACTGTAAATTGGCTCTTGAATTTATTATCCTCCTTAAATATCATGTAATTTTCAAAATATGTATACCTTCTCATTTTTTCAAAGTTCAAAGCTTAAGTGACTTATATATACAGGATTGTGAACAAGTTATTACAACCAATATAAATCCATTTTCATTTTTCATTTTTTTGTTGTTCAGTTGCTGTTTCACTTATGTATACCTTTTATCCATATACCATTAATAAATACATATATAAATTGTACATATAATGTTTAAACAAATAATGAGTCTGTGAGTTCATACAAAATGAAAAAAAAATGGATCATGCACACTATAATCCTACATCTTATACCACAAAATTTCATAGGCATTGTTAAATAAATTGTTTTCTTTATTAGTAAATATGATAATTACACAAATTTAAATGACTGGTAATGTAGAAGATATAAATAAGTGTACTAGAAAATTATAGATGGAAAAACCTTTTTTAACACACTTGTCAAGAAAATTTAAGGATAGAATATCAAAGAAGTATGCTTACATTAGGCCACACCAATTTAATTTCTTGTTCTACAGATTTTTGGACTCCTAAAATTGGGGCGAGCGAGCGATTTGAAAATTTTAATAAAAAAATATTTTATTTGCAAATTTTTGAGGCGAAGCTTAAAAAGTAAAGGCGAGCGATTATAATTTTTTTTTGTAAACATAAAATAGTAGGTTTTGACTATATAAAAACTTGACTTATCTCTTATACCTTGACATTTCTTTAATTTATGAAGTATTTTTTCCCTGTTCAACAAGAAATAATTGAATAATTAAATCTGGTCTATGTATGTGTGACTGACAATGAGACAATTCTCCATCCAAGTCATAATCAGGTTCAGAACAACCCCTTAATTTTATGAATATCCCTTTTTATAATATGAGGGGTCAAAATAAGTTATAATATAATTTTTTTGTAAAAACACTTTGAGTACAAAAGGGCTTATATTTTCCCAAAGAACCATAGTATTTGGTATTAAATGGTCAAAACATGTCCAAGAATTTTGTAATATTCCTGGACTTTAACCATGTTAACACATTTACTTTAACAGTTTAATATTATTCAAAATAAGTGGACCCATCCCTCTTTTAGAAAAATTGTTTAAAATATAAAGTACTTCTCCTCTTTTTGTGTAAAAAATTCCAAGTTGTCACTTAGTATTTCTATTTTCTTTTCTACAACAGTAAACATGGTAAAATGACCCCTTCAAGGCCCTTGTCTGAGGGAGGGTTGGTCCCAACCTGATATTAACAAACATAGGTCAAATTACGACCTTTTACACAGAGCTTTGATCAAGACCAACCAGCAAGCTATAAGGAAACACAACTTAGTATTGTACAGAATTCGAACAGCAAAACCAACGATCTAAATTATATTTCCAAACGGGAAAATGCCAATGAACCACATCAACAAACGATAACTGCTGAACGACAGGTCCTTGAATCAACCAGGACAGGTGCACAAACCTGCAGCGGGTATGACCATCACCATACATTATAATTGCAGTTGAAGGCAAATCCTTCAGAAGTTCTTTGTACTTTATTTTAACAACAAACATTTTTTTATAGGGAATATAAGTTATGGGGAAAGAAACCAACGTTTTGTTCTGTACTGGTATTTCTATTTATATCAGAGCACTCCCGCTTGGAATAAATTGGTTTCATGCTGAAACACATATTCTCGCAGATATTTACAGTGTTGTGGGGTGCTGATAGGTTAAAATCGTTATATAAAGGCTAGACTGTGATTTAAAAAAAACAAATGTTGAGATCTTTATTTAATATTTACAAAAAAACGGTGCGGGAAATGGATATGATTTCATATCCGGATGCGGGAAGCGGGTATATAATAAAAATAAAAAAATCTGTTTTGAAAAAAATAGGTGCGGGCGGGTCCGTCGAACAAGGAATCAAATTGGTGTGGCCTTAGTGTTGTCTAATAGAAGAGTGCATATGGACATCAGACTTTTAATAAATAAATGATTATAACTTTATAGACATTTTTGATTTAAATAAAAAGAATTTGTAACACATTGTGAATTTGAGGACAAAAAAGGATTTCATTTAAATTATTAATTTATTATTTAAAGTATTACAATATACATTTGTACATTGTACATCTACTAAAGAATGAACTGTTTATTGACCTACAAAAATGTTTCAGTATCAAATGAGGAAAAGCAATATTTGAATTAGTTATTGATTAAATACCTAAATTACTGAGATTAGTAAACTCTCAATTAATTTCTTATTTAACTGAACTGAAGATAAGAGATTTAACAAGGACTCTGAATTAACTATGAATTTGTTAATATATAACATCCAACTATAGTAGTTTTTTTTGCATTTGAACATATATGAACACAACTGCATGAACATGTCTCATATACAGAAAAATATTGAAACAAGTATGCTTTCCCTCTTAAATAAAAAAAAAAATATAATTTTGGACACCTTAAGAAATCAGGTTTTTTTTCTTCATAATTTTTTAGAAAATAAAATAAATTTTTTGGGGCCAATGCTGTGACAGAATACATTTCATGCATTGGAGATAAAATACTTTTTAACAATATACTAAACTTACATGTACAATGTATCCCCCTCCCCCTCCCAGATATTTTAAAATCACTATTTAATTCATGAGAAAACTTTTATTGATTTTTAAAAAGGGAATCACTGAAGCATGACTGAAGGGGACCCCTGTTATGTCAGTCAGGGGGGCCATTAATTGCATTATATAAAAAGTTATGGATCCGCCACTGTGCCATGATTGATCATGATTACTTGTTAACTACTTACGCTGTGCAATGACATCCTGCTGATATGCACACACCTTCAGAATTAACCAAACACCAAGTCATGTAGGAGTCAGCTTTCTGTGATGTTTCTCTGATGCAACTAGCTTTTATATAAAAGTGTTCATGTGGTAACTTGAAGATTTCAGCAGAAGAAATATGATTTGACTTTGAAAGTCGGAATCCTCTCTCATTCTTGTAAGTTCTCAATCGTGATGGTGTCCATTTAGCAAACGAAACAAGATAGGCAAAAACGTCTGCCATAGAAAATACTGGGACACTCTTTAAATCATCTGTCCACCCCTTCTGCTCACACTGAAAGACAGTCGGAAAAGTTACTTTTTCTCCATTTAATACAACAGTACTCCTAAATTGAAGAAACGAGTCTGTGTCATCTGGTGTTGAAATTACCGGTAAATCCAGTTCAACAGCTTTAAAAGCAAGTTCTCTCAGCTGTTGAACACTATAATCCGATACCGTCATTCCTCTTTCCATTAAAAATGAGCGTAAAGCTGGTTTTAGCATTCTGTTTAATTCCGCCGCAATCGTTAACTTTGTTGTTTGTTATGGATACGTGTGCCACCTTCCGGTTAGTTACGCGACGTTTTGCGTCTTCATCACAGGAGAGTTACTATCTCGGAACTTGCGTATTCAAAAACATTTTAAAACCCTTCACATAACATCAATCACACTTATTTTGGTCATTTTATATGACAAAATATCTCTACTTTATGATAAAACTGGTATCTTTTTTTATGATTAGAAAATATATGTTTAATATATTGGGCAGTTCAGATAGTTTTTTAGTCAGATGCAACCAAAATCCATATATCTCTCAAAGTCTTGTGCAGTCAGAGATTTTATCAATTTTATACTGAAAAGCCTATCAGATTTATTTCCAGTTAGATATACTGTTCCCAGAAAAAAGTAACATTCGTTTTTAGTTGAAAATTGTTTTAACGTAATTTCAGCTATAAATTAAAAAAAGAGTTTTGCTGAGCGCAGCTGGATAAGAACTCAGATGTCCAACCTTAAACAGATTAGGCAAATATGGTCACTTGATACAGGTCTGATTTTGGATTGTAACTAAATATTTGACACATAATAGGTTTCTGACACAGAATAACTGTAGTCAAAGAAATTAGAATTGGTTATATGATTTGAATTTATATTCAAGTTTTTGCTTTTGTGCAATACACTATGCTGTTGCAAATTTTCACCTTCAGTTTTCCTGGAATTAAGTGGTGACTATGGTGTTCTGTGTTTGTGCATATGTGTGTATGTTAGAGGGTGTCATACTTCATGCATGGATGCACTTTCTCACACCAAATAGTAATTGCAAGGATAAAAGGCATAGATCTGTAACAAGGAATGTGAATCCTGTATCAGAATGGTTAATTTCACACCAATTAAACTTACATGGATAAAAGGCACAGACAAGATCCCCAACCTGGGGTCTGAATCTTGGATCAGGATCTTCTATCTCACATCTACACATCATCCCCTGCATCAATGTAGCCAACTTTTGAATTTCTGAAAAATAATTTTAATTATAAAGTAAACATCACAGCACCAAATTTGCACCTATTTAGCAAAGTAAGACTAAACAATTTGTTTGACTTTATGCACGTCTTTCAACATTATCATATAGTCAACAAGAATATGTTTATAGTACATGGATGGCCCACTTGCACTATAATTTTCTATGTTCAGTGGACTGTGTAATTGATGTCAAAACTCTAATTTGGCATTTAAACTAGAAAGATCATTCAAGTTGATTGGACTTCATCAAAAACTACCTTGACAAGAAACTTTAACATAAAGTGGACCAGACAGACACACAGGCCAAAAAACATTCACAGTATACATCAACAGATGAAGCATTAACTGGAATAAACAGCTGCACCATGAGCACATGAAACGCCCATTGCTTTTTTAAATAACCTGCTACGCTATTCAGTGTCCACCAAGTTTTTTTTAATGTTATTTCAAATAGACAGAAAAAATATTACAGTCATTCCTAAAATCCACCTAGAAAGTAGAAAATAAAAGCCACCAGAAAAAAGCTATTATTTGGTTCATTTTGACTATTTTCTATAGGAATCATCAAAGCTAGACTATTTGATAGGAGCATAATATTAGTTATCTTGGTGTAATCAGGGTGTACAGAATTTTCAACAACTGTGTAAAATTCCATACACCCCTGATTACACGAAGATAATGAGTTTATTTCTTATGAACAATTCCTATACTCATTTTGAAACCAGGATGTAAAATTGTAAAAATGGTAATGAAAAATTTCCAGCATAATATTTTTTCAATGACCATGTTGCTGCACATTGTCAAATACTTTTTTACTTTATTTTTTGGCAAAATTCAGAAATTTTTTGTATTCTTTTTTTTCAATTTTTTTTTTGCATTTTCTTTTTTTTCTTCATTAAAACTAAGTTTTATTAACATATTTACATTTGTTAATATATACATCAAATACCAGTACCTTATCCCGGCCTCGTTAACATTAGTATAAAACATCTAAAATTATGGTTAATTATGTTAGTACACAAATGTTCTTAAATCCAGATATAATTCATGTCTTTGCCTGAATGATTTTCTATACTAGTATCTTTGTTTACAAAGAAGGTAGATAACACGTGCAGTGCATATATAGAATATAAACTAATTAGTGCTTTTTATTCAAGGAAATGTTTCCAAAATATTTGTTTTGAAAGGATTATTTATATGTCGTTATCTTTTTCTGTTGTGAATATTCGATTGATATGCAAATGCATTTTACCAAATATGACTACAGTAAAATCGGATGCTATTTTATCAATTGAAGGTAATTGTCATTTATGTCAGATTATAGATTGTAACATTATGTCTTGGATAACGTTAAACTAGTGGGGAAAAAATGTGAGTGGACAACAACAAAAAGAGACGAATAATATATAGTACAAGTAATAACCATGAAAACATAACAAATACATATAAAAACAACTGTTGACTGTTGTATGAAAATACAGTCAAATCTAAACTCACAATTGATAAACACTATAATTTGCATGCACATACATAAACAGGTAGTAATAAATGTGCAGTGTTTGAAGAAAAATTACAGTATTATCCCAATATTTCAAATCAAATATTTACATGTGTATATGTTACAGTGAATTTGTATAATCAGTGATTATGTAGAATCACTGGCTAGTTTAGTGATTATGTAGAATCTCTGAAATTTTCAGAGATTATGTATAATCACTAGAAAAAAGGTCAGGGATTCTACATAATAACTGAAATGAAGAAATAGTTGTATTTACAAAGAAAGTTAATAAAAATAAAATAATTTATTCTATAAAATCACATAAAAACATCATTATAAAGTAACAAAAATTGTAACAATATATCAAAATGATAAACTCATTTTTTTTAAAGTTAGGCACACTATATTAAAATGTTAAACACAATTTCTTAAAATAATATTCCTCACATTTGTTTCTACCACAGTTTCCACATTTTAACATCTTTTTCCTGCACATATCGAATCAGATTTTAACAACAAGCCTAAGAGAAATAAAAAGTTCAGTAAAATCATACGAAGGTACACCCCCCACAAAAATAATAAATTGGAATTTGCAATCTTGAACTGGTTCGAGCAAGAAAGATGAAGAAACCATTGTTTTGTGGTCAGGCAATATCCCTTTTTATACCTTTTTTTAAGAATTGCCATTTTGGGTTTCCCTTTTCTTTTTTATCCTGTCGAAATTGCTATGAGAATATGTAAGCTTACTCTTAAAGTTTGTTCTACTTGTCAAGTTCTGCCTGTTTTTCTATACATTTAGATGCCTAAGTTCTCACAGTTTGAAATTTTGCAAATTGTTCTTTGAACAAAAAAAACCCACACAAAACAGTTGTTCCATAATCTACTTCACCCTTTTTGTTTTACATGTATCACAAATAACATGCTTGTGGATTTACAAATAGAGCATGGATATCCATTTGACAATGGCTTTTAATAAACAAATAATACATGTAAAGCCATCGTTATTAAGGGAAGGTTAATATTTTTAATTTTGAAGTCTTTAACTATATCTCAAAACCTTGTGTTGGTTATATCTTTTAGATCATCCTCTGTGTTTAAAAGCAAAATTATTTCATCTGGCAAGAAAAATGAAAGAAACTTAAAGAAAATTTTAAAATTATAATTTGTCTATCAAACAAAGGACCATAAAATTATTCATAATCCCTGAAATCATATTAGGGAATTTGTAGAATAATTATTAAAATGTTCAGTGATTATGTAAAATCACTGGTCATTTTCAGGGATTATATATAATTACTAATGATTTTAGTGATTATACATATTCCCTGAAAAATCAGGAATTCTACATAATCTCTGATTATACAAATTCACTGTCATAACATATACATAAACATAAACAGGTAATTATACCTGTGCCATGTTTGAAGAAAATTACAGTATAATCTCTGTATTTGGGTGAATGAGTCAGACATTCAGTTCATTAAATTGCTTTAATAGTCTGTCAATTTTATATCCTAAAAAGTTTCTTATTTCAATAAAAGTTCTGATCTCTTGTCTTAATATTTTGAGTGGTTGTATAACTTTTATTTTTTTGTCAGACATATAGTATACTTTATATATTGTGTAACTGATAATAGTTATAAGTAAATTCAGTTCATAGTACTCTTTATCATGTATTTTATATCCAGAAGCTATGCTTTTAAGATTGATAACATGTCTTCAATTATTTAATTTCTTCAGAATTTGTTGTACTTTTCCCCAGAATAATTCAAAATATGAACATTTGAGGAAGAAGTGTTCATAATTCTCTATTTGTTTACAGTGGAAGCAGGTATCTGTTTTTACTATTTGCCATTGTTTTAATAGTCGATTACAGGGAAGTATATGATGAAGTAGTTTCCATCTAAATATTTTATATCTATTATCTTCTAAAAATGTAAAGATAAATTTTAATGTTTCATATGCTAGATTAGTATTTTCTAGTGTAAAGTATGATTTCCATTTTAAAAAGCCAATAGGTGTTTCAAGTAAGAAGTTATAAATATCATGGTTATTTAGGGTTTGAATAGGCTTTTTGTTTATGATGTTCAGATTTTCTTTTATATTTATATTGACTTGTGTATGTTTAGAAGGTGAATTTTTGATGTCAGATATTGGTCCACTGTTTTTGGAAAAGCTTTCTTTAGTTTTGTGAGCTCAGCTATCCAGTTTTCCTTATTTTTTAGTTTACTTAGTATGATATCTGAGGATAAATTTCCATCTTTATCTAATAAGTCATTTATAACCAGAATGTTGCTTTGTATCCAGTTTTTAAACAGTAAACATTTATTGTCCCATATTATTTGTTATATTGCTTTTGTATAGTTTTTTCTTTTACTTTTATCCAGGTCTTTATTAACTGCATATAAAACTCTGGGATTTGTTTTATAATATTTTTTTCAATAATATTTATACATGTATTGGCTATATTCATCTTGAATATTAAAAAATTATCTCCTAACTTATTCAAAAAATATTTTGGAATTATCTTCCAATGTTGCTCATCATTTTCTTCAAACAATAATTGTTTTATCCATTTTAGTTGAATTGTTGAAATATAGGTATCTATACAAATCATTTTTGATCCCCCTTCCGTATAATTTTGCGACAAATTATCTCTTTTAATCATATCTCTTTTCCCATTCCATATATAGTTATATATCATAGTTTTGATGTTTTGTATAAAATCTTTTGGTAATATCATATTGCTTGCTATATATGTTATATTTGGCAGTATTAGAGACTTGACTACAGTTATTCTTCCTAGCATACTTAGCTTTCTTTTTGACCACATGTTTATAATTTTTTCAATTTTATCAGCTTGTTTTTGACAATTAAGTTTTTTACAGTTTTCTTTATTATAGCCAAAATAAATGCCCAAACTTTTAATAGGTTCTTTCGTCCAATTGATTCTTTCGAATTTATCCTTAGTATGTTTAAGTCTGCCTAGCCAAATTCCTTCTGTTTTAGTTCTATTTAATTTTAATCCTGAGAATGAGCCAAATGTTTCTATTAAGTTCATGACTAAAGATATTTCCTTTTTGGATTTTAAAAATAAGGTTGTGTCGTCAGCCAATTGACATATTTTAATACTACAGTCTTTTCCATTTAATTTAATTTGGAAACCTTTGATATTTTTCTCAGATCTAATTCTGCATGCTAATACCTCCACCGCTAGCACAAAAATCAAAGCAGACAACAGACATCCTTGTCGAATTCCGCGACAGATCTGAAAGGGGTTTGATATCCACCCATTATTTACAATGCACCCTGATATACCATTGTAAATAGTCTCAACCCAGTGTATAAAATCTTTTTTAAATCCAAATTTTTTTAATGTTTGTATCATAAAAAACCATTCAATTGAATCAAAAGCTTTTAAAAAATCTAGAAATAAAATTGCTCCTTCAACATTGAAGTTTTCAGCATAGTCAATAACATCTTGTATTTGTCTTATATTAAAACCAATGTACCTATTTTTTACATAGCCTTTCTGGTCTGCATTAATAATATTGGGTAAAACTTTTTTTAGTCTTTGTGCAAGTGCATAAGCAGGAATTTTTACATCTACATTTAGTAAAGTTATTGGCCTATAGTTATCCAGAGATTTTGGATCATTCTTTATAAAGATCAATGAAATTGCCCCCTTTTTTTGTGAATTTGTCAAACTTTTCTTTTTATATGACTCATTATATACTTTGGTTAGTATCTTTTGAATTTGGGGCCAAAATTTTCTATAGAATTCTACATTAAGTCCATCTAAAGAAATTCAAGAAAAAAGCAGTATTTTTTTCACCTTCTTCTATCCATTTTGCTCTTGACCTTATTTGAGCTCCTTTAGTTTTTTCAAGGTATAATTGATCTAATTGTTCAGATATATTATTTATCTGCAAAATTAATACAGGATTATTAGTACTCTCACTTAACAATTATGATGTTGTATGTTTTGATGAAACTAAACTTGATGATCTTGATACAGTAGAATTAGATAATTTTGTATTTCATTTTAAAAACCGTAAAAAGTATTCAAATCGAAAATCTGGTGGTATCGCCTTTGGCTACAAGAGATATTTAGAAAATTGTATTACACCAATTGAAACTGATTGTCCTTTTGTACAATGGTTTAGTATTGACGAAAAAATATTTGACTTAAAAAGTAGTGTTATTTTCGGAGTAATTTACATACCACCTGAAAACTCTATTTATACATCAGAAAATGCACTTTCAGATATAGAATTAGAATTTTTTGATTTACAAAGAACAAACAAGTATATTGGTCTTCTTGGCGATTTTAATAGTAGAACAGCGAGTTTACAAGACTTTAATGATTTAGTAGACACTGATGATTTTTTAGCACAGAATTTAATTGATATTAATGAATTTAGTAATGTTGATATCTTAGATAAATTGGGTATTCAAAGAAAACGACACAGTACTGATTCAAATGTAAACACATATGGTAGAAAACTTATACAATTTTGTAAGAATAACAACATGTATATAATGAATGGTCGGATAGGAAACGATGAAGTAGGTAAACCTACGAGCAAGAATACCAGTGTCGTAGACTATGCAATAAGTACTGCAGATGTATTGTATTAAGTAGAAAATTTTGATGTTCTACCATTTAGCAGTTTATATTCTGATATCCATTGTCCACTCGAATTAGTACTCAATTGTAGTAATACTAAGCAATCAAATGTAAATATAAATGTAGAATCTGGTGAAAATAATACATATATTGGAAAATGGAATCATGATCAAGTTAATGAATATAAAGACAATCTTGACAAAGAAAGTATATCTCAATTGTTATCTTTTATTATGACAAAAACTGAAAATGTTCAAAATGTTGATAAAAATACTATTGATGAAATTGTAAATGAAATAAGAGATGTTTTACTCAATTCTGCTAGAAATACATTTGGGGAGTTCGTACAGAAAACTTATGGATTTGATTACACGGGAGGGAAACAAAATCACCGTGATTGGTTTAACACAGAATGCCCCCGGGAAAGGAGGGCGTTTAGAAAATCAAAAAGGTTATATAAACGATATGGTTCACGTATATTCAAGGAACGTTTGAGACGTAGTGAGACTTTATATAAAAAAACTATGGATAAAAATATTAGATCATTTAACGTTGATTTACGTTCAAAGATGAAAAAGATGCGAACAAAAAACCCGAAAGAATTTTGGAAAATTATTAATCGGGGTAAACGAAAGAAAAAAAATGATATTAATATTGAAGATTTGTTTTCTTTTTTTAAGGATCTGAATAAAAATAAAGAAACAAATGATCGGTATATTTTAGAAAATGATGTAAACGAAATTCATCAAATGTATTTCTTAATGCTTGTATTACAAAAGATGAAATATTGAAGGCAATAAAAAGCCTGAAAAATAATAAGACCCCTGGTGATGATCTTATTGTAAATGAGTATATATGCTCGTCTATTGAATTTTTTATTGATGTTTATGTGTGTTTATTTAATCTTGTTTTTGACACAGGATTGTTGCCTGAGGCATGGTTAATAGGAAATGTAATTCCATTGTTTAAAAACAAAGGCTCTGAAAGTGATCCACAAAACTATAGGCCTATAACGTTATTGTCTACTCTGGGTAAACTTTTTACCTCAATATTGAACACAAGATTATGTAAATATCTTGATGAATTGTGTATATTGAATGAAAACCAAGCAGGTTTCAGAAGGAATTATTCTACGACTGAACATATTTTTACTATACATATTTTATTTGAATTGTTAAAATTGGGAAAGAAAAAGTTACATTGTGCTTTTATCGACTTTGAAAAAGCGTTTGACTCTCTACAGCGAAATTTACTTCTGTTCAAATTATTGCAGAATGAAGTAAATGGGAAATTTTTTCGAGTTATTCAGAGTATGTATGATTATGCCAAATCGCGTATTATACATCAGGGTAAAAAATCTGATTTCTTTCCTTGTGAGATGGGGGTGCGGCAAGGGGAAAATCTTTCACCTGCTTTGTTTTCTATATTTTTAAATGATCTTCAAACTTTTTTTGAAAGAAAAACATAACAGGCTTAATATCTATATCACAAGAAATCGAAAATGAGCTGACAGTATTTTGAAAATGTTTTTACTTTTATATGCAGATGACACTGTTTTATTAGCAGAAAATAGCACTGATCTACAATACATGTTAAATACATTTTACGAATATTGTGACGAATGGAAAATGAAAATAAATACAAATAAAACTAAAGTTTTGATCTTTTCGAGTGGCAGAATGCCAGCAAATCTCAAGTTCACAGTTAATTGTAACGACATTGAAATTGTAAAAGAATACAAATATTTAGGTATTTTATTTTCTAGAAGTGGATCCTTTTTATCAAATAAAAAATATTTAAAAGAACAAGCAACAAAAGCTATGTATAGCGTTTTAAAAAAAGGTAGACAAAACAATTTGTCAATAGAATGGCAACTTGATTTATTTGACAAAATGGTTGTACCAATATTGTTATATGGATCAGAAATATGGGGTTTTGAAAATATAGATATTCTTGAACGTGTACATTTACAATTTTGTAAAATGATTTTACATTTAAAACAGTCTACTCCAAATTTCATAGTGTATGCAGAACTTGGCAGATACCCTATTACTGTGACTGTAAAACTGCGAATGATTAATTTCTGGAGTAGACTTCTTAATGGAAAAGAAAGTAAAATTTGTGCTGTATTATATAAGCTTGTATTTTTATATTATAATGATTACGGAATAAACACTAAGTGGATATCATGTATTAAAAATATTTTTGATAATTGTGGTATGTCCAATATATGGAATGCACAGTTTGCTGATAAATGGGTGTTAAAATGTATTGAGCAAAAACTTAAAGATCAGTTTCAACAAGAATGCTTTGCATTTGTTGCCGAATCACCTAAAACTTTATGTTATCGTATTTTTAAAAATAATTTTCAATTGGAAAAATATTTTTCTGTTTTACCTTACAAATTCATTTATACATTATGCAAATATAGATGTGGTAGTCACCACTTGCCGATTGAGTCTGGAAGGTGGCAGGGTTTACAGAGAGAAGACAGAATCTGCCGTCTCTGTGACTCAAACGACATTGGTGACGAATACCATTATATTATGAATTGTGGATCTTTTATGTTTGAAAGAAAGAAATTTTTACCTACATACTGCTGGTCTAACCCTAATATCTATAAGTTTGATCAACTGTTTAATTCATGTAATATTGTAATATTAGAAAAACTATGTAAATTTATCAAAGTTATAAATGTGAAAGTCAGTCCTCCAAGTTAATTTCATTGTATTGTTCACACATGCTTGTAAAAATTGTACCTTATAGTTATATTTATGTATGTTCTCTATAACTATGTAATTGTAGTTTTATGAGAAATAAAGTATTCGTATTCGAACTCACTTTGGTCTAATTTAATATTTAGCTTATTAAGGTTGTTTTCATAAGTTTGAATTTTATCTCTTTTTTGTTTTGCTTTTCTTTTGCAAAAATCTAGACTGATGTCCCTTACTTCAGATTTAAAGTTATCCCACAGTATACCTAAATTTTCTGTCGTATTTTCCTTGTTTTCGTAATGTTTTATTAGTTTTTCTATATTACAACAGTAGTCTCTATCATTCAGTACTGATGAGTTTAATTTCCAGTATCCTTTTCCTCTGTTTACTTTTTGAGTTCTAATTTTTAATGAAATACCGTTATGGTCTGGTGATTTTAATATATTAGGCCTTATATCTGCTTTGACTATTTGTGCTTTACATTCCTTACTTACAAGGAAGAAGTCGATTCTAGTTGCTTCTAATCCTGATTTTCTACGCCATGTATATTGAATTTGTGTTGGGTTTTTATCTCTCCATATATCTATAAATTTGAAATATTTTATGAGCGTTTTAAGCCCGTGAACTGGTTTGTCAAATTTGTTTTTTTATTTTTTTATTTTTTGTATCATTAATTTTTAGAATGTCATTAAAATCTCCTCCCATTATAATTTGGCCAAAGCTATGTTCTTGAGTCCAGTCTTTTACTTTTTTAAAGAAAGCATTTCTTTTTTTTGCTATATTTGTTTTTTTGCATTTTCTTCTTATTATTTTTTTTCTTAATTTCCTTTTTTTTCTTTATTTTGGCAAAATTTTATTTTTTAAATTTTTCCGGCCAAATTTCCTTTTTTCAAAAATTTGGCAACATATTATTTATTCCTGGGTAAACAAGGGTGGGGTGTTATTTACACTGGGGTAGTCAACCAATCAGATTGCAGTATTTTTGCTGCATAAGAAATAATACTTTCTATTATAGCTATTGTAAATAAAGATACAAACCATGCACACTGGATATTCAGTAATCCTTTTCTTTCCTGTTCAATTATCTGATTTTCTAATAAAAACTATTGTTACTCTTTCAACAAAAGTTTTATTGATTGCAGAGATGGGTCCGATTACTTTCAAGGTAATTGATTAAATTACAATTACTTTGTCATTTGTACGATTAAATTAAATTAATGAGTACATCATTACTGAAAGTGTCTGATTAAATTAATGATTACATTGGCAAAGTAATCATGATTACATCTGATTACAATGAATTAAAAAAAAAAACATTTTGCATGATGTGAATGAATAAACCTTTCATATATGACTATAGCCTTTTTTAGAAAGTATTGTGCTATATTATAAAATTACATCTATTTAATAAACCTCAAAAGTTCACTTCATACATACATGAACGTTGCGTCACTGGTTATGTCGACCCATTCAACTTTATCATCATTAATCTTTTCACTTCAATTGAATATATCTTTTTAAAAAGCATTTGCTGTTTGTATTCTGACATATTCTAAACTGTAATTTATATTTGTTTCAAGGTGCAGTTTATGGGAGTTAAAATATGGCTGAAATAAAGTTACAGTTTAATCAAATAGTAAACAATATACAAGTGCTAAAAATCATTGCATTTTACATGTCCAGTCTAAAAACATACAAAAAATTGCTTATTTTAAACTTGATATTTGTCCCACTTTTAATAAATTTTGTGATAATAAGTATATGATCACAAGTCTGATTTATCTTTTACCATACATATTGTCCTACAGCTATACTCAGTTGGTAATTGCAATAAAACAAACCTTAATTGGTTTCCTACCTGTCATTTCAAAGTTGTCAAAAATCACATTTAATAAATAACAAAAGATTATAATTAAGGTTTAAAAGAAAAGTATTACTTGCATATAACTTAAACTATATAAGTACATCTTTAAATTGTGAATATAATTTTATGTACAATATCTTTTACTAAGGCCAGAAACATGTAGTTGTATTATATGTCTCTTTTTAGGCTCTTGATGACTTTTCAATACTGTAACAGTTTATTTTTTACTGAAGTATACAAATTTACCAACATGCTTTATAAAAAAAAGTAAACCAAACTATCTTTCACATGTTCAATCTAAATAACAAAAAGTTTCCTTTATTGAACATAAACACAGTTTAATTTTTTTCCATTGTAATCAGAATGTAATCATAAAGTAATCAGGATTACAGGGTATTTTGAAAAGTAATTGATTAAATTAAATTACATGTAATCAGATTTTTGGCTGATTAATGATTACAATGATTACTTGAAAAATTGTAATAAATTACAGCTGATTAACGATTACAATTACAATTACCCCAACTCTGATTGGTTGTATGATCACCAACAAACAAGCAAACACATTTAACTTTAATAATGTTCTTCGAACACAACCAAGTATACATGCTGAAAGAAAAACGTAATAATCCATGTCAATTAGATTCAAAACTTAGTTGTCTCATTGGCAATCATATCACATCTCCTTATTTTTGTACAATTAATTGTATATTTACCATTGGGATCAGCAATCTGGCAGTAGAACTCGGTAGGATCAACAACATAAGTTATAAGGAAACGGTTCTTGGCACTTGGTTCTGTCTTTGATATGTCTTTTAATGACAGGTAATTACTGCCTCTACTAGAAGGCAAGGACTGATGAGCCTGACTAGCTTCATCTGTTTTACCCTTTGGTGATGTAGATTTCTGTAGCTGTTCACTCACTTTTGGCCTTCCAGACCCTGGTGTCTTGCTAGATCCTTTCAATTGCTGGTTAACATTTATACCATTGTTTATAATAATCATATGATAGAGGTTACTCTCTTCCTTGATGACTTTGATATTTATTATAACTCCCATTAGACTGTTTAGTGTGTTTTTCACCTCCTCACTTTTTGGCACATCATGCAGACAACATTTAACACAATGACCTGGATCCACAGCTAGTGATGGATCTATTTTCCTGATTGATAGTTCCGTAGTCAACTCCTGGTTGCCAAAGTCTAAGTAGTGAACGAGATATTTGCCATCATTTATATCCTCAACATTAGCTCTATACCATACTTTATCACTTGAAAACTGAGCACACACAAGCTCTCCTTTCACAGGTTTATATTGAGTATTGTTAGTTGAACAATATTGGTGGGACTGCTCTAAAATTTTGTCAAGACTTACTTTTGTTTCCTCAATGTTTGCTTGTAAATAGAAAAGACAGTCATCCATAACTTCTGTTATCACAGCATTCATCTCTACATTTGCAGGTAACACTGTTTTTGAAATGCTACTGGTTAGAATAATTGATTGTATAGGTTGCGGTGCAACTTGTACCAACAATTGTTCATTCACATTCATCCCTTCACTTGTAAATAATAGAACATCATAACATCGTTCTTTTAATTTTACAGCTTGAACTTGCACAGGTTTATTCTCTCTGACCAAATTGATTAGAGGTAAAAGTTTCTCTGGTGAAAACACTTTCAGGTCAACTTGATGAAGACGACAGCAGATAGTTTGTGATGGTGGAGTTGCCAATGTTTTGTTTATTTTACTAATTTGATCACATCTAACTTCTGAAGTATTACCATAATCTACATAACGCACTTTGAATGTGTCCCCAATGATTTCCAATACCTCTGCTCTATACCAGTCAATGCTATCCCCGCTATCAAATTTAGCAAACACAAGTTCACCTTTATTTGGTTTATATGGAGAAGCATTTTCTTGACAATACACATTAATTGCCCTATGCAAATCGATAATTGTCTCTTGGTCCTCAACTGTACAATATTGCAAGTAAATGGTGTCCAGACTAGTAGCATCCATAATAACCATATTCACTGTTGAACTGTCTAATGGTAATGTCTTCATTGGCAGTTCTGATGCCATATACATTTCGGGAACTGGCTCTTGATTTGAAGGCATTAACATAAATTTCTGATTAATATTTTCTCCATTAGCTGTATACACTACAATATCATAAGATTTTTCATTCTTTTGCACTGCCTGAACTTGAACTCTGTCACTTGTCAATAGTGTTAGGCATTCTAGTATCATTTCCTCTGGTAGACTTTTTAAATCTACTCCTTTCAAATTACAGCAAACACCAAATTTTGGTATAACTGTCAATGTTTCATCAATTTTACGAATATTACTGCATTTTGTTGTTTCACAATTTCCATAATCAACAAAGCGATGTTCATAATCTTCTCCAGATATATTCAAAACTTCTGCTCTGTACCAAGTACTGTCTGCAGAAAATAAGGCACATACAAGCTCACCTTTGACAGGTTTAGGTGGAAGGGGATTATCTTGACAAAAGCTCCCAATCTGAGATGACAATTGAGATAGTGTGTGCTGATCCCCCTGAAGATCAGACTGGAAGTACATATTTTCATAGTCTCCAATATCAGACAATTTCATCCTTATTTTTGTACCATCTAGAGGCAATTCAAATTGTGGCAGAGATGTAGCCATGATAACCTCAGCAGTAGCATTCCTTAGTTGTGGGGTTGTTTCTTCAGACTGTTGAACTTCTTCCACTACTGACCCAAACATGGCATTAATATTCTCATCACTGATTGTGTATAATTTAACATCATAGTATCCATCTTTCTTCTCAAGACCTTGCAATTTCACTGGTTTACCCTGCATTGCCATGGTAGCAAACTGCATCAATTTATCCTCTGATAAACTCTTCAAATCAACGCCCACTATATTGCAGCATATGGACTGCTTTGACATTGAAGAAAGTGAACAGTTGATCTTACGGATTGAGGATGATTTGACAAATGACTTATTCCCATAATCTACAAAATGTACTGTGTATTCATCGTCACTGATATCCAGAACTTCAGCTCTGTACCATATTTCATCAGCATCAAACTTAGCACATACAAGTTCACCTTTGGAAGGCATGTAGGGATCAATGTTAGATTGACAGTAGCTTTGTAACTTTTGTGTCAAAAATTGTAAATTCTGGTGATATTTTTCCTGATATATCTGAATGTAAACAAGTTTCATATCTAATGATTCTGTTATAAGCACTTCAATTTTGGAACCATCGACTGGAACAGTCTCCATTGGAACAGAAGAGGCCATAATTATTTCATGACTCTCATCTGCAGCAGCATGTACCTCTTCTTCCCTCAACATACTGTTAATACTTGTTCCATCTCCTTTTTGGTAAAATGTGGAAACATATGCATCATTTTGTATGTCATGAGCTTCAACTGTTATTATTGTATTCATTGCGGTATTTGATAACGTAATTAACTGATTCTCTTTCAAGTCTGATAACACTAAACCTTTAAGAGTACAACATACAGCTTGTCGAGGTAATTCAACAAATGACGGTAAGATTTGACAGATGCCGTCTGGTTGAACAACAGCTTCATTTCCATAATCAACAAACTGTACTCTGTAACTGTCTCCTGGAACTTCTAAAACATCACCTCTATACCACAAGCCATCATCAGGAAACAGAGCACAAACCAATTCTCCCTTAACAGGTTGATATGAGTTTGAATTTGACTTGCAAAACATGGTCATTTCCATGCGAATAGCTTCAATTTTCTCTGCATTTTCTTGTATTGCCTTTTGCAAGTATATTCTGTTTGAAGGAATTGACAGTTCAGTTATCATCATATCCTCTTTAGCTCCATCAACTGATAAAGTTTCCTTTGGAATGGAGGAAGTCATTATGACAGACGAAGGAGATTCACTAGCCATTGTTTGACAGATCAGAGCAGAGGCAGACTTTCCTTTCTCGTCCAGAAAATCAACTTCCACTATGTCAGAATTTACAGATTTCACTTCCATTTCAAATAATTTAGGCTGATCCATATTTATTAAGTTGTCAAACACATCCAGTGTATTCTTTGTCCATGTTTGGGGTTCTGATACACTTTCAATTTTCATTTTTACAGCAATCTGTGGAACAGACTTGCACAGTGGTGATGCTTGCTGTATTAATGAGAAGTTTACTGTTGCTTTATTTCCATAGTCTAGAAATAGACAAGATGCATCGTTGCCAGAAACGGACAATATTTCTGCCCTATACCATTTTCCATCTGTGAATTTGGCGTAAACAATTTCTCCAATACTTTTTGGTCTGAAATAAAGCACATATTTAATTTTTAAAAGTAGAACCAAATCTTTTTACTTGTAACCCATTTTTATTTAGGGTTTTATCTGAACTGTTTGCATATCACTGGGGTAAATCTGATATCCATAACTGCTGTTACGTACATCATTACATGGTTGGTAATAAAAACTACCAAAAACTTTAACCTGAAGCACGACGGACAGACAGACAGACGATCAAACGGATGGTTGCACAGACCAGAAAACATAATGCCCATAAATGGGGCATAAAAATCTAAATACATGGTTAGATTCAGCATATAAAAAAAACATAAATTCAATTTTTGTTGAAATCAAACAAAGTTTATTTTAGACCTGATTTGGACCAACTTGAAAACTTGGCCCATAATAAAAAATCTAAGTACATATTCACATTCAGCATATCAAAGAACCCCAAGTATTCAAATTTTGTTAAAATCAAACTAAGTCTAATTTTGGACCCTTTGGACCTTAATATAGACCAATTTTGAAAACAGGACCAAAAAATTAAGAATCTAAATACACGGTTAGATTTTTTTATAGGCATATCAAAGAACCCCAATAATTCAATTTTTGATGAAATCAAACAAAAAAAAGTTTAATTTTGGCCCCTTTTGGCCCCTGATTTCTGAACTGTTAGGACCAAAACTTCCAAAATCCATCCCCAACCCTTCCTGTTGTGGTCATAAACTTGTGTTTAAATTTAATAGATTTCTATTTACTTGTACTAAACTTATTGTTGACAATGAATATACAATCGCACATTTTTCTTGCAGTCGAGTGAAAATACTTATTTCGACCCCGTTGGGCCCCTTGTTCCTGAACTGTTGGGACCATAACCCTAAAAATTAAGTGTCTTTGTACGACGACCAATCTAGAGATGCAAAGCTTTTTTGCAGATATATAACTAGAGGCTCTTTGGAGCCTGTGTCGCTCACCTTGGTCTATGTGAATATTAAACAAAGGACACAGATGATATATGACAAAATTGTGTTTTGGTGATGGGGATGTGTTTGTAAATCTTACTTTTCTAAACATTCTTGCTGCTTACAATTACCTCTATCTACAATGAACTTGGTCCAACAGATTCAGTGGAAAATGTTGTTGAAAATTTAAAAATTATATGAAAATTGTTAAAAACAAGAAGTAATTGTAACAGGATGCTGTTACGAAGTCTCCCAAACAAAGCTCCGATAACTCCCCATTCATATGGTCCCATGTTCATTTGATTTGATTTTTTGTCCCATACAAGAATATATATGGCTTACGAGTAGGGATCTCCACCATTTACAAGTTTTCAAACAGGAGGGGGTGGTGGTGACCCCCAGGGACTTTACCTACATTTCTTTTGATTTGTTTTATTGTCCCCTACAAGAAAATATATGGTTTAGGGGTGGGGATCTGGACCATTTACAAGATAATAGTACATTCTCAAATTGAACGGGGTGGGGGTGACCCCCAGGAACTTCCATCTAATTTCATGTGATTTGTTTTATTGTCCCATACAAGAATATATATGGTTCAGGGGTGGGGATCTGGACGGTTTTCAAGTTTTCAAACAAGAGGGGTTGGGGTGACCCCCTAGGGACTTCCTTTTAATTTCATTTGATTTGTTTTATTGTCCCCTACAAGAATATATATGGTTTAGGGGTGGGGATCTGGACCGTTTACAAGTTTTCAACCAAGAGGGGGTGGGGTGACCCCCTTGGGACTTCCCTTTTATTTTATTTGATTTGTTTTATTGTCCCCTTCAAGAATATATATGGTTTAGGGGTGGGGATCTGGACTGTTTACAAGATAATAGTACATTCTCAAATTGAACGGGAAGGGGGTGACCCCCAGGAACTTCCATCTATTTACATGTGATTTGTTTCATTGTCCCATACAAGAATATATATGGTTTAGGGGTGGGGATCTGGACCGTTTACAAGTTTTCCAACAAGAGGGGGTGGGGTGACCCCCTAGGGACTTCCCTTTTATTTCATTTGATTTGTTTTATTGTCCCCTACAAGAATATATATGGTTTAGGGGTGGGGATCTGGACGAAGAAGAAGAAGAAGAAGAAGAAGAAGAAGAAGAAGAAGAAGAAAAATAATAAGAACTGAGCAAAAACAATAAGTCTCCAAACTTTGTTTGGGAGACTTAATTAACTAAAAAGGGCAATTACTCTGTAGAGGGTCAATTGACCATTTTGGTCATGTACACTAATTTGAAGATCTTACTTTGCTGTACATTATTGCTGTTTACAGTTTATCTCTACCTATAGTAATATTCAAGATAATAACCAAAAACAGCAAAGTTTCCCTTAAAATTACCAATTAAGGGGCAGCAACATAACAACAGGATGTCTGATTCATCTGAAAATTTCAGGGCAGATAGATCTTGACCTGATAAACACTTTAACACCATGTCAGATTTTCTCTAAATGCTTTGGTTTTTGTGTTATAAGCCAAAAACTGCATTTTACCCCTATGTTCTATTTTTAGCCTTAGGGGCCATCTCGGTTGGTATGCCGGGTCACCGGACACAAGTTTTAAACTAGATACCCCAATGATGATTGTGGCTAAGTTTAATTAAATTTGTACCAGTAGTTACAGAGAAGAAGATTTTTGGAAAAGATTACTTAGATTTACGAAAAATGGTTAAAAATTGACTATAAATTGCAATTACTCCTTAGGGGGTCAATTGACCATTTTGGTTAAGTTGACTTATTTGTAGATCTTACTTTGCTGAACATTTTTGCTGTTTACATCTCTATAATAATATTCAAAAATAGAGGCTCCAAAGAGCCTGTGTCGCTCACCTTGGTCTATGTGAATATTAAACAAAGGACAAAGATGGCTTTATGACAAAATTGTGTTTTGGTGATGGGGATGTGTTTGTAGATCTTACTTTTCTAAACATTCTTGCTGCTTAAAGTTATCTCTACCTATAATGAACTTGGCCCAATAGATTCAGTGAAATATGTTTGTGAAAATTTACAAATTTTATGAAAATTGTTAAAATTGACTATAAGGGCAAATACTCCCTAGGGGGTCAATTGATCATTTTGGTCATGTTGACTTATTTTTAGGTCTTACTTTGCTATACATTATTGCTGTTTACAATTTATCTCTATCTATAGTAATATTCATGATAACATACATGTGAACCTCCCGACGGGAGTACAAAACTCCCGTTTTCAGGGGTCTCCTCCCGTCCTCCCGTTTAGGAGAAAAAACTCCCGTGTATGAAATATTTCGTGAATGAAAATTTTCAGACGCCATATTTGATCATTTCTTACTACTGTACGGGTGTATTTGACACCTGTGTAAAATTTTACCTGTACATGAAAGAAGATGTATAGTTAATTGGCTTCACTTGACAGCTTGGGTGTCAAACATACTGGTAATCGACGATGTTTACCTCTGGCTAACTGCCGTTGTGTTATAAAAACGATGTGTATTAATACATTTTTGTTACTTCCCTTTGTTTTATCCTGTTTTCAGTTATTTTGCTTTTAAAAATGTAAATTGTAAAAAGACTATAAATGATTAATATTTTAATCAAATAGTCATAAAAGGATGTTGATTAAATGAATTTAGATGTTTTGGGACAAATAAAAAAATATAAATTTATAAATTATTTTAGCAATCTAGACCTCCTTTCAAGGATTAAATTGAAGTTTATATCTTAAATCTGTTTATCATTCATGTGTTTGGATACATATACAATATGTACATGTAGAGAATAAAGATAAACAAAAAAGACTGATAAAAGTTCTAGTTAGTATAAGTGGGATTACAAAAACCTTGGGATTGAGAATTGTAGATGTTAGAATATATAAGATTTTATTGTGTAAGCTAGAAATAGCAAAACATTTTACACTGTTTAAGTCTTTTTTTAGTTTTCTACAAATGTGACTTTCATAATGCTTAAAAGCCATGCAGTACTACTGTTAGCGTTTGTTATTTTTTTAATTAATTTATGATGTTGCAAACAAACATGTAGAGCTTATTTCTTTTTTATTTGTCTATACATTTATCAATGATAAGGAGATGGAGACATGAATAATATAAAAATCTATACAGATAAGATAAATAAATATAATGATTTATTTGCAAGCAGTGAACAATCATTTATCAAAAACAAAACAAAACTAAACAGGAAACAGATTCTTCTTAATATTTTATTTTATTCAAATAGAAAGGCAATAAGGGTACTATAAACATATTACAATTTGTAGAAAAAACGCAATTTCTACATCATATGGTTACATTTACGACAAAATTTATGTCGATAAAAAACCTCCTGATCTGAGTCCTAATCTCCTGACCAAAATTTCCAAATCTCCTGATCTGAGTTTCACAGTCCATCACATGTATGTGATAATAACCAAAAACAGCAAAGTTTCCAAAAAATTACCAGTACAGGGGCAGTAACCTAACAGTTATCCAATTCATCTGAAAATTCCAGGGCAGATAGATCTTGACCTGATAAACAATTTGCATCTGTCAGATTTGCTCTAAATGCTTTGGTTTTTGAGTTATAAGCCAAAAAAAGCATTTTACCCCTATATTCTATTTTTAGCCATGGCGGCCATCTTGGTTGGTATGGGGGGTCACTGGACACAATTTTTTAACTAAATACCCTAATAATGATTGTGGCCAAGTTTGGTTTAATTTGTCCCAGTAGTTTCAGAGGAGAAGATTTTTCTAAAAGATTACTAAGATTTACAAAAAATGGTTAAAAATTGACTATAAGCGGCAATAACTCCTAAGGGGGTCAACTGACCATTGTGGTAATGTTGAATTATTTGTAGATCTTACTTTGCTTAACATTTTTGCAGTTTACAGTTTATCGCTATCTATAATAATATTCAAGATAATAACCAAAAACAGCAAAATTTCCTTAAAATTTCTAATTCAGGGGCAGCAACCTAACAACAGGTTTTCTGATTCATCTGAAACTATCAGGGCAGATAGATCTTGACCTGATGAACACTTTTACCCCTTGTCAGATTTGCTCTAAATGCTTTGGTTTTTTAGTTATAAGCCAAAAACTGCATTTTACCCCTATATTCTATTTTTAGCCATGGCGGCCATCTTGGTTGGTTGGCCAGGTCACCGGACACAATTGTTCAACTAGATACCCCAATGATGATTGTGGCTAAGTTTGGTTAAATTTGGCCCAGTAGTTTCAGAGGAGAAGATTTTTGTAAAAGTTTACAGACGACGGACGCCATTTGAAGAAAAAAGCTTACTTAGCTCTTTTGGCCAGGTGATCTAAAAATGAGTTATTTCCCTTTGAAGTTGAACAGAAATCTAGTAAATAATAAGCATTTCATCAAAAGTTTGATTCTAGCGAAAGGCTTTTTACTGAACAAGAAAAGAGCTAATATCTTGAAAATCGAACTTGACCAGTTACTTGTCATGATAAAACAATACACCAAATATCAAATCATAATATATAAGCACTAAGAAAAAAAGACTGGAAAACTGATTTGCCGGACTGACGGTTGGACAAACAGACAGAGTGCAAACCTAAAGTCCTCTTCAACTTCATCGGTAGGAGACAAATAAATGGCTAAATAATTTAAATGTTCTAATGCTTTCCTCTGAGGTATTTGCAATAACTGCTAAATAGCAATATAATGAGATATAAATATAAAACAAACAAATACATTTTAATGCAGGAAATGCTCAGGTACGAGTTATGCAATTTTGTTTATTGTACGTACCAAAATTCTGAAATTTTCAATAATTAATTAGAATTTGATTATTGACTTATGTCAGATGATCACAGCACTGATTTTATGAGTGAAATGAAATTTGCTTGCATTTTTTATACATATCATAATAATTTTGGGGCCTTTCTTTGTACCCCACACATCTGATTAATCATTCAGCTAGCTTGGTAGCAAAATCAACAGAATATTTAAAAAAGTTTAGATCATAATAGATAATACATTTGTTGGCTTACCATTGAGGTCAAGAATGTGTGTATACAGTGTAATAAATTGTGTCTATTTAATTATTTAACAGGTCATTAAATATGTACTGTGGCGAATTAAGACTGGATTTGTTTCCAATTGTTTGAAAATCATAACAGTTGATAATCATACGGACTCTTACTCACCTATGGAAAGAATTGGAGTAATACCTTTTAAAATAAATGGGGACTGTGTCCATGGGACACAAATGATGCTCCCACTTGCATATCAAAAAAGCTATAAAGGGACATAACTGAAGATCAGTTAAAGTGACCCTATCCAAATTTGTACTTTAACAGAATTTTGTTGTTATAAGTGTTGTAGAAATTTGGTAAAATTTGGTTGATGCAAACTCAAGTAAGAGAATGAAAACAAAAAATCAGCAATTTTACCATATGTAAAGGGGCATAAATCTATAAAATTTAGTGACAAACCCAAAATTCAAACTTGATCTGTATTTTGTGGTTATACGCATTGTGTACATGGTAAGACTTTCTTGTTCAAATTAAGATCAACAGCAATAAACATTATTAAGGTACCTATATTGCACAATTTTTCCCAAGCTATCCATTTCCATGACAAGCTCCTGATCAAATGTTGAGAATCTGGAAATTATCTCTTCTTGTACAATCTGTCCATAAAATAAGACAGGAGAATTCTTTTCAGTGACCAATACATTTTCTTTGCTTCCTACATGTAGACTGTCTGCAACCTTCTTTAATTCTGATGACATTATTGGTGATCTGAAAAAAATATTCTAAATGTACAATAAATTGCTCGTTTGTTTATGAAGTTCATACAGGATTCTAGTTTTTTTTTTTTTTTTTTTTTAAAGATTAGACCGTTGGTTTTCCCGTATGAATGGTTTTACACTAGTAATTTTTGGGGCCTATTATAAATTGCTGTTCTGTGTGAGCCAAGGCTGCAGGTTGAAGGCTGTACCTTAACCTATAATGGTTTATTTTTATAAATGGTTATTTGGATGGAGAGTTGTCTCATTGGCACTCATACCACGTCTTCCTATATCTACTTAGCCCGGTCCTGCTGGATAAGACCACAGATATCCAACCCTGAACAGTTGGGGCAATAATGGACACAATATTCCAGTTTGAACACGTCTGAATTTGGAAGAAAAAAACCAAGGAGTAACTGATGCCCCAATACATATAATTCGATTGATTGGTTTCTGGAACATAGCAGCCTCTCTAGTCTCATTGTGGTTTTGTTATTTTTTGCTATTTTCTTCAAGTAGGCTTTTTCAGTGTAAACTTTTACTTAAATCCTTCATATATATATATAAATATAAGGAAGCATACCAAATGCAGTCTTACAGGAGGAAGTATGTAAGTTAGATAGATGACACAAATTGAATAGAAATATAAGAACTTAATTATATATCCCTTTTTATTAACCATGTATTTGCATTCAGGTATCACAGATCAAATTTATTGGTTCATTGTGTGTTTATTTGAGTATTTTCATTGAGTTAAGCTCTCCAATTGATATTTTATAGTGTGTCTTTATGTTGTGTTTTTACACAACTGATTCAGAAAAGGGAGAAGGTTTGGTACCATTAAAACGTTTAATCCAGCTGCAAATGTTTGTACCTTTCTTTAGTCAGGAAGTCTGATGTACAATAGTTGTCGTCTGATTATGTAGTTCATACGTGTTTCTTGTTTCTTAATTTTATATAGATAAGACAGTTGGTTTTCCTGTTTGAATGGTTTTATACTAGTAATTTTTGGGGCCCTTTATAGCTTGCTGTTTAGTATGAGCCAAGGCTAGGTGTTGAAGGCTGTACCTTGACATATAATGGTTTACTTTTTTAAATTGTTACTTGAATGGAGAGTTGTCTCATTGGCACTTAAACCACATCTTCCTTTATCTATGTGTCAAAAAATAAATGGGGAATGTGTCTTAAACATATCTTAAGGATGGTAAAAGTGACACTACCCATATTTATACTTGATCTGAGTTTTATTGTAATAAGTGTTGTTACTTGTTAAGCCGTTAGTTTGTTTGAATGGTTCCACAAGGCCTTTTATAGCTTACTATATGGTATGAGTTTTTCTCATTGTTGACGACCGTATGGTGATTTATAGTTGTTTATAAATCTTTTTCTTTGAACTTTTTTGAATAGCTGGTTCATTCATTAATTTTTTTCTTACCTCAATTCACTCTTTGTTTGTGGCAGATCCATTGGACCTCCCTTTGTAGCAAACCCGTCTTTAACCAGGGTTTGACCAACATCAACACCATTATGATCTATAACTTTGACCTTATGAATCCTGTTATGAACTGAAGAAGCAATGACTTTGGTTAAAACCCCACTGACAATTACTGGGATTACTAGTGTTTTAAACTTGTCAATTGCTTCTCTACTCCAGGAACCTCCTACTGCTTGTAAACCATCAAGCTGACATATAATTGCCTGTAAACAATGATCAGTGTGATAAAACAAATTGTAAGGGTTCCACGGAACCCAGTGTCTCGCCTATTTTTGCTGTAAATCGCAGGCTCAACAACAATGAGGAAAAAAATCAATAAAAATATTCCTCTTGTTACTATTTTATGATTTTAAGAAAATCTAAGTCCATTTAAAAGTAAGTTACAGAAAAAACGGAGTAATCTTTTTACAAACTTTACTTCTGGATACAATCTTATGATCATAAATAAGCTTCTGTCCAAGTTTGGTACAAACCCAGGATAGTTTAAGACAGTTATGAAAATTTTAAAAACTTAAAACCACAGAGTGAATGTAATGGTTCCCCGCAGAAAAAAACTAAGTCCACTTAAAAGTAAAATATGGAAAAAATGGATTTATTTATTTGCAAAATTTACTTCTGGATACTATCTTATGATCATAAACAAGCTTCTGTCAAAGTTTGGTACAAACCCAGGATAGTTTGAGAAAGTTATTAAAATTCTAAAAACTTTAACCACAGAGTGAATGTAATGTTTCCCCGCAGAAAAAACTAAGTCCATTTATAGTAAAATACGGAAAAAAATGGAATTTTATTTTTACAAAATTCACTTCTGGATACTATCTTATGGTCATAAACAAGCTTCTGTCCAAGTTTGGTACAAACCCAGGATATTTTGAGAAAGTTATTAAAATTCTAAAAACTTTAACCACAGAGTGAATATTTTGTTACCCCGCAGAAAAAACTAAGTCCATTTATAGTAAAATACGGAAAAAATGGAATTTTATTTTTACAAAATTCACTTCTGGATATTATCTTATGATCATAAACAAGCTTCTGTCCAAGTTTAGTACAAACCCAGGATAGTTTGAGAAAGTTATTAAAATTCTAAAAACTTTAACCACAGAGTGAATGTTTTGTTTCCCCACAGAAAAAACTAAGTCCATTTATAGTCAAATACGGAATAAATGGAATTTTATTTTTAAAAAATTTACTTCTGGATATTATCTTATGATCATAAACAAGCTTCTGTCAAAGTTTGGGAGAAATCCAGTATAGTTTAAGAAAGTTATTAAAATTTCAAAACCTTTAACCACAGAGTGAATATTGTTGACGCCGCCGACGGAATGTAGGATCGCTTAGTCTCGCTTTTTCGACTAAAGTCGAAGGCTCGACAAAAACAAAGATATTCATATTGGCAAAGTGGATTGTGGATTTTGATGTTAAGATTTATATATTTTTAAGCCAACCTTTCACAGTGTCCATATAAATATGAGCTGAACAATCGTTATATAAATATAATGTTTATAATAAATTATACAATAAGAATTAGAGGATAGCAATAAAGACCTGTGTCGTAAGCCCATCCCTTTTTCAAGGACTAAGTTCGTAGTATAACAAAAATATTAGTTTATTCACTTAGTTATTAACTTAAACTTGCTGTCACATACCAATCACTACAGTGGACAGAGTTGTCATTTTTGTATTTAACAGGTTGGGAACAACCCCTCAATGTACTGACTACCCCTTTTATGAGGGGTACATTCCAAGTGATAAAAAATATTTTTTTGTAAAAAAACACAAGGATCAAATGAATTTACTTCTTGTGTGCATAATTCTAAATAGGAAAAGTCAACAATCATTTAATATTCTTACACAAGAAAACTAATCCTGGTTTTCTACCTACATGTTCATCTTTTCTATTGATTAAATAAATAAAATCATGCAAATTAAGAATAAGGCTTGTAAGCTCATAATACAGATTATACATTTTTCTATACCACAAAACAGCACACACACAAAATTGTAACCTTTGAAATTGATGTCCCACTAAAAAAAAGGTTTGCTACAGAAAATAGTCCACCAAAATGTTGCCTAAATCTGATTTTTAAATGAATATTTTGAATTGCATTTCAAGGAAATTCTCTATTATAAAAAATAACAAATGTTATTTATTTTACATACATTGTAGACATGAACTTGAAGATATGTCTCATCTGTTTTTAGTGTGATATTGTAAGTCAAAAACTGAAACCGTCACAGAATTAGATAAGTGTCCTCAAATAAAACTTCACACCAAATACACTGAACATTGTTGGTATTGACTCAAATGAAATTTTTACAACCTTTATCTATTTTCCAAGGCATTTAAAACCAATAAGCTTTTTTCTAATGCATTCAAAAATAATTATGCTGTAAAAGTGATTTTTGTAGAATTACATACTTTATTAAGGAGACAATTTCTTGGAATGAGAGTCCAGACAAAGGACAAAAACATAAGTTCCTCCATCTTCTCAGAGAAGGAAAATGGTATACTTACTGCAGACTTCATAAACGTCATATCAATAGATAGTAGTCGAAGTTTCTCTGCTAATAAGTTTTCTGTATTGCCATAATCAATGTATGTGACAGTGACAGAATCTCCATTGATAGCGTCCACTCTTGCCCTATACCAGTTATTATCAGCACTAAACTGTGCAGCATACACCATCCCAATAGTGGGGGACTGTACTAGCTCTCCACCAGTGTTGTAAAACTGTTAAATGTTGAACAGTCATCAAATATTAATTTTCAAAAGAATATGTAAACGGTCTAAATTGTACATCTACTTTGTTAAAAGTGTAATTAAGCTCTTATTTAACCATGAGGCATGGCTTCCAAAAAGGTCATATATTCTGAACTTGACTGAAAATTGTAATATTAGGGTTCAAAATATGTCTTGTAACCTAGATACTTGTACCTTATTTTTTGTTTTTGTTTCATATTTACTGTATGAAGAATAAGCAAACAGAGACGTCTGATAGATAATTGCCTCGAATTTTATTCCATCAAAACATGTATCCATTTACAGTAGGGTACATGTTTAAAAGTAGAAAAAGAAGTGTGTGGATAACACTGCAATAAAAATATCATGCAATATAAGATTGCTATGTGTTGCTTTTTCGACAAAAATGATTTAGTTTTTCAGCTTCAAAGCAACTTTTACAATAAATCCTCCATACTTCAATACTTTTGCTGTAACAAAGACATGTTTTTCTCTTTTATAATGCTGACATGAATTGTCATTGATATGGTTTTATTTATAAATTTACTGTTTACAAATTTTAGAATTTTTTGAAATACTAAGGATTTTCTACCTCAGGCATAGATTACCTTAGCTGTATTTGGCAAAACTTTTAGGAATTTTGGTTCTCAATGCTCTTCAACTTCATACTTTATTTGGCCTTTTTAACTTTTTTTGATTTCAGCGTCACTGATGAGTCTTTTGTAGACGAAACACGTGTCTGGCGTATATTCTAAATTTAGTCCTGGTATCTATGATGAGTTTTTTATAAGTTTCTAACAAAAAGTATTCCCAATTTTACTGAATATATTACAACTTACATTATTCATTTTGTTCAACAGTTGGTCAGCCGCTGTTAATATCTCTGCATCCTGAAGTTGAACTGCAAAGTGGTCTGGTGATGTATTGTCTGCCAGTAAAACCTATTAAGTTATAAGTCATGTTAATGCAGGTACAGTAAAACCTATAAAGTCACAAGTCATGTTAATTCAAAAACCTAAAAAAAATCATAAGTCATGTTAATGCAGGTACAGTAAAACCTAAAAAATTATAAGTCATGTTAATTCAGGTACAGTAAAACCTAAATAAAAATCATAAGTCATGTTAATGCAGGTACAGTAAAACCTATAAAGTCATAAGTCATGTTAATGCAGGTACAGTAAAATCTAAAAAATCAGAAGTCATGCTGTTTGCACCTGTCCTAAGTCAGGAATCTGATGTACAGTAGTTGTCGTTTGTTTAAGTAGTATATACATGTTTCTCGTTTTGTTTATATAGATTAGACCGTTGGTTTTCCCGTTTGAATGGTTTTACACTAGTAATTTTGGGGCCCTTTATAGCTTGTTGTTCGGTGTGAGCCAATGCTCTGTGTTGAAAGCCTTACTTTAACCTATAATGGTTTACTTTTAAAATTGTTATTTGGATGGAGAGTTGTCTCATTGGCACTCACACCACATCTTCCTATATCTATGTTAATATAGGTACAGTAAAACTTATAAAGTCACAAGTCATGTTAATTCAGGTACAGTAAAACCTAAAAAATCATAATCATGTTAATGCAGGTACAGTAAAACCTTTAAAATCAGAAGTCAGGTTAATTCAGGTACAGTAAAACCTATAAAATCAGAAGTCATATTAATTCATTTACATCTTTAAACCAATCAAGATGTTTTTAGTTTGAAGATTATTTTATTTTAGTCTGTCCAATTATTTAATTTAATGAGTGCAAACCTTCTAAAGCAAATGGCATAAATGACGTGATATTCTAAATGATTGAAGAGGTACATTACTATTGGTATACTTTTTGGCTGGTGGATGTAGGAAAGCCTTACTCTCTGGTATTATCAAACCAACTGCAATTCAAGTAATTCACTTATGCTTATCACAAAGCTTCAGATTTAGTGGACATTCACTTTCTAAATGGTTGAATTGATGTTTAATGTCTTAAGATTATTTTTTTGCCATTCCGCTGTAATTTTCCCTAAAGGAAAGCTGTAGATTTCACATTTATCTGGCAGTAATATATGTTCTGGTGCAATCATTTTGTATCAATAGTTCTGATAGCATGACAACAAGCATATAATCTTGTAGCTAATGTCAGTCAACATTATGAATTCTGGAATGTATTAACATATTTCTTCAATTTAAAAAAAAACCCTTACTTTTATAATAACGTTCTTTTTATCCAATTTTACAAGATGCCTTTCAATAAATGTCAGGTGTTTACATTTGACATCAACTTGATTAGTTGACAAAGACAACAAAAGTGCACACACTAAAATGTCTTCACTTCTTAAAGGGAAAATTCATGACTTTTGACATTAAATACATATTTGCAAAGTTTTATTGCTATATGTTCAGTAATAAAGAAGGAAATCAATAATCAATTAAAAATCAATTGTTCAGAGAACAACCGAAGATCTTTCCACCCATACAGATCAATTTTGATACAGAAGTATGAAAATTCAGTTTGAAATATTATATCCAGGGACAAATAATAGCTTTTTGTACACTGATTCCAAAAATATATGGTTTCTATACATTTTTTTTCTAAATAAGGGAGATAAATTGTTAATTTTGAAATTGTATTATAAGAGAGGAGAAAACTCCAGTTTAATGTTAGCCTACCCTTTCAACCAAAAATCATGTGTTACAATATGTCGCAACTTACAATTTAGTAAAAATATGTTGTCAATATCTTATACAGATTTTGAAAAGAATTGAACAAAAGCCAAAATCAAAATTTAAAATATGACCTTGACCTTGACCTAATTTTAGGATCAAGAACATCAACCTAATTTTAGGAACAACCAGATGCTCCGCAGGGCGTAGCTTTATACAACCGCAGAGGTTGAACCCTGAACGGTTGGGGCAAGTATGGACACAACATTCAAGCTGGATTCAGCTCTAAATTTGGATTGTGATTAAATAGTTGACACAGCATAGGTTTCTGACACAGAATGAATGTGTTCTAATGAACTTAAAATTTGTATTTTCTCTTAGAGCAATTCACTCTGCTGTTGAATATTAATCCTCTCAAAAAAATGAAATTTTCATTTTATTTATGAAATTTCATTTCAAATGAGAAAATTGAACCCAACTTTTTTAATCACATCCCCCTTTCCCTTATTCCAAATTAATCTCAATTAAATTTCTAATGGAGTTTGCAACAATAACTACTCATTTAAATACATCATAAAATATTAAGATGTAAAAAAAAACTGCTTGTTATCACTGAATGTTAAAGATTATTTTAATTTATCAGTTGGTAGTAAAAGTGAATATACATTGTATATAACAAAGATTTGAGTTGATTCTTGACAAAGAAAGATAACTCCAATTAAAAACAAATATTGCTATTTCACAATATTGTGCAATTAGATATTTCTTGCTTACTATTCTGGACAAAGAAAGATAACTCTAATTAAAAAAAATATTGCTATTTCACAATACTGTGCAATTAGATATTTCTTGCCATTGTGCAATACTGTGCAATTGAAAAGACTTGCTATTGCACAATACTTAATATAATATATTAGATCCTGATTTGGACCAACTTGAAAACTGGGCCCATAATCAAAAATCTAAGTACATGTTTGGATTCAGCATATCAAAGAACCCCAAGATTTCAATTTTTGTTAAAATCAAACTAAGTTTAATTTTGGACCCTTTGGACTTTAATGTAGACCAATTTAAAAACAGGACCAAAAATGAAGAATCTACATACACAATTAGATTTGACATATCAAAGAACCCCATTTATTCAATTTTTAATGAAATCAAACAAAGTTTAATTTTGGACCCCGATTTGGACCAACTTGAAAACTGGGCCAATAATCAAGAATCTAAATACATTTTTAGATTCAGCATATCAAAGAACCCAACTGATTATTTTTTTGGCAAAATCAAACTACCGTATTCGGCCGTGTATTGTCCGCATTTGTGTAAAGTCCGCACCCCTTCTTCATCCCCAAATATCGAGGAAAAAGTCTAGTTCGCTTGTATAGTCCGCGGCAACTTTTGACAAGATCGGGTCCGCGAACAATGACGGAAAATGCCAAATTTGCGGTATTTTTTTTAAATTTATTTTTTTGCCGAGATTGGCAATATAGTAAGTATTGTTGTTAAAGAGATGGATAGTCAGTTAAAACTTATGATAAGTTTCTGAATGGGATCTTTAAAGATATATTTTTAATCTTTGTTAAAGATTGCAACACACTAATCATTGTGGTTAAAAGATCGATGATGAATATAAAATTATGATCAGTTTGTAAAAGAGGACTTAAAAGATATGTATTTAATCTATTTTAAAAGTCTTCAACAGATTCTATTTAATTGCTTAATTAAATCGTCTTACAGACTATCATTCTTTACTAATTAACTTAAAGTCCCAAACAATGAAAGTAAGAACTGTATTCATGTAATAAATGTTAATTAATTCAATCATGTACATTTAACTATCGGCTTATCACTTTTGATATCATTGTAAGTGGTAGCTTGCCCAAGCCAATAAACTGTTTAAAATTCTAAAAATAAATATTTGGTATGCTATCAAACAAAAGAAATTAAAGATCAAACAGTTAAGATCGAAAATGAATTCAACTCAGACTGTAAAAATCAAGCTTATCCCTTTTGGTATATTAAATTGTTATAACTCTTTAATCTTATCATTTCTATTATTGATTTGAAGAACTGCCTCAGGTTATTGAATTACATTCATCACTTGTCAAAAGTTGACATGGTTAATTAATAGCTTTCAACACACACCCGTAAACTCATTCATGTAAGACGATACATCTGCACAATATGACCTTTCACCTGGAAATATAGTTTCGTATACAAAATTCCACTTATTTCGGGTTTACACTTTCAGTATTAATGGTTACGATTTACAATTAAAAAATGTCAGGTCTTGATTCATTTACGTCGATAAGTTAAGAGTTGAACACAAAAAGTCGGAATACGAAAATATTTGATACTTTAATCACACACTTTCAAAATGGCGCTTCGTTGTTTACCTGTTACACACACGAATAATATTAAACACAATCGATCTTGGGAAGATTTCACTAGGTTTCAACTTGACTATTACGGTTTTACCATTGAAGGGTTCATCTTTCATTGATATTCAGGATTCAGGTACACTGTTGAGATGTAATGACACAAATTTGACCAAATCCGAAACAAAGCGGACATTCGATCAAAGGCTGAATTTTATGCAAATTACTAAGTCAACACGGTTAAATTGTTTATTTTATTCAAAAAAATACAAAGAGTAGTCAAGAATACAGTTAGATTGTTTATTTTATTTCTAAATAATACAAAGAGTTGTCAAGAATACATTATAACATTGACAACACATGATGTTTCTGTTTCTTGGCCAAACCTCGTTCAACATCGTATCCGAACTCTGGAAAAAAAAGGTCATGAAATCCTATAGTACTGCATAGTCCGCACCCCTTCCATCAATTTCATTCCCAGGGTAAAAAACCGCGGACTATACACCCCTTTATACGGTAAGTTTAATTTTGGACCCTTTGGACCTTAATGTAGACCAATTTGAAAATGGGACCAAAAATTAAGAATCTACATACACAGTAATATTCCGCATATCAAAGAACCCTAATTACTCAATTCTTGATGAAATCAAACAAAGTTTAATTTTGGACCCTTTGGGCCCCTTTTTCCTAAACTGTTAGGACCAAAACTCCCAAAATCAATACCAACCTTCCTTTTATGGTCATAAACCTTGTGTTTAAATTTCAAGGATTTCTATTTACTTATACTAAAGTTATTGTGCGAAAACCAAGAAAAATGCTTATTTGGGTCCCTTTTTGGCCCCTAATTCCTAAACTGTTGGGACCTAAGCTCCCAAAATCAATACCAACCTTCCTTTTGTGGTCATAAACATTGTGTTTAAATTTCATTGATTTCTATTGACTTAAACTAAAGTTATTGTGCGAAAACCAAGAATAATGCTTATTTGGGCCCTTTTTTGGCCCCTAATTCCTAAACTGTTGAAACCAAAACTCCCAAAATCAATCCCAACCTTTCTTTTGTGGTCATAAACCTTGTGTCAAAATTTCATAGATTTCTATTAACTTAAACTAAAGTTATAGCGCGAATACCAAGAAAATGCTTATTTGGGCCCTTTTTGGCCCCTACTTCCTAAAATGTTGGGACCAAAACTCCCAAAATCAATACCAACCTTCCTTTTGTGGTCATAAACCTTGTGTTAAAATTTCATAGATTTCTATTCACTTTTACTAAAGTTAGAGTGCGAAAACTAAAAGTATTCGGACGACGACGACAACGACGACGCCAACGTGATAGCAATATACGACGAAATTTTTTTCAAAATTTGCGGTCGTATAAAAACCTCAAATCAAAATATCTTAGGTCTCTATCACTTATGGTTTACAAGATAGAAATGCATATCATTTATATCAAATGCATAAATCTTTTAGGGTAACAGCAGAAATGTAGTCACAAGGAAAACAGTGTTTGGGGAGATAACTCCTACAAAGAAAAGTATTTAGTTACACTGGGTAAATTTCAAAGGCGCATAAACTATTTGATATCATATACCAAATATCTAAGTGATATATTGTGAAACAAATATGTATTCCAAGTACAAAATTAGGAATAAACAAGTGAAACTGCGAGCTACTGCTCACTGATGATACCCCCGCCGCAAGTGGATAATATTAATAGTGTAAAAATATGCAAGTGTTGGGTAAACAGGAAGTTGTCGAGTGATGAATCTGAAAACACATCACACGGTATAGCTGACTTATATAAATCCTGAAACCAAATTTGAGAAATCCTTGTATTGTTGTTCCTGAGAAAAATGTGACGAAAATTTTCAACTTGGCTATCATGTGTAAAATCATACAAGTGTTCGGTAAACAGGAAGTTGTCAAGTGATCAATCTGAAAACGCATCACACGGTATAGCTGTCTTAGATAAACCCTGAAACCAAATTTCAGAAATCCTTGTATTGTAGTTCCTGATAAAAATGCGACGAAAAATATTCATGGGATGGACGGACTGAAGGAAGGACAGACAGAGGTTAAACAGTATACCCCCCCCCCCCCCCCCTTTTTTAAAGCGGGGGTATAAAAAAAGAAAAAAAATCAAAACAAATACAATAGGTCTTTCCACAGAAAAGTTGAAAGACCTAATAAATAAATTATTGACTACTTCCAGTAGGTCGTGACGTTTTATCCTGGTATTGCATGGCAGGATTTGGAATACAATCACTTAAAGTCTTGGTTTCTAATCATACTTAAATCAAAATGTATTGGACAATTGTGTGTGTACTTATGATATGTTGGTTTATAATGTTATTAAACATTGCCAACTAGAAAAGAAAAGATACTGCGAGCAACTAAACCTATACCTTGAGTTTTGTTTTATTTATTATACCAAGGATTTTAGTATAGTAATGTTTTAAATAGAACGAGCATAGCGAGAGAGAATTTAATGCCCTAAATGTTTATAAAACTTACCTCTATTTCTGAATTTAGCGGTAGAGTGCAGTAGTCAATATCCTGCTTTGGAGCTTCAGACTTTGATGGAATCTTTTTTGGACTACTTTTTTTTAAAACTGGACTTCTTGGTTCTTCTGTTCTTGGGCTCATTTTTGATTCCTGCTTCTGCGGGGACTTTGACATCGTCTGCTTACCAACTATATAAATATACATGCTGTTAAATAATACACAAGATATGTCTGACAAGAAAGAAAGTCTCTAGGATCTAATATCTCTCTCCTGACTTCTATGCATAACTCTTGGCTTTTTGTCATGGCAATAATCATAAAATTGTGGTTTAACTTAATATTTATAAAAGTGATTAATGAAGTATTTGAAAACAAGATTGCTACTTGAAAGCCAATTCCCCCTGTGCTATAATTAAGAAATAACATTGTGGTACAACAGCCGATGGATGGCTCAAGTCAAACAACTCCAAGAAAAATATCTGGATCAAAATGACAGTATGAAATGATCAACTACACATGATGGCAATCTATCCTAATAATAACGACTGCTTTACGCAAAACAGTCCTTGAGAAGTTGCATTTAAAATATGCAATAATTCTTAACACTGAAAACAGATTAATTCTTTAGCTTTATTTTTTATTGTGCGTCACAAAAGACAACAACACCCAGATATTTTTATATTTGCTCAGATAAGTTCAGAAGGCTTACAGTACAGAGTATTAGATGCATGGAACTGTACCGTAAGAGAGCTGGTTACACATCCTATTGACTCAAGTATTGACATTAAATTTGCCAAACATGCCAAATAATAATCGTAGAGACTTATGATATTGGGTGATAAATTGTTGTAAGAAAATAAAATCACAGTAAAACTTAAATTGGGTTATTTTCACTATTTCTATGAACACAAAATTCAAATGCATGGAACCTGCATAAGAGACAAAACTTAAGTTGATGGTTTGTTTATGGTATATATTGGCAAAATTGCTACATGAATATTTCCTCCTTTTCAAGGATTAACTAATTTTTTCAAATGAAAAATTTATATGCAATAAAAATAGGTGGTGCTTAACTTTTGGCGGACTGTATATGTATCTTATCAATCAAATGCATGCATAATATTTTTCAAGTCCAAGTTAATAAAAATAATTATATTTCTGTAATAACCATCAGATGATTTAGGACTTTTCTGTTCATGTTGTTTGATGGTTGACTTTTGTGAATCAGTTTTTGTCTTGTAGTCTACTTTGCCACCTGTACTTTGTTCTACTTTTGTCTTCATATGCTGTAATGAAATATATAATGTTATGTCATACAAAATGAATGAAAATTACATTAATTTCCTGGCAACAACAACAAAGTTTTCTGTAAAATGGTTTCCACAAATAAAGTTTTACACATCTTGTTGTAACTGTTATATATCGCAACTTGATATATGAGTACTTTCTATTATAATGTTCTTTTCAATGAAAACTATGTAAGTGACTCAGGGTTTAAATAACCCACAGGGAAATGGAATGTACTACAGTTCACAGGCACTTGTCTCAAAAAAAAATATCCTATATACCTTAATATAACACAAGGTACTTAACTAAATTTTTTGAAAAATGACACCTAGTACCGAATTCCCGTTATTTTTTTATTTCTCGGTTGTCAAACCTACTTTAACTATATATGGTGTAAATCTAAATTGATTTATCTACACAATGGTATATGACACGACTATCATTGTTGTCAGGATCATTAGTAGCAGGCCTCAGAATTCGGTCAACGGGATGTTTTTTTGCATTTGTCTCAAGCTTTGGCAAGCTGAAATGGAATGTACTACAGTTGATTTTGGTTATTTGTATAGCCTACATTCCAGAAACACTGAAATGGAATTTAACCAACTTTAACTGGGTCTTATACATTAATAGAAGTAAAAGAAATTCATGAAGTGAGAAAAGAAACTGGAATCCACATGTACATTGGAAACTTCATGTCTGATGTTATTTATTGCTTAAGGTATCCGACCCATAATAAAGATTTATGGAAAATTTTCCAGAGTTTACTGAGGTGTCAATTTTTTCAACACCTCGGTATTTTCCGTCTAGTAAGTGAAAGTATAGTTATTATTTTTCAAATGACGATTAAAATATCAGAAAGGCTTGATTGAGGTATATTTTCATTAACTATGGAGTAAACGCTTATGTTTTCTATAAATTGTCTAATTTTGACAATCCGGAAACAGAAGTTATGGTAAACAAATATGGATGACTCGGTTGGCTGCCAAGACAGACGACAGCGTTTTACCAAAAAAAGTACGCCGATTTAAGTCTCTTCGTCTTATCGTGATGCGGAAATAATGTGTGCAGTTTGGATGCAACTGGTTGTCAAATATGTTGTACCGGCATAGGAAGATTAGTTGATAGAAGGAATGAAAACACATCACGCACTTGTCCTTTTTATCTGGCGATATGCTTTGGGAGACGATTTGAATGGATCGTTTACTTTTATGTTTTAAAGTTCTGTATTCATATGTTAAGTGTATATCTGGATGGACTTGAACCGACTTCCTTATGGTCCCATTACATCATGAACTTGGAGAACGTAGTAAACCAAAGGCCAAGCTGATGCCAAGCTTCAGTGTAAAACTTTGAGCAGGTGCCAGGTAATTTGCATTTACAAATCCAAACATTTTAAAACTTGAGTTGGACAACATTGTCATGTTAATTATGCCTAACAACACCAGTTTGTCTGGTAAAACAGCCGTTATATGTCATAGTAATGTAAATTCAGAAATTATTGCGAGGTTTTTATTATTGCAAATTCGAATAATGCGACTGAGTTGTAAACGCAATAATTAAAACTCGCATTTGGTAACATTTTAACTGAATTCAGCATGACTTTTCTCAAAATCGTAAAAATTAAAATCGCATTCAAGTGTAAAATGATAAAATCGCAATAATAAATGCATGCAATAATTTCTGAATTTACAGTAATCTAAACTAGATACATGTCTTATGTAAGAAAAAAATGATTATTTACAAAATAGTCCAGGTCAGTCAGTTTATATTTTTGTAATAATTTAGGAACAAACACCCATGTAAAGGCAAAAAACAAATACAAACATATTGATAACAATTGCAAGAAAGCATTAAACATGCATGCTATCAGATGAATCAGGGTCCGTCCGCCCTGATTCTTGTTCGCCCTAGTTTCTGTTCGCCCTAATTTCTGTTTGCCCCGAGTCCGTTCGCCCTGATGTTATTTTTTAGTATAGTGTTGCGTTGAAGTATATAATTGAATGTGTTGAAGTCAGTCTACAATTTCGCAGAATATTTACGATGTATCATGTTAACTTGTCTAAAGCTAGCTGCTATACTAGGTTATAAGTTTCAGTACATTTCAGGACTACAAGATATTGTGACTTCAAGGTATTGAGGACTAAGTTTGTATCTGTACACAGGCACATGTTTACATTTGGTTTAATGTAATCTACCTAGTTTCACATAAGATTTGTCCACATCTATACACCTTGTTTAGTTACCTGTACATAATATTTGTTCACACTTGTAAACTATATGTCATTTAAATGTTTCCCACACTTTGATTAAAAAAAAATCGGTTCATAAAGATGATTGGAATGAAAAAATAGCCTGAATCCAAAGTTTCCCCATACATTATAGTGTTAAATATTGAATTGGTACCATCCAAAAAATTGAATATTAATTTTTGCGCGAGAAATTTCGGACTCGGACCCCCTCTTTTTTAATTTTAAAGTAAAGTGGTTGCTCCTTTAAGAAAGTCATTTTGGATGATTTGCAGTAGTTTAATGATGCCTCGACTACGCATTTACATGTAGGCTGCATCAGCGTGCTTATGACAAAGAAAAAGAATTGCGATGTTAAGGATCACTACATTTCTATCTTTTCTGTTTGTTTCAAATGGTATTGTTTCTACAAGTTTTTTTTTTTTTTTTGGCAAAAGGAGAAGTTGACATTATTTTTTAATTTCTAATTGTATTTTAACGGATCTGATATTCTACACAAACAAACAATTAACCTCACCCTTTTTTCAGTAATGCATTTATGAGTAAACCGTTGTTTAAGTAAAGACCAGTGACAAATATTTCTGTCAGTGTGTTCGTCCACTCGATTCGGGAAGACCTTTTCAAATGAATAATGTGTTCGGCAATTATGATGAATGAGTCTTGATAAGGGGTTAATGCTACGTTAAGTGTTTTTTATAACAAATAAATATATCAAGTTTAGACAAATATTTCTGTAAAGAACTTTATTAATAAGTGTTATAAGTATTAATTTTATATAAAAATCGTTTCTTTTCTACATTTAAATGGAACCAGATGCTCCGCAGGGCGTAGCTTTATACGACCGCAGAGGTTGAACCCTGAACGGTTGGGGCAAGTATGGACACAACATTCAAGCTGGATTCCGCTCTAAATTTGGATTGTGATTAAATAGTTGACACAGCATAGGTTTCTGACACAGAATGAATGTATTCAAATGAACTTAAAATTTTTGTTTTCTCTTAGAGCAATTCACTATGCTGTTGAATATTAATCCTCTCAAAAAAATGTTTGAAGAAATTTTCTTTTTATTTATGAAATTTCAAATGAGAAAAATTGAACCCAATTTTTTAATCACATCCCCCTTTCCCTTATTCCAAAACTAATTTCAATTAAAATATTCTAATGGAGTTTGCAACAATTACTACTCATTTAAATACATCATAAAATATTAAGATGTAAAAAAACTGCTTGTTATCACTGAATGGTAAAGATTATTTAAATTTATCAGTTGGTAGTAAAAAGTGAATATACATTGTATATTGTATATAACAAAGATTTAAGTTGATTCTGGACAAAGAAAGATAACTCCAATTAAAAAAAATTCTTGCAGATAATTCTTGCTTACTATACTGGACAAAGAAAGATAACTCTTAATTAAAAAAAAATTTGCTATTTCACAATATTGTGAAATTAGATATTTCTTGCCATTGCACAATACTGTGCAATTGAAAAGACTTGCTATTGCACAAAACTTAATACAATAATTTTAGATCCTGATTTGGACCAACTTGAAAACTGGGCCCATAATCAAAAATCTAAGTACATGTTTAGATTCAGCATATCAAAGAGGCCCAAGAAATTATTTTTTGTTAAAATCAAACTTAGTTTAATTTTGGACCCTTTGCACTTTAATTTAGACCAATTTTAAAACTGGACCAAAAATTAAGAATCTGCATACACAGTTAGATTTGGCATATCAAAGAACCCCAATTATTCAATTTTTGATGAAATCAAACAATGTTTAATTTTGGACCTCGATTTGGGCCAACTTGAAAACTGGGCCAATAATCAAAAATCTAAGTACATTTTTAGATTCAGCATATCAAAGAACCCCAAGGTTTCAATTTTTGTTAAAATCAAACTAAGTTTAATTTTGGACCCTTTGGACCTTAATGTAGACCAATTTGAAAACGAGACCAAAAATTAAGAATCTACTTACACAGTTAGATTCGGCATATTAAAGAACCCCAATTATTCAATTTTGATGAAATCAAACAAAGTTTAATTTTGGACCCTTTGGGCCCCTTTTTCCTTAACTGTTGGGACCAAAACTCCCAAAACTAATACCAACCTTCCTTTCATAGTCAAAAGCCTTGTGTTTAAATTTCATAGATTTCTATTTACTTATACTAACGCTATGGTGCGAAAACCAAGAAAAATGCTTATTTGGGTCCCTTTTTGGCCCCTAATTCCTAAACTGTTGGGACCAAAACTCCCAAAATCAATACCAACCTTCATTTTGTGGTCATAAACATTGTGTATAAATTTCATTGATTTCTATTAACTTTAACTAAAGTTATTGTGCGAAAACCAAGAATAATGCTTATTTGGGCCCTTTTTTGGCCCCTAATTCCTAAACTGTTGAAACCAACACTCCCAAAATCAATCCCTACCTTTCTTTTGTGGTCATAAACTTTGTGTCAAAATTTCATAGATTTCTATTAACTTAAACTAAAGTTATAGTGCGAAAACCAAGAAAATGCTTATTTGGGCCCTTTTTGGCCCCTAATTCCTAAAATGTTGGGACCAAAACTCCCAAAATCAATACCAGCCTTCCTTTTATGGTCATAAACCTTGTGTTAAAATTTCATAGATTTCTATTCACTTTTACTAAAGTTAGAGTGCGAAAACTAAAAGTATTCGGACGACGACGACGACGCCAACGTGATAGCAATATACGACGAAAATTTTTTCAAAATTTGCGGTCGTATAAAAATTACAGTTCGGAATGTCTAGTTTTGTGTACACTGAACCTACACAAGGCCTACAATGTACATCGACTATCAACTGCATGTAGACAAAACATGATTTAAACTACATGTAAACATTGAGTTTTATCAATGGGAACGTAATTATGTTTAGTTTATGTGTGAGTTACACTTACACAACACCGAGTTTAGGTCAATGTGAACACAGCCTTAGACGTTTTGTCAATAGTATAAAAATATTGGTATAAATTTTACCCATCCAAGCTGACTATGTTATTTGATTATCAGATAATTGAGAGATTCAAGCCAAGGCTACCCTTCAACATGTTCAAAAGTTGAATTGCCATGGTACAAAATGTACACATACAATGTACAAGTATGATCATCATGTAGCATGAACCATCAATAGCTTTTTAACTTGTCACATTGACACAGTCACAGACACTAATGGATACTAATTAATTGATACATGTATATACTAGCATGACTATAGTAATTTATTTATTTTGATAATATCCATCTAAATATCATCTTATAAATTAATCAGTATTTGATTAAAGGTCAAATGCTCATGTACATGATGTACAGTAGGATACAAAGAAACATAAATGAAGAGCAAACAAACAATTGACCGTTCATACATGTATATATCTCATTATCTTGGAGTTTTTTCTGTTTAATTTCTATGAATGTAAGAAGAAGTTGATACTTTACATGTACATGTACAAAATAATGTTCATGTACAAATGTACTTCCCATTTTAATCTGATATCCATACCATACTTAATTTTTTTTATACAATAACTAGTCGAAAAAATTAAATACAGACAAATCATGCAAATATTCAAAGACTGAGCGAAAAAAGACACAAGTTCACCAACGTGCATTGTCCCTGAGTGAGTAAATTTTAGCGTTGTAAGGTCACAAGTTGCATTTTGAGTTGTAAAGCTTTTCAATATTTGAATTCTTTGATTATTTATTCTTTTTATTACATCATGTACATGTACATTGGCAAAGAGCATATTTCATTTGTATTTACAACAAATATTATTTTATTATAAAATGTATGTGTTCTTTTAATATTTATCATATTTCCAGTTTTCACTTTATTATATATATTTGGTATTAAAGAAAATTTGTATAACACACTAACAAATATAAAAAAGAAGATGTGGTATGATTGCCAATGAGACAACTACCCACAAAAAGACCAAAATGACACAAACATTAACAACTATAGGTCACCGTGCGGCCTTCAACAATGAGCAAAGCTTATACTGCATAGTCAGCTTGATCATTTGTACAAACATTCATGTACAAAGTATATACATGTACAAAGGATGTACATGTACATTGTACTGCTACATTTATACATTCCTTATCTATGTGCTATCAAAATGAAAAACATTTTTGTAACAGAAGTTTATATTTCATTTCTTAGAGAAACCATCCTTGTTAAAGATGTGACATTAATCCCTCCAAACCTACAAAACACAACTGATTAGGTAAGTTGCAGATTATCTGAGATATTTTTGATTATCATCCCAAGAAATGTAGCATACATGTATTACTCTTCTTTCATTTATAATATGATCATGAAGATACATGTACCTTGTAATTTGTACAGTTGTATATATATATGTATTTCTGCCATCTGTCACTGTTAATTTAAATGGACATTAGGGGTCAGTAAATAATCAAAACATGATACATGTTCTGAACATTAGTCTAAAGACTAATCGTGTGTATTTTCATTAACTAATACACAGGGTTTTTTTGTGTGTTCAGATTGATAGCAATTTTGTTGTCAATTGTTGTAGTGTCATTGATGAATGAATGAAATAAATGGTTGTACCTAAAATTATTTGAAACATGTCTGATCTTAACTTATATATAGATACAATTTACATTGTATAACAAATTTTTATATACATTGTACATGTATATCTATACAATGTTTGTACATGATCAATGTATCAATGATGACCAGGAACTTTTTAATCTAATTAACCTTGTTAATGATGTGGAGAACTTATGCTACATTTACCTAATACACAGAACAACACAGATGGGCATAGGTAATACATACATGTAGATCAGTTTTCTAAGATACATGTTCATGTTAATTGTTATACATGTATCATGTACATTATGCCTTGTCTTTAAAAAAGATAGATATAAAACATGAACACATATGTACATGTTCCATGTTTACTTGTATTAGAGAGTTATCTAACCTGTTTAAAAGCTGATAACTACTAAGTACTATTAGAATTTTAGTCTCTTTGTTTCTCTATTTGTCCATGATTTATCTTATAATGGATAGAGTTTGAAAATTAAATCTATAAAGTTTGATCAAATATTCATAATGCTTGCATTGGTACAAAGCCATTTTGAAAATAAGAAGATGTGGTATGATTGCCAATATGAAAACTCTCCCCAATATATGTACTTCACATGACAAATAAAGGAATCACTTTAAGTCACCATACAACCATGCACAATAAGACAAACCCATACTACATAATCAGCTATAAAGTTAAACAATTCAAAGGAGAAGACTAAATACAACCACTGAATTATTGGTTATACAGCATTAAAATACAACTACTGAATTACTGGTTCCTGACTTGGGGCAGGCACATACAGATTGTGGCAGGGATAAACTAGATTAAACTTTATTAAAAATTTACCCATTATCAAACTAAAAATGCCTGTTACTAAGTGTAATCAGATAACTCTGCTGTTTACATATTTGTTAAACTATATAAATTTGCTTCTTGTAGAAATTAGCCTGTGAGATCAAGACATTGCAAGATGCAGAAATATCCACCAGATACCAAATGCCACACCAAAGCAGACATTTCAAATGTTAAGGGACCTATGAATACAGCTTCATCCTTCATTGCAATGGACTTTGAAACAACTGATTGAGTATGTTCGCTAACATTTAATCAATTATGTTTGAACAGTGCTACACAACAGCCTGGGTGGATTTTGCTTTTTCCACCAGCTCACTCCAGCTATAATCTCTTTTTTGTTAAGATATTGATATCTAATGCTTATCTGCTTTTTTTCAATTGATTGTCCACTCCTATGGATGGGCAGAGTTGACAAGCTAGAAAGTTTGCCCACTCCCACTGTGGACGGGTGGACAAAGCAAAATCCACCCGAGTTGTAGTGTATATTTGAAAGTCAATGACTTATATTGAAAAAAAGGAATCTAAAACTTTACAATCTTTTTTTTAATACCCCTATTTATATACAAAAGAAGATGTCATATGATTGCCAAAGATACAACTCTCCACAAGAAACCAAGTGACACAGAAATTAACAGCTACAGGCCATTGTAAGGCCTTCAACAATGAGCAAAGGTTATACTGCATATTCAGCTATAAAAGGCACTGAAATGACAAATGAAAGATTATGCATGGTGGGGGTGAAATAAAAAGTGTCTTCTGACCCCTCTTCCCCTACATTTATTTCTAGATCATCCCTCAGTGTTGTAACACATAAACACATTTGGTAGTCAGATTGCTTTCAACCATATACATGATATACTATAGTGGTATTTTTCTTCTTCAGAATGCTGAATTTAAAAGTTTTAGTTAATTTGTGATGAATTTTCTTTTTTCTTTCCAGTTAGGCAAGATGTTATCTGTCATATCAAAGAGATAGAATATGAAACTGTCAGCCAGTATTGATATAATGAGGTACTAAAAGCTCCAATACCATTAGGGGCTGAAGACATACAATGTAACAGGAATTGTGTGGGGTTTGACCAACCTTAGACTAAAGAGAAAACTTGTTGCTGCATTACAGATATTTTGAACTCAGCAATTTTTATGATTGTTTTTAATGTTAATTCTCTCTCTTATGAATAATATGATATCTATATTTGCAATGTACATGAATTGAAAGTTACTCATGTCTGTAAAACTGTTTTCCCTTGACATTGACTACATTTCATAGATCAGTGAAAAAAGTTATGTACCCATGGTCAAGTCCATGTATCAGATTCAAAAAGCAATAGGTCTGCTTAATTTGGTAAACTGTATGGTTGATCCTGATCTCATTTTCATGGTTTATTGATCAATGCTAATATTCAAAAGATTTAATATTGATTGTACATTGTATCTATAGATATGATAATATTTATTTGTATCCTTTGAACCATCATGACCATGTTATACTTTCATGATAATATACAAATAAATATTGAAATGTGATCGAGTTTATTAATATCATTGAAGAAGATTATTTCTATTATTTATTATGTGCATGAAGAAGGATAAACACTTTCTGAAATATTTCAAGGGAGATAATTAACCTAACTGAATTCAATGTTGAACAGGAATGATGGGGTTCTATTTAATGAGCTCTAGTTAATGCTGGTGTGAAATATAAGAAAATGCATCCTCAGTTAGCCCTAATGCTGTCATGTGATGTCTGGTGTTGCACATTGGACAAAATCGAAAACATGTAGCAAAACCATAAATATTGTCCAACATGTTTAACCCAGCCACATTATGTATGTATGTGTCTGTCACAAGTCAGAAGACTGGTATTCGTTGGTTGTGGGTTGTGTGTAAAATATTTTTTTTTTTATCCTTTTTTTTTTTTTAAATAAGGCTGTGAGTTTTCTTGTTTGAATTGTTTTACATTGTCATTTTGGGCTTTTATAGCTGACTAAATGTTATAGGCTTTGCTCATTGTTGAAGGCTGTACAGTCACCTATAACTGTTAATTTCTGTGTCATTTTGGTCTCTTGTAGAGAGTTGTCTCATTGGCATACCACATCTTCTTTTTATAATATACTTTGGAAATATGAGCAAAATGGAGAGAATTTTCATATTTCAGGTCCTAGAATTACCTTGACCTTTGACCTTTTGACCTCAATGTTGAAGTTAATCCTTTATCTAATGCATATCATAAAGTGATCATGATTAACAAATGTAATGAAAGATTATAGTACATAAAGGTAAGTTTACTATAGAAAATTGAGCTAAAAGGAGGTCATTGTCCAGTTTTAGCTCCTAAAATTACTTGACCTTTTGACCTGTTGACCCCTAAAGTTGAAACCAAACCATGATCTTTTGAATATCATCAAAAGGTCTTTTTTAACAAAGGTTGTGAAGATAATGGGACCAATAGGTAGATACACTTTTGAAAATTTAGCAAAAAAGGAGATTTTCGTTGATTTTAACTCCAGAAATGACCTTTGACCTTTTGAACTTTACATGTCATAAATATCATAGTTTATTCTTATTATAAGATTATATGAAGTATGGTTAGTTTTGTAAAAGATTTACATAAATTATACCAAAAAACATCAGATAAGGGATACCAAGTCTCCTTTTACGAACTGTGACCTTGACATTCTAAATCAAAATTTCTCGAAATTGGTAATTTTTATTTTATAGTAAGAACTCTTAGACCCCCCTACTAACAATCCATGATAAAAACGTAAATTATTTTGCTTGTTGTATATTGGCTAATTATGGGCCGAATACCTTAAGTAAAGAATCATTATTAAGTTGTCCTAACTTTGTCCTTCTCCGAATTATGCTTGAAAGCGTATAAAACAAAAAGGACATTTCTACATAATGCTATTTTTAAACGGACAGTAAATTCCTTTCTCGATATGGCGTATGAACTTATGTGTAATTTACATAACCTTACGCATTAGATATAATGCTTAAATGAGATCAATGAAAACCCTGTACTATCATAAATATAGACAATGTTAATGAAAAGGGAGGCACAAACATAATAAATACGTAATTTATCTGCATTGATAAACTGTTAACTTAAAGAAATAATAATATGAGATCGCAAAGTGAAAGTACAAAACGGTGTCATGGCAGATGTAAACAAGTTGAATCTCACGACGATATTTGTCAAAATAAATCACTATATGACAGGAAAATCAAAGTATTTCATAGGTAAACATTTCAAAGATATACATATAAAACTGGCCCTTATCGCTTGCAAAGCACAAACAGTTAAAATCGTGAGTATGAAAGTCAATGCATTTATCAGTGTTTGTGCACACCCGAGAAGTTGACCACCCGTTAATATTCAAATAAATACATGTAATATACAATAAATATGTTAAATAATAACAATTATCAGTCCAGATTTGTCACAGTATAACATTTAAAATAACAATTCACTAAAAAAAATGCATTTTTAGCAAAAATTTGCTTATCAAAACAATGCTTTGTAATTAACACAGTATCCTTAAATGTGCAAAAAAGAATTAATGAAGAACTAAATGAAATTGATTTTTTCATTCTTCCAGAAAGGACTCAATGGTTATCTGTATAAAAAGTATATATTTAGCTGTAATACTATGAAACTACACCAAGTCTTAACTATTTTGTGGTAAAATGAGCTTAAAAATATTGCCCAGTAATGCCCAGTATTACCCATTTCTGGGAGTATTGCCCAGCCCGGGAAAACCCGGGTTTTCCCACCAGGGAAGTCCCGGGCGGGTAGTACTTTGCCAACCCTGATTTAACATCCTTCAAACGCTGCTTGCATATTTTTTTAGTGAACAAACTGTATCATTTGACCCCAATATACAATAAAATTCTAAAATTATTGCAAGGTTTAATGCTAGTGAGTAATGCAATAATGAAAACTCACGTTATATATGTGAATGCTCATTTTTCTGAAACCACAATAATAAACGCACCCAATAATTTCTGAATTTACAGTAGTTTCCATATGCAAAGGAGAAATAGGCTCTTTGTAGGTTTTCCAGTAAAAAAATAACAGATTTTATATAAGAATATCTCAAGGTAATCTTTTTCCTTTGCACTAAACCAGGCCATGTAAATTATCAAGAACTGGTTTTGATCAGGAGAAAGTTCCCCATTTCCATTCTCAATTTTATTGTCAAATGAACAAATTATGCAATTCAGTACAATTGATCGTATTGCTTATGCAACAACATATCAAATACCTTTGACTAAATGAAAGTGGTGATTTGTCAATTATAGAATCTGAAAATTGAATGATTCAAATTACTGATACTATGTAAGAGAAAGATAGAAATAATGATACCTCTACAATTTCATCTCCAACATCAATTTCAAACTGGTTCTCAAATTTTGTAGCAAATTCATTCTCTTTCCTGAAAATATTAAAGGTCTCTTTCAATTGTAAAAACAGAACAAAGGAATAATATGTAATCATAGGAAACCATATTCAGATTGACAGATGTTTTTAATAAGGTTCTTTCTCTTTAATCAAAATTGTTCAAAGATTTTGATGAAAGCTATATAAAATATGCAAAAATTTGATTGACAAAATTTCAACAAACAATTAAAAATTGTGATAGTTTGAGATATATTGATATTTCAAAGCAAACAGTCCCTGGGAGAAAAAAATTTCTTCAAATGATGAAACTACGATAAACAAACTGCAAATTGTGGTCGTTTGAGGAATATTGAAATTGAAATGCTGTCTGACCGATTTTACTTAGAAAATAATAATGATGGTCAATAATTCATGAGGTTTATCAATTAATGGATAACTGAATCGGTGCTTTGCTTTTGCGCCAATTGGCATTTCATTTGCGCCAAAAAAATCTTTCATTTGCGCCACAAACCATATTTCATTTGCGCCAAAAACTAAGTCTTTTATTTGAGCCAATATTACAGGTAAATAAGGTAAATACATGTAGATACAGGTAATAATAGTATAAAACATTCAAAAAGTCTTTAAATAATAAAGAAAGTAACATATTCCTCAGAAATCAGTTATCATAAAATCATACAAGTTATGCTAAAACCTCGATAAAATCATACAAGTAATGCTAAAAATTGTTTTGCTGTCTGTATCAGTCGTAATCCTGGCTTTACAGGTTTTTTTTGGTACACCTGAAGGACTTGTTTCCATTTTTTAAATCATTTGATAAACTATATATGTGGTCATCAAATATCACAGAATTATTTCCTCTGTTTGTCTCAGATTTGACTATGTCCATCTTGACACCTCACACTGGACTGGTCATGTGAACACTATATATATAATTATTACCTAAGTGACTCTCAGTTTTGTATTAAAAATGAGTATGAACTCACACATGTATCCAGGGGGAGTTATGTACAAACAAAAAACATAATAAATCGTAAATAATCTTTAACTTTTCCGTTATATAACCTGTCATACCTGTAAAATGGCGCAAATAAAGGCGTTTTTTTTTTTTTTGCGCAAATGATATATAACCTTGTGGCGCAAATGAAATGCTCCATACTGACCCATCCAATGGTGATAAGCAGATTATCTATAATCACAACTTATAACATCTGTTGTAAACATTAATTAGATGACGGTCATAAACTTGTATAAAACATGGATATGGAGAATTTTCATGAGGAAATATTTTTTCACTTTTTCAAATTTAAGTGATGAAATTGATTTGAAAACTTTCTTGAACATTTTCATAAATGACGAGTATTAGCATTGTAGTATTTCATAATATATATTAACTAAAATGTACCTTAAGTCTTTACAAAACTGTTTATGTCTTTCCCAGTCAGACTTCTGACATTCTGCACTACAGTATGGAGTCTTACATCTACTGCACTGGAAAACACCTGTATGTTACACTAATAATTCTATTACAAGGTTTACGAAAATTCCTAAATGTATCAGAACAATATGGACCATATGAATAGCTACAAATAATTTGGCTTCAACTTTAAATCAATGGATTAACTAACCAATATTCTTGTACATGCACAGCTGATTTCTTTTTTAACAAATTTAATAACTGTAGGTTCTGGTCACTGTATATCGTTTATAATGCATTTCTTGTTCAGATATCTTTGACAACTTCATAAACAATAGCAGCTTTATCTTTTTAAGTAATACACATTGGGTTTTCTAAGAAAATTATACTGATATCATTCAATTCAGAATGCTGGTTAATTTAAAAAAAATAGTAAATAAACCTACAATTATACCTTTATTATTGAATTAATCATCCTTAATGACAGACATTAAAATAGTATTCTACAATATATATTTGGATTCATTTCACATGGAACTTACATTTTAGATGTTACACTGAAGTTATCGCTATCAATCATGTTTGCCATTTTGTCTATGAACTACAGAAAGATCATGTAAAAGTGCAACTCATAATGGTCTACCAAATATAAAGTATAGGGATTAAAAGAGCATTTTGCATTGTACTATAACTTCATTTCCTTATTCTATTGATATGTCATGGTGTGTTATTTGGCTTAAATTTGTGTTAGTGTTATTTCTGATAAAAATTATGTTTTATTTTAAGAAAGGAAATTTTATGATTGTATTATGTAATATTTTATTAATCTGTTTTATTAACTTTACCTATGCTGTGGCATTAGTACTCGCAATGTCTCCGTTTTCTCAAAGCACTTTATTTTGAAAGACTAATTGTAATTAGCATATGTCACTTGGAAAGTTTATGTTTTTTATCAAAGTTTTTATCAAAACATTATAGGATTAGGCTTTGGTAATTAATGTCTATTTTTTGTTAATGAGAGTAATATTTACATGTCGAGTCATATTGATTTATATTTGGATTTAATATAAATAGCGTTGAGAAATTTAGGAAAATCAGTCACCTTTAGTCTATTATACTGGGTCTGTAGGACTGTCGATCAGTCTCCCAGTTGACTTTGTAGTGTTAAGACAAAAATGTATTTTTGACTCACCTTTTATTTTTGGGAATTTTTAAGATAACAGTCAGTGTTTCGGAAGCGTAACCTCACACTACTCATGTCATTATATTGGCCCTATAAGACTGTCTACCAGTTTACCAGTTGACTGTGTAGTGTGAGACAAAATTTATCTCTGACTCATAAATTTAATTTTTAGAAAATTCTTTGAGAAACTTTTATTTTGAGACTTTAATAATTTGAAATTGAGATTAAGTATGTTTTATGATTTAGTAGTTTTGGCATTTATTTTAGATTTTACATTTTAAGGAGAAATAACTTTACTTTGGGATTTGATATTTAGATTTGATACTTTATATTTTGATTAGATTATTATTATTATATGGAATTGTTTACTAATTGATTTGTTATCATCATTCGTTTAAATTGTTACAGTAATTAAATTATGAAAACCTTCCTTGCGTTTTAGCTATGCCTATCAGAACATTAAGTCTAGCGATATACTGACCCCCTGTCCCTTGGTTCCAGCACATACGAGTTAGCTCCCCCTTATCTTACAATGCTATCGAGTGGACCTTGGTGACAGATAATACTTTTGCTATATGAATAGAATCTACATGTACCTGTTGTAGTGCACACATTGCATGGTCTTGGGTCCACTTTTATAGCTCTTTTGGCATCTTTCTTTGGACCTAAAATTGAAACAAAACACTACAAATGAACAGTTTTTCTCTTTAAAAATTCTTGAATATATTTATTCAGACTACAAGAAAGAAGGAGAAGACTTGACATTCTGACTCTTTTAAGTTGAGTTTTAAACAAGATCATTAAACACAAACAAGCACCATTAGATATCCTCTGTATGTATGAATATTTAGTGAAATAATTCTTTCACGCCATGCTCTATGCTCATTTCAACATGAGTAAGCATTATATTTGTCAATATCTTTATACCGAGCTTAAGCAAGGTGTACAATGTTGACAAATATATTGCCAACCCCTGTTAAAACAAGCATAGAGCATGGCATGATAAAACTATTTGGATTCTAATAGGAAAATTCATAACTTTTGTACTTTGAAGCAGAACTATAATAGGCCTTTGAAAGGCATCCATTTTGATTTGATGACGCCAAAACGATTTTGAAAATAAACTTTGTTCAAAAGGCTGGATAAAGTTATCCACAGGATAAAGTCTGTATCCAATGGATAACTTTTTTCCACTGGACAAATCCAGTTGTTCAAAAATTGTCCAGTGGATAAAATAGCTTAACCACAGACAAAATTTGTCCAGTGTCTGGGGTTTTGGATAAGTTCTTATCCAGAGGCTAAATATGGCTGCCCATGTGTTGTATGATGTGAAGTAGACATATAAACCACACATAAATAGTGAAATTCACGGTAAACCATATTATAGAATTTCAGGCTAGGTAAAGATTTTCTGAAGCTAGCATAGAAGTTTAAACAATTTTGCTTTATGACGATTTGAAAAGACCTACCCAGAGAAATTATGCCGTTCCAGTTGCCACACAGATTAAAATTATTCTTAGATGTTTTTTACAGTTGCATTGCTTGTTATTGTGTAATATTGAAGTGAAAAAAAATCAGTTCGGACAAATTTTAAGAACGCCTTTTACTTTTAAATTAAATTATTACATGACATCACAAAAGTTCTGACGTAATGTTTTGATGTTGAGATGCTCGGCCAACGCACCTGTTGATGAACAATACAATACAATTTGTTTTTCCTATCGCATAAATCTTCCAACTGCGATTTGAAAAGCACAATAGAATACTAGTAATCAGAAATACTGGTCAGTACTCATAAATTAAAGGACAAGGTACAATAAGCATCAGAGAACTACCCATTAAAAGGCCTTATTTCGTTCAAATTAAAAGTGACTTCCTATTAATTATAATACTTTTATATTTAAAAAAAAAAATCCTGTATTTTTGTTAACATTAATAGATTTTCCAACTTCCGCTGATATTATTCATGCTCTGTTGCTGTAAACACCTCAAGATTCGCGAAAAAAGGCAGAAAAATAGCAGTTTCAAAACCTTTTTCTGAATTTTAAACTATGAGCGTACCTACGTCCCACCACCATATTTATACCAAACCAGACATTTCTTGAACATAAATGTTGATGCAGTTCAAATATTTTAATGGGCCGTAGGTACGCTCATAGTTTAAAAATTTTAAAACATGACAAATATCGTCATATTTTTCATTCAATCATCGATTTTTTTAAACGAGCTGCGGACAGGAGATGATTTCCGGTATTCACTGGACATAATTATATTCATGCTACTCGATAATAGCTAGTTCCTTTTGGACGAACATTAAACATATTTGAGACAGGAAAACAGGATATTCCTGTATTTATAACATTTTAGCAGACTGTCAAATTTTGACCCAATCGTCGCATCAGAATGTTTTAATCTCCGTAAGAACTTTTCTGGTTTTGTGAAAAGTGCTTTCTTTCACGTCTGCATTTCTATCAAGTATGGCATGCCAAGTTAACATTTTCAGGCAATCTTTTAATATAAATTACAGAACTGTGAATAATAACATACATTGTAATTGTAATTCATATGACATAAGAAGACACCATCAGGGCTCACACTACTTCAGAATTATAGGGAGAAGTGACTTCTCTTTTTGAAACTGATAGGGAGAAGTGGTGAGATTTGAAAGAGAAGTGCTCATTCGCGCGGTGCACTACAATATTTGGATTTTACTTTAGTATAAACGGTCATTTGTAAATTATGTTCTTTTTATATATTGTTCAATTCATATCTGAGTATTCAATTAAAGTAACATTTCAAATTAAAAGTTGTTTAAATTTTACTTAGGTTCTTGTGAGAAACTACCAACTAAATGACTAGCACTAAAAAAAAAAAAATTTTTTTTTTTTTTTTTTTTTTTATAATATATCAATTACAATTTAATTAAAAAATATCTTGTGTATGAAATCAGTGTTTCTCATCAAAAGATATATAAAGGTAAGCTGGGCCATAATATATTGATATTAGTGTAATAGTCTAAGAGTTAAGCAACTTTACAATAGTTTACAACAATCCATATAAATTATAGGGAATTATATACACCAATCAATAATGAGTTTATTTAGATGTAACCAAAAGTCTTTTAATGCGTAATATTTTCCTTTTGGGATCAATATTCTGTCAGCTGTTCCATCCGTGCGTCCGTAGTAATTTTTGTAAAAATACGGATTTCGGTCATAGTTGGTCCGTTTCCGATCCGTAGTTTAGAAATCGGACAAAGGCGGACGATTGCAAGAAAATTTACAAAAATAAACGATGTTAGACAAGTTATTTGGAAAGGATCGTGACGTTTTTAATGCATTAAATGGATTGAACATTTACTGGGGGCAACTTTTTTATCAAGTTTAAATGAAGTAACAAACTTATTTTGCAGTCGAAAGTTAGGTTGATGTACGTTTTCTAGTAACAAGCACCGGAACTTTCGGAAGTGCACGAAGTGATAAAAAGTTGTATTTTTATCAAATAACTTGCTACACACTGCAAAAAAGATGCTTCAACCTCATTTCATAAGATAATTAATCGTTTATGTCTAAATTTCTTTAATTATTAATAAAAAGTTGATGTTTCATCAACATGGTAAAAATTGAAAATGTCCGATGACGGAAGCGACTGAAAGCGAGTATCGTAAACAACAGGGCGACTTGTCTTCGCTTTTGCGGGTCGGGGAAAGCAAAGTGACGGTCGGAAAAGCGACTTCTTCGCCCAAGTCGCCTGGTAGCGTGAGCCCTGACCATGTGACAATTTTAATTATTTAATTGTGTTAGTGTAAGTAACAACAAGAGGCTCTCAAGAGCCTGAATCGCTCACCTTAATTCTTTTGGTTAAATCTCTCATCAATGATTATTTTGGCTTTTCAATTTATCTAAATGTTCTTTGAATCGTCCTATTTTCTTCAAAAGCAAAAAAAAAAAAAAATTCTCCTATGTTCTATTTTAGCCATAGGAGCTATGTTTCTTGACATACAAGGAAATAAAATATAAAATTTATACTAGATACTCTGAAACTCATTTAGCCTAAGTTTGGCTGAAATTGATAAAGCAGTTTCAAAGGAGAAGATTTTTTAAAGTAAGTCAACATGATGAACAAATTGTGAAAAAAGTCTTTAAAGGGCAATAACTCCTTAAGGGGTCAATTGACAATTTTGGTTATATTGACTTATTTGTAAATCTTACTTTGCTGAACATTATTGCTGTTTACAGTTTATCTCTATCTATAATAATATTCAAGATAATAACCAAAAACAGCAAAATTTCCTTAAAATTATCAATTCAGGGGCAGCAACCCAACAACGGGTTGTCTGATTCATCTGAAAATTTCAGGGCAGATAGATCTTGACCTGATAAACAATATAACCCATTGTCAGATTTGCTCTAAATGCTTTGGTTTTTGAGTTGTAGGCCAAAAACTGCATTTGACCCCTATGTTCTATTTTTAGCAATGGCGACCATGTTTGTTGATAGATCAAAACTTCAGATACAATTTATAAACTATATACCCAAAGGAACATTCAGTTAAAGTTTGGAAGTATTTGGCCCAGTAGTTTCAGAGGAGAAGATTTTTGTAAAAGATGACTAAGATTTACGAAAAATGGTTAAAAATTGACTATAAAGGGCAATAACTCCTAAAGGGGTCAACTGACCTTTTCGGTCATGTTGACTTATTTGTAGATCTTACTTTGCTGAACATTATTGCTGTTTACAGTTTATCTCTATCTATAATAATATTCAAGATAATAACCAAAAACAGCAAAATTTCCTTAAAATTATCAATTCAGGGGCAGCAACCCAACAACGGGTAGTCTGATTCATATGAAAATTTCAGGGCAGATAGATCTTGACATGATAAACAATTTAACCCTTGTCAGATTTGCTCTAAATGCTTTGGTTTTTGAGTTATAAGCCAAAAACTGCATTTGACCCCAATGTTCTATTTTTAGCAATGGCGACCATGTTTGTTGATAGATCAAAACTTCGGGAACATTCAGTTAAAGTTTGGAAGTATTTGGCCCAGTAGTTTCAGAGGAGAAGATTCTTGAAAAAGTTTACGACGACAGACGACAGACAACGGACGCCAAGTGATGGCATAAGCTCACTTGGCCCTTCGGACCAGGTGAGCTAATAATAAAGATCAACAAAATTATCCAACACTTAAATGATCTAAATTATGTATCTTGAGTAATTTTTTGGTTATGGTGTTGAATTTATTTATTGGACTTATGATAAGTAATATCCTGTTTTTCAACGACAACACTTGCTACCTCATATTTCTTGTTTGCAAATTATTTTCTACATAACGTTGTACATATATATTCGTTTATTTTTTAATCAGATAATCACACTTCAAAGAAAAGAAAATAAATATTGAATATTAAAGGAAAAACCCGCATCATAGTCAAAGATGACTTGCTTTTTAATTTTGTACACTTGACATGTGTTTCGTATCTTGTGGTGTTAACAGCAACAGAGCATGGATAATTTCAGTAGAAGTTGGAAAACAGTGACAGTCGAAATGAAAAAATGTCAAAAGACCACAACAGTCTCAAAATTCTGATTTTTATTTGTCAAATAAAGCTAAGTTTTATTTATTCATGAATAGATTATACGTAGTTTTTTAAACAATTCAAAGTTTTGTTAACAGTTAATTCATAAAATTACGAAAGCCTAATTAATAGTGTCACACATTTTTTTATCTCGTAATTAAGGATAAAAATCTCGTAATTACAAGAAAACTGTCGCGTAATTACACAATAATTATCTCTTAATTAAGCAATAATTCTTGCGTCATTATGAGATAATTTTTGTTTCATCTCGTATTTACCAGATATAAGAGATAATTATGACATCATTACGAGATAATTATGAGTACATTATCGCGTCATTACGAGATAACTATCGCGTATTTACTTCATAAGAAGCTGTTTTATCACATAATTACAAGATAATTATCGCGTAATCACAAGAAAACTATCGCGTCATTACGAGATCAGTAGTTTGTTATCTTGTCGTAATAACAGGAAAACTATCTCATTTATATTACGAGATAAAAATTTAAACCGTTGGTTTTCCTATTTGAATGTTTTTTTCTTTCAATTCCGTATTTTAAAAATTATTTCTTGAAATTTACAATCACACGATTCATTAAATAAAACCCAGTGGCCAAGAATAAAGGAATAATTGGAATTTTGATTAAGGAAACCCAGAAAAGCGCTCCGAAACGCCAAAAAAACAATGAAAAGATTGTTTGCCTAGTATTTTTTTTTCAAATGCAGAATTAAACTGAAAACACTTACATTTAAATATCATTTTGGTACACGTTAATTTACACTAAGGTGTACAGGAATAGGTGTGTTTTGTTGTTGAGTTGGACATGATGTACAGTTGAGATTTCCCAACTATATTCCACTATGAACTGCTTATTCAAAAATAAATGCTGTCACCAAATGCTTAATTATATATGTTGGTCCCTCTACAAAATGACGCGAGCTTACTGTTATACCCGTGTCCATTTGACCACCTGTCCGTCACATATTAATCGGTATATAGGATGTAGCTTTGGGTTTATAAAACTTATTTCAAAGTGCTACATTTTCTTAATGTCAACTTTAAAAACTATATATATATACCAAAAGTGCGCATATTAGTCAAAACTTTTTTTAATTGACAGTTTGCTAAATTTGGTATTTTGAAAAATATATAATGACATGCAGAGCACCTAGTCCGATTTCCTCCTTCTACAGTGTACAATTTCAAGATGGGCATTTTATAATGTACTGAGTGTTTTACTTATAGAGGATGCATGTATTTTCTCAGATTTTTTTATTGTATTTTTTTTTCACAAATGACAGAATGTTGAACTCACATTTAATACAGTTTGCAAGATTTGTCTGCAACTATTCACACTACCCAAATGTTTACATCATACAGAGAATATACTATATTAACCCTTTCAAGGCGAACAATGCGTTGAGGCATCCCCGTAGCCAGGCCGAACAATGTGTTGAGGCATCCCCGTAGCCAGGCCGAACAATGCTTTCAGGCATAGACAATCACGTGATAATCATATTTTTTTTGTTTTTTAACTCATTTCACCCCGTAAAGCTATGTTTAACCTATACCTATATAGGTTTTCAGGAAGCTTGTATATCACAGTTAAAGAATACCAATTCTGACTGAATTTGATACCTTATATATACTTCAATACAATGAAAGATCGGTAGCGTCAACAAACAAAATAAGCCGCCGCCATTTTGTACATAAACATGTGATGCGAACATGTGACTTTTTTCGTCGAGAAAAGGTTATTTGGAAGGAAAGTTAAATTTAATTTCATGAATAGTTTGATTAAAATTATGATACAAATTACGAAAAACGATTTTAACAATTGCACGGAGAATAAAATCAATTAATAATCCGACTTCCGTCGGCGCGGTAATTGGATTTTTCCCACGAGTGCAAAAGGTCGCACTCCTTTTATGGAAGTTCTAAATAAAACAATCCAATCACATTCCTCTCTCACTTGCCGATGTCAAGGACGCAAAATTATAGTAAATATTAGTAAAATGTCGTTTCATGGTCTGTATCGTGTCTGTAACATTCTGAGACATAAAATGTCCGATAGTTTTGAGAACGAGTTTGAGGGATTTTTGGTGGGAGAAGTAGATCTTCTTGGTCAACGGTATGAAATGCATTGACCTCAAAATGACATCGGTGATGATTTCATGATCACTCCTGAAGTGATGTTGAAAGAGCAGGGGTCAGCGAACTTTCAGATGAAAATAATGACAGCTGACAGATGTAAATAATGCCCCTGATGTCCCCCAACAATGACTGATGGCACCAAGAATTTTATATATTGAAATTTGAAAGAGGTCTTCCCCATTTATCCCAGAAGTAACTGGTCCACAAAACATATGAGACCCAAAGAAGGATATTTTTTCCAGATGTTTCTATCTGACAACCAAATAATTGAAAGTTATAATTAGATAAGATGAGACATTTTATTCCAAAGATAGGATATTTTTGATTCCAGAGATAAGATATTTTTATTCTAATTAAAGGGCCCATGAAGAGCAAAGTAAAATTGCAATGATTTGATAATTAACATAAAACCGGTAATGTTTTTATAAATCATATATAAATATGAATATAATCATCTCAATTTTAAGATGTTAAACCGCAGCCAGATCAGAGCCACACACATATATTAGAGTAAAAAAGCCATAACAATTATGTTTTTATTTTAACGGGCAATTATTCTCATATTCAATATGGATGTACATTGAGGGAAAATAAAATATAATTGTATGAGCTTTAGAATTTAGGACAAAAATGTTATATTTTCTGACAATGTACATATATTGTTTTTATCCTGAAATTTATTAATCCCAACACTTGAAGGCTTTTTCATGTTTATAGTTATTAAAAATATAAGTCATGGTCTCTAATTTTTCAAAGAAATGGACGAAATTATGCAGATAATTAGGTATCTTCTCTTCACTGATACGCACCAGCGAGGTGAGCAAAGATGGGAGACTAATAATGATGTATCTTACAAACTCAGAAATTAAAGACCCCCTTAACAGACAAAAAATGAGAGACCAACATGTCCCCAAACGATAGGTGATGATTCATGATATCTTACAAAGGGAGGGATGCATTCAAGCAATTCATGCCTTCTAAAACTAAGAAATGGGCCATCAAACTTTGGGATTTGGTAGCGTCAGACACGGTGTATGTCATATTGTGAAATCTACCATGTCGAGACAGATCAAACACATGTAGGTTAACTCTGTTTGCCAGTAGACTTTGGGAAACAAGATAAAGTGTCACATATGCTGGGCTAGGGTATCTATTAAAGGTACACAGGAAAAAAGGTTTGAAAATATGGTTGTGTTGAATGTAGAAAACCACTTTGCCTACCCCATTGCTTCACTGTCTCCCACTCAGTCAAAAATTAAACTTCTTAAATAAACAGTTACTTTGTTACAATTTTTAAGTTGAAAGGATATTATATATACATAATTTGTTGAAAAGGTTTTCACAGATAAGTTGTTGAAAGGATATTCATAATTTATATTTGTTGTTACAGTTGACATTTTCATTTAATTTTTTTTTTAATAAGGAACATTAAATTATTTTCATCATTGAACAATACAAAACCAAAGACAGTGGAAATTCTAGCATCCCATGGAGTCAGGACACTTATAATAAATAATTTTAAAAATAAATCATTGACTTTTTCAAAGTAATTTTATTTTTAAAAGTTCATGATTGTCTTTCAACATTTAATTATGTCTCACTTAATTTATCAACACATTGTGTTAAAGTGTTAAATGTACATGGATAAGTGTGTCAGGTCATCTAACATTTAATTAATATTTCCATGCACTCAGTGGTTTGATACAAAAAAAAAAACAGAAAAAAATCCACAAAAGATCCCAATAGTCAATTTAGATCAATATTCATGCAAAAATTCAAAGAAAACATCGTACTAAGAAAGACAACTCCAACTTATCCAGGGACACAACTTCCTATCTGGTGATTGCATTGTACAGGTAAAAAAATGGCCGCCGCCGAATTTGTCAAACCATTTTTATTCGTATTTATTCTGACTAATAAGCTAGAATTTTGACTTTGGAGTTATTTTTTCTATATAACTATGATAAAGGAACACTCGAAATTGTTAATTACCATTTGTATTGTTAATTTAGAAGATCGGAGGCAAAAATATAAACCGGTCACAAAATAAAAAAGATTTCTCTAATCAAACGTCATTTTCTTTCCACAAAAGGTTAAAAAAAATCAAAAGTAGGTATTGTCATGTAAATTTATTTATATTGCAACACTCCTTCCATACTTAAGTGTAACAATATCGAGTTTGAAACCGATTTGATGAGAAACAACAAAGATGCACACGTTTTTATTAAAACGTCATTTTTTTCCCATTCACACGTCAAATTAATTCAGGCCAGACAAACTGCGCGCGGAAATTTGATCAGGTCACACAACGTCGCGGAAAAAAACAATTCAGTAAGGAAAGTGTTAAAAACATGTATTATTTATCTTTCACTTTTACAACTGACAGAATGTTTTTATTAGTAATGAAGATGTCTTTTAGACACAACAGTTTCAAATTGTATTGTATCGTCCTGAACAAGCCTGAAATATTTGCAACTGGACATTTGTAACCTCAAATCAATCAATTCAAATTTTACTTGAAAATCACTGTTCACTCAATAACATTTTTGAAGCCGAATATGCACCCTGTTAGTTGGAAATAAAACTAAATCAGTAAAATTAATAGGAAATTTACGAAACCAGTCGGGAAAATGAAAACAAAATAACAACCAGATGGTCCGCAAGGCGCAGCTTTATACGACCGCAGAGGTTGAACCCTGAATGGTTGGGGCAAGTATGGACACAACATTCAAGCTGGATTCAGCTCTAAATTTGGATTGTGATTTAATAGTTGACCCAGCATAGGTTTCTGACACAGAATGAATGTGGTCTAATGAACTTAAAAAAAAAAAATTGCCTTTAAGCAATTCACTATGATGTTGAATTTTAATCCTCTCAAAAAAATGTTTGAAGAAATTTTCTTTTTATTTATGAAATCTGAAATGAAAAAAAATGACCCCCCCAATTTTTTTTTTTCATCCCCCTTTCCCTAATTTCAAAACTGATCTCAATTCAAATTTCTAATGAGTTTGCAACAATAACTACTCATTTAAATACATCATAAAATATTAAAATGTAAAAAAAAAGTGCTTGTTATCACTGACAATGACTGAATGGTAAAGATTGTTTTAATCTATCAGTTTAAGTGTAAGTGAATATACATTGAATATTGTATAAAACAATGATTTAAGTTGATTCAACTACTATTCTGGACAAAGAAAGATAACTCCAATTGAAATCCAATTGGAATTTCTTGCTATTGCACAATATTGTGCAATTAGATATTTCTTGCTATTGTGCAATACTGTGCAATTGAAAATATTTGCTATTGCACAATACTGTGCAATTGAAGATTTCTTGCTTTTGCACAATACTGTGCAACTGAAGATTTCTTGCTATTGCTGAATTTATAACTGTGCAATTGAAAATTTCTTGCTATTGTACAATACTTAATATAATAATTTTGAATCCCGATTTGGACCAACTTGAAAACTGGGCCCATAATCAAAAATCTAAGTACATGTTTAGATTCAGCATATCAAAGAGGCCCAAGAATTCAATTTTTGTTAAAATCAAACTTAGTTTAATTTTGGACCCTTTGGACTTTAATGCAGACCAATTTTAAAACGGGACCAAAAATTAAGAATCTACATACATAGTTAGATTCGGCATATCAAAGAACCCCAATTATTCAATTTTTGATGAAATCAAACAAAATTTAATTTTGGACCCTTTGGGCCCCTTATTCCTAAACTTTTGGGACCAAAACTCCCAAAATCAATACCAACCTTCCTTTTATGGTCATAAACCTTGTGTTGGAATTTCATAGATTTCTATCTACTAACACTAAAGTTATTGTGCGAAAACCAAGAAAAATGCTTATTTGGGCCCTTTTTTGCCCCTTATTCCTAAACTGTTGGGACCTCGACTCCAAAAATCAATACCAACCTTCCTTTTGTGGTCATAAACCTTGTGTTTAAATTTCATTGATTTCTATTTACTTAAACTAAAGTTATTGTGCAAAAACCAAGAATAATGCTTATTTGGGCCCTTTTTTGGCCCCTAATTTCTAAACTGTTGGAACCAAAACTCCCATTATCAATCCCAACCTTCCTTTTGTGGTCATAAACCTTGTGTCAAAATTCCATAGATTTCTATTTATTTAAACTAAAGTTACCGTGCGAAAAACAAGAAAATACTTATTTGGGCCCTTTTTGGCCCCTTATTCCCAAAATTTTGGGATCAAAACTCCCATAACCAATCCCCACCTTCCTTTTGTGGTCTTAAAACTTGTGTTAAAATTTCATAGATTTCTATTCTTTTTTACTAAAGTTAGAGTGCGAAAACTAAAAGTATTTGGACGCCAACGTGATAGCAATATACGACGAAAAATTTATCAAATTTTGCGATCGTATAAAAAGCCTTCCAACTCTCCCATACATTTTACTTTGGAACAGCCCTAAGTAAAATATATAAAGAGTTTTGAAAATTCTTAAAACATTTGGTGATCTTAGGTCAGTTAGTGCTGAATCAACTCAAAATTAAACATTTAGAGACGAGTTACTGTGGATTCATTGTTATTCTTGGATTTTCATGGTATAGGTAAAACATGAATTTAAATGTTTAACGTAGTACACATTTTCTATTGACATATATTGACTTTGGAAAAACCATAAAATCAACTACAAACATGAATACAATTTTTCCTCAATCAACAAAATTTGGTATCCATGAAAATAAATTAATTCAAGTACAACAAAATTTACATGTAGTTATGCTTACCTGCTAGAGATTCCATGCTTGAATGCATATTTTGTCTTTTACCATAATCCATATTGCCCTTTCTGTAACCTCCATAACTGGGGGTATTATGATGATAATTATCCTCATATGTGTATCCATAATTGTTATTGTTATAGCTATGATCTTCATGATAACCTCCCCCATAACCTTCATATCCATTGTTATAATCTCCACCTTGGTAAGGTTGGCCACGCCCAAAACCTTTGTAATCCATGTAATTTCCATCATTATAGTATCTTGGTTGCCTGCTGACCCGGCCATTTCCATCACCAAAGGGGTTCCCATAGCCTGGACTCCCCCCATATCCATATCCTCTGTCCCCTTGTGGCATCCCACGCCCATAACCACTGGAGTTCTTGTTCCTAAAATTGTGAGGGCTTGCGCCACGTCCTCGTCCTCTTGCACCAGCATAGGATCCACAGTCAGACTGTCCATCATACTCCATCAATCCACTTCCATCAAACTGGTTAAATCTTTGACTCAGTTGTGATGGTCCATGTTGTACAGGCATATATGATGGGTTTGGGGTCACTCTTCCACCTGGAATAATACTCCTACTTAGTTATCACTATAAACATGATAAATACAGATAATTTCCAAAAATCAAAATGCTGGATAACACCTCTAGGAAGTTTGTAATTGTAGATGTGTATTATTTCAAATAGTTTATAGATGTGTATTATTTCAAATAGGTTATAGATGTGTATTATTTCAAATAGGTTATAGATGTGTATTTTTTCAAATAGGGTATAGATGTGTATTATTTCAAATATGTATTTAATCACAGCTTTGATGTTTTACCTAAATAGATATAGGAAGATGTGGTGTGAGTGCCAATGAGACAACTCTTCATCCAATAACAATTTAAAAAGTAAACCATTATAGGTTAAAGTACGGCCTTCAACACGGAGCCTTGGCTCACACCGGACAACAAGCTATAAAGGGCCCCAAAATTACTAGTGTAAAACCATTCAAACAGGAAAACCAACGGTCTCATCTATATAAACATAACGAGAAACACGTATATATTACATAAACAAACAACAACTACTGTACATCAGATTCCTGACTTAGGACAGGTGCTAAACCATTTTCTTTTCAGCAATTATTGAAAATCCCTTTTTTTCATATGTTTGTCATACATGTATATAAAATTTTGATATTTTCTATTGCAACCTTAAACTTTTGTTCTCAAATATTCAAATATACTAACGAAAAGGAAAACATTCAAAATGTCATTTATCTTACAATGTCGTATTTGGCAAAACCTTTTCAACTTTTGATCTTCAGTGCTGTACAACTTTGTACCTTTTTCACTTTCGATCTTTTATATCTTGGCGTTATGTATTCAGGTTTAGTTTTCTGTAATTAGTTAATACTTCAGTTTCTTTATGTTAACTCTTTCATATACATTTGATAAAATTTACTGTTTGCAATAGCATGAATTGTTCTATATAATAAGAATGTTCTTTATTTTGACTATTTTATTAATTGTGACTGTTTATTTAACACATCATGTAAATGTAGCGGAATTTGATGAGACTGTTATTAAAGTGAGAGGGTTAGCGCTATAGAACCAGGTTTAATCCACCATTTTCTACATTTGAAAATGCCTGTACCAAGTCAGGAATATGACAGTTCTTGTCCATTCGTTTTTGATGCGTGTTGTTTTTTGATTTTGCCATGTGATTATGGACTTTCCAAATTGATTTTTCCTCTGAGCAGTATTTTTGTGATTTTACTTTTTTCTTATCCCGGGCATAAAAACAATGCCGTATTTGGCGAAATCTTTTCAACTTTTGATCTTCAGTGCTGTACAACTTTGTACTTTTTTCACTTTCGATCTTTTATATCTGGGCGTCACTGTTGATTTTTGTGTGGACAAGGCACGTTTTTGGCGTATTGAATTTTAAACCTGATGCTTTTTGTTACCTATTAATCATGTTTTTCTTTGTCTAATATGTTCTCCTATTTATTTGTATTGTAGTCCTGTAATATTATGTTGTCATCTCAATGTTATATTTAACTTTGCCATTAAAGTGCGAGGTTTGGCATGCCACAAAACCAGGTTCAACCCACCACTTTTATTCCCCTTTAAAAGTGTCCTGTACCAAGTCAGGAAGATGGCCATTGTTATATTATTGTTCGTTTATGTGTGTGTTGCATTTTAACATTGAGTCGTTTGTGTTTTCTCTTATTTTTGAGATATTGAGATAAGAAGTGGCACGGTACTAGTCTATCCGTGTTATATTTGTTATTCTCGTGGTTTTTTGTCTGATGCTTGGTCCGTTTCTGTGTGTGTTACGTTTCGGTGTTATGTCGTTGTTCTCCTCTTATATTTAATATGTTTCACTCGGTTTTAGTTTGTTATCCCGATTTTGTTTTTTGTCCATGGATTTATGAGTTTTGAACAGCGGTATACTACTGTTGCCTTTATTTACAGCTTTTACATTAATGCTAGCAAGACAAATCTTTGTTTGGCTTGCTTGCTTTGTTTGTATCAATGTTTGCTCAAGCATGACAATTAAGATAGGCGGGGCTTCAGCTTCTATACATCATACTTAATTTTACTGGGCGTTATGTTTGAGGTTATGGACACTAAATTTTTTTAACATCACAGGATATCAAATATAAAGCGCAATCGCGTAGAAATGGAAGCCAAAAAATTGCATTGTTTTTTCGAAGATATGCATTTTCATCATCCAACTTTAAAGACTATCATCAAGTACTTTTAGTAAAACAAAATAGCTATTCGAACACACCTACTCTGATTTTGTGATTCATTACATAGGTATTTCATTTGACCCATATATTTCATCTTTTAGTACTGTGATTTTTTTATGTTATAAAGTCAACCTGTAGCTTTGCTACATAAAAATGATAGAATCTGAAGCGAGATGATGTATCAAATGTTCTTGCTTTGTACATTTTCAAGACAAAATATTCATCTCAAACACACCCTTACATAAGAAGGTGCACTCGATTTCTCTTTTTGATACAATCGTTACCAATTTTTTTTTTCTTGAGTCACGTAATGGAAGGGCAGATAACCATGTCGTCGACTTGATATCTAATTGATCTGCTTAACTTTGTAAAAGATAAATTGAAAACTTATGCAATTTTTTGTTTTTTTTACAACAAAACACTTCGTATTTGAGAAGAAAATTGTTATTTTATTTGTTTTTCTATTAACTTTTAAATTTTTTTTTACTATAGTAAAAAGCATTACAGAAAGCATTTATCGCCTTCTCTATAAACAAAGAATAATCAGTTTGAAGGTTTACAAGCAAAAATTAATCCAAAGTGCGCAATATTCAATTACAATTGACATAATAAATAAAAGGGATGAATTTAGTCATTTACCCCCTACTTAATTATCCCTTTTATTAGAAAATCGAGTGCACCTTCTTATATTAGGGTGTGTTTGAGATGAATATTTTGTCTTGAAAACGTACAAAGCAAGAATATTTGATACATCATCTCGCTTCAGATTCTATCATTTTATATAGCAGGTTGCCTTTATAACATAAAAAAATCACAGTACTAGAAACTGAAATATAATGGTCAAATTTAATACCTAAAATTTAGTGTCCTTAACCTCAAACATAACGTCCAATAAAATTTAAGTATGATGTATACAAGCTGAAGCTCCGCCTATCTTTATTGCCATGCTTGAGCAAACATTGATACAAGCAAAGCAAGCAAGCTAAACAAAGATTTGTCTTGCTAGCATTAATGTAAAAGCTGTAATATAATGTACTTTACAAATCTACTAAAAAATTAGTTTGAACAGAAATATAGTAATTATTCAATGAAAAATAAATTTAATTCGAGAAAGTTATTGGTTATTTCCTTTTGAACAGAAATTTAGTATAAATTAAAAAGTATTTTCATCAAAAACTTAATTCTAGGAAAAGAGCTTTAACTGAACAAGCTAAAATTTTGAAAATCGAACCCGACATGTAACTTTTCATAATAAAACAACACTGTATCAATATCCTCAAGCATGAAGAAAAAAAGTCTGGAAAACTGATTTGCTGGACTGACAGACAGATGACTGCAAACCTAAAGTCCACTTCGACTACGTCAGTAGGTGACTAACAAGCATTCTGTGTGTGTTGCATGCTAATACATAGTCCCCAACCGTTTAAAATTCATTGTATTAAAATAAAATTCTATCATGCTTTATAACTAGTCAAGGTGTAAACTAAATTACAAATTCCAAGTCATTATCTTCAAGCATAAAGAAAAAGAGTGGATTTACTACACTGACAGACAGAAGGACAGAGTGTAAAACTAAAGTTCCCTTCCACTTCGTTGGTAGGGGATTAATGGAATAGAATATTATATATAAGAATATCCAGTCAGAAGTTAAATGCTATGAGTTCAGCATTAACCCCTGTTCTCAACACATTTTATGTGTGTCCCTAAATAACTGCCAAGAAGTCCTTGTCTGCCATCATTTTTTATACCTTGGTTTTTCATCTGTTTGTGACCTCTGAAAAAAATAATAAATAGACTTGGAATTATATATTCATATAACTAAATGGAAATTTGTAATATTTGATTTGTTTCTTTTGAAATATGGTTTTTAATTGCTCATTTTTTTTATTATCCTATTTGGATATTTGAAAGAATATCTCAATTTCAGAATAATTTGGCTAGTTCTGACATATTTGTTCAACAAATATTTTGCTATAAGAGTGAAAATTTGTAGCTCCAACATTGAAAACTTTCACTTAACAGTGGTTTCATTTGGCAGGTCAAAATTTTTAAGGCCAGAACATTCAAACGTCAAGCAACAATCACTTTTAATTGTGACGTCAAATTTTTAAAAGTGTGATTTCAAAGTTTATCAGAACTTGTATGATTTTACATAATGGCAGACAAATTTGCATACAAGAGTTAATATGTCTATTCTACATATATCTTCTCCACTTCAGACTTTTTCAAAACTGAATGTATTGGGGGTAGGAAGGCACTTCTTATTTTACCCCACCATGCATACATTTTAAATTAGATATTTCATTAAAATGTTCAAGCAATCTTTCTTAAATAACCACCACCAATCAAATTTTGCATACAATTAATTCTGGAAAAACCCTTACATAAAGATCTGTCTATCATTTTATTAAAACAAAAATCGGATAAATATTTTTATATTTGTCCTTAAAGAGTCATACCAGCTGTACCTTATGAATGTTTTGAATAAAATTTCAGTTAAAAATATTTACCCAAGTTGTCCATTGGTTAAGACAATTCTTCTTCCAGACTGAAATAAGAACAGACAATACAATTAATAGGTGTGTACACTTTACTTAAAATGATCATGCCTACAGATCTGCATACTTTTTTGGCAGTGGTTATTTTCTGTCTTAATTGCAGGACTCTGATCATGAAATTAATCAAAATGCTTGTGAGCAGTAAATAGTCCAGATGGCATTAATTTTACAGTGGGAACTTATAAATCTAAAATTTGGATTTAGACAGAACATTTGTGAACAAAAAGTAATTTTGAGTTTCTGTATAAATTATTTCCTTCTTTCATTTCAGAACTACTGTATATCTTTTGGTTTTCAATTCTAGTGTTTATATTTCATCATCATAGATGTATTTTGTCTGTCCCCAGTTTTATGGCATCCATTGTTTTTCAATATTGTTTTTGTCAGTGAGATACGATTTTACTCGAATTTACACATTATTGGCAGGGTTCGACATTACCGTTTGTCCGATTGTCCGGGACAAGTGGAAATAGGTGTCGGGCAAATAGATTCATCATACTACTTGTCCGATGGGACAAGTGAAAAAATCGATGTCAGATGTTAATAGATCAAATTCAAGACTTATACATTCCTAAAAATATGAATGATTGTTTTATTGATCATACAAAATGAAATAAATATTCATTGATTGAACCAGAGACATATAAACTTGTATATTATGTCTCTGATTGAACGTATTTGAACATGCTGGCAGCCATTGACCAGGGGAAAATAAGTAAGGGGAAGGAAACCAAATGTAAATGTTTCTTCTTAGTATAAGCCTCTTGAATTAGGAGCACCTCCATATGCATGATATGGAGTTTTACCTTAACTTTAAAATTTTAAATTAAAGTTTGTATCAATTGATTTTGCTTTAAGGCATAACATTAAATTAAAAAAAGGTATTATTTAATAAGATCTATATGTTAAAATAATAAGTTAAGATGGAAAAATAAGATAAAATCTAAAAAGGCAGATTTTTTACTAAAATGTTTTATACATGTACTTCATGATCATATATCATGCAAATAAGCCTTCAGTCTGAAATAATAAAATGAATTTTGATGTAGTATTCATATATCATAACAAAATGCTCCCTTTATTGATCTTTATTAGGTACAATCAAAGGGCAAGTGTTATTATTGCATATAACATGTATCATCAATATGGAGAATTTTCAATTATAAATTCGGACAAGTGAGTTATGAGTTCGGACAAGTTGATTTTCTTGCAACTTGTCTGAAGGGACAAGTGAGAAAAAATGATAATGTAGAGGCCCGATTGGTTGGTGATTTTCGATATAAAACTAGCACTTGAACAAAATGAACATCACTGTCATAAATAATAACGATGAAAACAAATTTTGAGATTGTTTGGAAATTTTGGTTAAAAAGGTCTGCAAAGTTAATTTATATTTCCCTTCCAATTGAAGGTCTGTCGGGCAGTAGTAACCAAAACGAAGGTCCGATTGCAAAAGTGAAAGGTGGCAGACCTCGGACCACCGCTAACTTTGACAACATCATAACATTATATGAACCCCAAAAAGATTTTGCGGTCATATAAAAACACATGTTTTTCAAAAATGTATTGTAATGCTTTCCTTTTTTGTTTTTACCTTTACTGAGCCTTTATCACTGTCACTGTCTGAACCTTTGGTCCGGGATTGCCCACCCATTCTACTTGAAGGCAAGGAATTAAGAAATTCTTCTTGGTCCTGATTAAAATATAATACATTAACTTATATTATTATCTATTTCTTTCCAACTTAAATTAAGACAATGAAACATAACACAAGTCTAGTGACATTTTCCTTTCAGCACACAACCTCTGTCTCTGTAGCACGGTGCCACCTGGCAATAAGGATAAATAAAGACTGACCAATATGATTTCACCACCTATTGTATAAGTGAGGCTAAACAGGCATTCCTCAGGACTTATCCTGTCAGTTGTATTTTCATAATCAGGCAAAATTTTCATGTTTGTACAGATACCCAATTTTCCATGACAAATTCAAATTTCCTTGCAGTTTACATATAAATAGGAAATTGACTAAGTACTGTAAAATATTTCAAAAGTTATAAGTGGGTATATAGTGATAAATTTTACATGTTGTTTATTTTGTTTGATAAATAAAATAAATGGGGAATGATGCCCCCGCTTGCATACAACATTATAACTCCAGAACAGTAAAAGTTTTTAAGAAATCAGAGTTTTCCTCTCTTGTATATTATAGGAAAAAGCATATTCTTTCATATCAGATACAAAAAAATCTGTGTTGTTAGAGCTACTTTAGCAACTTTTAGCAGGACTTTTTCTTAATAATTGCATAAATACCTGTTTTTCGTTCCTTCTCCTTTGTCTGTCCTCGTCTGACATAGCAATAGCAACTTTAAGGGTATGTTCTCTCAATTCAAATTTATTCAACTGACGTATAGCATCTTCTGCTTCAGCCAAATTAGACATGGTCACAAACCTTTCGAAAAAAAGTTTTAAAATTGTGAGTAAATTTCTATAATGTATGTGTTTGCATTATAGAAGATAGAACTACACCTAATTTACATCATTGATTGTATATTATTATTAACCATTGTTAAGGATGCTTTAAACCAATGCATGTTTTTTACATATTGAAAATATTAGCCATGATGTTCGATTCAGCAACAGTGAATCACAAAAGTTGGGCAGAACTCTTAAGATATGTTTATATATAAACTACCATTTAACAATGTTCACAGATACAAACTAACATTTATATGAATCAGTACATATGTCACAGGGACCCAATTATTTGCCCCATTGAAATGCATTGTAAATAATAGTAAATAAAGGGGGTACTGTTTTATTAATAATTTTGATAGCCACCTTGACTCTTCTGGTTCATGTTTGGCATTTGTTTTGAAGTGTCTAAGTACAACCTCAGTGCCTCATGACCGGCATTCCAGTTTTTTGTTTCGATTGACAACAGGGTTGGTCTACTTTCGGGGGAGGATGAAGGATAGAATTGAGGCAATATACTCTATGTTCTGACACCAGATTACATTTAAATCAATCCAAATTTTGACAGAAATTCAAACTAGAAAGCCTACCCTTTCAAATAAATCAATGAAGGAATATTAGATAAATAAAGACAAGGAGGATATTTTTCTTGTTCTTATTCAATACACATTTCCGGAAGCACTGCATACTTGAACTACATGCCCGTGAGAGCTGGTGTTGCTCACCAGTATTTAATGTTGTTTTTTTATATCATGTATATAAGGTTAAAAATCAAAATTAATAGTAATTCATTCTAAATATTATATATATATATATACAAAGGCTGTCAAAATAAAAAAAAAAAAAAATTTATTTGAGGATGAACCAATCCCTTTTAATACCTTGTCCTTTGCTGTCAAAACGCTAATCATATAAACTTACCCAAAGGTGCTCTTTAAGTCAGTTCGTTTAGATACCATCATCTTTGCATGTAATACGTTACCAGCTCTACTAAACAAGTTTGATAGACCATCCTATAAAATTGATAGCAAAATAGGCAAGTGATTCTTAAATTTCAGAATCAATAACATAAGATTAATAAAGAAAATTCTTAGGACAGGATTTCATGAAATAACAATTTTCAGTCAAAATTGCTGAACCTTTCAAATGCATTCCATAGGCCAGACTTTTTTTATCTGTTTAACGAGATCCGCTGACTCCACCTTTCCTGATTTCAGAATTAAAAAAAAGTAGTGATTCATACTTTTATTTTTATTTTTCCCGTTGACTGTTACAAAATCCTCTGAATAAAAAAAAAAACTGTCGTCTATGGTACTTCAAGGCATTCAGGATATATTCTCTTCAAAAAAGCTGGGAATATTACAGAAGATCATACATCTAATCATTCGAACTTTCTGCAAAACCAGTTATAACTTCATCAGAATTATTCATATTGTGAGTTAGAGCCGATAGACTAATCTATAATTCTGATATAATTTGTCACAAAATTATTGCATTACAGTGTAAAATTCTTTTTCGAATAAAGCAGGTGTGATTTTTTTTATTTGCATTTTTGGTCCAAAACAAATGCACTACGAAATAACTGTGTTCAAGGATAATATATCTTTGCATTTTTCAGACAAAAGTAGCAAACATCAAACAAAATCAGTAATTTTATTTTTTACAACCTAAAGTAGTCCAAAATACTAACATCCGACAGTTCTTTAGGTATTCCTGTAATATACAATTGGACTCCTTCTCTGCAAAATTAAATGATAGATAAGGTTTAACAAGTGTGCACAAACTGAAATGCCTTGCCTGCTTAACTGACTATTTATTTTATATTGAAAGTCTTAAAGATAAAAGTTCAACCAAAGGCATCACAAAAACTCAGGTCAAATAAATGCTGTCAGACAGACATATACACCTTACAAATTTTTTTATACAAAAAATATATTTGACCTTATGCTTACGATAACTGTATAAAATACGCCACAGGGTGCAGCTTGATACAAATGCAGAGTTCAAACCCTGAACAGTTGGGGCAAGTGTGGACACAACATTCAAGCTTGATACAGCTCTGAATTTGGATTGTGATTCAATATTTGACTAAGAATAGGTTTCTGACACAGAATGAATGTGGTCTAGGAACTTTAAATTTAAAAGTGGAAATTTACCTTTTATGGTCCAATATCAACAAGAGGCTGTCACAACGATAGCAAACCGGATTTATTAACATTTATTTGTGTCCTGGCAAAATCACAAGAACCATTACTGATGATTGGTGAATGTGAAAATCGTCAATATCAAATTTGACCTCCATTTTGTCATCAGTATCAACATATTAAAATTTGAAAAGCTTAGATTGAATGGTTCGTGAGTAAATGCAACAACATGAATGGAAACACCATTTTACGATCTTTCAAGAACCATAACTCCTGAACGGTAAAAGTCAAAATCGTCATTATTGAACTTGACCTCTATTTTGTCATCAGTAACAACATATTAAAATTTGAAAAGCTTTGGTTGAATGGTTCATGAGAAAATGCACGGACACGACTGGAAACACCATTTTTCAATCTTTCAAGAACCATAACTCCTGACAATCAAAATTGGATGCGTCTAAATTTCAGTTGAGTCGAACTAAATTTACGGTACCAAGGTTAGAAAGAGAGGCTGTCACAACGAAAGCAAACCGGATTTATTAACATTTATTTGTGTCCTGGCAATATCACAAGAACCATTACTGATGATTGGTGAAAGTGAAAATTGTCAATATCAAATTTGACCTCTATTTTGTCATCAGTATCAACATATCAAAATTTGAAAAGCTTAGATTGAATGGTTCGTGAGTAAATGCAACAACGTGAATGGAAACACCATTTTACAATCTTTCAAGAACCATAACTCCTGAACGGTATAAGTCAAAATCGTCATTCTTGAACTTGACCTCCATTTAGTCATCAGTAACAACATATTAAAATTTGGGAAGCTTTGGTTGAATGGTTCATGAGAAAATACACGGACACAACTGGAAACGCCATTTTTCAATCTTTTAAGAACCATTACTCCTGAACGGTAAAAGTCAAAATCGTCATTATTGAACTTGACCTCTATTTTGTCATCAGTATCAACATATTAAAATTTGAAAAGCTTTGGTTGAATGGTTCATGAGAAAATGCACGGACACGACTAGAAACGCCATTTTTCAATCTTTTAAGAACCATAACTCCTGAACGGTAAAAGTCAAAATCGTCATTATTGAACTTGACCTCCATTTTGTCACCAGTAACAACATATTAAAATTTGGGAAGTTTGGGTTGAATGGTTCATGAGAAAATGCACGGACACGACTAGAAATGCCATTTTTCAATCTTTTAAGAACCATAACTCCTGAACGGTAAAAGTCAAAATCGTCAATATTGAACTTGACCTCCATTTTGTCACCAGTAACAACATATTAAAATTTGGGAAGCTTTGGTAGAACAGTTCATGCATAAATGCACGGACACGACTGGAAACGCCATTTTTCAATCTTTAAAGAACCATAACTCCTGAACGGTAAAAGTCAAAATCGCCATTATTGTACTTGACCTTCATTTAGTTGTCAGTAACAACATATTAAAATTTTAAAAGCTTTGGTTGAACGGTTTATGAGTTAATGCACGGACAACATTTGATTGCCGCCCGCCCGACCGAGCATCCCCAAATCAATAACCAACATTTTTGTCACAAAAATCTGGTTAAAAATCTAAATACATGGTAAGATTCAGCATATCAAACAGCCCAAATAATTCATTTTTTGTTGAAATCAAACAACGTTTGATTTGGGACCCTGATTTGAACCAACTTGATAACTGGGACCATAATCAAGAAATTGCTTCACCACGAGCAGGTGGATACTACCGAAATCCTGTGATCGCAATGCAATACACATGGTTCTATCATTGAAATAAAATTTAATTGTACACGTTTTAAAACACATGCTCAATATTCATGTTTCTTTGTTGATTGTTTACTATAAGGTGACAATTGGTAAACTACAGCTTCAAAATAAGACAATTAAGTAGCTACCAAATTTTCACATCATGACAGACAGAGAAAAAAAAAGACGTTTATAAGATATGTTTGTGTTAAAAAAGATAAAATTGTGCACAGGAGACTAAGTTTATGATATATACATGCATTGGTTCAAGAATTGGATACACTTTATTTTCACCAGTCACACATATGACTTTAAATACATCATAAAAGTCTTAAATAGATAATTTAAAATTAGTGTAAGGGAGGTAATACATCATTGTACTATTTTGTTTTGGATTACCTCCCTTACACTGCTTTAAAATTGTCCATTAACCAGGACACCCTTGTTTTTCAACCTTTTTTTGCCCATAATTCCTAAAATGTTTGAGCCATAATCCCCAAAGCTGATCCTAACCATCCCTTTATTGTATGGAAACTTGTGGTAATATTTCAGAGAGATCGCTACACTTAAACACAAGTCTGGAAACTCGAAAAATGCCTTTTATGGCCTTTTTTGGCTCCAAATTCTTCAACTAATGGGACCATTATCCCTATAATCAATCCCAACCTTCCTTTTGTGGTTATAAACCTTGTTTTTAAATTTCATAGATATTTTTAACTTATACTTAAGTTATTGTTCGAAACCAACTGTCTTCGGACGACAATGACGACTTGATATTATAGACCACAAAGTGTTTTTGCGGTTGTAGAAAAACCAGACTCCAACTCTGTTATTACTGTCATACTTCTTATCCTGGTTCTTTCTGATGTTTCTTCCTGGTCCTCTGTCATATGAGTTGAACTTTTTGTCATCAAAGTCATCTCTTCTTGGATCCCATGAATCCATGTTCAAAGCTAAAAAAAACAAAGATTGAGTTTATGATTAAGGACCTAACACATATGTTTTCACTTGATGTCTGTTCCCTTTCTATAATGTTAACTTTGTATCATGTATATATTTGTACAGGCATAAATTTAGAGGTGCTAGGCTTCAGAGCAATTTTAGTGTTTGTTTTTTTATTATTGTACTACAGTTAACTCTCGTTGTCTCGAACTCGGTTGACTCAAAATTTTGGATGAGTCAAAATTTTCACATGGTCCCGAACTTTATTCCAAACAAAAGTATGCAATTCAACTCCTGACAATCAAAATTGGATGCGTCTTAATATCAGTTGAGTCAAACTAAATTTACGGTCCTAAGGTTTAGCACAAGAGGCTGTCACAACGAAAGCAAACCGGATTTATTAACATTTATTTGTGTCCTGGCAATATCACAAGAACCATTACTGATGATTGGTGAAAGTGAAAATTGTCAATATCAAATTTGACCTCTATTTTGTCATCAGTATCAACATATTAAAATTTGAAAAGCTTAGATTGAATGGTTCGTGAGTAAATGCAACAACGTGAATGGAAACACCATTTTACAATCTTTCAAGAACCATAACTCCTGAACGGTATAAGTCAAAATTGTCATTATTGAACTTGACCTCTATTTTATCATCAGTAACAACATATAAAAAAGCTTTGGTTGAATGGTTCATGAGAAAATGCACGGACACGACTGGAAATACCATTTTTCAATCTTTCAAGAACCATAACTCCTGAAGGGTAAAAGTCAAAATCGTCATTCTTAAACTTGACCTCCATTTTGTCATCAGTAACAACATATTAAAATTTGGGAAGCTTTGGTAGAACAGTTCATGCGTAAATGCACGGACACGACTGGAAAAACCATTTTACGATCTTTCAAGAACCATAACTACTGAACGGTAAAAGTCAAAATCGTCATTATTGAACTTGACCTCCATTTTGTCACCAGTAACAACATATTAAAATTTGGGAAGCTTTGGTAGAACAGTTCATGCGTAAATGCACGGACACGACTGGAAACGCCATTTTTCAATCTTTCAAGAACCATAACTCCTGAACGGTAAAAGTCAAAATCGCCATTATTGAACTTGACCTTCATTTAGTTGTCAGTAACAACATAATAAATTTTAAAAGCTTTGGTTGAACGGTTCATAAGTGAATGCACGGACAACATTTGATTTCCGCCCGCCTGCCGAGCATCCCCAAATCAATAACCGACATTTTTGTCACAAAAATCCGGTTAAAAAGCAATCAAATTCATTTTTTATCTCGAACTAATACCTATATGTCAAAACATGACCTGCACAACACACAAGAAATCAACTACCACAAAACCCAAAGTTTGGACGAGTACTTTGAAACACATCATAAAAAATGTTAGGAAAAAAGGGCCTTCTAGACGAGATCACTTATAAGCATTAGGGTTTTGTGGCAGTTGATTTCTTGTGTGTTATGCAGGTTTTCTCACTGTAGATCTGGAATCTGACACAGTCACAGATCTGTTCTCATTTGAATCTGAGGTGTTTATGTTCGATTCTAAGTCCTTATTCAAGCCAACTTCTTTTTTTTTAATCTTTTTTCCTTTTTTTCTTCTGTTTCTCTGCCACTGCCTTTTTTTTCTTTATATTGCTTATCAAATTTGGAATTCAAAGTTCTTCTTACTTTAAGCCTTTTTTTGTTAGCTTCGTTTTATAGGTTTTTATTTGATTGTCCAACTTCCTCTGATCATGTTAAAATTTCAGATTCAGCCAGTATTTACAGGTTCGCTCTTTCCAAGTCTCCTTCTTTGATTTATTTCTTCTAGAGAATTTTGCCTGACTTATGTCAGCAAGTCTAGTGGATGTTTTAAGGAATGAAAGTTTTACCAAAATTTGTTTCTATTTACTAGCTGTCTTTCAATTATCTGTCCTAAAACTAAAGCTAATTTTCATATTTTTCTTAAATTGTTAAATTCATGTCAGGAGTGTGACAAATTACATCTGAATGGTTAATCCTTGAAACATCTTTAAATATACCATTTTAAATCAAAATAATTGTTCTATTTTGTACAAAATTTATTTCCTCACTTTCCTATATGATATTATAGTTGTACACACTTATTTCCTTTGATAAATTTGCATTACTGTGCACAAAAAATAGAAAAATGACTAATTAAAACTGATTGTGCCAAAACAATCATGATAAATAACACATTTAAGAGGTAAATGATATGAATATTACTTGGTTTTAACATTTCTAACACAAAGAAACTTGTGGAACTTAATCTTGTGAAATTATGAATTGACAGAAAATGCTTTAAAAAAGCGTCACACTCCTGACATATATAATGCACTCCCACATCTATGATATAAACATATCACAGTGGTAATAATATTTTTTCTTCTCTTTGGAATAGCCACTTCTGAAAAACAAAAAGAAAAAGAAAACATTTAAGTCCTTTGTGTTCTTTGGTAGATGTTTAAAGACAGTTGTCACACTCCTGACATTTTTGGAGTACCTCTCTTCGTTTTTTTATAAATGGTCCTATAAAGAAAGTCCTGTTCTATGGGAAAAGATACCAGAAATTGAAAACAATGATATAGCAATGTGTTTAGTGATTTTTTTGTGAAAGTTTAAAGCATTTTTCAATCTTTATAAAATATGTCAGGAATGTGACAAAATACTGAAAATAGAAGGCTTTTTCTACATACAATTACATTAAAACAGTACAATGAAATGACATTTTGTTTTTTGCAAATGATCACAAAAACTCAGGGCTTTCAAAGTTTACTATTGTAACTGAAATATATTAAGATTCTTTTTATTTTCAAAAACTTCAATCACTAGTTACTATTATTTTTTTTCAAATTAAACTATTCAATTTGATTGTTATTATATGATTTAGCAGAAAAGATGGAAATTTTGATTTTAAAATTGTGTTAAATGATATGTTCAGATATTGATCCACTCAGGGTTTCTCCTAGTATATTTTTTCCCCCACCTCTTTGCAAAAACAATTTATTTTTAGCAACGTTATTGTTTTTTTTCGCAAAGTATAAACAAATGTATTTTCAATTAACTTTTTTCTTCTTTCAACATCCCCCCCCCAAAAAAAAAAAATAAAATATAAAATGAGTTTGCCCCATTGTTGTCTGCGACTATTCTCTTATAATTAGGCCACACCAATATTTGGGGTGAGCGAGCAATTTGAAAATTTTAATAAAAAAATATTTAATTTGCAACTTTTTAAGGCGAAGCTTGAAAAGTAATGGCGAGTGATTATCATTTTTTATTGTAAACATAAAATAGTAGTATTTGACTTGATTAAAACTTGATTTATCACTTTGAACTTTGACATTTCTTCAATTTCTGAAGTATTTTTTCCATGTTCACCAAGAAATAATTAAATCTGGTCTATGTATGTGTGACTGACAATGAGACAATTCTTCAACCAAGTCATAATCAGTTTGAGGGCAACCCCTTAATGTTATAAACATGATAAATATCCCTTTTACATGTTTTATGAGGGATCAATATAAGTTATAACATATTTGTTTGTACAAAGGGGCTCATATTTTCTCAAAGAACTATATCTCTATCTGGTATTAAATGGTCAAAACATGTCCAAGAATTTTGTAATATTCCTGGACTTTAACCATGTTAAATTAACACATTTACTTTAACAGTTTAAAGTATTATTCAAAATAAGTGAACCCCTCTTTTAGAAAAAGTTGTTTAAATTATGATGTACATGTAAGTAAGTAAGTAAGTAAGTAAGTAATTATTTATTATAGTGACATGTGTATCACAACATACATTTATACAATTATATACATAGCAATTTTATATTTACACCCGGCCCATTGGACCTTTATGTCACTTTAAACAATATGATATCGTATCCGAAAACGTAAAAATTTACAAAATAAAAATACAGAATTAGAAGAAAAGTTATTTTTTTCTATGAATAAAAGCCGAATTTTCAAATTTTGCAGTTTGAATTTGACAGTTTTTTAATAAATGGATAAGTTTTTCGTTATTGTCACTAAAATTGTCTAATGCGGCCATAGGTAGAAACCTTTGTCTAAGTTTGTCATAACATGGACAGTTTAAAATAAAATGTTTTTCATCTTCGATCTCTTGCTTTTCACACAGTACACATATTCGTTCTGGTAGCGCTTCGTTACGGAACCTTCCAGTCTCAATGCGTATAGAAAGAATCCCACATCTTAATTGGGAAAGAGCCGATCGTTCTTGTTTAGACAGATTAGATGTGATATACTGTTCTAGTTCGTAATTTTCTTTGAAGGTCACAAATGTTCGTAGTTTCAGTGATAAAGCAGATTTGTATTTCCATTCACTTTCAGTATAACATAAAAGTTTTTCTTTAGCTTCTTGTATGTCCACTATTTGTTTTGTTTCATAGAGGTTACTTAAACCAAGTTTATTAAAGATGTCCATAACTTGTGTGCACCATAATCCATTATTCTTATACTCCCACTCGAAAACTTTTTTCGTGAGTCTCTCGTCGTCCATAAGAATGAGACGGTTCCATAGGCGGACCATATCTAACCAATGTCTTTGCGTTGGTGGTAACCAGCCAAGTTCACTGTTTAATGCTATAGTAGGTGCAAACCGATGTAAACCACAGAAATATCGTACTGCTCTGTTTTGTATCATATCAATGCCATGATAAGTATTATAGCCCCAAACACCAGAGCAATAATCTAAAACAGGGCTGACACAGAAGTTAAACACAGTTTCAAAGGTTTTAAATCCAATTTCCTTGTATGAATTGAACTTTTGAAATAGCAGCACCAAGTGCTCTACCACCAGCTTTGGCAAATGCATCCGCTGCAGCAGTATACTTAAGTTTCTCGCTAAAAATAACGCCAAGGTACTTGTACTGCTCAACGATTTGTAGTTGTTCATTTCCAATTTTGAATGTTGAACTGGTCCGTGGAATTCGACCTTTCCGGAAGTGCATAACACTTGATTTTGCACTATTTACGTTTAATCTCCATTTCTCACACCATTTATTAAGTACGTCAAGAACAACTTGCATATCGCGTTCATTTTCAGTCACTAAAGCAATATCATCGGCATACAACAATATACTGATTTTTTCGTTTTCTACCGGGATACCCTTGTTTAGATTTTTAATCTCAACAGCTAAGTCATTAATAAAGATTGAAAAAAGCGTTGGCGAAAGGTTGTCTCCCTGTCGGACACCATTTACACAAGGGAACCAGTTCGTTTGGAATCCGTTTACACGCACACAAGACTCAGTGTTAACATATAAACTGGATATAGCATTGTACATGAAACCATCTATTCCATTCAATCTAAGTTTGTACTGCAACAAGTTGCGATCAACGAAGTCAAATGCTTTCTGCAAATCAACGAAAGTTACAAAGGATGACTTCCAATTTTGAATCATACTGTTTAATGTAAAGACATGGTCCAAACATGATCGATCTTTTCGAAATCCGTTCTGTTCGTCAACAATTGAATCATTTTCTTCTAAAAAGTTTTGCAATCTGTTGTTTAACACCGAACTATAACACTTAGCTAGTACAGAAAGCAGACTAATACCACTGTAGTTTAATGGAACTCTCTGATCTAATTGTGTACCTTTTGGAATATGAATTATAGCCTTTCCCCATACTGAAGGTACTTTTCCAGTTTCGAAACATAATTGAAATAGCTTATGTAACACAGATATAACACTATTATTCTTCAAAACTTCATAATGCAAAAGGTCAATGCCTGGCAATTTTCCGTCTTTAGAATAAAAAACAACCTTCCTCACTTCTTCGATCAAAATCGTTCCATTTAATTTTCCGTTTGGTTCAAAAAGAGGGTCTAGCATATTGTCCTCTAGTAACTGTTTATGTTGCATAGCATGTGCGTAAAATGTATCATCAGATGTCGTATTAACTTTTTTATACAAATTCGAGAAATCATATTCCCATTTCTGTAAAACTTCCGATCTATCACACGTTATATTACCACCGCCTATATCACACTCCATAGGTATATCTTTCTTCCTTTTCGGGCCCAATTTGTTCAACTCATCCCAGAACTTTCGTGGATTATCTGTAGAGACTTTTTCAATGTCAAGCGCCAAATTCGATTTGTACTTTCTCTCTAAGAAACGTAAACGATTATCAAATGTTTTTTGAGAAGTCGAGAATTCTGTCCTAGCTTTTCGTCGAGCACCATGTCCGTTGGTTTTAAGAAACGCCTTTTCTTTGTCTCTCATATTCTTCCATAATTGAGAAAGTTCGTCATTCCAGAAGGGTTTATCATTACGAAATTTTCTCCGTGTTCGTTTTGAACAATCAGTGAACGGTACTTTATCTTCCATTTCACGAAAAACTGTGTCACAAAAAGCTGCATATATACTATCTATTTCGCCTTGTTCTTCTTTACAAATTTCGATTGTTCTAATAAGTTCATTTATCGTTTGTTTGATAATGTCGGAACACATAAAATCCGCAGGAATACTACGCAGTTTGAAATGTTTTCGGTTCTGATCTGTCTTCACATCGTTATTTATATCCACTTTGTTTCCGTTACCCAAATCTGAATTTAAATTGTATCTATAATGATAGTCAAAAACTAAAAATGCGTGATCAGGAATTTTACATCGAGTGTCTATGAGATTTTGAATTCCCTCGGAACCAACAATTTCACCACACGGTACAATCTTAAAGTCTTTACAACTGCCAATGATATCATGTGGAACGCATATATAATCGACAACAGATTTGCCTCTTGGTGAAATTGACGTGTACTGATTTAATTTTTCACCAAAACGACCATTCAAAACGCAGAATTTACTGTCAGTTAAAAACTCTACAAATACTTGTCCGTGTTTATTGCAGACAGAGTCTATAGTGGTCCCTTCACAAATATTATCAAATTCAAAATTGAAGTCATTCAAATGGCCAATTCGAGAGTTAAAGTCGCCTAATAAAAAGATGGCATCCATATTGCAATGCAAGTAAATTTGAGCCAGAATATGAGAGAAAAAGGTTTCAGCGTCTCTACCCCATGGTGAATTTTCAGGGGGCAGATAACAAGAAAATACAACGAAACACAAGTCTGTTTGTCTATGACGAAGTTCTTATCCCAATATACAAATGTACCATCGATAGATTTGTCAATCACACGTACGTGAAAAAAGTTTAAAACTGTACATTTAACAAAAAAGCCAACACCTCCAGAACCTTTTGGCGCCTTCCTATGTACAGAATGTCTGTTAAAACCAAACCATTCATATCCTTGATTTCGTAATTCCAACTTATCATTATCCTTTAAGTGTGTTTTGTTAACGCTAACAACATCAGCACCAATACTTTTGAGCAATGCGATTCGTAATACTTCATTGTTACTTGTCCAACCGCCTACATTGATATGTCCAAATTTTAAAACATCTTCAACAGACCGGGAAGTATCCTAATCATGACCATTTTCTTCTTGATTATTCTCCTGACTTGAATCTTCATTTTTCTTAACTAATCTTCCGTTCGCTGTCATGCGATATTGCGCACCTTGCGGCAGTTCCTTTAGAAGAGTGCGCGTATTTAGTTCCATCATTCTCTCTACATATGATTTGCTACTTCGTAAATACACACTACGATAATCAGTCGATTGTCTGAGCTTATCATGCATATGTTTTTCTCTAAGAATTCGTTTTTTGATCTCGACGCTACGGAAGCAAATTTTTACAAATCCAGGTTTATCGGATCTTTTACTTCTCAATCGGTAGGTAGAAATTATATCTTCATCGGAGTACTTTTGTGTATTGTCGGATTGACTATCATGATTTGCTTGATTGACAATAGAAGTATTTCCCGTTAAGCCACCCGAGGCGATTGACGACTCCATCGTATCAAGTCTTGTCGCAATACCGTGAACAACGTCTGATAACTGTTCAATCTTTGATTGTTGACTGCCAATTTCTAAATCGATATCAACTTTTAATGCCTTCATTTTACTGTCAATACTTGAAGTTAAATCGGTACGCATTTTATCCAGTTTACTTTCGAACATTTTTTGCATAGAGGCCTGTCCTCTTTTCAAATCTCCCATAGAATCTATCAACATTTTTAGTTGATTTTTTATTTCGGGGTCGCTTTCTGCATTTGACGCCATTTTAACAGTTTTCCCTTCAGGTTTGGGTGTCTCACCATCCGAAGTTTGAGGCCTTTTCTCACCTTTTTTGGCTTCTAGGGTTGACATTAATCACATTATATCATGAAATACACATTTAAATCCATTTAGGTCCATATAAGCTAATCCAAATCAGTTTTTCCAATAAAAATTTCTGACATAGAAAAAGAACGTCTTTACACTGACGCATGCGTAAAGTAATTGTCAAGCTATAAAGGACCCCAAAATTATTAGCGTACACAATTCGAACAGGAAAACCAATAATCTAATTTATATATCCAAATGGGAAAATATCAATGACAACATCAACAAAAGATAATCAAAACTGCTGAACGACAGGCCCCTAAATCAATCAGGACAGGTGCATAAACATGCAGCAGCTATGGATAGTTTTGTTTCGCCAGCATACAATATAATTGCAGTTGTAGGCAATCCTTCAAAAGTTCTTTGTACTTTATTCTAACAACGAACATTTTTTTTTATAGGGAATATTAATAAGGGGGAAAGAAACCAATTTTTTGTTCTTTACAGGTATCTCGCTGTTATAAATTTATATCGAAGCACCGTCCACTTTGGATAAATAGGTTTCATGCTGAAACAAATTTTCTCACAGATATTTACAGTGTGGTGGGGTGCTTTTATGTTTAAAATCGTTATATACAAGTTAGACTGTGATTTTAAAAACAAATGTTGATATCTTTATATATTTACAACAAAAATAACGGTGCGGGAAATGGACATGATTCCATTTCCGGATGCGGGAAGCAGAAATATAAAAAAAAATTAAAAAATCTGTTTTGAAAAAAAATAGGAGCAGGTGGGTCCGTCAAACAAGGAATCAAATTGGAGTGGCCTTAACCATAACTTTTCATCTCCATTGTCATGAATGTAGTACACTGAAAAGTTACTTTGCTTTCTTTAACTTGAACAGGAGAAAATGAATTATATTTGAAACAAATTTCCTAAAAACAGGGGTCCACCTACCTTTGAAAATAAAAAAGATAAAAGTCCAGGATAATAACAAAATTCTTGGACATGTTTTGACCATATAATACCAGATAGATGAATATATATAGTTCTTTGGGAAGTGTTTTTTTTCCCCCAATAATATAAATATGTGCCCTTTTGTACTAAGAAGTGGATTAAAACAATTGTTTTATCACTTAAAATTGATCCTCCCTCATAAAAGGTATAGTTATTATTTACATTGAAGGGTTAACCTCTGACATTTGTGTGGTTGTTCCCAACCTGTTGAATATCTTCATAACAACAGTTTTCTTTTCCAGACCATCGTAAATGAAAAAGTGGATTAGTAAAACTATGATTGAAACATGTACGTCGCCAAAACGACTTTAAAGTAACCTCTCAAATCAGTTATCATTATCAAAGGAAAAAGTCGGAGATTTTTCTTACTTTTGATTATTTTTCGGAGTATTTTCAGGTAAAGTAAGGTAAATTCTGAGAAACCCGAAACAAAATAAATGAACAAGATGGATGAAATAAAATTGTAAGATATATTTCTTTTGCCAATGATGAATTTTAATTGCCACAATATAAAATATATTTATGATAGCATGTGCTTATATTTGTACTTAAAATATCACTGAAGATGAATTCCATTTTGTTTTACAATGTGAATGCTATAGACTTAACCCTTTCACCGATTGCTGCCCAGACAGAAGCTACTCTGAGACGATGGCGTCCCTGGCTACTATTACTCAAGTGGGAAATCTTCAAAATAAATGTTAATAAAAACTTGTTTGTAGTTATTTGTGTATTTATTTCATTCACTAACACCATGTTCACAGTTTTGTTCATGTTTTGATATTTTTTCTTCATAAAATATACAAATTTTCCCCATTCTTTAGTTTGGAGTCCTCAAAATTCTGCTTTTTAACCCAAAACGGCAAAATTTTGTAAAAATTATGAGGCTGTACAAATTCCGCACATTGACAGATGTCCATTCCAAGTGTTTTGTTCATATAACGACGTTTTATGTCAAAAAAGTATACTAGTTTGGCTTGAATTCTTCCATATTCTTTCAAAAAAAATGTTCCCTCATTTTAAATTCTCGTAAATTCCTTAAATTTCATCTGATTTTGACACGGTTTTTAACAAACGGAAGCGCCATGTTTACACTTTCATCCAGGTATTCATTAAAGAAAGATAACTCATGTTTGCACTGTTTTGAGCGGGAAATATAAAAGAGGTATTCCGATCCCGGTAAAACGGGACTCGTCAGCTGTCTGAAGCATGAATCCCGGTAAACCGGAACTCATCGGTGAAAGGGTTAAGGAGACAGTTTATTAAACCTTATTATTATAGACGTCCATCGTCATTCAAATAAGTGCAACTTCTCAGCACTGAAAATGTATAAGATTTGTGTAATTTCTGTAAATTTTTGTTTAATGCACTTAATCATAGGACCAAACTGTTATTGGTCAATACTTGATATCTATTTGCTTCTCTGATGTATTACATGCATGCATGTCATGTTGTGTTATAGAAATGTATTTGTATTTATTACACTGATAAGCATAACGTGCTTAAAGTAACAAAGAATTAATTGATATTAGTTAAAAAAATCCAGCTAATTCCAAGTGGTTTGATGCTCAACTCACAACAAAACAATTCCTTTGTTCCACAATTCATACATTTGTCATACATTGATTATCAATTATGAGATGACGATAAGATGAGTTAATCACTTAGTCACTAGGGCATTTATAAATTCAATAAATAGAAATTTTCAATGGGAGTGAACATAAATCAGCTATGTGGTGCTGGGGCAGCTATTTTAATATCAAACAGCACAGAACATGTAGAGTTAACCCAGCCAGTTTCCAATAGAGGATCTATTCTATTAGGGGAATTAGTAGCTATCAAGCTAGTAATAGATTTTCTTATAATTCCAAACAACAGAAAAAACCCTGAATCCATCCAAATTTTCTCAGACAGCCAATCAGCAATTGGAATTTTAACTTCAAATTGGAAATCAGATAATTATGGCAAAACTATTCATGATATTAAAATTGGTATATTGGCACTTAAATCTGAAGGAATCATTGTTTCCATTGAATGGACCCCTGGACACGCTGACATACAAGGTAATGAACTAGCAGACCAACTACAAATGTAGCTAAAAAAGCAGCACAGGAAGCAGAAAAAATACAAAGCATTCCAATATTTACAAAGCAAGATATACAAAAAGGAGCAAAAGACAGTGTTATGGTAAAATGGCAAAACCGATGGGACACCAGTGATAAAGGAAGATGATATTATGCCTTTCAACAAAATGTAAAAAATACACTTCCAAACGACAACCCGTCAACTGAAATATATAGAATAACTACTAGTCTAAGAACAGGATATTGCAATTTAAACTTTTAGAAATCAATAATATGCCCAGCACTCATCGACAAATGCAGCTGTGGACAAGTAGAAACAGTTGACCATTACCTACTGGATTGTGAAAATTATGAGGAGGCTAGAGAAAAACTACGCTCAGCACTCTACTTCATAACAGCAAAACTAACACTTGAATCTGAAGTATTGTTAGCAACAACAGAAAATGATAATTACAAACATCACATAGAAGATATTCAACATTTGTTAGGGGTCTTTATTAAAAATACTGGAAGGTTCACAAAATAGATAGTTAAGGTTTTATAAGGGTTAATTATTTATTCAATTTTAATTTAATTTGTTTTGGTAATTAATTATTTAATTATTTATTTAGTTATATATTTTTTTCTGCAGTGCCACATCATAAATACAAATGTACCAATGAGTTTTATACAAAAGTGACGTAAATTTACCAGTGTGATTCAAATTACAGAGAGATTATAGTGTCAAGTTGACACTTCTAAAGACTAAAGACTCCTAACAAAAAATTTAAATGTTTTTGAGTTCTAGAAACAACAAGCCAAGTCTTAATTTTTCCTTGTTTCTGACTTGAGCCCAACCTGTTTATAGTACGAAAACACATCACATGATGAGGATATATAAAAAAGAAGATGTGGTATGATTGCCAATGAGAGAACTGTCCACCAGAGACCATAGACCAAAATAACACCAAAAAAAAACTCGAACTACAGGTCCCTCCCTGTACAGCCTTCAACAAAAGCCCATACTGCATAGTCAGCTATAAATGGCCCCGAAATGACAATGTAAAGCAATTTAAAAGAGAAAACTATGTCATATTCGAACTATTCCTGCGTATTTACAATTGTTGAAAAAATATGTTATTGCTTTGAATTGACTGGAAAAGAAATCTTGCTTGGTTTGTATGAGGGGAAACATTTGGCTTGAAATAAAATCCCCCCTTTTTCTCCCATCTCCCCGCAAAACTGAAAGTCAAATGGTCCATGCTTTACAAAAATGGCCATTCTTTCCCGCCATATATAATTATTAGGAAACCGAAAGATTATAACTTTCCTTTTCACTTTCAGTTAGGTTATCTTGTTCAAGTTATTGACATATTATTGTCATATAACATTTGTTTGTAAACGGCTATAACCTATCATTACCTCATCTATTACAACTCTTCACTAAACAAATTTCAAAATTTTTACTATTGCAATTGAACCAGATGGGAATGGAAGCACATGCAACTTTGTTGATGCAAATTGTTGATGAGGAAAACGTTTGAATGGGAGGAAGTGTCAATATACTCTTCAAGCGTAAAACAGAGTGAGAACACTTTTATTTCTTACGATAAAGCCAATTATTATCGAATGTCCCCGAAATTTTATGGAAAACACCAAAAGAGTTCCGATAAGGGCACCTGTCTGTTGATTTTGACGCGTTGAGCTTGATTTATAAAATAGATACAGAATAGATCAAACAGTTTTTAAGCCAGTTATTAATGAAATAAACAATTAAAATGTGTCTATGATTTCATAAAGTATGTGTGTATTTTATATGTATCGACTACTATTGTATTGCTTAGCAACACGTAAACTTTACAACTGTTTTTAAGCGTATGAATATGTGAAAAATGAAAATAACAGAAGAAATAAAATGTTAATAACCGAAAAAAATGATGGTTCTAGTCACAATCGTTGTATATACTTGTTTTTTTTTGTGAATAAATAGAAAATTAAATAAAAATAAAAAGATTTTACAGGCAATGTTTCTAAGAACTATTTCATCAACCTAATTTTCATCATGGCGGCCAGTGCCAAAATGTCGTTCAACTATTACCAAAATGGAAAATATGGAACTCTACCTGCAAATCCACAGAAGGATGTGGAGGTTACAAATGACATGCATCTCAAGATGTCTAAGAAAATTGCTCAGCTCACAAAGGTTCCTCACATTTGTACTTACCTTTAAAACACAACTTCGTTAAAAAGGGGGGGGGGATTTTTTACTATACTCTGTTGACAGTGATACTGTTGGCTTTTTTCAAAACTACCTCTACCCTTTTTTTTTTGGGAAAATATGCGTTATTTTCAACAAATTGGGAAATTTAGAATAAACCATGAATTTGACTGAAACTTCAATTTACAGACCCCTGAGTCAAACCCTGCTTTGAAATAAGACCCCTTTTTGTCAGTGATGATACATAAATAGAACCTCAAATCTGCCCATATAGTCATTTTAGGCATGACAAATGTATAAATGAGTGTTTTTCAGTTTGTAATCATGCACAATTACTACTGAGACTGCACTGTTTGGGGAAAAAGTTGTCTTTTTGGGAATAATTTTTAGCCATTTTTTTTTCAAATTGGGATTCTTCTCCAGGGGAAAAAGCCTTTATTCTCCACTAATTTAAGGCAAACAATATCACTGGTTGACACCCCAAAATTTTCGTACGGGTGTGGAAAGTAAACCCTACATTGATTTTCGTACAAGTGTGTTTAATAATCCCCACATTGATTTTCGTACAAGTGTGTCTCGTAAACTCCACATTTACAGAAAAGTGCCTGTGGGTTGACATTATTTTTTGAAAATTCTACATGTATCGTCTCGTATTGTATTTTCGACCGTCTTACGTTTTCGACCTTACTCTACTTTCACTTCCCGTATGCTGTGCATGCCCGCATGAAGTCATATTAGGCTGTTATACTTAGAAACAATAGCAAATGATATCACGTGTGGTAAAGTTTTTCCAAATACAGTTATAATAATTAAGTATTTATGATTTTATATTTGATATCACATTTTTGTACTCTTCCACTAATACCAGTTTTACATTCCCAAAGAAACGATCTAAAATTATCAATTTCTTTAAAAATATGGCAGAGGTCTTTTTGCATGCAAAGTTAACTTCAAGGTCATTAGGTCACATGACTGTCATATGGTTAGATGTAATACTTACAGATAATTTGCATACGGAAATATGCATGCTCCTTACAGCTTTTACCGAAAAATAAAATATCAGTTTATTTTTATTCACAGAAAAAACAGCCTGTCTGTGGAAATTACAGAAATACTCACCAACCTCACTTCACAATGCATTAACTAAAGTATTTAACAAAAACATGAATATATACAAGTCCATACAAGGCTTCCCATGTGCCTCATTTTGAAATGTGTACAACTTGTCCAAAAAAGATATCAAAATAATATTTAATATCTTATAGTCGTATATGTAACCATTAAATTCATTAAGTCATAAGCTTGATCGCCTCTATCACTTTCAGGGCTCGCACTACTTCAGAATTGTAGGGAGAAGTGACTTCTCTTTTTGAAACTGATAGGGAAAAGTGGTGAGATTTGAAAGAGAAGCGGTCATCTGTGCGGTGCGTTACAATGTTTGGATTTTACTGTAGTATAAACGGTCATTTGTAAAAAATGTTCTTTTTATATTGTTCAATTTTTATCTGAGTATTCAATTAAAGTAACATTTCAAATTAAAAGTTGTTTAAATTTTACTAAGGGCCTTGTGAGAAACGGCCAACTAAATATCAAGCACTAAAAAAAAAATTTTTTTTTAGGAAGGTAAAGAAAATTTTATAAAATAACAATTACAATTTAATTAAAAACTAGCTTGTGTATGAAATTCAGTGTTTCTCATCAAAAGATATATAAAGGTAAGCTGGGCCATAATATATTGACATTAGTGTTATAGGCTAAGAGTTAAGCAACTTTACAATAGTTTACAACAATCTATTAAATTATAGGGAATGATATACACCAATCAATGATGAGTTTATTTAGATGTAACCAAAATCTTTTAATGCGTGTGGAATGCGTAATTTTCCCTTTTGGGATCAATATTCTTCTGTCAGCTGTTCCATCCGTGCGTCCGTAGTAATTTTTGTAAAAATACGGATTTCGGTCATAGCTGGTCCGTTTCCGATCCGTAGTTTAGAAATCGGTCAATGGCGGACGCTTGCAAGAAAATTTACAAAAATAAACGATGTTTGACAAGTTATTTGGAAAGGATCATGACGTTTTTTATGCAATAAATGGATTGAAAATTTACTGGAGGCAACTGTTATCACGTTTAAATGAAGTAACAAACTTATTTTGCAGCCGAAAGTTAGGTTGATGTACGTTTTTGAGTAACAAGCACCGGAACTTTCGGAAGTGCACAAAGTGATAAAAAGTTGTATTTTTATTAAATAACTTGCTACACACTGCAAAAACAATGCTTCATCCTCTTTTCATAAGATAATGAATCGATTATGTCTGAATTTCTTTAATTCTCAATAAAAAGTTGATGTTTTAATCAACTTGGTAAAAATTGAAAATGTCCGATGACGGAAGCGACTGAAAGCGAGTATCGTAAACAACAGGGTGACTTGTCTTCGCTTTTGGGGGTCGGGGAAAGCGAAGTGACGGTCGGGAAAGCGACTTCTTCACCCAAGTCGCTAACTTTGGTATCAAATTTATAACCAATTCCGGATTTGTACGACATGTCATTTCCGACTTTAGACCTGTTTCTTAGACAGGTTGAAAACACAAGACGCTTGTTTTTGTCAAATAAGGAGCCATCGATCCAACGAATTCAAATAAAAAAATAAATTAAAGAGCGAAATGTATTTTAGATACAATAATTTTATGCACAAGTATACTAGTGACTCTCAAAATATTAGGCATGCCTATGTTCAAACATATAAAAGAGAAATTCAGAAAAATATGTTAGTAGGTCGAAAATACAATACATGAGGATACCTACCTCAGTACCTGGATTATTGCGGCGATTATTAAGTTGATAAATTCTATAGCCACCTCACCTGCTAATTAACTTGATTTAAAAACACTAATGGTTTAACTATGAGCTGTATGCATGAATTATAGAGTGAATATTTTTAATTTTCCTGTACTTGTATACAAATTATAGTTATCTTGTACCATTGTAGAGGGGGGATAGTCATGATCCCAAATTCCGGGGCTTAAAAACATGAAATCCTGAGGTCCTGAATTTAAATAAATAATAATCCTGGATCCCGAAAGTCGAAAAAGAGGATTCCTGGAGTAAATCCTGAAATCATGAGCTTAAAAACACCTGATCCCGGAGTCCCAATAAAGGTCCTATCCCCCCTCATTATAAGACTCATACCAATGTCAAAAGGTACTACTAAAACAAACTCGCACCAATGCAAACTTGTACCACTCATTACTAGTACCACAGTGAATTCATACCATTGTAAACTCGTCCCAACTTAATTTAAATGGTGTCCCAACTTAATTTCATGCATTCAAATGGTGTACATGTTAATAAGGAATTATATATACCAAGTTTGACTCTTTTCATGGCACTCATATATCAGCTGTTTATTTTAAGTGTCTATATTTAACCAAGCAGTGTTGTCTGTTATAGGTTTTTTCCCCGTAATTTTTCCGGCGAAAGTGTGCATGTGACATGGTTGTCAACAAAGGAAAACATGTGTTCAGCCAATTTGTTTGATATCTGGATTATACATACATGTAAACTGCTTTTAATAAGTAATTTGGATATATATGTCCATTCCATTTAAGGGGTTTCAATTTTTTTTCTTCAAAATTTTTGAAAAAGATTTTGAAGATCTTGACATTTGTTCTGTGTTAGAAACCTATATTATGTCAAAAATTTGGTTACAGTCCAAATTCAGACAAGCTTGAATATTGTGTCCAAATTTGCCCCAACTGTTCATGGTTCAACCTCTGCAGTCATATCAGGCTTTGCTCAGCGAAACATTTTATTTTCTGAGATGAGGATTGAAAATTAAATTGGTCCACCCAGCCTACCAAAGGTTTATTTCTGTTTTATTAGTTTTTCAAACAAGGTTTCTCTGTAAAAGTATTAACTATATATTTTCTTAATTAAAGAAACATGCTAAGAATTCATTCCATCACAGATGTCTGATGAAGAGCTAATCATTTTGTTTTTGTTTTTATTTTTAATTTTAAAATTTTAAAATTCAGTACTTGGAAGTTACTGTTTTGTTTTTAGAACTATTTAACATCTTGATTCATTGCTGATGTTGGTGATGAGGCTGTATTATAGTTTTATAATAGCAGTTCCTGGTTTTCCCAGTAATTTAATATAAAAAAGGTGTTTTAGGTACATGTACATTGTAAATGTTTGATTGAAAAAGGGCAAAACATGTATAGTTATATCAAACAATGGTTTTTGTTGTGTTTGCCATCAATTTCCTTCGAAATCTCTGTATTATGTATGGGATATGATTTTTTCCATTCATGTATCAACTATTTGATAACTTTCAATAATAATGAACTGATTCAACTTTTATTAAAAAAAATATTGGGAAAGGCCAAGGGTCTGAAAGATGGACAAGCCTGTCTGTCCTACAAATGAAATAAGAATGGCACTTATATTTTTACAGTATTATGAACCTTCAATTACATGTAACATTCAATAACTTTTTTCTAGGTCATTTATGCCCTTAACACCAAGAATGACGAACATGACGGTGCAATTCAGAGTCTTAAAGACCAACACGAAGAAGAAATGCAAAAAATTTTGGTTGAAACAAAAGATAAAATTATGGTTTTCAAACGGAAACTGGATGAGGATAGTGACTACAGAAGGAAAATCACTCATCTAGAGAACACAATTTTCGAACATGAAAAGCACAAAAAAGATTCCATGCAACAATTTGAATCATTTAAAAGTCAAGCTGACGACAGAGAGATGAAATTAAAGAAAGAAAATTCAGAAAAAATGCTATCAGTATCGCATGATGTTTTATTGGCAAAGAAAGACTTTGAAGACCAATTAGCTAAATTTGATGCATGGAAAAAAAAGGTTGACTCAGAAAAAGAGAAAAGTTTACAAGACTTGAAAAATGCACATGAAAAAGAAATGGAGGATGTAAGACAGTTTCATCGGGGTCAAAACAGTGATTGGTTAAATGAGGTGGCAAAGGTCGAAAACAAATACAAAAGTGAAGTTGAGGAATTAAATTCAAAAATTGAACAGTTAAACACAGACAAAAGCAAATCATCAGAAGACTATGAACAAAAATTGAGCAAAGCTCAGGCATTTTATGAAAAGGAATTAGCCGCTATTAAAAATTCTAAAGACATGAATCAAGAACAATTATCAGCTGCGCTACGAGAAGAACAAGAGCGATTGAAAAAGGAATTTGCAGTACAACAAAATGAAATGAAAAAAAGAATTGACAGTTTAGTTGAACAATTATCTTTAAGTGAAGATGAAACAGAAAAATATAAAAAGCAACTTGCAGATTTAGAATCAAGTTTAAATGATAAGGATGAAAATTCTTCTGCATTGCAACAACAGGTTTGTAAACATGAGAAATAAAATAAAAGCCATATTTTTAGCTCACCTGGCCCAAAGGGCCAAGTGAGCTTTTCCCATCACTTTGATCCGTCGTCTGTCGTCCGTCGTCGTTGTTAACTTTTGCAAAAATCTTCTCCTCTGAAACTACTGGGCCAAATTGAACCAAACTTGGCCACAATCATTATTAGGGTATCTAGTTTAAAAAATGTGTGGCGTGACCCGGCCAACCAACCAAGATGGCCGCCACGGCTAAAAATAGAACATGGGGGTAAAATGCAGTTTTTGGCTTATAACTCAAAAACCAAAGCATTTAGAGGAAATCTGACATGGGGTAAAAATGTTTATCAGGTCAAGATCTATCTGCCCTGAAATTTTCAGATGAATTGGTCAACCCGTTGTTGGGTTGCTGCCCCTGAATTGGTAAATTTTGAGGAAATTTTGCTGTTTTTGGTTATTATCTTGAATATTGTTATAGTTAGAGATAAACTGTAAACAGCAATTATGTTTAGCAAAGTAAGATTTACAAATAAGTCAACATGACTGAAATGGTCAGTTGACCCCTTTAGGAGTTATTGCCCTTTATAGTCAATTTTTAACCATTTTTTCGTAAATCTTAGTTATCTTTTACAAAAATCTTCTCCTCTGAAACTACTGGGCCAAATTCAATCAAACTTGGCCACAATTATTATTGGGGTATCTAGTTTAAAAAGTGTGTCCGGTGACCCAGTCCACCAACCAAGATGGCCGCCACGGCCAAAAATAGAACATAGGGGTAAAATGCAGTTTTTGGCTTATAATTCAAAAACCAAAACATTTAGAGCAAATCTGACATGGGGTTAAAAATTTTATCAGATCAAGATCTATCTGCCCTCTAATTTTCAGATGAATCTGGCAACCCATTGTTAGGTTGCTGCCCCTGAATCGGTAATTTTAAGGAAATTTTGCTGTTTTTGGTTATTATCTCGAATATTATTATAGATAGAGATAAACTGTAAACAGCAATTATGTTCAGCAAAGTAAGATTTACAAATAAGTCAATATGACTGAAATGGTCAATTGACCCCCTAAGGAGTTATTGTCCTTTATAGTCAATTTTTAACAATTTTCATCAAATTTGTAAATTTTTATTAACATTTTCCACTGAAACTACTGGGCCAAGTTCATTATAGATAGAGACAGGGTTTCCGCTGGCGGTCGCCATTTTTGCAACTTGCGAAAAAATAATAATTGTGGCGATTAAAATTCGTCATTGGCGAATGAATTTGGCGAAAGAAATATATAATACGATTTATTTTCAGCCATCTTGGTTGTTTACTTTTTTTCGGGTTTCTCTGACTTTACCGAACAGACAATCCTCGGAATTCACCTTGAACTCGTTAAGATTTTGAAAGAAAATCAATAATCAGCTGATTGCATTCATAGCTATCGACATCAAAGGACTAATTAATAAAGGTGTTGATTGTATGATATAATAAAATGATATGGTTAAATGGCTTCTGTCACATGTCACAAAAGGGATTTATTAACCACTTTGCGACGCACGTGTTTGAAGCAAAATATTTACGCTTTCTCTCCTTCTTTTAATGATAGTCCAGAAAAGACAATTGTTGTTATGACGAAAAATGTTCAAAAACAAAAGGGGTCTCTGATTTCAAACTTTATCATTTAACTTTCATATAGATTATTAATTTGAGTGGGTACTTCAAAGTCGTTTCAGTGACACACGTGTTTCAAGCATTTAGTTTTACCTTTTTACGATGGTCTAGAAAAGAAAACTGTCGTTATGAAGAAATCTAATCAAAAGGTTGACATGAGAGTAACCCTTCAATGTAATGACTACACCTTACACGAGGGATCAATTGCTAGTGATTAGATGCTTCTTATTTAGGGGGACGCTGGAAAAAAAAGAACATTTTAAAAGAAAAATATATTTTGTGTTATTTGGCGAAAAAAATAATAAAGTGGCGAAAAATATATTGTTTTGGCGAAAGAGGTGGCGAAAAAAATAATTGATCCAGGGGAAACCCTGGATAGAGATAAATGTAAGCAGCAAAACTGTTTAGTAAAGTAAGATTTACAAACACATCACCATCACCAAAACACAATTTTGTCATGAATCCATCTGTCCCTTTGTTTAATATTCACATAGACCAAGGTGAGCGACACAGGCTCTTTAGAGCCTCTAGTTTTATTTTTTTTACTTTTTATCTATGGTTCTTTAAGTCAACATAAATGTACTGTATAAAATTATAAATGCACATGTACATTTTTCTAACCTACATGTATCATGTGTGGTATATAAATTCAGTTACAGTGTAGCAATTTCAGTACAATTCTTGGGGTCATGGGTATGTTATTACTATGTTATTTCTGATCAGACATTTGTACTTTCTTTTCACCTCTAACCTCCACCTGGATCTTAATTTATATAAAAAAAGAAGTGAACATAATAGAATACATCTGTCAGTAATGTTATATACATATAGTACATTCCGTGACATGGTCTGAAAAATGTTGCAGGTTTATATCCATCATTCAAATGCTTAATCAATATAGGGTTATATTTATGAATGTCAACTAAGGATGTAATGATACAAACATCAATGAAACAGTAACTCAACATGCTCAACAACCGCAAAAAAAACAAAAGACTCTTCACTGTGATTTTCTATTTAAAGTCATTTACATATAGGAAAATCCTGCCTACCTTGAAAATGTGAGAATTTTGAGCCATTAATTATGTTAAGTTGTTTACTTGAAATGTGATCTGACACAACCACAATGACACATTAAAATGTGTACATGTACTTGATTTTGCTAGACAATTATACTTGAGCATGTACATGACACAAAGGTCAGGCTATAAAGCTAATATACATGTATATAGCATGCACTATTCCCTTAGCCATTGAAAATGTAAAGATGTTGATTTTACACATGCGTAAGTCTGTTCTAAAAAAAATATTCATACATGTGTACATGTATATTTGGATTATCGGGGGGAATGCAGGCTTTGGCAGAAATTGTAACCAGATCAAACAAATAGTTTTAAATGTGTTCATGTACATGTTCATGTATACTTCATCAAATTTATTATTACTTCAATGTGTTTTAGCTGAAAGATGCCAAACAGAAAGCTTCAGAAGCAATGACAAAGTTAAAAGAATTAGAATCAGATTTAATGGTAACTAAAGAAAGATGTCAAGAACAAGCCAAAGACCTACTCACCAAATCTGGTAGGTTTTCTAAAGCTTAAAATGGGAATCACAATCTGGCTAGCACACTAAATTACTGCTTATGACATGTTTTTCTGGATTTTTGTGGGCCATTCTGTACCGTTAGCTACATACTAGTCTGTTGCCCCAGATTAGTCAAACATCGGACTACTTGTAGTACAAGTATTTGCAAAATTTGTTTTAGACACATAAAAAGAACTTGTAGTTGGAAAACATATGTTTTTAATATATAATACAGTACATGTAAGTCATGCGCCCTGAAGGTCTTTTCTGTTGTTCAAGATGACCATTCCAGGCTATGAAATGCTGGAACAGAGAAGCCATAAAGCAAAACAACATTATAATAATTATAAAGTCTTGTAAATATATTAATTTTAAAATGTAGAAATTGACGTTTCTGAATGTAAAATAATAGTTTCTGGCCAGTAAGAAATGTTTGGGAACACTAATTAATTTGAATCTTCTCAATGTTATGCCTCCACCACATAAAATTCAATTTTCAGGTAAAAAACACATCCACCACCTTTGAACATTGGGAACACATATAGGAGATTGCAATTGTTCTTGAGATATTCTTCTGCATGCCTTAACACAACTGTTTTCTGTACGCGTGCATAGATAAAAATGTGTTTTACTCGCATATATATTCAACAGAATCAACACAGTCATCCTCTGTAAAAATTATCCTAAATCCAAATCTGCAATTGAGGCCAAACAGCTTTCAGTTTATGTCATGATTGGCAAATATGAGCCTTGTCCAGAATGACTAGATCTCAATCCAGTGTTCATGTTAATAACTTTATTTGTATGATGTCAGGGAAAATATAATTTTCAGATTGATAATTTATTAATATTCAAAAATTTTTTTTTATATGTAGGTCAAATTGGTGAATTAGAAGGTACAAATATTCAGAAAACATCAAAGATTGCAGATTTACAGAAGGAAATAAGTCGTTTAAAGGACAGACTTTCATGGCTAGAATCAGAGAGAAAAACACTTGAAAGTGAAAAAGATTCATTGTCAGAAGAAAAGTTGTCACAACTAAGATCTCTTGAACAGGTTAATATTAATGTTTGTAATGAAATAGTTATTTTAATAAACACTTAATCATGTTAATGGAAATATCCAATAAAAAAAATTGATGCATGGTGGGGTCAAATAAAAAGTGCCTCAAGTCACCCCACTTCCCCCTCTAATACATTTATTTTTTGGAACAGCCCATGGTAATAACCTCACTGAATTTCTAAATTTACAGTATTAAGAAAATACATTATTGAATATAAACAAGTAGACACGTGCTAAAGTAAATGTCTTGAATACCATAATGGCTTTCGTTGTTATATCTTTTGGTCAACAAGCTTTTTCATTTTCTGTTTTATAGAACTAGAAACAATACAAGAACATATTTTATTAGTTATTAAGGACCCAACAAGGGGCATATATATAGTGCATACACGATAAGGAAAACAAAATTGATTAGCATAGATACTTAAATACACAGTCACAATACAATTAGACTGTAATAAAACCCTTAAACTTTTGTTTTAAGTAAAAGCCATATCAATAAGTGTTGTTTCTGTATAAGATAATCAGTAACTATATTAAATTATTAATTGACAAAGGGAAACAACTGTCAGATAAAGGTCTTCATATTTATGCCCCACCTACGATAGTAGAGGGGCATTATGTTTTCTGGTCTGTGCGTCCGTTCGTCCGTCTGTCTGTCCGTTCTTTTGTCCATCTGTCTGTTCGTTCGTCTGTCTGTCCCGCTTCAGGTTCAAGTTTTTGGTCAAGGTAGTTTTTGATGAAGCTGAAGTCTAATCAACTTGAAACTTAGTACACATGCTCCTTTTGATATGATCTTTCTAATTTTAAAGCCAAATTAGACTTTTGACCCCAATTTCAGGGTCCACTGAACATAGAAAATGAAAGTGTAAGTTTCAGGTTAAAGTTTTTGGTCAAGGTAGTTTTTGATGATGTTGAAGTCCAATCAACTTTAAACTTATTACACATGTTACCTATGGTATGATCTTTCTAATTTTAATGCCACATTAGATTTTTTACCCAATTTCATGGTCCATTGAACGTGGAAAATTATAGTGCGAGTGGGGCATCCGTGCACTTTTTTTAATTTTGTTGAATACTGTTACAAAATTGATTTATAAATTTTAATATAATAAATATGAACATTGAATTTTTCAGTCATTAGAGGATCTGTCTGTAGAAAAGGAGACATTAGTCACCCGTTATGAAAAAGAAATACAGACACTGGTAGAAAAATCTGAAAAACAGATCAAAGAACTGGCAGAGAAACATGCAAGAGAAATGTTAGATCTGAAAAAGTCAACGGAGACCGAAATGTCTCACCAAAAACAAAAGTCAGAGAATTACTTGTCAGAATGTAAACAGGTAATTGTTTAACAAACAAAATGTTTTGGAAGACTCAAACAAAATGTTGACAAATTATTTCTCTGTTGTTGAGGTTTTTGAGGAGGTTTTACTTTTTAAGAACAACATGCCCTGCAGAATACGATAAACCAAGCTGGCCATTCAGTTTTTACAAGGTTGATTTTAATATTTGAGAAATTTAAGTTGGACATAAAGAAATTTGCATAGCCTGCTCCTTGGAAAATTTTTGCAACTTCTGTTTTGTTTATTATTCCTTCATTTGGTGCTTTTGACTTTCCATTATTTGGTATTAAGCTTCACAAATAAATAAATTTTCAAAAAATGCATATTCATGGTATATCTTATAAGCTTTGATATAAATTGCAAATGCCTCAGGGGTCTAATGGCAGCATGCTTATTCAATTGCAAAATTTTGTGGTAAATCTGAGACAAGTCACATCAAAGACAATAAATTGGTATTTTCTGCTTCCTCAGCAAGTACATGACATTTAGGAGTCAGATCAAATACTGGGTAGCTCATAGTCAGAATAGTGTGTCAAGGTAGGGTGACATGTTTTCCTGAGGACCTTAACTTGTGAACTTGTGAACTCTCTAAAGTTTTAAAGCTGTTAGTGAAACCCTGATAAAGATTGCTAATAACTTGTACAGGTTAATCGCCACACCTGACAGGGGAACATTTGACCACAATTGACGATTTTACGTTTAAGCAAATGCTGATGAAAATTTAGGTTAAATAATAAATTTAAAACCGAATTACGAAGTAAATTGTATGCAATCAACACCCCATTTTTCAACAGGTATTAAATAAGACCTAAAACATAACATAATTTCATGCCAAATAATAGGAGTTAAATAATTATCGAAATCACTTTTACAAGTTTTAAAGTAAATACATGACTACTAACTGCAACTTGATAATCTGAAGAAATTTGATATCATAATTCCGATTAAAATTCAAGAAGAGAAAATTGTATATTGCATCTTTTTTTCATATGAAAAATGCAATTTGAATTCATTAAAACCATTACAGTTGTAAATGTTTGCCCTCCAAATCTGTTACAAAACGGGTACAAAACTTCTTGTTGTTGATGCGGCAAATTCTCTTAACTTGTTCATGACTTTTGAATTTGACTGTAAAAACAATGAAACCCAGATTTTCAAGTACTGAACAATTACCATTATAGCTAAAAAATAACCTGAGACCTGAAGGACAGCTTGTGGTCATTCTTGACTAAGGGGCAGTCATGCAAGCTTGGCATGGAAATTGTTATAAATGACAATTACTGAAAAAATTGATTATTCTATAATGTAATAAATATAATAAGCAATATCTAAATTAGTCTTTTCACCATTCCTTACATAGAAATGGAGGAATAAAATACTTTCTATCACAACACACCTTAGACGTATGGTTTTATCAGATGAATGTTCTCACATCGTTAAATTTTCATCTATGGAGATCCCTGAATTTATGTGATAGAAAAATATATATGAAAATTTATTCCATGCTTTGTTGAAAAGGTCACAATACTTGTTTAACCCCGCTGCATTTTTCACCTTTCCAAAGTCAGGAGCTTCTGACCCTAGTTGGTCTTGTATGTTTCTTAATTTTAGTTCATTTTTTGCTCACCTGGCCTAAAAGGCCAAGTGAGCTTTTCTCATCACTTGGCGTCCGTCGTCCATCGTCGTTAACTTTTACAAAAAATCTTCTCCTCTGAAACTATTGGGCCAAATTAGACCAAACTTGGCTACAATCATCATTGGTGTAACTCGTTTTAAAAATGTGTGGCGTGACCTGGCCAACCAACCAAGATGGCCGCCATGGCTAAAAATAGAGCATAGGGGTAAAATGCAGTTTTTGGCCTATAACTTAAAAACCAAAGCATTTAGAGCAAATCTGACAGGGGGTAAAATTGTTTATCATGTCAAGATCTATCTGCCCTGAAATTTTCAGATGAAACCGACAACCGGTTAATGGGTTGCTGCCCCAGAATTGGTAATTTTAAGGAAATTTTGCTGTTTTTGGTTATTATCTTGAATATTATTATAGATAGAGATAACCTGTAACAGCAATACTGTTCAGCAAAGTAAGATTTACAAATAAGTCAACATGACCAAATGGTCAGTTGACCCCTTTAGAAGTTATTGCCCTTTATAGTCAATTTTTAACCATTTTTCGTAAATCTTAGTTATCTTTTACAAAAATCTTCTCCTCTGAAACTACTGGGCCAAATAAAAACCAAACTTAGCTACAATCATCATCTGGGTATCTAGTTTAAAAAAATGTGTGGCATGACCCGCCAACCCAACCAAGATGGCCGCCATGGCTAAAAATAAAACATAGGGGTAAAATGCAGTTTTTGGCTTATAACTCAAAAACTAAAGCATTTAGAGCAAATCCGACAGGGGTAAAATTGTATATCATGTGAAGATCTATATGCCCTGAAATTTTCAGATGAAACCGACAACCCGTTGTTGGGTTGCTGCCCCTGAATTGGTAATTTTAAGGATATTTTGCTGTTTTTGGTTATTATCTTGAATATTTTTATAGAAAGAGATAAACTGTAATCAGCAATAATGTTCGGCAAAGTAAGATTTACAAATCAGTCAACATGACCAAAATGGTCAACTGACCCCCTAAGGAGTAATTGTCCTTTATAGTTAATTTTTAACAATTTTCATTAAAATTAGTAAATTTTTACTTACATTTTCTTTTGAAACTACTGGACCAGTTTTATATTCACATAGACCAAGGTGAGCGACACAGGCTCTTTAGAGCCTCTAGTTATGTTTTGGAGTTTGGTGTGATGTTCATTTTCATTGAACTTGTACACATTTTGTTTAGGGGCCAGATGAAGCCGCCTCTGGATACAGGATTTTCTGGCTGTGTTGAAGACCCATTTGGGGGCCCTCAGCTGTTTTCTGCTCTTTGGTCGAGTTATTGTCTCTTTGACACAATCCTCATTTCCATTCTTAATTTTATCATACTCAATTTTTAAAAAGTTACTTTAATCATGCAGAGATGTAATAAAAAAGTTAACATGGTCGTAAGTGAATTTAATTGGGGTAATGAACTATGGTATCAGTAGATTTTTTACAAAATCTGTTAAGAAAAAATTTTGTAACTTTCAAATATTTTATTGGCTTTTTTTACTATTTTCAGCAATTGATGAAGAAATACACAGATGACACCACACATCTGATATCTGAAAAAGATAAACTGAAAGATGAATATGAGAGAATAAAATCAGAATTAACAGTTAGATTAGAAAATTCTGAAAAAGAGGTAGGACTTACAATCTTAGTGTTCAAATGAAAGTAACGCATCTTTTAAGTTACTAGACATCCTTATAAGAAGTTAACTAGTAGCAGATTCTTTTTTGTTAAGTGAAAGCTATATTTTAACAACTGAACTAACGGCTCCAATCTAAAAAAGAATAAAGTTGTTATTAGGAATTTGTTATTTGTTTTGGCTTTACTTCATATTTACAGTATTTGATGTACAACTGAAAATCATTAGAATAGTCTTGCAATGAGGTTTTACACTCAAAATTAACTAACAAACAAAAACTACAGTACCCTCTTTCATTAAAATCAGTAATCATAAATCTGTAATAGTATATGCATGAATGAATAAGTCAAAACATGATATTTAACAATTTTTTTAGATAATGGAAAAAATTCTGTGCGATTTCAGCAAGTTATAATTTACAAAAGATTTAATAACAACAAGAAGTCTAATGCTAGTATTTAGCTATGGAATAATTTAAACAGGCTTGAAAAATACTTATATGGCTATATTAACATATAATGATCTGATCTATTTATAAATGACTATTATTAGATATATATAATGATCTATTTATACAGACGAGCAGAACGGTTTGTTTTTTATTATCATTATTTGGATAAGTTTTTGGCTAAGGGTTATTAGAATGGAAGATCACACCAAATATAAGATAGATTACAATTTGAAACTGTTGTATTGTGCTGAATTTGATGGATTTTCTTTATTCACGACTATAATTTGCATTTTAGTGAACATAAATGATTTACAAACAATATCAGGTTTTTCTGCAACATTGTATTTTAAAAAAAAGAGCATCATATATGTCTTGGTGATTATATTATGTGCACCTAATCAAATCACTGTCTATGAAATATGAGGATTTTTAATGGTAGGTCTCTTAGAATGATTTACGAAACAAATTTATTAAATACCAAGTTGTGCAATTTTTTTAAGAGTAGAAAGTAAATATTAAGGGAGAGGGGGGGGGGAGGGGATAATATAGAGCTAATTTCATGTCATTTTGTGTGTTATAGTAACTTTTTGAATTTGCACGACTAATTTTTTAAGGAAAAAGGTTTATAAAATATTTTGAAGAAAGAAATGATTTGAATTAACATTTTTGTGGAATTTGTGATGTCAATGAAATAATAGCATTACTAGTTTAGGAACAAACTTTTTCTTTTTTTTTCTAAATAATATTACATTCTAAAGTAATATCTCTTCTAGGTTGCAAGATTGAATGCTATACTACAAGATAGTGAGGCTGGTCTGGGATCTGCATCTAGTAAGATTAACAGTCTAAAAGATGCTTCAATGCAGCTTCAAACAGATCTGGAGAAGACGAGGAATGAACTTCGAACAGCCAAAAATGATGCTGCAACTTATAAGGTGAGTCATTGCCAAGGATCAAGAATTTTTGTGATGGACATGTTGAAGTTTGTATGCTGTTTACTACATAAAGGAATTCAGGTTATGGTTTGAAAGGCCCAATGACCAGGGATGATAATTTGTGTGACGATTCATTGTGAACATCTATGACCATAAATAATGCTATCCCTGGTACTTCCATGTTTGAAAAGATATAACATCATATTGCATACATGCATTTAGCATTGTTTAGTCCACATTATTTGAATACTACTGTCAAACTTTCAACTTTGAATAAAAGAAGAGCAAACCATTTTGTATAAGGCTTTGTACAATGTATGTGGTCATGGAAATTTACAATATACAGTAAAAACTGCTGGAGATTTTAATTTTTTTTACCTACCTCCCTACCCTCCTGTGAAATCCAGGGGAAAAAAACATATTTTTATATGTGGCTTGTTCATTATATCAACTTCAAATGCAAAAAAGGTTAATATAAAGGTGGTTTTTTTTTGGACAAGTTACAATTCCATTCCGACAAGTAAGTTTTGGTATGTACTTGTCCTATCGGTCAAGTTGAAAATTTTTTTATTGTAAAGGCCTGGATATAAAATATGCAAATATTAATTATTTTCAATGTAACATCAATTAGTTGCTTTATATATGTTATGAAATAGTCTTGTGAAAATTGTATAATTTTAGGCTGAACTTAATAAATTACGAGCCATGTATGACAGCAAAATGAAAGAAGCCAAAATAGATCTACAAAATCAACTAGATAAGTTATCAAAGGATTTGGAGGGTAAATGGTCAGAAACATTAAGGTGAGCATGCACAGTTATAGGCAAGATATTCAAGATACTGTTGAGATGAGGAATACCTTTGAAAGCTGTTCCTTGTAAAATTGTTACTTGTATCTCATTTGCATGCATCTCATATCACTTTCTTACCTGGAAAATAATCATATAATATTGAAGATCCCTTATTTATGGATAACATTTTTAAGGAAACAAAGTCAAGAAGTGTAAATGAAACCTGATTAAAAATTGATTCTTTTCTGTTATTTGTTATATGTATAAAAAAATGAATCCACAAGTAAAAGTTAAATTATGTATTATACCACCACTCAAATAGGGAGGTAAAAATAGGGAGTTATGTCTGCCCCATAATATTTTGGTAGCATTTTCACAGCAACTGCAATTCAGAGATTCTGAAATTTAGTATCAAGCTTTATGTTGTGCATTTCAGGTTCATTACAGTACATAATTTCTAGCTTTACACAGTGAATTACAACAATCTTAAAATATAAATGCTCAATTTTAAAAATATCAGTTTGTCTAATGTCACTTTTTTCAAATTCTTTAAGTTTTATGCCTTAAAGTCTTTCTGTTTTGAGATGAGTTTGGAAGAAACTGGAATGCTAAGATAATGATTTACTTAGTACTTTTAAGATAACCTAAACAAAATTTCAGATACATCAAAGGAGTAGGTCCAGTAAGGACCGATTTTGGCCTCAAATTTCAGTTTCATCTGACGAAAGATTTTGACCACTTTTTAAACACTTAAGTGTCTATTTCATATGATTCAATTAATTTATGTGAAAGATTTTAACTTATTTAGTCATAACAAACAATCCGATTCATGCTCAAATATGAAAAATCTACCAAATATGCGAAAAAATTTCACTTTTCAGATGGTTTTTGTCAGAAAAGAAAGTGGCCGCATCCGTGTTCATCCTCTATCTTAATATATGTTATGTATTATCATCAAATACAACTTCCATTTCAATATTTTGGATGAACATGAATGCAGCTACTTTTGTTTTACACGGAAACCGTCTAAAATTTAACTTAAATGCTGGAATTGTGAAGATTTCATTAATTTAGCATGACTTATTGGTGCTAGTTCCCAATATTTGTGCATTGTACTGTCAAAAACAGCTCATATTTATGTAGCAGAACCATTCTTCTATCCAATAAATAACTAAAAGTTTACATTTTAACAATTTTGTAAAACTGCTATATTTTGGGGCCGAAAAGGGGTCTTACTGGACCTACTCCTTTATTTTGGGGTGTTTGTTATTGACTGGAACTAGCTTTTCTGTGCTATTTTTGGACTCAATGTAGAATTTTAAGGTTTTTTCTTTTATCATTTTAGAACTGAATCATCTAGATTAAAACATGACATCACGCAGCAGAAGGACGACGAAAGAAAAGCTGCTTTGCAGCAATTGTCAAAACTTAAAGATGAGGAAATGAAAGCAGGCAAAGCTGGGTTAGAAAAAATCATTGCTGAGATGCAGAAACAGGTAAACTGTTAAATTGGACTGTTAAGTTAGTTTTTGGGCAATATAAATACTCTAGTTTCAGGAAAGTTTGTTAGCAACCTAGAATTCTTGAGTGGGTTAAGTATTTAATTGAAATTCTGCAAGAATATAAGAGATTTAAAAGAATTTAAAAGGGCAAAGTCATATGGTACAAATCAATATTTGAAGTTGAAGACGCCACATTTACCTGTGAAGTTGTAGAGTGTCAGCTATTTTTACAGCCAAGGACCCTGAGGGTATTAAGTTGTATTGCTGTCGCATAGATTTCCATTACCTTACTTTCATGTTCAGTTTTTTAACCAATCTATAAACATGATAAATACACGGTCATCACCGAGCGAAATATAACATTCCTTATTGCTTGTTATAAATTCATTTCTTCAATGAGTACTCATCAAATGATTTTTTTAGAACATAATTAATAATGATGTCAAATTGTTATGATTACTTGGAAAGTTATTTTTTGATTCTACATTAATGCATTCATGTATCTATAAAAATCTAGAATTACATGGACCATGTCTAGGTATAAGCAACACAAAATTGTAGAAGCCCAATTCTTAATCTTAATTTTCTCTAACAGATGGCCAGTATGGAAAGTAAAATATCAAAGAGTTACTCTGAATCAGCTGAGGAAATAGAGAGATTGAGAAAGGAGGCTGAAGAAGAGAAAAGAAAACTACATAGAAATATGGTAGAGGCTCAAGATGAATACTCACAAAACGTCAAACTTATAGAGTCCTCGCATGAACAAGAAAAAGAAAAGTTACTGAGGCAGAAAAATGAAGATGCTGAGGTAAGAGTCATTGTTTAAAATACTAGGTCATTTACCTGTCTAAATGCTTGGTTAAAGCAAGTTATTTTCTTGGAAATTCAAGCTACTGTGAAAGTACTTTAGTTCATGGTTATCAATTTTCGTGGTTTGAGCAATATATACATGTTCGTGGGTTTTTAAATTCGTGGATTTTAGTTTTCTCAAAAAAATAAAATTGAAAAATTAAAGCCTTTAGAAATGACAGTTACAAATAGTCTGGATTGAAGGAAATTGCAAAGTAAACATTGACCCATGTGAATCGTAGTGTTAACACTAATTAACCCATGATAAAGTGATCAACAGGTTAAAGGCCATCAAAGGTGTTAATTAGGCCATAAACATACATCTAAAGAAAACAGTATCATAAACAAATGCTATATTAAAGTATTCTCAGATTTGGCGTTATTCAATATATTTTCTATCAGTAGTCAAACCTAAAGATAGGGATCTTTCCATCTCATGATTTGGACAATGGTTGTTTTATTTCGTTGGACACTTAAAATCGTGAATAAAGTCATCCACAAAAACCATGAAAATTGGAACCCTCGAATAAAAGTACTTTTACAGTAGATGGTTAAGTGATAAATATATCAAGATCATTTATATACAACCGTGCAAAAAAAAAAAATTGTATCATGTTGTCCTTGTCGTCAGCGTCGTCCAAAGACTCTTGGATTCTGGACAATAACATTAGTTTAAGTAAATGGATCTCTATGACACTTAAACACAAGGTTTGTTTATTTTGATATTGCATGCTCATATTAATATTGTATTGTAAATTATTGTCTTTCCGAGCGGACTTCATAAGTATGGCTTACTTGTGTCCAATCCATTTTACTTTGAGTAAATTAAATATGTTTAAACTAAACTAAAACAAGGTTTGAAATCATAAAAGGAAGGTTTGGATCGATTTGAGGGGTTATGTTCCCAACAATAAGAAATTAAGGGCCCAGAAGTTTTTCTAGTTTCCAAACAATAATTTGTTTGAGTGTATGGATCTTTCCAAAATTGTACAAAAGGTTCCATATCACAAAGGGAAGGCTGGGATTTAGTTTGTGTATAATTACCTTGAAGGTTCAGGAATTAGGGGGAAAAAAACAAGCAATTTTCTAGTTTCCAGACAATAACTTGTGTTTTAGTGAATGGATCACTCTAAAATTGCAATGCAAGGTATCAAGACACAGGGAAAACTAGGATTGAGTTTGTGGGTGATTTCTGAAAGGGGGTTAAAAGAATGGGGGTTTGAGGGTGATTTTTTTTTTCATAATTTTTTTTTTTTTTTTTAATATAAATTTTCCACTTTTCCATTGATTTATATTTCTTATTTATATATTAAAGCAAACAATACTGATATGACAGGAGATACACACCAAATATGATTATATAGAATTATTATATAAAGTATTGTGCAATAGCAGGAAATCTTCAATTGCACAGTATTGTGCAATAGCAAGAAATCTCTACCCATTTTAAACATTTAAGATATTTCACCACATTTATTTTATATATTATGTCAAAATTTTGATGACAATCCAAATTCAGACCGTACCATGCAACCTCGAATATTGTGTCCAAACTTGCACCAACTTGTTCAGGGTTTGACTACTGCAGGTGTATCAGGCTGTGCTCAGCGAAGCATTTTATTAAAAGAGTTGTTTTGGACAGACTTGCAATTCATATAAGTTAATGATTGAAATCTGGAAGGTTGCTTTCCAGAGAACAAACACCACATATTGAATAAATCATCAAGATAACATCCTGACTATAAAAAGCAAAACAAGTGCTGTTTTAATGCCCTCCTACCAAAATGCACCCACCCACCTTAGAAAAAAAATTGGTTTCCATTCTTAAATTTTTGTTTGTCTCAACCAAATGATATGAAACTTATACACAATGCTTATTACTACAAAACTCAGATCATGTACAAATTTGAGTAACTTCACTTTTACCCTTGAGTTATGTCCCTTTATACTTTATATGCAAGCAGGGGCATCATATGTCTCCTATGGTCACATTCCCCATTTATTATTTCAAAGAAAACTATTTCATAGTTATAAAAAATTTGTAAACTTATTTATGACCTTTATTTCAGGAATTAGAGAGAAAAATGAAGTCAGCACATATGGAAGATATGCAAGTTCATTTGACAGCTCACAAAGCAGCTGTAGAAGGTGTAAAGTCAGAAGCAGAAGATAAACGTCTTGCTGATCTGGAAACACAGTCAAAGAAACACAATGAAAAAATAGGTATGACAAATCTTTAAGACAGCAATACAACTCAATGAAATTTAAAATAGATATCTTAAGATCAAAATAAATGTAAATTGTTTGCTAAGCATTTATGTTTTAGGGACAGTCATTTAAGTTTTATTTGAAGGATCTATTCTATTACACTATCTTATGCAAATCTTATGAGGGTGTTAATTTCCATGTAAAGGTATTACTTTACTTTGTAATTTATACGATGGTAACGATGCAAGTAAGAATGTATTTGTTCTTTTTTAAAATGAAATCCAGAAATTTTGATTGCTATGTCTTGCACCATTTATGGATTCACATTGTTAACAAAATGGGCAAAAAGTAAAAATCAGAACCTTTGAGAAGACAGGAAATTGGACTACACCTAGAAAATCTAATATTTCATTACAGGAATCAGTGATTGTAGTCTTAGTAACAATGATATATATATTATTTTAATGACACTAAGTAAGAAGAAATTTAGATGAAATAAGGAAAGCTTGTAAACTTGTTGTATAAAAAATGGCAGAATGAAGGTCATTAAGATGAAGTATTATCAGTGTTATGTAATAATGGTATATTAATTTTAGCTAATGTAGATGAAGTATTATCAGTGTAATATTGGTATATTAATTTTAGCTAATATTAGAGATGAGCTATCAACTCAGCATCAACAGTTTGTAGAAGAAGTAGAAAAGAGCCATGCTTCACAGATGCACACAGCTAGGATAGAGCTGGAAAGATCAATAGAAATTTCAAGGCAGAAGGTTTGACTTTATTTTCTACTGATAATAAGAAAGAATTTCGTTATATTACAATAACACTCTTACGCATGTAATAAAGCAAAGCATGTATTTTTGAAACAACACAATTTGAAATTTAATGCAAAAACTTTACCAGTTCAGACCCTTTATAGCTTACTGGTCCCAAACAGAACCATGTTAACCTATGCCATCACGTGGCGTCTGTCCTCGTCTGTTGTTTGTAGTAATCTATTTTAAACATCTTCTCCTCTGAAACCACTGCGCCAAATACCTATAAACATTAAATGAATGTTCCTTAGAGTATCTAGTTTATAAAATGTATCCAAAGTTTTGATCCAACAACAAACATGGAAGTCGTGGATAAAAATAGAACATAGGGGTCAAACTCAGTATTTGGCTTATATATCAAAATAGCATTTAGAGTAAATCTGACATAGGGTAAAAATGTTAAACAGGTCAAGATCTATCAGCCCTGAAATTTTCAGACAAATCAAACAAAACATTGTGGGGTTGCTGCCACTAAATTGGTGTTTTTGCAGTCGCATATTGGTATCCTGTTGTTGTCAGCATTGTCCAAAGACAGATGGTTTCCCGATGTTTACTTTAGTATGAGTAAACAGAAATCTATAAAATTTTAACACAAGGTTTATAACCACTAAAGTAAGGTTGGGATTGTTTAAGTGAATGAATCTCTATGAAATTTTAACACAATTTTCCATTTTATGTCTATATTTTGATTTTTACTAGTAATAAAACATTCCAGTCTGATGATTTTGTGCAGAGTTATGGTCTTTTGACTTAGAAAATGAACTCAAATAACAAGTTTCCTACACTTTTTCCGTCACGCTTGAAAATATTGATTTAAAAATTGGTTTATAGTTTTATCAAGACAAATTGCAGATCAAGTTCAAATTTTGTTTAGGTCTGATGATTTTCAACAGAGTTATGGTCCTTTGACTTAAAAAAAACTAAGAAAATTACTTAGATATTTATTTTGAGGTATAAATGGCTAAAAGAAAAACTGTAGCATTTTTAAGCAAACACAGATATACATTTTAACTCAAAAATATAAATCATGATTGATGAATGAATTGGGCTAAAAAAAATATCAGGTGAGGGATCCAAGCTCTAACGAGCCTCTTGTTTGGAATGCCAATCACTGCCTTATACTTCATACTCGTGCTAGGAGAATAAGTATAGAGTTGATTTTTTTTTAAGTGGATATCTTTTTAAATATTAAAAAAAAATAACCCTAAGTAATGCACAACTATCATTGGTTTTTAAAGATGTGCAAGATTTGAACCACAAATTAAAAAAAACACCAAAGGATTCACAAAATAACATAAAGAGGTGTTCTGTGTTAAAAAAAATCTTAATGTATTAATTAATTCTGTGTATTTAGGACAAAGATCATCAAATGAAAACAGAAGAGTTACAAAGTGAAATAGGCCATAGAGAAAGACATATAAACAACCTTAAAGATGAAATACATGATCTGAAAGACAATATTGAAAGATTACTTAGAGAGTTGGAGGGAAAAGGGAAGGAAATACTCAAAGTTAGAAGTGATGCTAATCTTCAAATCAAGTAGGTACCTTTAACTGTTTCAAACTCTACCAAATTTTTTATTGCAGACACATATTCAGTTGGGTCAGCAGACTCAATACAAATATATACCCTTGTTGACAAGATAACTGTATAAAATATATAGTATACTGCATACACCCTTGTTGACAAGATAACTGTATAAAATATATAGTATACTGCATACACCCTTGTTGACAAGATAACTGTATAAAATATATAGTATACTGCATACACCCTTGTTGACAAGATAACTGTATAAAATATATAGTATACTGCATACACCCTTGTTGACAAGATAACTGTATAAAATATATAGTATACTGCATACACCCTTGTTGACAAGATAACTGTATAAAATATATAGTATACTGCATACACCCTTGTTGACAAGATAACTGTATAAAATATATAGTATACTGCATACACCCTTGTTGACAAGATAACTGTATAAAATATATAGTATACTGCATACACCCTTGTTGACAAGATAACTGTATAAAATATATAGTATACTGCATACACCCTTGTTGACAAGATAACTGTATAAAATATATAGTATACTGCATACACCCTTGTTGACAAGATAACTGTATAAAATATATAGTATACTGCATACACCCTTGTTGACAAGATAACTGTATAAAATATATAGTATACTGCATACACCCTTGTTGACAAGATAACTGTATAAAATATATAGTATACTGCATACACCCTTGTTGACAAGATAACTGTATAAAATATATAGTATACTGCATACACCCTTGTTGACAAGATAACTGTGTAAAATATATAGTATACTGCATACACCCTTGTTGACAAGATAACTGTATAAAATATATAGTATACTACATACACCCTCGTTGACAAGATAACTGTATAAAATATATAGTATACTGCATACACCCTTGTTGACAAGATAAATGTATAAAATATATAGTATACTGCATACACCCTTGTTGACAAGATAACTGTATAAAATATATAGTATACTGCATACACCCTTGTTGACAAGATAAGTGTATAAAATATATAGTATACTGCATACACCCTTGTTGACAAGATAACTGTATAAAATATACAGTATACTACATACACCCTCGTTGACAAGATAACTGTATAAAATATATAGTATACTGCATACACCCTTGTTGACAAGATAACTGTATAAAATATATTTCTTACTGTGAAAAAATAATATTTTAGAATTAATGATTGAATTACACATGCCATAAATCTGAATCTTGCACTTTTCCAGGGGCTGGAAATATAATCATACTGGTTCAACAATAATTACATCTAGAAAATTATTTTTTCTGTTCTGTGCATCTGTTCATTCTTCTGTTCTATCGTTCATTCGTCCGCCCATCTGTCCTGCTTCTGTTTTAAGTTCTTGGTCAAGGTAGTTTTGATGAAGTTGAACTCCAATCAACTTGAAACTTAGTACAAATGTTCCCTGTGATATGATCTTTCCTATTTTAATGCCAAATAAGAGTTTTTACACCAATTTCACAGCCCACTGAACATCGAAAATGATGGTGTGAGTGGGGCATTTGTGTACTATAAACACATTCTTGTTTATGGGGTCATTTTTGTCAATCATTTTCCAAAGTGTACAAAACATACACTTTTTCAGACCCCACACCCTCCAACAAAAAGTGTACATCAACCATTTTCAGATTTCAAGACAAGAATCAATCATTCTTAATAAAAAGAAGATCATGTCTATTGTAGTTTAGTTTAATATAGACATTTGCTTTGAAAATAAACATATCGAACTGTGAGCCATCAAAATCGGTATCACTTATATTTTAAAACAGGCTACTTTTATGTACAATTTCACATTATTTTCAAACGTATAGATGATAAATCACGGTAATGAAAAAAACCCTGCTAAAACCAAAAAAATTCCAGAAAATTGAAAAATAAGTGTACGGCAAAAATGTTGATTTTTAACCCCTTTCCCCAAGTCTATGTTTTGTACACTTTGGAAATTGGTTGGCAATTGTGGATGACTCCTAAGAAGTATTTAAAATTTGTTACTTATCAATAAAGATTGAAATTGTCTTTATCAGCTGTATTGTATAGATATTTGATATCTTTCTGTGCTGATTACTGTAATTTTTCAAAATATAGTGTTTAATGTCATTTCTTTAATTTTGTTATAACAAATTTTTTAGAAAATGCAAAGATAATGCTACAATAGAAAATAGCACAGAAGTTCATATAATTGTATTAAAAATATCAGACCAATTTAAACTAAAAAGTCTATAATCTTCATCACTGATTCAGTCATAGAAGTCCATGTGTTTTGTAATTGTGCTAAATACATCAACATATTGCTTAGTCCTTGAGTTCAGATTGAAATAACTTTCAAATTTCCAGTGTTTTAGCTTTATTGGCAAAGGTAAATTCTATTGATATTCATTGCTTGATATCAACTCAAGTTATTTAATTTTGATATATGATAGATAAACATTTTGCAAGTTTATTATTGAAATTAAATATTGATTGGTGTTATCAAACCTATTCATTTTATGGCAAAAATGATATTTTATTAAAATAGAAAATACCACAAAACATTCTTCTTCTCTTTTACAAATTAACAGTTTTACTTTTTAAGTCTGATTCTGTTGTCAAACATAAAAATCAGACGTTTTCAATGCTAAAGATCTCTAGTGGCATCAAGAATTTTTTAGATGGAACATGAGTGTAAACTTAAAGAAAAATACAAAAAAATATTTCCAAAATAAATGTTTTCTTTTCCAAAGAAAATTAATCTCAAAACTGAATTGTGACTTTTTATCCTGTGACTTTTTGTCTGTGACTTTTTGTTTGTGACTTTCTGTCCTGCATTCATGTTTTGTATGTTATTCAAGAAAACATGAAAGTCTTTTGCTACAAGGGAAAAGTATTATGTTTTGACCATTGAAACCCATTTAACACATTTCTGTTATAACTTATCCATATAGCACACTCTTAAGGGAAATAAGAAATAAATCTTCATAGGAGAAAAAGGTTGTAATGGAAACTTTTTGCCATCAAAACATGAATATAAATAAATGATGCTTAAAATAATGTATATGTTTGCCATTTAATGCCCTAAAATTGTTGAATATGACAGCTTGTCAAATAAACAATGTTGTTATATTTGCAGGGCAAAATGTTGACATAAATTTATTATTAATTTACACAATAAGCTATGAAAGGCAAATTATTTGTGGAAGAGCAATTATCATTAATAATTCTGTACATTTTGAACAGGAAAAAAGAAGAAGTTATGACCAAACAGTTTAAAAATGATTTAGAGAATGTGAAAACTGACCACAACAAGGAGATAGAGCAAATGATGGAAGATTTTACTGAAGCTCAAGAAATACTCAAAGATAAAATATCAGAAACACAGATAGCGTAAGTATGGAAGACTCTAAAGACTATAAAATAATTATTTTAGATATTGAAAATTTATAGAATTGTCTTGTCTTGTCTCAATATCTTTTTATGTTAACCTGTTTTAGTCTTTTTTTAAAGTGTTGTTAACTGTTATTTGAGATAAAATTATTCTGTTAACTGTTTTCAACCCACTGTCTGTGTTTTATAGGTTTAATTATATTATTATTTTGAAACACTTTTTATAGGTTTAATTATATTATTATTTTGAAACACTTTTTATAGGTTTAATTATATTATTATTTTGAAACACTTTTTATAGGTTTAATTATATATATATATATTTTCAGTTTACAAGAAGCCTCAGAGAGGTATCGTAATAGGGAATCAAGACCAGAGGATCTTGAATTGATAGAACAACTAAGACATTCAATCATTGAAAAAGAACAGAGAATGAAACAATTAATTGTAAGTATTACCAAACTTGGTACCAGTAGGATAAGTGTGGAGGGGGAAACAGTTGGCTGTACACACAAACGTAACCATTTAAAAATAATATAATAAGTATAATAAACTATCCACCACCAAAGTTCAAATGAAGTGGATGTAAGCAATTATAGGCAACCATACAGCCTTCGACAATAAGAAGAAAAAAACCTGTGTAGTCAGCTGGAAAAGGCCCTCACAAGAAAAATATTAAGAAAAACAATTGAGAAAACAAAAAGCCTAATTAATAACAAAACAATTATAACAGACATGAACCAATGACAACCAGTGAACTATGTGCTCCTGATTTATAACAGACATGAACCAAGGACAACCAGTGAACTATGTGCTCCTGATTTATAACAGACATGAACCAAGGACAACCAGTGAACTATATGCTCCTGATTTATAACAGACATGAACCAAGGACAACCAGTGAACTATGTGCTCCTGATTTATAACAGACATGAACCAAGGACAACCAGTGAACTATGTGCTCCTGATTTATAACAGACATGAACCAAGGACAACCAGTGAACTTTGTGCTCCTGATTTATAACAGACAGAACCAAGGACAACCAGTGAACTATGTGCTCCTGATTTATAACAGACATGAACCAAGGACAACCAGTGAACTATGTGCTCCTGATTTATAACAGACATGAACCAATGACAACCAGTGAACTATGTGCTCCTGATTTATAACAGACATGAACCAAGGACAACCAGTGAACTATGTGCTCCTGATTTATAACAGACATGAACCAAGGACAACCAGTGAACTATGTGCTCCTGATTTATAACAGACATGAACCAAGGACAACAAGTGAACTATGTGCTCCTGATTTATAACAGACATGAACCAAGGACAACCAGTGAACTTTGTGCTCCTGATTTATAACAGACAGAACCAAGGACAACCAGTGAACTATGTGCTCCTGATTTATAACAGACATGAACCAAGGACAACCAGTGAACTATGTGCTCCTGATTTATAACAGACATGAACCAAGGACAACCAGTGAACTATGTGCTCCTGATTTATAACAGACATGAACCAAGGACACCCAGTGAACTATGTGCTCCTGATTTTTTACAGACATGAACCAAGGACAACCAGTGAACTATGTGCTCCTGATTTATAACAGACAGAACCAAGGACAACCAGTGAACTATGTGCTCCTGATTTATAACAGACATGAACCAAGGACAATCAGTGAACTATGTGCATCTGACTTAAGAAATTCTTATAAGTCTAAGTAATTAATGAACCAAAAACATCCAATGAACTACATGCATCTGACTTAGAAAATTCTTATAACTCTAAGTTATTAATGAACCAAAAACAACGAATGAACTACATGCCTCTGACTTAGGAAATTCTTATAAGTCCTAATAATTTCTAGAGTGAACAATTGATCATGTGACACAAATCAGACTTCAGAGGAAAAGTCTGGAAACTGAAATTCACATCCACCAGGCAGGCATGTTATTCTTGGAGATTGGACCTTAACAAATTAACATCAAACTAACACAACATGGGTTAAACTAGTTTGCTGGTACCATGGGGTCAAGAAATAGGATGAAAAATTGTCAAAATTACTTTTGCAATTGATGACCAACTTTGTGTTAAGAGACCTTTTTTGCCTTCTTAATTGAGTGATCTCTTAATACAGGTTTAACTGTGGTTTAAAATTTGTATTAATCATTTTTCCAGGATGAGAAAAGGTATTACCAAATGGAACTAGTCAACAGAGAAACTAATTTCAACAAAGTATTCAACACAACTCCCAATGTCGGAGTAATGAACCCATTGCAACAAAAGGTAAGCTTGTGTGTTGTTACTCTCTTTTTTACCTGTTTTAGCTGGAATTTTTGAATTTTTGAATTATACACAAGAAATTAAAATTAAAAATTGTACAAGACTAACAAAGGCCAGAGGCTCCTGTTTTGGGATAGGGGCAAAATTGTGGTGAGGTTAAACATGTTACTATGGCCCTGTAACGAAGTTGTCGGTGCCATATAGTTTTACCCTTGTCCAAAATTCGGTCTTTCCGTCTTTCCGTCATTCCGCAACAAACCATTATACAGACTTTTTTTCTAAACGCATTCAGATATTGGGCTGATTTTTGGTATGTGAGTTAACTATGATGAGTTAAATTTTAAGTTTCGTTCCGCTCCACTTATTTTATTATTGAAAATCACAGTTATACGGATCTTTTCTCTATTTCCCTCCAGATTTTGAGCTGATTTTTGATATGTGAGACTACCATCATGTTTGTGTCCACATGTGTTTATAGTGAAATTTCAACTTTTTGGGACAGGGCCATTCGTGTCGCTCATCTAGTTTGAGATCTTAACCCTCCCTCTATACCTCTAGCCACTATAAAAAACTAATGTACAACAATACTCACAGTAAAACTCAGTTTAAGAGAAGTCTTTGTCTGATATCAGAATATGAAACAAAAGAAAATAAACAAAATGACAATAACAACAGAATACTAGCTTTTACTGACATGCCAGGTCCAGACCTCAATTAAACTGCTTGAAAGATCATCACATGAATATCAGGCACACTCCTTCCTGTTAGGTGTTTAGTATTATACCATCATGAATCAATATTTAGGCAGGGATCTCCATGGCCTGTTTAACGATGGCGCCCCGCCATAGTTCAAATGTCTTGCGCCATCGTCAAATGACTCGCGCAATCGTTCAATTGTCTTCCGCCATCGTTCAAAACTGTGAAAGTTTTTATAGCCTGACGTCATTTTTTTAGCAATTTTAATCAAATGCATGTAAATTGCATAACCCTCAGGCTGTTTTTATAGTATAATCCAATACAATTCTAACGCCTGAGGAATAACCGGATTAAGATCGCTAATCACTTGTACCTGAGCTTGTACAGGTAGATCAACAAACCAGACAGGAGAATATTATCTGAAGTCTCTGAAGATAAACGATTTATTTTGTCGAATTATTTAACTAAGTTTCCGCAAATGCTTATGATAATTCAGATTAAATAAATAAATTAATAATCCAATTACAAAGTTTTAACAAGTCGAACACATGCTTTTATTTTGACTTACACAATCAGCATCCCCCTTTTTAAAGAAGTACAAAATAAGACGAAGAACACTAATTGTTATTTCATCGCAAATAACTAGAGTACTGCTGTATTGTAACGATAATATAGAATTACTTTAAAAGTTAAAAAGTAAAAACTTTTAATATTTCCTGTAAAGAAATATCGTATCGTAATTCCGAATTCATTTCGTATTTTACAATCAAATTGATACATCTGCACTTCCAGTTTCTATTCAGACTCAAAAGATGCATTTTGTATAGCATCGATTTGCTAGATAAAGTAATTAAAAACCTTTTCATTTGACAACGTTTGCTTTACAAATCTTTTTAACCTTTTAAATAACCTGTACGACTCGTTTTGTAGTTACTGGCTACTGCAAACCAGCTATACCGGTAATGGGTTCATGACTTCTGAATTTGACAGTGTCAGTGAAAAATAAGCTCCTCATGATTTTTAACCCCCATAACAATTACCAGATAATAGCAAGAAAAATACATTGGGACCTTCGTGACAGCTTTTGGTTATTATCTACTAAGGGAAAGGGAGGGGCATGAGGGCTTGGCCTTTGAAGGGTTAAAAACGGCAATTATTGAAAATATATATACTTCTATATAGTATTTATAATGAAAATTCCAATAAATATAATTCAAATAAGCAATGCATTAGCATGTTCACCTATACTTATGTGGAGGGATCAAATACATTACATCGCGCTACACTGTACGGCGTTGATACGTTTTATGATGATGAAAACTCCTCCATGGTTCAATTTTCATCCATGGAGATCCCTGATTAAGGCCAAAATATACAATCTTTAATGACCTGACAACAGTATCTTTTTTAAATATATCCCTTCTTAATAAGTCTGTTGAAAGGTTTTGTTAGCTTTTGAGGTGAATACTGACATTTTTGTGCTTTGTAAAAATATTACCATAAAAGATTGAATGTGAAATACCTGAACGTATAAGATGTCTGCATGTTGAGTTATATGATAAAATTTAGTAAATGTTTGACTAGTTTGACATCTAAAACCCTTTTCAGTAATACATAAATTTCTCTCACTAAAATCTAATATGTTGTTACATACACACATCACTCGTTGAGATATATAACACCACAAGTTGGTGACAAGGGATGTCACCTACTAAAAAAGGATAATTAACTATAGGAAAGGAAAATCATCTCTTTAAATTTTTGTATTAAGCTTCCAGTTAGACTTATCAGTGGCTTTCAAATACCAACATAATTCGACACCGATTATGCAGTTCACTGAACATGGAAATGTCATAGTATAAGCAGGGGATAGCATCCTTTAGATAAATATTATTGTTTCATCATATTTTATATTTATATCAGACATTTCAAATAAGTAACAGTCTCAAAGTTTTTTTTTACCAATTGATGAGGAGTGATCCAAATAAAGTTGTGTCCAAATTATTAAAAGAAATGTTTGGTATTTACAGAACAAAAAATTCTTTGATCATTTATCATCTATCTTTTATCTGATTTCAGAAACCAAAGAAAGGGGAAAAGAATCTACCGATGAAACATTCAAGCTCGCCAAATCTGAATGGCAGTCACCAAAAACTTGATCCATTACCAAACTCTCCTTTACACAATGGGAACTTGAATCCATCACGGCCATTACCCAGTTTCACGAAAAAATTTGTAAAATGATAGGATATTGTTACAATTGTTAGTATATAATGTGTATATGCCATGCTAGCTAAGTTCAATGGAAAGAGACATCAATATGTATTTTAAATAAATATATGTTATAAGTAATCCATAGAGATGCCTTATATGTTTGCTGGGAAAGTTTTTTTTACAAAACTGCTGATACCAGCTACTTTTTTTCAAAATATGTTCACATAATACTGAATAATGCAGTAAAATGAGGATAAACATCAAATGATGGGAATTTTGTGTTCTGAAGATCCTTTGAATAAAAATATATATTAAAATTTTATTGGTCATATCTAGATCATTTTGTTTTCACAAATTTCAGTTATTGAAAAATGTGTGTATGGAAGAAATAAAACATAAATGTGACAATGATCTTTTTGACTTCTATGCATTTATAGCAATTTGCAGTTACATTGTAAATTCTTGTGTGACAATTATGTAAATCTAGATCAAATCAAGATGGAAACTTTCTGGAATACAATATTTATTCATCACCCAGGTCTTAATTATTTTTATCTTTATTAATTAAGTAAATTTAGTGCTTATGTAAATTTCCATGTTATCACATGGTTATTCTGATTTTCCCAGTATTTGCCTTTAGCTTATTTCTCACTGGAACTATGAAGATCATTGATATGCAAAATACAAATCATTATTATGTGGATAAGAAATGTTTTACAAATTGAAGACTTTTTTTGTATGATATAACCATATAGAAATAGAAACTCCTTCAAATCATTCTTATATGAGGCTGTGATATAGCATTTAGTTTTATATTATTGTGATAAAGTTTATATTCAATGAAGCGTAACTGTGATACTTTCAATTTTGATGTAAATGTTTTGTTTATTTGCTATTAATATGTTTTAATACCTACTATACAAGTACTATAATTCATTTGGAACCGTCCAATTTTTGTGTATTCTTACTTTGTCTTTATTTACTTTGTAAACTTTGGTTTATATTCTAGAAATGTATCAAATGAAGAATTAAGCTAAATAGCAACCCTGTTTTATAATAAGTGACTCATATTGTAGTTAATTATAGATATTATTTCAACTCTTATCTTAACCTTGTATCTAAAAAATAATGAAATTTGACATTGATTTGTTATGAGCAAGGTCTGCAACCAAGAATTTAATAGTTCATAACACAATGATTCCCCACATGGAATGAATATCATGAAAAATGGAATCTAGAGAAATCTGCGTTAAGTGAACCCAACCCCTTTTGTTCTAAAGATTTGTTCAGAGTAAAACATGTTTTAGCTTACAATGGGCTAATTATTATCAATAATTCATTGTTTGTCTTGTTACAAAACTTCAGACTGATTTCTGGTAAAGAAAGGATTCAGCTTGGACGTAACAAAACTTCAGACTGATTTCTGGTAAAGAAAGGGTTCAGCTTAGACGTTACAAAACTTCAGACTGATTTTTGGTAAAGAAAGGGTTCAGCTTAGACGTTACAAAACTTCAGACTGATTTCTGGTAAAGAAAGGGTTCAGCTTAGACGTTACAAAACTTCAGACTGATTTCTGGTAAAGAAAGGGTTCAGCTTAGACATTACAAAACTTCAGACTGATTTCTGGTAAAGAAAGGGTTCAGCTTAGACGTTACAAAACTTCAGACTGATTTCTGGTAAAGAAAGGGTTCAGCTTAGAAGTTACAAAACTTCACTGATTTCTGGTAAATAAAGGGTTCAGCTTAGACGTTACAAAACTTCAGACTGATTTCTGGTAAAGAAAAGGTTCAGCTTAGACGTTACAAAACTTCAGACTGATTTCTGGTAAAGAAAGGGTTCAGCTTAGACGTTACGAAACTTCAGACTGATTTCTGGTAAAGAAAGGGTTCAGCTTAGACGTTACAAAACTTCACTGATTTCTGGTAACTAAAGGGTTCAGCTTAGACGTTACAAAACTTCAGACTGATTTCTGGTAAATAAAGGGTTCAGCTTAGACGTTACAAAATTTCAGACTGATTTCTGGTTAAGAAAGGGTTCAGCTTAGACGTTACAAAACTTCAGACTGATTTCTGGTAAAGAAAAGGTTCAGCTTAGACGTTACAAAACTTCACTGATTTCTGGTAACTAAACAGTTCAGCTTAGACGTTACAAAACTTCAGACTGATTTCTGGTAAATAAAGGGTTCAGCTTAGACGTTACAAAATTTCAGACTGATTTCTGGTTAAGAAAGGGTTCAGCTTAGACGTTACAAAACTTCAGACTGATTTCTGATAAATAAAGGGTTCAGCTTAGATGTTACAAAACTTCAGACTGATTTCTGATAAATAAAGGGTTCAGCTTAGACACATTTACAATTACTTTAAACTTTTATATTAAAGGTTTTTTTCCTGGACCATTTTAAAAAATTGGTAGTGCTTTATTGTAAGATACAGGTTACTGTTATGTAGAATCTGCCCTCAAAGCAATCTAGTGACTGTCAGATGAGTTTTACTTGTGGATTGAATAAGAAAAAACTGTAATTAAAAATTGTGGAAATGGGCATTTCCTTTAGTGTTACTAATTTTTTGTTTACATACCTTGGAACCATTTTTTTCACTATTAAATAAACAAATCTTGATAAATAATCTTTTTTTTTAAAAGTGACTTTCTTTGTTGGCCTGTAATTTTATCAATGTTTTAATACATAATACTTAAACACAGATGTTTTCCTTGATTTTGTGTACTGGTCATGTAAGTGAATGGTTGTTAAAAAAAAAGTAGTATATCTTTTTTTTAATATTTTGTACAAGTCAAATAATTTGGTAACACTTTATGAAAGGACCACTTATTTTATTGTTTTCTCTTCATATTTTGTAATGTTTCAGGTCTTTCCTTACACCACTGTTAGATTTATGATTGATTTTATTCTGTGAAATGTCAGTAATTTGGGTTCAATCTTGCCACTGTTTCAACTAACATCTTTGTTTTTATTTTTGATGTAACATATGGAAAGTTTGTATATTTGTGTTATATTAATCAGCTCAAACACATTGGGATAGTGCTAACAATTGGATATTTATAATGTCTATTAAAACAATATTTGTTGGATAATTGTATATAAGAGGATTTTTATAAGTTGCCTGTTTATGTCCAAATTTTATAAGTCACCTGTTTGTTTCCAAATTCCTATTTTTTTAATCCAAATAAAATACCAGTAATTGTTTTATTTGTTTCAACAAAAATGTCTTAAGCACTTAGTTTTTAATGGTGTGTCCATACCTAAAGCATATGAAAATATAAATCTTCATGAAGGAAACAGATTCCCTGAGGTAAAACATAATGTAAAATAAAAGTAGAAATAAGTACTGTTATGATATTTAATAACAAGAGTTTGTTTAAAGGTGTCTTCATTTATAGTCACCAGCATCCGTCCAAATATTAATTTCTTGTATTTATATACAATTTTAGTTTTTTGTTTGACTAGAACTTGAATATTTTTTGGTACAGGTAGTTAATGCTCTCTTATATGCAGGGTCTTTTATTCTGTCGTCAGATTGATTCACAAAATAATAAAAATTATTAAAAAGATCTTTTGTTGGTATTTTATGGTTCTAGTTAAAAGAAAGTAAAAAAAAACATGATTGCAAATTAAACAGGTTCTGTTTGACCTTATTTATATAAACCTTTCTAGAGTTGCTAAGTCATTTGTTTGTTTTTTAATGGTTTTGTTAACATGTATGATTTAATAACACATTACATTATGTTGAGTTGTGGCTAAGTTGATTTATATGTAAGTTTTTTTTATAGTTGGAATGGCTATAAATAAATACAAACTATCAAATATTTGATTGTTCTTCTTTGTATGACCAAAACTGGTTGTTTTATTGCAAACCCTATCTTAGTTTTCCACAGATTCACCTGCAAGTTGCCTGTCGATTTAAACTTTTGTAAGTTCTTTTGTCCCATCTAACAAATACAATAGCTATTGTTCTATGTTTAGTTAATCCAATGGGACCTTTAAATTTCATGCAGTGAAATCGGGAGAGATCCATTTGTGCCAAAAATGCATCCTTTTCTGAAACTTCTTCTTACTGCTGCTGCATGGGTACTTCCCAATTTAATGTATGTAGTAGCTTGTAACTTCACTTTATTGTCTCTATTGATATATCTTCATTAAAATTAATATTCGGCAAAGCAATAATTATATTCTCTCTCTGTACATTGACTGTCTAGTGCATTTTAAGTAATTTCTCTCCAGATGCTCATCTTCATGGGGAAATATCTTCGAAAACATATGATACTTTTTAAGCTAAAAATAAGAATAGATTTATATCAATCATCAATATTTAAGATAGATATGTGTACAGGTAAATTGGCGCAAATGAGTTCTGAATATTGGCGCAATTGATACATTTGAAAAGCAAAATTTGGCGCAAATGATACCCCTGAAAAACTGTCATTGGCGCAAAAAGACTGTTGCCGAGAAATCTATCACTCACTGATTAATTTACCTGAACAAAAAATTTAACTGTCAGTGATGGAAATACATGTACAAATAAGGAATTATAAAACTGCATGTGATGTAGTATTTATTTTTTTTTAAAATATCAATAACACATTTTCAATTTATTTAAAATAAAACACTGATTTAAAAATTAAAAGTTAATTTCTGATCAAATTTCAATGTCTTACATAAAATTTGCTTTTTTTTGTGTTTTCACAAATAAAAAATTGAAAAAGAATGAAAATGGGGAATGTGTCAAAGAGACAACAACTTGACCATAGAGCAGACAACAGCTGAAGGCCACCAATGGGTCTTTAATGCAGGGAGAAACTCCTGCACCCATAGGCGTCCTTCAGCTGGCCTCAAAGTGAATGGATCCCTATGAAGTCTTACCAAAAGGTTCAGTACCACAAAAGGAAGGATGGGATTGATTTTTGGGGTTATGGTACCAACAATAGATTAAGGGCCAAAAAGATGCCAAACCATGCATTTTTTACACCCATATCATGGTAGACCTCAGTACATCCCTCCCTTGGTCCGTCCATCCATAGTCAACATGTTGGAAATTAACTCAAAAACGCTTTGACTGATTTGAATAAAACTTTTGTGAATTGTTTATATCTATTGACATGAACTCCCTTTTGTTTTATATATATTTTCGATTTTACTTTTTTGAGTTTTGGGGATTTTATTCATTTATTCATTAATGGGGTTTGTCGAAAACACTTTCACCAATTTGCAAGAAACATTATACGGACATAAAGACAAGTCTTATAGACACTGTGTCTTCAAGACATGTCTTAAAAACATCTCAAGACACATTTTCGTCACATCCATGTCTTGAGACATTGGTTTAGAATATTGTTTGGTGTATTTGAAAACACACCACATCCTTTATTCTGGGTATGAATTAAGGAAGATTTTTGCCATAATGAAAACTTAAGGCAATGAAATTCAAAATAAACCCCCAAATAAACCAAATAAATAACACAACCCCCCTCCCCCTTTCTTCTTTTTTTTTTTAAATCATCAATATATCAAAATCTGTATGATTAATTATAGGTTTTAAATAAGTTAGAATTTGACATCTTTCAGCTTAGATGTAAATTTAATTTTCAAGTAATATGAAGAAAGAGTTAAAAGAAAACAAAAATGATAAGGGGGGAAATGACAAAACTCATAACTTGAGTAAGGAAAGACAACACTGCGACTTAAAAATCAATGCAAGGCAGTCCAAAATACATTTTCTGAAATTTAAATTCTATCTTCAAAATGACACAGACACAATGACATGCGGTGATAGATCACAAGTCATTAAATGAAGATATGTGTGTAGGCTATTGCTAATAAACAGCTGCGCCATGAGCGCATGATACGCCCGACGTCTTGTGTGGAAGTTTTATGCAATACTCATAAATAGTTTCTGAGAAAGTTTTAAGCAATAACCATATATTGTTTTTGAGACACGGCGGGACATGTGAAACCCCCAACCCTGGGTTTTTTTTACAAAAAAACTAAATATCACTAAAATAAAATTTTGAATCAAAACCAAAAAGTATACAGATCTTTAGATTAATATAACAGAGAAGTGTGTAAAGTTTTAAGCAATAATCATAAATTATTTTTGAGATACGGCGCTACAAGTAAAAAAAAACTCCCCTGTTTAACAAAATACTCAATAACTCCAAAATAAAGTTTTAAATCATCACCAAAAAGTATACAGATCTTTAGATTAATATAACAAAGAAGTGTGTAAAGTTTTAAGCAATAATCATAAATTGTTTTTGAAATATGGCACAACATGTAAAAAAAAACTCCCCTTTTTTACAAAATACTCAATAACTCAAAAATGAAATTTTGAATCATCACCAAAAAGTATACAGATCTTTAGATAAATATAACAAAGACATGTGTCAAGTTTTAAGCAATAATCATAAATCGTTTTTGAGATATGGTGCGACATGTAAAAAAACCCTCCCCCTTTTTTACAAAATATTCAATAACTCAAAAATAAAATTTTGAATCATCACCAAAAAAAGTATACAGATATTAAGATTAATATAACTAAGAAGTGTTTAAAGTTTTAAGCAATAATCAAGAATCGTTTTTGAGATACGGTGCGACATGTGAAAATAACACACCCCTGTTTTAGTTACAAAGTGCCGTAACTCAAAAAGTTTTAATCTTATTTTCACCAAAAGGTATACAGATCATTTGACCATCATAAGAAACAACTATGTTAAGTTTCATGAAATTATGATAAGTCGTTCTCAAGTTACGGTGCGACATGTTTACGCCGTACAGACGGACAGACGGACGGACACCGGACATTTGTATACCATAATACGTTCCGTCAAAATTTTGACGGGCGTATAAAAATCGAAGTGTGTTTGAAGATGAGGATTTGCAGCAAAGAAATAGATATAAGATAATTCCAAAGCAGCAAAATCTAGGTTTACTATCTTATTCCATCCATCGTTTTGAAACGGGTTTTTTTGCCGCCAAACATGCGCAGATTTAATTTCATATCTAATAAGTGTGGACATGTTCCGGACCATATGAGTATCTGGACCATACGCGTATGGTCATGACCATATGGGTATATACTCATATGGTCCGACCATACGCGTATGGTCGGGGTAATCAACACGTATACTTTTAAACTCTTCATTAGGTGTGACCCTTCTGGTTATTACGTCACTAAAATGTCATTTTATTATATATATTAAAAAAACTAATTTAAAAAACCCAGTTTCACACAGTTAATATTAAATTTACCTACTATTTGTAAGTACAAATATAAAAATATGCCAAAATTAAATTAACATATTGTACATGGAATTTTATTGTTTAAAGTAGGTGACATCACCGGCAAGGATCATGATATTTTTTAAAGATCGTGATATTTTTTAAAACATTTTTGATAAGTAAAATATTAAAAGTGTATGTTTCTTTATTTTTTTCTATTTTTTTTCTATACTTCTATTTAATCTTAATTATAAGATGGTAAACTAGCATTTAAAAGAGCCATGAAATAGCCACTGCCTTGATTTAAATTGATCTGTGATATTCATTTTACGATATTGGAGATCTAGAGTTTCTCAAAAACACCGTAGACACCTCACGAATTGCCCAAGTCGATATCACTGCACGCAGCCAAAACAAGCAGTTACAGAAAAGCTACATGTATGGTACCATGTGCATATGTCATTCTAAGTATACAAAAGCATACATGAATACAACTAGCGATGAAAACTAAGATCAACTGACTGTGGCATCAATATTTAATGTTTATGTAGCTTTTGACATGTAAAATTAATACATTTTTTTTGTAAACACATTTGTTTTTAAGATAAAGTTTATTGTATTATTTCTATTGTATATTTGAAAAAATACCTATATAGTCCAAATACTCATATGGTCCGGCCCGTTAATAACCAAACGAGTATAATACTCATATGGTCCGACCATACGCGTACGGTCGGACCATACGCGTCGGACCATACGCGTATGGTCGGACCATATGCACGGTGGGTATGGTTGTCCTGCGAGAGAACGTACTGTGCTGGTGATTTGGTCCTGACGGGTGCTGGTGGGTCCTGATTCTGTGCTGGTGGGTTTGTTTACATTGTATCAGAACGGCAATAAAACGACTGTTTTGTTGCTTAATTTTTCTCTGATGCGTCATAAGTACCATGCAAAGTATATTACAACAATATTATATTGCAAAAGTCGTGCAAATTCGTTAAACGGAATTGTCCTGACGCGGTGCTGGTGATAAGAAAAACGGTCCTGGTTCTGTGCTCCTATGTCCTGGTTCTGTGCCTTTATGTTTTAGTTAAAAGAGGCATATATTCAAGATCATTGATGATGTACTGTTATTTACTAATTAACTGTTGCCTGGTTTCTTGAAATTGACATTGTTGTGAATCCGTGTACTGTTATTATGCAAGAAAAAATACCCCTATCTTTTTTTTTTTTTTTTTAAATTAACTCTAATCTTATTTATTGGCCTGTTAATGGAACCCTTCTTGCCCCCTTTTAAGATAAGAAAATGTGTTTACGATTTTCGGGATTACGATCATTTTGCAAGATCATCAAACTACGTTGTAATTTATACAATACTTATATAAAGTAGATGATGTGGTATGTTTGTTGTCAATGAACAAATTTCCATACGACACCAAAGGAAGTATGTGTTAATAACCATACTTCATCGTAATACCTTCAACAATAACCCATTAAATAAAAATGTAAAAGTTTTTGCATAAAAATGGAGAGCAAAAATATAGAACAAAGGACTTTCTGATCGTTTGAATCATATGTCTTTAGCAGCTTAAAACACATTTTTGTGAACAATTGAGTGCTGACTATAAGAATGAAAATAGTATTGCGGGTTTGTTTGTTTGGGTTTTATTTGGGGGATGGGGATAAGTAAGAGCGAGGTTACAGTGAAAGTTTTAAGCTTGGAATAGTTTCCCATAAGATGAAAAAGTTTGTATTTTAAAAGAAAAATGTATCTTATAGCTGTTAAGAATCACTTGCTGTATCTGTAAGATTTTTTCAACATAACTTTTTTGTCTGAATGGTTATCAGTTTTTTTTCTTCAAAAGTTCGATAGAACACTAAAAAAATCACTATTTTATGAACGGGCAGTATTCAGGACAGTAACAATCAACGTAAACACGCCTGGAAAGTAAAATGCGTACTCGGCTGTCTGTAATCGACCATTTTTAGACACCCTCCTAAAAACAAACCGGGGTGGGGGTTCAGAGATGCAAATAAAGTACTTAGATCAATATTTTATCTTTTCGGGTATGGTTTATGACCCCTTCTGTGGCATGTCAATTACGAAATGTGCAAACTGCAAAAGTATCAAAACAGCTGCAGACAATGAATAATAGAGACATAATTTTGTATATATGTCAAGGGGAAACTTCTTGCAAAGCATTATTATTTATATAGATATAGGAAGATGTGGTGTGAGTGCCAATGAGACAACTCTCCATCCAAATAACAATTTAAAAAGTAAACCATTATAGGTTAAAGTACGGCCTTCAACACGGAGCCTTGGCTCACACCGAACAACAAGCTATAAAGGGCCCCAAAAATTACTAGTGTAACTAGTAGAAAAAGAGAATTTGGTGAAAATAAAATCACTATTTTTGTAGAAAATTCACAGACCTTTGTACAGAGATTTTTGTTATGTTCAGCATGGGATCAACGCAAGGGTACATTATCCTTAAAAGTCTATTTAAAAGTATTTGAAACTAACGTTTGCTTTGTTAATTGTGCATTTCAAAATTCCCCAAGGGTTACTGGGAAATAGAAATATAGTCACTTAGTCTTCTTCCGACCGGCAGTAAAACTCTTGCCGAAGTGGGGCGTCCGTTTGGCTGTGCGGGATCTATCAAGTTCGCAGTCGCGTCCGGTCAGAATGGGGACGTTAAATCCGATGTTTCGTGTAAAGAGAGTGCCACACTCTTTGCACGTTAAGAACCCTTGCACCAACTCTTTGAGAGAGCCGTGGTGTAGTGGTAGTGCATCGGACTTCTAACACAAAGGTTCCTGGTTCGATTCCCGAGCGGGATGAAAATTTCAGGAACTCGATTTTCGGCTCTCCCTTGACACCATTTGCGAGTATGGTCTTAAAGAAACGATGATAGTCCGTCGGAAGTGGACGATAAATGGCTGACCTGTGTTAAGAGAGAGGACCATATCTCTTGCACGTTAAAGAAACCCTTGTAGATTTCGAAAAAAGAGTAGGCTAATGCCGCTACAAGGCAGTACTCGCACTCGCAAAGTGGAAAGGGATTAATATAAGTTGCAAAACTTGTTTCCCAATCCACTATAAATAAATATGTTTAAACTAAAATAAAACTCTTTGAGGGGTCCGTAGGTGGCCTGCTGCAAGGCAAACTTTCTGTTCCTATCCAATACATAAAATTGAGAATGGAAATAGGGAATGTGTCAAAGAGACAACAACCCGACCAAATAAAAAACAACAGCAGAAGGTCACCAACAGGTCTTCAATGTAGCGAGAAATTCCCGCACCTGGAGGCGTCCTTCAGCTGGCCCCTAAACAAATATGTACTAGTCCAGTGATAATGAACGCCATACTAATTTCCAAATTGTACACGAGAAACTAAAATTAAAATAATACAAGACTAACAAAGGCCAGAGGCTCCTGACTTGGGACAGGCGCAAAAAAGCGGCGGGGTTAAACATGTTTGTGAGATCTCAACCCTCCCCCCATACCTCTAACCAATGTAGAAAAGTAAAAGCATAACAATACGCACATTAAAATTCAGTTCAAGAGAAGTCCGAGTCTGATGTCAGAAGATGTAACCAAAGAAAATAAACAAAATGACAATAATACATAAATAACAACAGACTACTAGCAGTTAAATGACATGCCAGCTCCAGACTTCAATTAAACTGACTGAAAACATCCTCATTTTCCAGTGGAAGTCCAAAATTCCACGACCATTGGCCTAGCTCTTGTATGACAAGATCTACCTATTGTATTTATTGTGAACTTGTTCTTGTCCTGAATATGCATGAAATATTTGCCACTGGACGTTAAGCAACCAACAATCAATCAACCAATAGCTTCATACTACCAATTGAGTTTAAAACAAGTATATAAGTTTAAACTAGAGGCTCCAAAGAGCCTGTGTCGCTCACCTTGGTCTATGAATATTAAACAAAGGAAGCAGATGGATTCATGACAAAATTGTGTTTTGGTGATGGTGATGTGTTTGTAAATCTTACTTTACTAGTCTTGCTGCTTACATTAACTCTATCTATAATGAACTTGGCCCAGTAGTTTCAGTGGAAAATGTTAATACAAATTTACAAATTTTATGAAAATTGTTAAAAATTGACTATAAAGGACAATAACTCCTTAGGGGGTCAATTGACCATTTCGGTCATGTTGACTTATTTGTAAATCTTACTTTGCTGAACATAATTGCTGTTTACAGTTTATCTCTATCTATAATAAAATTTAAGATAATAACCAAAAACAGCAAAATTTCCTTAAAATTACCGATTCAGGGGCAGCAACCCAACAATGGGTTGTTAGATTCATCTGAAAATTATAGGGCAGATAGATCTTGATCTGATTAATAAATTAACCCCATGTTGGATTTGCTCTAAATGCTTTGGTTTTTGAGTTATAAGTCAAAAACTGCATTTAACCCCTATGTTCTATTTTTAGCTGTGGCAGCCATCTTGATTTGATAGTCGGGTCACCGGACACATTTTTAAAACTAGATACCCCAAAGATGATTATTGCCAAGTCTGGATTAATTTGGCCCAGTAGTTTCAGAGGAGAAGATTTTTGTAAAAGATAACTAAGATTTACGAAAAATGGTTAAAAATTGACTATAAAGGGCAATAACTCCTAAACGGGTCAACTGACAATTTTGGTCATGTTGACTTATTTGTAAATCCTACTTTGCTAAACATTATTGCTGTTTACAGTTTATCTCTATCTATAATAATATTCAAGATAATAACCAAAAACTGCAAAATTTCCACAAAATTACCAATTCAGGGGCAGCAACCCAACAATGGGTTGACCGATTCATCTGAAAATTTCAGGGCAGATAGATCTTGACCTGATAAACATTTTTACCCCATGTCAGATTTCCTCTAAATGCTTTGGTTTTTGAGTTATAAGCCAAAAACTGCATTTTACCCCTATGTTCTATTTTTAGCCGTGGCGGCCATCTTGATTGGTTGACCGGGTCACGCCACACATTTTTAAAACTAGATACCCTAATGATGATTGTGGCAAAGTCTGGATTAATTTGGCCCAGTAGTTTCAGAGGAGAAGATTTTTGTAAAAGATAACTAAGATTTACGAAAAATGGTTAAAAATTGACTATAAAGGGCAATAACTCCTAAACGGGTCAACTGACAATTTTGGTCATGTTGACTTATTTGTAAATCCTACTTTGCTAAACATTATTGCTGTTTACAGTTTATCTCTATCTATAATAATATTCAAGATAATAACCAAAAACTGCAAAATTTCCACAAAATTACCAATTCAGGGGCAGCAACCCAACAATGGGTTGACCGATTCATCTGAAAATTTCAGGGCAGATAGATCTTGACCTGATAAACATTTTTACCCCATGTCAGATTTCCTCTAAATGCTTTGGTTTTTGAGTTATAAGCCAAAAACTGCATTTTACCCCTATGTTCTATTTTTAGCCGTGGCGGCCATCTTGATTGGTTGACCGGGTCACGCCACACATTTTTAAAACTAGATACCCTAATGATGATTGTGGCAAAGTCTGGATTAATTTGGCCCAGTAGTTTCAGAGGAGAAGATTTTTGTAAAAGATAACTAAGATTTACGAAAAATGGTTAAAAATTGACTATAAAGGGCAATAACTCCTAAACGGGTCAACTGACAATTTTGGTCATGTTGACTTATTTGTAAATCCTACTTTGCTAAACATTATTGCTGTTTACAGTTTATCTCTATCTATAATAATATTCAAGATAATAACCAAAAACTGCAAAATTTCCACAAAATTACCAATTCAGGGGCAGCAACCCAACAATGGGTTGACCGATTCATCTGAAAATTTCAGGGCAGATAGATCTTGACCTGATAAACATTTTTACCCCATGTCAGATTTCCTCTAAATGCTTTGGTTTTTGAGTTATAAGCCAAAAACTGCATTTTACCCCTATGTTCTATTTTTAGCCGTGGCGGCCATCTTGGTTGATTGACCGGGTCACGCCACACATTTTTTAAACTAGATACCCCAATGATGATTGTGGCCAAGTTTGGTTCAATTTGGCCCAGTAGTTTCAGAGGAGAAGATTTTTGTAAAAGTTAACGACGACGGACGACGGACGACAGACGACGGACGACGGACGACGGACGACGGACGACGGACGACGGACGACGGACGCCGGACGCAAAGTGATGGGAAAAGCTCACTTGGCCCTTCGGGCCAGGTGAGCTAAAAAGAAATTCTCAGATTTAACACCTTCATTTAACTTTAAAAGGTCATAACAGTTTAAAACAATACAAATCTACACACACACACAAACTAGCTTAATTTCAAATGGTTATCAACCTGAAACGTTATCAGATCATATATAAGCTCACCTTTGTCGAGGGGTCGTGTGAGGTTCATGTTTTGTCTTGGCGTCCGCAATTACAAAAAGATCTTTTCTGAAATTACTTGACCAAATGTTACCAAATGATTTTTCAAGAGTGAATCTAGGAAAAACAATATTCATCAACAAACATGACCACTGTCCGTTAAAATGTATTCGAGTTTTTAGTTACAGCCGATTCCATTAAGTATGTAGGCAAACATAATATCTTTGGTTAGCTTGCTTGTTAGCTAAACCGTACCCTCCTTTCGAAGTAGCCTGGTCGTACAGACAGAAAGATGTGTCATTTGTCGGACTAGTGTATACTCTTAAAGTAGGGTAGTTTACAATACCTAACAAAGACTTTTCTGTTTATCAAGCAATATAACCAAAGATATTCCCTTTGAAATCGGCTTTAATACAAAAAGTTCAAGCAATTAGGGCAAAACTTTCCGAGTAAACAAAATCAAAATGTCTATCTACCATGCACATTTCAGAACATTCAGATCAGATAACGAAACTGGGTCCAGCAACATTTATAAGCAATTTAAGATTTTGACCCTCACAGTGACCATTCACTTTCCATTCATGATCATTAAATTGAACTGTAAAACATTTCTTGGTACCTTCTTAATTCCTTTATAAGTCTTATGTAAACATAATTATGACAATAACTGTTGTGAGCACAAGATTCACTGCACACTTTTAAAGTTCTGGTTCATCAAACATTAAAATGTGAACTTAAGTTTTGAGACTTTTTTAATCGACACGATTGAGATTTTTGTATATGAGAACAGGGGTTTATCTATTAGTTGAAAATGCGGCTTTGAACTAGCTTTCAGTACCTGCGAGCATTCGTCGTTCAATAATGTGTGTCTTTGTGTTATTATTTAATGTGATACATTTTTGTGTTGGTACACCACTGTAACCGGCAATGAAGGAGGAAATGAGGAGGCTTGGTTAGGTGGAAGTGGGACGGGGTATGCGGAGCGCTGACAAACATGTCTATGCGGCATGGGCTTTGATCATTGTTGAAGCATCAATGTAAGGGGCATTTAATATCTTAATAAAACTATTCTTATTTTAGTTACTATATATTGTTCTCTGATATTGGACGAAAGATGTTGCCCTTTTATGTAATTATGTTATACAAGTTACGATCATTTGAAAACACATATTAAACAGCCAAATGGATGCACAAGAGCTAAAATAGGAGTCATAGATCCTATTGACAACACTTATCTGCCCAATTTTATTGAATTTGTAACATTTGTTTCAAATATGACCAACCTCTTATCCAAAATCACCAGCACCGTATCAGGACCCACCAGCACAGTATCAGGACATGAGTAAATTGAGAAAATGCTAAATTTTAATAAACTGCAATGTTTTTTAACTAAATACTTTTGTCGTGTGGATTGCGGTATAGAAAGCGGACTCTATGAGCATTTTTGTTTTATTTTTTCAGTTCGAGATTTTCTGAAAATGAGCATTTTTGTGTTACGCTTACTGAAACAGTTTAGAGCGTCAACTTTTCAATGGTTTATATATGAACCCATAAGAAACAAAATTGAAAAATCTTATCTGTTTTCTTCCATTTTTTATGAGTGAAAACCTCAAAAATCATCATTTTCGTCTTTGTTTACATTTTTTCATTGATCACCAGCACCCGTCAGGACCGAATCACCAGCACAGTACGTTCTCTCGCAGGACAACCATACCCACCGTGATATGAGTATACGCATATGGTCATGACCATACGCGTATGGTCCAAATACTCATATGGTCCGGACAGACACATATCAGTGTGGATAGTATATTTTGATGTTTGACAGTGTTAGAGTTTCTTGTCTATATAATAATTCGATGTTAAGCCCAACCCTTATTCATATGACCTATGTTGATTTGAACTCTTCAGTTCCCAATGCGCAATCGCACATTGTGCCTCGATGGGAAACTTGTCGAACAGGGGAATGTTATCGCGGAAGTGGTACGTGAATTTACAGTTTCTGCGAGAAAAGAAACAAAAAAGAGTTGCAGACAAATTATTGTAAATTATAAATTAAAAACGGCGATGAGATCGATAATTAAAATCACTCAAAACACCTGCGACGCAGGGTACATTGTAAGTAAAACAGAAGTAGTCGACGGTTTGCGTAACTTGTTTACATTACTTAAAAATTCCAGATCATATGAAAATAAATCGCAGCGTGTTCATTATTGTCAAAAATAAGTTAATAGATTTACGGGCAGGCATCTCCCACCTTAGAAGAAATTGGAAATCAGCGGCTACAATTTAGAGTTATTCTTCACGTATATCCTTCATAGAGGCCCATATTCAACACACAAACACGTGTATACGATATCGGCATGGTTTGGTCAAAACAAATGTAATAACAAGTGTATAATATCGCCATTGCTGGAGAATCTTGGGTTGGAATACTATGCAGGTTTTTGTTATATTTTTTATTTACATAATTTGATAAATGACGTCAAATATGTACGTTTAATATATAATAATTATCAAATACGTAAGAAAACAAAAAGCACGTGTTCATATCTATTTATATCTTGGTTAGCTCACTCGCTGTGTCGGCAGAGTTCGGGAAGTAAACCCGATGCATAATTAATGAGATGAATAGGCACGCAACACGATATGAATAATCAATTATTAACACTTCTGCAATTTATGATAACATTCTGGCGATCTTATTGCTTTTTTAGTACATACAGAGACATGTATACTAAAGAGATTAGCGACTTGGAAATCTCGCTGACTTCACGCGTGTAAACTCGTACCCAGCATCCTCTAATCATATGATAACGAGATTAGCGGTAGTCTAGACAACCGATAATAATCACTCGGAACACCCTGTTGTATATATATGTCTCTGGTACATATCTTTGATTTTTGCAGCTTAAAAACTTGTTCATAATTTTAAAATCGTAGCTACTATCCCTTTAATTTCATATTACAGATAAAAAATAAATGTTTATCATCGTTTTTACCTGTACACAAATGTATTAGAATGTTTATTTGTGGATAGAATCAGTCAATCAAATGATTTACCTTTGTTTCACTTTCAAAGTTGATATTCTCTTCCTTTAAATAACTTTATACATATAATTCACGTGTTATCAATCTCAAGCTAAGGGGTTAAAATAAAGTTCACATGAATACGGATTCAATGAGTTCGAATTATTCACTTGCAAGTGAATAATTCATAATCAATGTTTTTTTGCTCATTTTGACAAAACTCAACCTTATTGGCTACTAAAAATAAACTATTATTTCACTATTTGTATTTCATTACAGTAACTGTATGAACCAAAATAATAAGTGATAAACCAATACCAAATCCCAATGAGAAAACTATTTCCTACATCATTTTGCAGTGTTAATATTAAAGAGATAAAATAAAATCCTTTAATGTTATATTTTTAGTATTATTTGTTTACGAAATATAAGGTAATAAGGTCAGACCGGTTCTTTTTTTGTCGACTGATTAGACGGTGTAAACGCATTGGATCAAATAAGATCGATCTCGGTCGATCTTGCTTGTGCAATGTAGATGCGAACTGGTCTTTTTAAGATCGATTTAATTTCGTTGCCAGTGTAAACGAGGTCTTAGTGCGACTTGATTCACCAGAAACATATGTCCACAAGCTTTGACAAAATTTAAGGTACGTGAGGATCGAGACTTCCTTGCTTTAAGACAGTCGATATTTAGCTCACCTTTCCTAAAAGGAAATGTGAGCTTTTCTCATCACTTGGCGTCCGTCGTCGTCGTCGTCCTCGTCCTCGTTAACAATTTTTCAAACATCTTCTCCTCTGAAAGTACCGAATGGATTTGGATGAAACTTAGCATGATTGTTCCTTAGATTACCCTGCACATAGTTTGTGCTTTGATTTTTGATCCATCAAAAAACATGGCCGCCGTTACTTAAAATAGAACATAGGGGTCAAATGCAGTTTTTGGCTTATATCTCAAAAACGAAAGCATTTAGAGCAAATCTGACATGAGGTAAAAATGTTCATTAGGTCAAGATCTATCAACCCTGACATTTTCATAAGAATCAAACAACCCATTGTTGGGTTGCTGCCACTTAATTGGTAATTTTAAGGAAATTTTGCATTTTTTTTATTATCTTGAATATTATTATAGATAAAGATAAACTGTAAACAGCAAAAATGATCAGCAAAGTAAGATCTACAAATACGTTAATATGACCAAAATTGTCAATTGACCCCTTAAGGGGTTATTGTCCTTTAATGACAATTTTTCACAATTTGTTCATCATATTTGCTAACTTTAAAAATCTTCTCCTCTAAAACTACTCAACCAAATTCAACCAAACTTCAACTGAATGATCAGTAGGGTGTATAAAATAAAGTTTGTGTTTCATTTTCTATTTCGTCAAAAAACATGGCCGTCATGGCTAAAAATAGAACACAGGATAAAATGCAGTTTTTGGCTTATATCTCAAAAACTCCAACATTTAGAGCAAACAAGACAAGAAGTTAAAGTATTTATTAGGTCAAGGTCTACCTGTCCTGAAATTTTCAGCCAAATTGGGTAAATGGTTTTTCAGGTATAATGCCCCTGGATTGATGATTTTAAAGAAATTTTGCAGTTTTTGGTTATTATCTTGAATATTATTATAGATACAGATAAACTGTTAATAGCAAAAACGTTAAGCAAAGTAAGATCTACAAATAAGTCAATTTGACCAAAATTGTCAATTGACCCCTTAAGGAGTTATTGCCCTTTAAAGACTTTTTTTCACAATTTGTTCATCATGTTGACTTATTTTAAAAAATCTTCTCATTTGAAACTGCTGTATCAATTTCAGCCAAACTTAGGCTAAATGAGTTTTAGAGTATCTTGTATAAATTTTATATTTTATTTCCTTGTATGTCAAGAAACATAGCTCATATGGCTAAAATAGAACATAGGAGAAAATGATTTATTTTTTTTTGCTTTTGAAGAAAATAGGACATTTAAATAAATTGAAAAGCCAAAATAATCATTGATGAGAGATTTAACCAAAAAAATTATGGTGAGCGATTCAGGCTCTTGAGAGCCTCTTGTTTTATTATGAGATAGAACTTAGCGTCTTATAGTAACACATATTGGGGGTAGAATATTCCAACTTAAAAGACTCCGCCTCTAAAATTATCTTGAATCAGCAACAAATGGAAGTTTTTAACGACCTTGACTGGCTATACAGCCCTTGCACGGTCGGCCTTGAATCAGTTCCACGTTGTGAACATTATAAACTGTGCATTCTCAATTTTATTCGTGTCGGACCAATATGAAGAGAATTTCAAAAACAGCTGTCTGAAGGCAGATTTGTCTGCCCACCTAAATAGAAAAGTTTGAACATGCAAACACTGTACTAGTATAGATGTTCATATTTCTATGTATTGGTTTGGGTGTTCACATTTCTATGTATTGGTTTGAGTGTTCATATTTCTATGTATTGGTTTGGATGTTCATATTTCTATGTATTGGTTTGGATGTTCATATTTCTATGTATTGGTTTGGGTGTTCATATTTCTATGTATTGGTTTGGATGTTCATATTTCTATGTATTGGTTTGGATGTTCATATTTCTATGTATTGGTTTGGATGTTCATATTTCTATGTATGGGTTTGAGTGTTCATATTTCTATGTATTGGTTTGAGTGTTCATATTTCTATGTATTGGTTTGAGTGTTCATATTTCTATGTATTGGTTTGGGTGTTCATATTTCTATGTATTGGTGTGGATGTTCATATTTCTATGTATTGGTTTAGGTGATCATATTTCTATGTATTGGTTTGGATGTTCATATTTCTATGTATGGGTTTAGGTGATCATATTTCTATGTATTGGTTTGGGTGTTCATATTTCTATGTATTGGTTTGGGTGTTCATATTTCTATGTATTGGTTTGGGTGTTCATATTTCTATGTATTGGTTTGAGTGTTCATATTTCTATGTATTGGTTTGAGTGTTCATATTTCTATGTATTGGTTTGGATGTTCATATTTCTATGTATTGGTTTGGATGTTCATATTTCTATGTATGGGTTTGGGTGATCATATTTCTATGTATTGGTTTGGGTGTTCATATTTCTATGTATTGGTTTGGGTGTTCATATTTCTATGTATTGGTTTGAGTGTTCATATTTCTATGTATTGGTTTGGATGTTCATATTTCTATGTATTGGTTTGGATGTTCATATTTCTATGTATGGGTTTGGGTGATCATATTTCTATGTATTGGTTTGGATGTTCATATTTCTATGTATTGGTTTGGGTGTTCATATTTCTATGTATTGGTTTGGGTGTTCATATTTCTATGTATTGGTTTGGATGTTCATATTTCTATGTATTGGTTTGGGTTTCATATTTCTATGTATTGGTTTGGATGTTCATATTTCTATGTATTGGTTTGGGTGTTCATATTTCTATGTATTGGTTTGGGTGTTCATATTTCTATGTATTGGTTTGGGTGTTCATATTTCTATGTATTGGTTTGAGTGTTCATATTTCTATGTATTGGTTTGGATGTTCATATTTTTATGTATTGGTTTGGATGTTCATATTTCTATGTATGGGTTTGGGTGATCATATTTCTATGTATTGGTTTGGGTGTTCATATTTCTATGTATTGGTTTGGATGTTCATATTTCTATGTATTGGTTTGGATGTTCATATTTCTATGTATGGGTTTGGGTGATCATATTTCTATGTATTGGTTTGGATGTTCATATTTCTATGTATTGGTTTGAGTGTTCATATTTCTATGTATCAGTTTGGGTGTTCATATTTCTATGTATTGGTTTGGGTGTTCATATTTCTATGTATTGGTTTGGGTGTTCATATTTCTATGTATTGGTTTGGATGTTCATATTTCTATGTATTGGTTTGGATGTTCATATTTCTATGTATTGGTTTGGATGTTCATATTTCTATGTATTGGTGTGGGTGTTCATATTTCTATGTATTGGTTTGGGTGTTCATATTTCTATGTATTGGTGTGGATGTTCATATTTCTATGTATTGGTTTGGATGTTCATATTTCTATGTATTGGTTTGGGTGTTCATATTTCTATGTATTGGTTTGAGTGTTCATATTTCTATGTATTGGTTTGGGTGTTCATATTTCTATGTATTGTTTTGGATGTTCATATTTCTATGTATTGGTGTGGGTGTTCATATTTCTATGTATTGGTTTGGATGTTCATATTTCTATGTATTGGTTTGGATGTTCATATTTCTATGTATTGGTTTGGATGTTCGTATTTCTATGTATTGGTGTGGGTGTTCATATTTCTATGTATTGGTTTGAGTGTTCATATTTCTATGTATTGGTTTGGATGTTCATATTTCTATGTATTGGTTTGAGTGTTCATATTTCTATGTATTGGTTTGAGTGTTCATATTTCTATGTATTGGTTTGGGTGTTCATATTTCTATGTATTGGTTTGGGTGTTCTTATTTCTATGTATTGGTGTGGATGTTCATATTTCTATGTATTGGTTTTGGATGTTCATATTTCTATGTATTGGTTTGGGTGTTCATATTTCTATGTATTGGTTTGAGTGTTCATAATTCTATGTATTGGTTTGGATGTTCATATTTCTTTGTATTGGTTTGAGTGTTCATATTTCTATGTATTGGTTTGAGTGTTCATATTTCTATGTATTGGTTTGGGTGTTCATATTTCTATGTATTGGTTTGGGTGTTCTTATTTCTATGTATTGGTGTGGATGTTCATATTTCTATGTATTGGTTTGAGTGTTCATATTTCTATGTATTGGTTAGGGTGTTCATATTTCTATGTATTGGTTTGAGTGTTCATATTTCTATGTATTGGTTTGAGTGTTCATATTTCTATGTATTGGTTTGGATGTTCATATTTCTATGTATTGGTTTGGGTGTTCATATTTCTATGTATTGGTTTGGGTGTTCTTATTTCTATGTATTGGTTTGAGTGTTCATATTTCTATGTATGGGTTTGAGTGTTCATATTTCTATGTATTGGTTTGGATGTTCATATTTCTATGTATTGGTTTGGATGTTCATATTTCTATGTATTGGTTTGGAAGTTCTTATTTCTATGTATTGGTTTGGATGTTCATATTTCTATGTATTGGTTTGAGTGTTCATATTTCTATGTATTGGTTTGGATGTTCATATTTCTATGTATTGGTTTGAGTGTTCATATTTCTATGTATTGGTTTTGGGTGTTCATGTTTCTATGTATTGGTGTGGATGTTCATATGTCTATGTATTGGTTTGGATGTTCATATTTCTATGTATTTGTTTTGGGTGTACTTATTTCTATGTATTGGTTTGGGTGTTCATATTTCTATGTATTGGTTTGGGTGTTCATATTTCTATGTATTGGTTTGGATGTTCATATTTCTATGTATTGGTGTGGATGTTCATATTTCTATGTATTGGTTTGGATGTTCATATTTCTATGTATTGGTTTGGATGTTCATATTTCTATGTATTGGTTTGAGTGTTCATATTTCTATGTATTGGTTTGGGTGTTCATATTTCTATGTATTGGTTTGAGTGTTCATATTTCTATGTATTGGTTTGAGTGTTCATATTTCTATGTATAAATTTGGATGTTCATATTTCTATGTATTGGTTTGGATGTTCATATTTCTATGTATTGGTTTGGGTGTTCATATTTCTATGTATTGGTTTGAGTGTTCATATTTCTATGTATTGGTTTGGGTGTTCATATTTCTATGTATTGGTTTGAGTGTTCATATTTCTATGTATTGGTTTGAGTGTTCATATTTCTATGTATAAATTTGGATGTTCATATTTCTATGTATTGGTTTGGATGTTCATATTTCTATGTATTGGTTTGGGTGTTCATATTTCTATGTATTGGTTTGAGTGTTCATATTTCTATGTATTGGTTTGGATGTTCATATTTCGATGTATTGGTTTGGATGTTCATATTTCTATGTATTGGTTTGGGTGTTCATATTTCTATTTATTGGTTTGGGTGTTCATATTTCTATGTATTGGTTTGAGTGTTCATATTTCTATTTGTGTGGATGTTCATATTTCTATGTATTGGTTTGGATGTTCGTATTTCTATGTATTGGTTTAGGTGTTCATATTTCTATGTATTGGTTTGGATGTTCATATTTCTATGTATTGGTTTTGGATGTTCATATTTCTATGTATTGGTTTGGGTGTTCATATTTCTATGTATTGGTTTGAGTGTTCATATTTCTATGTATTGGTTTGGATGTTCATATTTCTATGTATTGGTTTGAGTGTTCATATTTCTATGTATTTGTTTGGGTGTTCATATTTCTATGTATTGGTTTGGGTGTTTATATTTCTATGTATTGGTTTGGATGTTCATATTTCTATGTATTGGTTCAGGTGTTCATATTTCTATGTATGGGTTTGAGTGTTCATATTTCTATGTATTGGTTTGGGTGTTCATATTTCAATGTATTGGTTTGGGTGTTCATATTTCTATGTATTGGTTTGGGTGTTCATATTTCTATGTATTGGTTTGAGTGTTCATATTTCTATGTATTGGTTTGAGTGTTCATATTTCTATGTATTGGTGTGGATGTTCATATTTCTATGTATTGGTTTGGGTGTTCATATTTCTATGTATTGGTTTGAGTGTTCATATTTCTATGTATTGGTTTGAGTGTTCATATTTATATGTATTGGTGTGGATGTTCATATTTCTATGTATTGGTTTGGGTGTTCATATTTCTATGTATTGGTTTGAGTGTTCATATTTCTATGTATTGGTTTTGAGTGTTCATATTTCTATGTATTGGTTTGGGTGTTCATATTTCTATGTATTGGTTTGAGTGTTCATATTTCTATGTATTGGCTTGAGTGTTCATATTTCTATGTATTGGTTTGGGTGTTCATATTTCTATGTATTGGTTTGAGTGTTCATATTTCTATGTATTGGTTTGGATGTTCATATTTCTATGCATTGGTTTGAGTGTTCATATTTCTATGTATTGGTTTGGGTGTTCATATTTCTATGTATTGGTTTGAGTGTTCATATTTCTATGTATTGGTTTGGGTGTTCATATTTCTATGTATTGGTTTGGATGTTCATATTTCTATGTATTGGTTTGAGTGTTCATATTTCTATGTATTGGTTTGGGTGTTCATATTTCTATGTATTGGTTTGGGTGTTCATATTTCTATGTATTGGTTTGGGTGTTCATATTTCTATGTATTGGTTTGGATGTTCATATTTCTATGTATTGGTTTGAGTGTTCATATTTCTATGTATTGGTTTGGGTGTTCATATTTCTATGTATTGGTTTGGGTGTTCATATTTCTATGTATTGGTTTGGATGTTCATATTTCTATGTATTGGTTTGGGTGTTCATATTTCTATGTATGGGTTTGAGTGTTCATATTTCTATGTATTGTTTTGGGTGTTCATAATATCTATGTATTGGTTTGGGTGTTCATATTTCTATGTATTGGTTTGGATGTTCATATTTCTATGTATTGGTTTGAGTGTTCATATTTCTATGTATGGGTTTGGATGTTCATATTTCTATGTATTGGTTTGAGTGTTCATATTTCTATGTATTGGTTTGGATGTTCATATTTCTATGTATTGGTTTGGATGTTCATATTTCTATGTATTGGTTTGGTTGTCATATTTCTATGTATTGGTGTGGATGTTCATATTTCTATGTATTGGTTTGGATGTTCATATTTCTATGTATTGGTTTTGGATGTTCATATTTCTATGTATTGGTTTGGGTGTTCATATTTCTATGTATTGGTTTGGGTGTTCATATTTCTATGTATTGGTGTGGATGTTCATATTTCTATGTATTGGTTTGGATGTTCATATTTCTATGTATTGGTTTTGGATGTTCATATTTCTATGTATTGGTTTGGGTGTTCATATTTCTATGTATGGGTTTGAGTGTTCATATTTCTATGTATTGGTTTGGGTGTTCATATTTCTATGTATTGGTTTGGGTGTTCATATTTCTATGTATTGGTTTGGGTGTTCATATTTCTATGTATTGGTTTGGGTGTTCATATTTCTATGTATTGGTTTGGGTGTTCATATTTCTATGTATTGGTTTGGATGTTCATATTTCTATGTATTGGTTTGGATGTTCATATTTCTATGTATTGGTTTGGATGTTCATATTTCTATGTATTGGTTTGGGTGTTCTTATTTCTATGTATTGGTTTGGGTGTTCATATTTCTATGTATTGGTTTGAGTGTTCATATTTCTATGTATTGGTTTTGGTGTTCATATTTCTATGTATTGGTTTGGGTGTTCATATTTCTATGTATTGGTTTGAGTGTTCATATTTCTATGTATTGGTTTGGGTGTTCATATTTCTATGTATTGGTTTGAGTGTTCATATTTCTATGTATTGGTTTGGATGTTCATATTTCTATGTATTGGTTTGGGTGTTCATATTTCTATGTTATAGTGAGCGTCTAATATAAAACTTACAGCGTTAGTCACCCTTTGACAAATATATGCAGCTGACCTTAGACCCATGGACAATACCCGATCAAAAAAGATATGATTTTCCCATGAAAATCCAACCAAAAGCCAGTCACCAGGACAGATTGGGATTTGTCTATAAGCCCGCTTTTAGTCCCTCTTAAAACACAACGAACCAGAACCTTTTCTCCTTATCAACTCCACCAAAGAGTCAACTGAAGGATAAGAAACCTTGATAGGATTACCCAAATACAAATCTTTAGAAATATGACTGTTTACCGAGTCCTCACCATCAATACCAAAACTCAAATCTAAAATCACTCTACGATCTATAGTCTCCTTCTTCGGCACAGAATTTAATGGAGAAATAACCATGTCCGTATTAAAGGGGTTACTGAAAAATGACCGTAGGTACACTCTTTTTTCAAATATTTTCTCATATCATCTGGATGACTTCTGGCTCCAGCATGATTTTTTTCTTCAGACAAACCTGAACATGAACCTTCACAACTCAATGGGAACCCATACTCTAAAAAAATAGCTATATCTGAATCATGATACATAGATGACATAGACCTAAAAAAAAATTGATGTTCAGCTTTGAGTAAACAGGAATTTTACAACCAAATACATTTGGCACGCAACTCTTAACTTGATTATGAAAATGAGTCGAAAATGCACAAGATTTTCAATACCATGTTCACCAAAAATATGTTTTAAACATGTTGACCCTTCACATATATTGCAACAATCTAAAGTACAAGCATTCTCAATTTTACTGCCATGTAGTCATGACTCATGATGAGGACACGATAGATATAACTCAGCATGTGGCAATTGCTTGTTTAATTTAACGTGTTGAATTGACCAGTAAACTTTTCGAAATGACCAGAAAATATTTATGAAAATTTACCTGAAGTGAACAGGTATTTCAATTAACCAATCAAATGCGTATAATTACGAACGATAAATTTTTGTACAAACAGGTAACGAGTAATGTCGAAAGGTAACGAGTAATGTCGAAAGGTAACGAGTAATGTCGAAAGCATCCAAGATGGAATTTTTTTAATTAATTAAAAATTTACCTGTCAAGAATAACAAAGTGCAAAGTGATAAAATATAGAATATTTTCAACCCTATAAGTTTTTAATTCCATTTCATACCTTTTATTAAGTATCAGTTAGAATTCAAATTAGTAAAATTCAGTAAAATAGGAAGTTACACTATGTTGTCAATAAGTTTCCAAGGGGAGATAATCTTATGCTGACATGAATTATTATTTATAGGGTCATATTTATAAATTAACTGTTTACAAAACTTTTGAATTTTTGAAATACTAAAGCTTCTCTACCTCAAGAATAGATTACCGTAGCTGTATTTGGCAAAACTTTTTAGGAATTTTGGTCCTCAATGCTCTTCAACATTGTACTTTATTTGGCCTTTTTAACTTTTTTGGATTTGAGCGTCACTGATTAGTCTTTTGTAGACGAAATGTGTGTCTGGCGTAAATACAAAATTTAATCCTGGTATCTATGATGAGTTTACTTATACAGCCCGTAACAGAGAAGTGATCGAATCGATGTTTCTTTACCGTCAAAATTAGCTACGTTATCGACAAACTTAATTGAGTAGTGACCGAACTATTGGTACTTAATGCTGACAAACTTTCATGTGTCGATAATCAAGTTTAATACCGATAATATTGAAAATAATTCTAATAATATGAAACAAAATATGTCCATGCACCATTTCGATTAGGCGAAAAGTAGTCATTTCGTCAAAGTTAGAACAGAAAGAAAAAAAGATTTATGGAAGGACGTCTTGATAGAATTATTTCCTTTACAATTTTATCCAAAACTAAAAGAAATATGCTGGTAAACAATTAAAAAGGTGTTTGATAGGAATGAAGTCCTTTATTTTTTCGGCCTTCAATGTGTACCGTTTGTGTGATGGGTTTTGTATTCAATCAATAACTTTGAAATGTTTTCTCATATGTATACACAAAAGGGAGGACTGGTATTTGTACTTCTGTTAGAATATGTCTTCGTCAGTTTCACATGTCAAACTTTTTTCTAGTACAGTTTAAACGGGAAAATTTTGTTGAGACCTTTTTTAATATGACAAAATAACGAGCAAAACTATTTCTTGCAATGGCACACACAGAGAATATTTTTTAAAGTAAAAATCAGTAAAACAAATTTTCTCCAAAATATACCATGGGCAGAACCTGACAGTTTTTAGCAGTGTACAACTGAAAATCGTCCGGAAAATTGCGCTTGCTGTCATTTTGAGGGATAATGCAACATGTCATCTATTACCCATAAACAACATAGGTTCTCAATTACTAAACAAAGTTCTAAAAGACAATTTCAAATCAGAGTAAACATATTAACTGCCTTATATACAGTCGAATTTGTCTATAATGTTACACAAAGCTGGTTCTTAAAACGTTTGTATCAGGGAAAACATTTTTCTTTGACTTTTAAAACATGTAGGGGAAACGGATTTCCTAACCATTCACATATAATATTCCGTATTTCTGATTTTTTGTTCGATAACGTAAATTATACGACTTTTTTTATGACTACGTGAACTTTTGCCATTCATTTTTGCTGGTCTTTAGGAAGACAATTTACAATTGTGCAGTGAAACATATATAGTTATACATAACCTTAGAATTCTGTTTGGAAACAAAGATAAATTCCCAATTATATAAATATACATGTATCCACTTCTATTTTTTGGCTATCTGATGAGTTCAGCCTTTTTCAACTGATTTTTAAAGTTCGTTCTTATGTTGTACTGTTATACCACTGTCCGAGGTTAGGGGGAGGGTTGGGATCCCGCTAACATGTTTAACCCCGCCACATTATTTATGTATATGCCTGTCCCAAGTCAGGAGCCTGTAATTCAGTGGTTGTCGTTTGTTTATGTGTTGCATATTTGTTTTTCTTTCATAAATAAAGCCGTTAGTTTTCTCGTTTGAATTGTTTTACATTGTCTTATCGGGGCCTTTTATAGCTGACTATGCGGTATGGGCTTTGCTCATTGTTGAAGGCCGTACGGTGACCTATAGTTGTTAATGTTTGTGTCATTTTGGTCTTTTGTGGATAGTTGTCTCATTGGCAATCATACCACATCTTCTTTTTTATATGATTATACATGTATTATAAGCCGTGTACATGATTGGATTTTGTAGATATTACTACTGCACAGAAAAGTATCATGGATTTCGAGGCTTTCATATTTAAGGTTTTGAATTTTTCTACCCTTGTTGAAAACCTGTGGAGACCTCTACAGTTCCTTAAAACATCAATTATTTTTTTGTAAATTGAGTGCCATCTCCCTGAACATGCTAACACTTAAGTCATATCTTTTCATTTTCATATTTTTCCCCTGTTTGTCTCTGTTGTCTTGATTGTTGGATAGATTAGTGGTATCTAACAATATTTACGAAAACTTTCTGAGAATTATGAATATTTCTTCTCTGTCAGATATGGATCATTACCAATGATAAAATGAAATGCCGCACATCACATCTTATAGAGGTTTAAATTTCAAATATTCGTCAATAACTTGAGATATAGAGCAATTTTGTCTTCAACATTTCAAATGTTAAAGAGTACATTTGTATTTTTTACTTCGATTTGAAGGAAATTTATTTCAGTTTTTTCTGTGACAAAGTACAAGCATGTCGGTATTGCAACAATGTATGATTGACATAATCCCGGGGACATAATAAACAGATAGGTATGGAAAAAAAGAAAAGATATGGGGTATTCTGTATCAGACGACTTTGAAGAAAAACTATTACAGTGTTGAATCCCATAAATATTGACAGTGCACGGAGTATATAGTATCTACATTGAGCAAATCGATGAGGGCATGTTTATTGTAGAAACGATGGATGCGACCCCGATAAAGTCGGATGCGACCCCGATAAAGTCATGATCAATGAAAAAATGTTTTACTGTGTTAAAAAAACTTCGACTTAAACAATGAAAACTTACACGTTGGACATGAAATATGTGTCGATGAAGAAAAATAAATTATGTCACTTCTGAAATAAGTTTGTCGATAACGTAACTTATTCTGACGGTAAAGAAACGCGAATTCGATCACTACTCTGTTACGGGCTGTATAATCTATTCATCATATTGAGTAAACTCACCTGGGCTCCAAATATAATGAACTCTAATGCAAGATAGGTTCCATTGACAAAATTACTAATGAATTATCTGTATGTCAGATTACTAAGTATAAGTAGACTTTGTCTTTAGTCCTTAAGTTATTTTAGACAATATAGTCTGTTTCCAAAGATTACCTTAGTAATAAGCTTTGTAAATAATCAACTGATACATGTAGTTATCATAAATAATTAACTTTCAATAATTTTAATACCCCCAAAAAATCATAAATTTATTCATGTAAATCTATACTATTAAACGAGAAGACCTCATTATGGGTGTCGCTTCTCTTCTTTCCACAATAAATTAATCTTCATGCCTCTGTGTCCTATATGTACAGTGCATAATCGCATTTGTCATCCATTCATATGATTATCCAGATTGAGTTATTTTGGGAGAAAAGCAAGAAAAAAGGCGTCCGGATATGTTTCCGTCATTGGACGAAATTTTAAGTCAGATTAGACTTCCGGTTTGCGTTTTCTGTATACTTTACATACTCTATACTATTAAACGAGAAAACCTCATTTTGGGTGTCGCTTCTCTTCTTTCCACAATAAATTCATCTTCATGCCTCTGTGTCCTATATGTACAGTGCATAATCGCATTTGTCATCCATTCATATGATTATCCAGATTGAGTTATTTTCAACAGTACCCATCAGCGTGTGTGAAATCAGAACCTATGTCAATTTAGAGCCGGAAGTGAAAGTAGAACCATATTTTACCCATGCGTTATAGCCTACTAATAGACATATATATCTACCCAAAAGATGATGCGAACTGTCACGATACCGGATTTATTATCAAATTAAGTAGCTGAAATCAACACCATTTTTACAATTATCATTGGACATCATTAAACTGTTTTAAATAATAAAATGTACGAATAAAATGGCAACATTTAAATATTTTTCTCCGTTAAAGGCACATAAATTTATGTTCTGTTTGGCATGAATAGGAGTCTGGATGGGGTTTACAGAAAAGGGAATAATAGTAAAAAAAAAGGTGCAGAATAAAGGGTAAAATGAATAAAAAATATAGAATATTGGCAAAAATGATAATAAAATTTATAGACAAGAGTATGGTGCACAATTACAAAGAATAAAGAAATTGAATAATGGGCATGCAAAATAAATAATAAATATAGAAAAAAATGACCTCAAAATCAAAGAATAAAGACATAATAAAAAAGACCATCCCCTTCAATCCAGACCCTCATGAATTTGATTCCAGTTCTATCGTAATTAATTACAAACGCTTGTTGACCTTGTTGAAATTATTGAAAGCTTAGTGTTGATGAACGCTTCAATGTGCCAGTAAAGTAAAAAATATATGTGTATTTATTTTTTATCTGGGACTAATTAATACATTAATTTACTAGTTCCAGTTTCATACATATTAAAATAGTCATAAGTTATTCAATATTAGAATGTAATATGTGTTTTTTTCATAGATATCAGGTACAACGATCTACAATACTACATAAATATAAGTTGTTAATCCAGAACCAAACATGTAATACTACATTTATGATGGGTATTTCTAAAATATCAAAATATGATTACAATTATACAAGCATTTTCTCCCATGTGAAAATTACTTTTATCGACCAGAATTTTTTTGGCATATGAGTAAAACAGAGGTTGGAATTTAAAGAGAAAGATTAGTTTGACGTAGTTTATTTATGTAGGCATGTAAATGATTAAAAATCTTTAAATGACAAAAAAATAATATGATTATCTACGTAATGTCTACATAAATAAAACGTCAAAACGAACGCGATTTGTTATTAAATTCTGTTTAATGGACGACTATTTTATTTTCGGGGGAGATTTAGGGGAAGAAATCCGCTAAAAAAAATGCATATACCTACCAACAGTGGTAAATAAATAGCCAATCCACAAAAACCAAGAATACCAAATGCCCGTCCCCTTAAGTAAAATAAGGACGAAGCCAAGTAAAATGGTATGGATAGGGTTCTTTAATTTCTGTATTCTTTAAATTTTTGTGTTAATCTACATCCAACCATGTGAATCTAGAACCAAGACCTGGTCAATCCAGAACCAAGACTGTACATGGTATAAATATAACGTGTCAATCTAGAACCAATACTGTATATGGTATAAATATAACGTGTTTATCCAGAACCAAACATGTAAATTTAGAACCAAGACCTTGTTAATCCAGAACCAAGTTAGTATATGGTATAAATATAACGTGTTAATCCAGAACCAAACATGTAAATCTAGAACCAAGACCTTGTCAATCCAGAACCAAGTCAGTATATGGTATAAATATAACGTGTCAATCCAGAACCAATACTGTATATGGTATAAATATAACGTGTTAATCCAGAACCAAACATGTACATCTAAAACCAAGACCTGGTCAAACCAGAACCAAGTCAGTATATGGTATAAATATAACGTGTTAATCTATATCCAACCATGTGAATCTAGAACCAAGACCTGGTCAATCCAGAACCAAGACTGTACATTGTATAAATATAACGTGTCAATCAAGAACCAATACTGTATATGGTATAAATATAACGTGTTTATCCAGAACCAAACATGTAAATTTAGAACCAAGACCTTGTTAATCCAGAACCAAGTTAGTATATGGTATAAATATAACGTGTTAATCCAGAACCAAACATGTAAATCTAGAACCAAGACCTTGTCAATCCAGAACCAAGTCAGTATATGGTATAAATATAACGTGTCAATCCAGAACCAATACTGTATATGGTATAAATATAACGTGTTAATCCAGAACCAAACATGTACATCTAAAACCAAGACCTGGTTAATCCAGAACCAAGAATGTATATGGTATAAATATAACGTGTTAATCCAGAACCAAACATGTAAATCTAGAACCAAGACCTGGTCAATCCAGAACCAATACTGTTAATACTAGTAGTATAAATATAACGTGTTAATCTAGAACCAAACATGTAAATCTAGAACTAAGACCTTGTCAATCCAGAACCAAGTCAGTATATGGTATAAATATAACGTGTTAATCAAGAACCAAACATGTAAATCGAGAACCAAGACCTTGTCAAACCAGAACCAAGTCAGTATATGGTATAAATATAACGTGTTAATCTATATCCAACCATGTGAATCTAGAACCAAGACCTGGTCAATCCAGAACCAAGACTGTACATGGTATAAATATAACGTGTCAATCCAGAACCAATACTGTATATGGTATAAATATAACGTGTTTATCTAGAACCAAACATGTAAATCTAGAACCAAGACCTTGTCAATCCAGAACCAAGTCAGTATATGGTATAAATATAACGTGTTAATCCAGAACAAAACATGTAAATCTAGAACCAAGACCTTGTCAATCCAGAACCAAAACTGTATATGGTATAAATATAACGTGTTAATCCAGAACAAAACATGTAAATCTAGAACCATGACCTGGTCAAACCAGAACCAATACTGTATATGGTATAAATATAACGTGTTAATCCAGAACAAAACATGTAAATCTAGAACCATGACCTGGTCAAACCAGAACCAATACTGTATATGGTATAAATAGAACGTGTTAATCTATATCCAACCATGTGAATCTAGAACCAAGACCTTGTCAATCCAGAACCAAGTCAGTATATGGTATAAATATAACGTTTAATCCAGAACCAAACATGTAAATCTAGAACTTAGACCTTGTCAATCCAGAACCAAGTCAGTATATGGTATAAATAGAACGTGTTAATCCAGAACCAAACATGCATGTAAATCTAGAACCAAGACCTTGTCAATCCAGAACCAAAACTGTTTATGGTATAAATATAACGTGTTAATCCAGAACCAAACATGCATGTAAATCTAGAACCAAGACCTGGTCAAACCAGAACCAATACTGTTAATAGTATAAATATTACGTGTTAATCCAGAACCAAACATGTAAATCGAGAACCAAGACCTTGTCAAACCAGAACCAAGTCAGTATATGGTATAAATAGAACGTGTTAATCTATATCCAACCATGTGAATCTAGAATCAAGACCTGGTCAATCCAGAACCAAGACTGTACATGGTATAAATATAACGTGTCAATCCAGAACCAATACTGTATATGGTATAAATATAACGTGTTAATCCAGAACCAAACATGTAAATCTAGAACCAAGACCTGGTCAATCCAGAACCAATACTGTTAATACTAGTAGTATAAATATAACGTGTTAATCTAGAACCAAACATGTAAATCTAGAACTAAGACTTTGTCAATCAAGAACCAAAACTGTATATGGTATAAATATAACGTGTTAATCCAGAACCAAACATGTAAATCTAGAACTAAGACTTTGTCAATCCAGAACCAAGTCAGTATATGGTATAAATATAACGTGTTAATCCAGAACCAAACATGTAAATCTAGAACCAAGACTTTGTCAATCCAGAACCAAGTCAGTATATGGTATAAATATAACGTGTTAATCCAGAACCAAACATGTAAATCTGGAACCAAGACCTTGTCAATCCAGAACCAAACCAAGACCTTGTCAATCCAGAACCAAGTCAGTATATGGTATAAATATAACGTGTTAATCCAGAACCAAACATGTAAATCTGGAACCAAGACCTTGTCAATCCAGAACCAAGTCAGTATATGGTATAAATATAACGTGTTAATCTAGATCCAACCATGTAATTCTAGAACTAAGACTTTGTCAATCCAGAACCAAACCAAGACCTTGTCAATCCAGAACCAAAACTGTATATGGTATAAATATAACGTGTTAATCCAGAACAAAACATGTAAATCTAGAACCATGACCTGGTCAAACCAGAACCAATACTGTATATGGTATAAATATAACGTGTTAATCCAGAACAAAACATGTAAATCTAGAACCATGACCTGGTCAAACCAGAACCAATACTGTATATGGTATAAATAGAACGTGTTAATCTATATCCAACCATGTGAATCTAGAACCAAGACCTTGTCAATCCAGAACCAAGTCAGTATATGGTATAAATATAACGTTTAATCCAGAACCAAACATGTAAATCTAGAACTTAGACCTTGTCAATCCAGAACCAAGTCAGTATATGGTATAAATAGAACGTGTTAATCCAGAACCAAACATGCATGTAAATCTAGAACCAAGACCTTGTCAATCCAGAACCAAAACTGTATATGGTATAAATATAACGTGTTAATCCAGAACCAAACATGCATGTAAATCTAGAACCAAGACCTGGTCAAACCAGAACCAATACTGTTAATAGTATAAATATTACGTGTTAATCCAGAACCAAACATGTAAATCGAGAACCAAGACCTTGTCAAACCAGAACCAAGTCAGTATATGGTATAAATAGAACGTGTTAATCTATATCCAACCATGTGAATCTAGAATCAAGACCTGGTCAATCCAGAACCAAGACTGTACATGGTATAAATATAACGTGTCAATCCAGAACCAATACTGTATATGGTATAAATATAACGTGTTAATCCAAAACCAAACATGTAAATCTAGAACCAAGACCTGGTCAATCCAGAACCAATACTGTTAATACTAGTAGTATAAATATAACGTGTTAATCTAGAACCAAACATGTAAATCTAGAACTAAGACTTTGTCAATCAAGAACCAAAACTGTATATGGTATAAATATAACGTGTTAATCCAGAACCAAACATGTAAATCTAGAACTAAGACTTTGTCAATCCAGAACCAAGTCAGTATATGGTATAAATATAACGTGTTAATCCAGAACCAAACATGTAAATCTAGAACCAAGACTTTGTCAATCCAGAACCAAGTCAGTATATGGTATAAATATAACGTGTTAATCCAGAACCAAACATGTAAATCTGGAACCAAGACCTTGTCAATCCAGAACCAAGTCAGTATATGGTATAAATATAACGTGTTAATCTAGATCCAACCATGTAATTCTAGAACTAAGACTTTGTCAATCCAGAACCAAACCAAGACCTTGTCAATTCAGAACCAATACTGTATATGGTATAAATAGAACGTGTTAATCTATATCCAACCATGTGAATCTAGAACCAAGACCTTGTCAATCCAGAACCAAGTCAGTATATGGTATAAATATAACGTTTAATCCAGAACCAAACATGTAAATCTAGAACTTAGACCTTGTCAATCCAGAACCAAGTCAGTATATGGTATAAATAGAACGTGTTAATCCAGAACCAAACATGCATGTAAATCTAGAACCAAGACCTTGTCAATCCAGAACCAAGTCAGTATATGGTATAAATATAACGTTTAATCCAGAACCAAACATGTAAATCTAGAACTTAGACCTTGTCAATCCAGAACCAAGTCAGTATATGGTATAAATAGAACGTGTTAATCCAGAACCAAACATGTAAATCGAGAACCAAGACCTTGTCAAACCAGAACCAAGTCAGTATATGGTATAAATAGAACGTGTTAATCTATATCCAACCATGTGAATCTAGAACCAAGACCTGGTCAATCCAGAACCAAGACTGTACATGGTATAAATATAACGTGTCAATCCAGAACCAATACTGTATATGGTATAAATATAACGTGTTAATCCAGAACCAAACATGTAAATCTAGAACCAAGGCCTGGTCAATCCAGAACCAATACTGTTAATACTAGTAGTATAAATATAACGTGTTAATCTAGAACCAAACATGTAAATCTAGAACTAAGACTTTGTCAATCAAGAACCAAAACTGTATATGGTATAAATATAACGTGTTAATCCAGAACCAAACATGTAAATCTAGAACTAAGACTTTGTCAATCCAGAACCAAGTCAGTATATGGTATAAATATAACGTGTTAATCCAGAACCAAACATGTAAATCTAGAACCAAGACTTTGTCAATCCAGAAACAGGCCAGTATATGGTATAAATATAACGTGTTAATTCAGAACCAAACATGTAAATCTGGAACCAAGACCTTGTCAATCCAGAACCAAGTCAGTATATGGTATAAATATAACGTGTTAATCTAGATCCAACCATGTAATTCTAGAACTAAGACTTTGTCAATCCAGAACCAAGTCAGTATATGGTATAAATATAACGTGTTAATCTAGAACCAAACATGTGAATCTAGAACCAAGACCTTGTCAATCCAGAACCAAGTCAGTATATGGTATAAATATAACGTGTTAATCTAGAACCAAACATGTAAATCTAGAACCAAGAACTTGTCAAACCAGAACCAATACTGTATATGGTATAAATATAACGTGTTAATCCAGAACCAAACCAAGACCTTGTCAAACCAGAACCAATACTGTATATGGTATAAGTATAACGTGTTAATCTAGAACCAAACATGTTAATCTAGAACCAAGACCTTGTCAAACCAGAACCAAGACTGTATATGGTATAAATATAACGTGTTAATCTATATCCAACCATGTGAATCTAGAACCAAGACCTGGTCAATCCAGAACCAAGACTGTACATGGTATAAATATAACGTGTCAATCCAGAACCAATACTGTATATGGTATAAATATAACGTGTTTATCTAGAACCAAACATGTAAATCTAGAACCAAACATGTAAATCTAGAACCAAGACCTTGTCAATCCAGAACCAAGTCAGTATATGGTATAAATATAACGTGTTAATCCAGATCCAACCATGTAATTCTAGAACTAAGACTTTGTCAATCCAGAACCAAGTCAGTATATGGTATAAATATAACGTGTTAATCTAGAACCAAACATGTGAATCTAGAACCAAGACCTTGTCAATCCAGAACCAAGTCAGTATATGGTATAAATATAACGTGTTAATCTAGAACCAAACATGTAAATCTAGAACCAAGACCTAGTCAAACCAGAACCAAGACTGTACATGGTATAAATATAACGTGTCAATCCAGAACCAATACTGTATATGGTATAAATATAACGTGTTAATCCAGAACCAAACATGTAAATCTAGAACTAAAGACTTTGTCAATCCAGAACCAAGTCAGTATATGGTATAAATATAACGTGTTAATCCAGAACCAAACATGTAAATCTAGAACTAAGACTTTGTCAATCCAGAACCAAGTCAGTATATGGTATAAATATAACGTGTTAATCCAGAACCAAACATGTAAATCTAGAACCAAGACTTTGTCAATCCAGAACCAAGTCAGTATATGGTATAAATATAACGTGTTAATCCAGAACCAAACATGTAAATCTTGAACCAAGACCTTGTCAATCCAGAACCAAGTCAGTATATGGTATAAATATAACGTGTTAATCTAGATCCAACCATGTAATTCTAGAACTAAGACTTTGTCAATCCAGAACCAAACCAAGACCTTGTCAATTCAGAACCAATACTGTATATGGTATAAATAGAACGTGTTAATCTATATCCAACCATGTGAATCTAGAACCAAGACCTTGTCAATCCAGAACCAAGTCAGTATATGGTATAAATATAACGTTTAATCCAGAACCAAACATGTAAATCTAGAACTTAGACCTTGTCAATCCAGAACCAAGTCAGTATATGGTATAAATAGAACGTGTTAATCCAGAACCAAACATGCATGTAAATCTAGAACCAAGACCTTGTCAATCCAGAACCAAGTCAGTATATGGTATAAATATAACGTTTAATCCAGAACCAAACATGTAAATCGAGAACCAAGACCTTGTCAAACCAGAACCAAGTCAGTATATGGTATAAATAGAACGTGTTAATCTATATCCAACCATGTGAATCTAGAACCAAGACCTGGTCAATCCAGAACCAAGACTGTACATGGTATAAATATAACGTGTCAATCCAGAACCAATACTGTATATGGTATAAATATAACGTGTTAATCCAGAACCAAACATGTAAATCTAGAACCAAGACCTGGTCAATCCAGAACCAATACTGTTAATACTAGTAGTATAAATATAACGTGTTAATCTAGAACCAAACATGTAAATCTAGAACTAAGACTTTGTCAATCAAGAACCAAAACTGTATATGGTATAAATATAACGTGTTAATCCAGAACCAAACATGTAAATCTAGAACTAAGACTTTGTCAATCCAGAACCAAGTCAGTATATGGTATAAATATAACGTGTTAATCCAGAACCAAACATGTAAATCTAGAACCAAGACTTTGTCAATCCAGAAACAGGCCAGTATATGGTATAAATATAACGTGTTAATTCAGAACCAAACATGTAAATCTGGAACCAAGACCTTGTCAATCCAGAACCAAGTCAGTATATGGTATAAATATAACGTGTTAATCTAGATCCAACCATGTAATTCTAGAACTAAGACTTTGTCAATCCAGAACCAAACCAAGACCTTGTCAATCCAGAACCAAAACTGTATATGGTATAAATATAACGTGTTAATCCAGAACAAAACATGTAAATCTAGAACCATGACCTGGTCAAACCAGAACCAATACTGTATATGGTATAAATATAACGTGTTAATCCAGAACAAAACATGTAAATCTAGAACCATGACCTGGTCAAACCAGAACCAATACTGTATATGGTATAAATAGAACGTGTTAATCTATATCCAACCATGTGAATCTAGAACCAAGACCTTGTCAATCCAGAACCAAGTCAGTATATGGTATAAATATAACGTTTAATCCAGAACCAAACATGTAAATCTAGAACTTAGACCTTGTCAATCCAGAACCAAGTCAGTATATGGTATAAATAGAACGTGTTAATCCAGAACCAAACATGCATGTAAATCTAGAACCAAGACCTTGTCAATCCAGAACCAAAACTGTATATGGTATAAATATAACGTGTTAATCCAGAACCAAACATGCATGTAAATCTAGAACCAAGACCTGGTCAAACCAGAACCAATACTGTTAATAGTATAAATATTACGTGTTAATCCAGAACCAAACATGTAAATCGAGAACCAAGACCTTGTCAAACCAGAACCAAGTCAGTATATGGTATAAATAGAACGTGTTAATCTATATCCAACCATGTGAATCTAGAATCAAGACCTGGTCAATCCAGAACCAAGACTGTACATGGTATAAATATAACGTGTCAATCCAGAACCAATACTGTATATGGTATAAATATAACGTGTTAATCCAAAACCAAACATGTAAATCTAGAACCAAGACCTGGTCAATCCAGAACCAATACTGTTAATACTAGTAGTATAAATATAACGTGTTAATCTAGAACCAAACATGTAAATCTAGAACTAAGACTTTGTCAATCAAGAACCAAAACTGTATATGGTATAAATATAACGTGTTAATCCAGAACCAAACATGTAAATCTAGAACTAAGACTTTGTCAATCCAGAACCAAGTCAGTATATGGTATAAATATAACGTGTTAATCCAGAACCAAACATGTAAATCTAGAACCAAGACTTTGTCAATCCAGAACCAAGTCAGTATATGGTATAAATATAACGTGTTAATCCAGAACCAAACATGTAAATCTGGAACCAAGACCTTGTCAATCCAGAACCAAGTCAGTATATGGTATAAATATAACGTGTTAATCTAGATCCAACCATGTAATTCTAGAACTAAGACTTTGTCAATCCAGAACCAAACCAAGACCTTGTCAATTCAGAACCAATACTGTATATGGTATAAATAGAACGTGTTAATCTATATCCAACCATGTGAATCTAGAACCAAGACCTTGTCAATCCAGAACCAAGTCAGTATATGGTATAAATATAACGTTTAATCCAGAACCAAACATGTAAATCTAGAACTTAGACCTTGTCAATCCAGAACCAAGTCAGTATATGGTATAAATAGAACGTGTTAATCCAGAACCAAACATGCATGTAAATCTAGAACCAAGACCTTGTCAATCCAGAACCAAGTCAGTATATGGTATAAATATAACGTTTAATCCAGAACCAAACATGTAAATCTAGAACTTAGACCTTGTCAATCCAGAACCAAGTCAGTATATGGTATAAATAGAACGTGTTAATCCAGAACCAAACATGTAAATCGAGAACCAAGACCTTGTCAAACCAGAACCAAGTCAGTATATGGTATAAATAGAACGTGTTAATCTATATCCAACCATGTGAATCTAGAACCAAGACCTGGTCAATCCAGAACCAAGACTGTACATGGTATAAATATAACGTGTCAATCCAGAACCAATACTGTATATGGTATAAATATAACGTGTTAATCCAGAACCAAACATGTAAATCTAGAACCAAGACCTGGTCAATCCAGAACCAATACTGTTAATACTAGTAGTATAAATATAACGTGTTAATCTAGAACCAAACATGTAAATCTAGAACTAAGACTTTGTCAATCAAGAACCAAAACTGTATATGGTATAAATATAACGTGTTAATCCAGAACCAAACATGTAAATCTAGAACTAAGACTTTGTCAATCCAGAACCAAGTCAGTATATGGTATAAATATAACGTGTTAATCCAGAACCAAACATGTAAATCTAGAACCAAGACTTTGTCAATCCAGAAACAGGCCAGTATATGGTATAAATATAACGTGTTAATTCAGAACCAAACATGTAAATCTGGAACCAAGACCTTGTCAATCCAGAACCAAGTCAGTATATGGTATAAATATAACGTGTTAATCTAGATCCAACCATGTAATTCTAGAACTAAGACTTTGTCAATCCAGAACCAAGTCAGTATATGGTATAAATATAACGTGTTAATCTAGAACCAAACATGTGAATCTAGAACCAAGACCTTGTCAATCCAGAACCAAGTCAGTATATGGTATAAATATAACGTGTTAATCTAGAACCAAACATGTAAATCTAGAACCAAGAACTTGTCAAACCAGAACCAATACTGTATATGGTATAAATATAACGTGTTAATCCAGAACCAAACCAAGACCTTGTCAAACCAGAACCAATACTGTATATGGTATAAGTATAACGTGTTAATCTAGAACCAAACATGTTAATCTAGAACCAAGACCTTGTCAAACCAGAACCAAGACTGTATATGGTATAACTATAACGTGTTAATCTATATCCAACCATGTGAATCTAGAACCAAGACCTGGTCAATCCAGAACCAAGACTGTACATGGTATAAATATAACGTGTCAATCCAGAACCAATACTGTATATGGTATAAATATAACGTGTTTATCTAGAACCAAACATGTAAATCTAGAACCAAACATGTAAATCTAGAACCAAACATGTAAATCTAGAACCAAGACCTTGTCAATCCAGAACCAAGTCAGTATATGGTATAAATATAACGTGTTAATCCAGATCCAACCATGTAATTCTAGAACTAAGACTTTGTCAATCCAGAACCAAGTCAGTATATGGTATAAATATAACGTGTTAATCTAGAACCAAACATGTGAATCTAGAACCAAGACCTTGTCAATCCAGAACCAAGTCAGTATATGGTATAAATATAACGTGTTAATCTAGAACCAAACATGTAATTCTAGAACCAAGAACTTGTCAAACCAGAACCAATACTGTATATGGTATAAGTATAACGTGTTAATCTAGAACCAAACATGTAAATCTAGAACCAAGACCTAGTCAAACCAGAACCAAGACTGTACATGGTATAAATATAACGTGTCAATCCAGAACCAATACTGTATATGGTATAAATATAACGTGTTAATCCAGAACCAAACATGTAAATCTAGAACTAAAGACTTTGTCAATCCAGAACCAAGTCAGTATATGGTATAAATATAACGTGTTAATCCAGAACCAAACATGTAAATCTAGAACTAAGACTTTGTCAATCCAGAACCAAGTCAGTATATGGTATAAATATAACGTGTTAATCCAGAACCAAACATGTAAATCTAGAACCAAGACTTTGTCAATCCAGAACCAAGTCAGTATATGGTATAAATATAACGTGTTAATCCAGAACATATGTAAAGTTCGATCTGATCGAAACACAGATCCTTCATCCATGCTTCGTTTACAGGGCCATATTTCATTCTATCTATCTACACACACAAACAATACAGGCAAAAACGTGTAAAACTAGTAAGGCCGGCAAGTCAAAGTCAATAGTGTTACTTTTATTGTATTCGAGGACAAGAAGAAAATCAAATGAAACGATGTTCAAATATACCTACATCTCGTTCACATCTTTAGAATTTAGAATACATATACATTTAACATCACTGAAAGAAGTTGACTTTCTCCCCATTTTTCATGCCTTATATAATGTAATTTCAAAAGTCAGATCATTTACAATGATTTATTATAAAAAAGAATAATAAGACACAAACGGATTTAGTTACTAGCAACGCTTACGATATTTAGACTAAAGTTCATTGTGATATAGCTACAATACTTGTATGTTCCATTATAATACATTATTTTTATTAGCTATTGGCAATCGTGTGTCAATGTGAAATCAATATTCTTTTCCCAATGAAGTGTAACATTCATGATGCCACGAGCATTTACAATAAAGTGCACAGGTAAATAAAAGAAAAACTTGGGAGAAATCTTGATTTCATGATCCTATAAAAAAAAGTGTAATTATAGTAATTAAATACGATTTTCAGTAATCTTATAGAGATGTGAACGCATTGACAGTGCGTACATTTAAAGAATTCAAATTTCGGAAAACATGGAGAAACCGGTACGACAAAAAAAAATCCATAACTGTTGTCGGACACTTTAACAATGGTAAATCCAGAAAAGCGGTTCGGACATGTGAAATTATTAAACGTGTTGTTTCCAATTTCTTACATAATAAATAAGTTTAGAAAAAAATCATAACTTGATTTTCGGTTACAATTAAGTTACGACATGTTTGTTTTAAAATATTTTACAGAAGGACACTTGTCAAATTGGAACAGACGAAAACATAGAAAGCACTGATGTAGAAGAAACTGGAGAGGAGATAATTCAGAATGAGGTTAAGGTTTATGACCCCTTCTGTGGCCATTTTTGTACGAACTTTTCAAACTGCAACAGTATCAAAACAACAAATATAATGAAAAGTATAGATAGACCATTGTGTATATATACTAAGCATGGTTTTTTACTGTTTCATTGTATTTGATAGAAAAAAGGGGCTTTGTGGCAAGTAAACCAAGATTTTAAAAGAAAATCCACAGCCTTTAATACAGAGGTTTTTGTTATAAAATTTTAAACAAAGATAACTCACTTGCTTTTCTATGATGTGCTAGCATTTATTGTTTACAACAGTGGCGAATCTAGAAATTTTCATAAGTGGGGGCCCACTGACTGCCTAGGGGGAGCCCGCTCCTGTCATGCTTCAGTGATTCCCTATTTAAGAAACCAATTTTTTCCCAGAAAAGGGGGAGCCCGGGACCCCTGCCCCCTAAATCCGCCTCTGTTCAAAAAGTTTTAAGCAATCTGTAAATTCCAAAAACACCCCATGCTGAGTCACTTAAGTCGAGCGCACCCTAAAAGGTGTACTTGATTTGGTTCATACGCGCGTTATTCAGTGTGCACCAATTTTTTTATTTCTTCATAGACAGAAAAAATATTACAGTCATTCTTTAATGAAATAATACATGACAGTTAAAAAAAATAGTTGATAATCATAAGACGTCTGACTATCATAATAAGTCATGTCGCGATGTGTCTTATGTTTACGACACAAGTTATGATATATCCAACTTGGAACTCTTTCGCAAACATATCTGTTGAGACTATCATAAGACATGTCTCAGTAATAAGACACTTTGAAAACAAGGCCAATGAATTAAATACATGAGAGTATATAATTAACGAACTGTCTATATTACAGGTGAAACGAAATTACGGATTAAGGAAGAAACCACCAAAGGTAAATGCATAGAACATGTTTAGAACAAATGAATTACGGGCGAACTACTTTTACTTTTTTACGTAAATTCGAATTTTGATAGGTATAAAATGTTTGCGCAAGCAACTGCATGATATTACATTTGACGAATTTAAAGAGCCATACCTGTATCATTTAACACAGAAAAAAATAACCTGAACTTTACAATATTTTTTTTTAATAATTAATTATATTGATAAATATACATTATATCATTCGTTGACTATAGACATTTGAAAGCAAAGGCTTTGATATAAAAACACAGTGTGTGTGTGTTAATTCTCAAAAAGAACAAATTATAAAGAAAATAAATATGTCGAAACTATTTATTTATAAAAGGATTATTATTTCTAATGTATGCTTCACAGAAAAGAAGGACGAGTTTTTGGTATGAATTAGACCATAAGAAGAATGCCAAGAGATTGCCAGCTAATGTAAGTGTCAATCATTCATATATTTTATAATTTTCCACGTAACACTTACCAAAATATTGGTAATTGTTAAAAAAAAAAAGAAGAACAGAATAGAAGACAATTCAATAAAATTAAATATTTCATTTTCAAAAAGAAAACAAGACAATTTTACAATAGCTGTTATATAAGGACAGGGAGTTTGTATTTAACCTGCTAGCAGGAATTGTACATGTTTCCCCAAAAATGTAATTTAAATTTCTACATATTGAACCGTTGACTGATTTTTAAATACATCAGTATAAAATGACTTAGCAATAGTCTCCGCTATCTATGCATTTCTTGCAATGATAACAAAAAAATGTTCGGGTTGTATTTCTCCATAAAACGAGTTTTGTTAAACTTTCAAAGAGATCGTCTTTATTTATATAAATATGAAGTTCAACTGTAGGCATAAGGGTTTAAAACGTCATAGCTTCGTCGCAACTTGGGTTAAACACTTCCAAGCTTTCATTCAAAATCTCGAGTATTTTTCTTTATTAGAATTGATTTGTTACAGTAGTTATGATTTTGTTCATGCTTTATAAGAGTGAACCGCATATCGCTTTATGTATATATACAAAAAAACGTTATTAATTTCAACTGTTTTACAATTAGTCTGTGGAAGACAATAGTAGAAATACAGATGAGGATGAACATACGCAAAATGACGAAGAGGACAGTTCAAAAGGTAATATACTAGTATTCGAAATCCATACTGTACACAGATATTGTCTTCAAATTAATGGAACTGTGTATAAGTAAAATAAATGAAAAGGTGTTTTACAGTAATTTACAAATGTATATCAAGCCAAACAACCAATGACTATATGAATGGCTATCACACGAGATAAGGGAGATGTAGGGTGAGAGACCGTGATATCGAAAAGTAAATCCGAATGTTTGTTTTTTATTTGGTAGGTATATATCATGTAGGTATATTATTGACGTAAGAAAAATTTCGTAGCACATTCATTTCTAGCCTCATTTAGTATTACTGTGGTCGAATTTTGTATTTAAATCGTGCATAAATTTCTCAGTTGTCATATTATAATGATCTAAAATGTGTCAGACTCAATAGAAGCAACAAAAGTTGACTCATCAATTTGTCACGCATACTAATTTTCACAATTTAAAATGAGAAAGTGTTTTTGATCAATTATACTATCCATAGATATGAAACCTCGATGAAATTTCGCCCCATAACTATGGACTTATCAATAACTACAAAAACAAGTATTAGCCTTTCAAAAAGGACTAGCCGTCTCTTAGCTGATGAAAATGGGAAGTGTTCTCGCTTTGTAGATTAATTCATTTAGAAAATCCACGTGCATCAATCAACAAATTTTACCACACACGTGAGGTCACACGTTATGAAGTAGTTACATATCGTTTAACATTGTTGTTTACGAAACTCCAGAAGATTCAGCTATTTATAGATAAAAGTTACCTGTGTACCAATATCATGAATATGCATGATTAATGACCAGGCAAACTCTAATTGCTAGAATAGAGAGGACAAATCCGATACTCTACGGGATTGAAGGACATTAACTAGGTTTGGATTGTCCTAAGCAATCAATAAACTTTGATTATTCACGTCTCGTAATATCTTCCAATCAGGTAGTAAGAAGCATTCACGCAATGACTGCCCATCGTTCAATTCTTAATATCGTCTCCTCGGAGACGATAATCACTGAGACAGTCGCACTCCATCCACACCTTCGGCCGGCTTCCAGCTAACGGTAGTTTTCTAAAATATACCGTTCTAACGAAAGGTTAGGAAATATGTAAACTATGTCTTCAATTTGATTCGAAGTTTATTTCTTCTTATATACATTTTATTATGCTTTGAAGTGCATGCAAAATACATTTGAAGAGATTTATTACAGTAGGTCAAAAAATATTTGTTTTATGGGCTTTTATGTAATCAAATTGGAGAAAGCGGACAAAATTGATATTTAATTTCACCGGTTGCCCCTTAATAACTACAGTTTTCAACTTTTAAATGTTTAAGTATAATAAAATGAATTGGAGAAAAGAAAAAAAAATGTACTTTTGTGTTTGTTTCAGATACGCCAGAGATTTCTGAAATAGACGTTACGCATGTGACATGGGTGAGTGAATTCAAATAGAATTGTTTGTATACAATATATTTTAAAACAATTGGTGCAGTAATGTGCGGTGCTTTGTAAATATATTTATCAAAAACACATGGTGGGCGTGGACCGGTGTTTGCATCCAACACTAAATGATGAGTAGGTTCAAAGTACATGTATGGAGTTGTTTCATATTTTGTTTCCCTTACGATTAAGTAGAAATATGAATATATACAAAAATAAGTTCAAGATCAACTTCGTACGTTATCTTTTTACAGCTTAATAAAGACAGTCCAGATGACACGGAAGTTGGAAACAATGAAGAAGAAGAAATAGATGAAGGTAATATAATTATGCTCGAAGGTCGAGGGGATTTGAACAGCCCTTTTTTCTGCGGAGGTCTATCAAATGTCAATATTAGGTTAATAATTGATCTTTTGCTGTCTTTCTATTTGTCAAAAACATAACAGAAGTACACAAAAAGCACTTGAAGAAGCCTAATTCTTATTTGATATATGAATCAATCAAAACCCAATCAAGACCTCATTTACAACTTACTGACCATTGAATATTCTGAACAACAACTAATTATTATATGTATAATATTTGATGTTTTTAATCTGATATTAAACATGAGATAGATTCATAAAGACTAAACCTTAGAAAACAGATATTAGCTTTTCAAAAAGCTTAGTTTCATAAATTCTTATCGAATAGACTTAAATGCACAAGGTCCTTCACACTATTCAACGGTTAACTGTTCAATTTGGTTTTGATTCTGTAATTTGTCTTAACTACAATTAATACATGCGAATGCAAAATAATTACTGTTGTCTGTTCAGTCCAGTATGGAATTACAATGTTCAAGTTCTCAAAATGACCTCAGGTTCAATAATTTGTTTTAGTTTACTTTGATTTATATGCTAAACTTATTTCAGTCATACACATTGAAACTAATGGGTAACTTTGAAAATTTTCTAGTTAGACATGTTTTTATATGAATTGCATTGATTCGATTTTTATATTTTTAGACAATGCTAATACCTTTAATTGACATAACAATATCTTTATTTTCATTTGTTTAATTTATTGTAGGGCAATACAACTTAGAATCAGTTTGGTTATCTAATGTAAGTGTGTTACCTTTGCAAGCACATAAGAATATATGAACTGACATTTAGAATTGAGAAGTTGACTAATGAATTGTAATTCTAAATAATTACATTAGATGTATGTTTCATTATAATACGTTATTCTGATTGGCTAATTGCACATCAAATGTTATTCCGTAAGCAGTTGCACGAGACAATAATATTTCATTCATGATGACACGAGGTCCCACAATAAAGTGCACAGGTGAATTTAAAAATTTAACTTCATGAAAATCGTGTTTTTATAATCATAGCTAAAAAATGTAATTATAAGTATTGAATGCTTCTTTTTGTAACTTTATAGGGTTGTAAAAGCGTTGACCGTGCGTACATTTTTAGAATGAAGCGCTTCCGCGCTTCATACAAAATGTACTTCGGTCAACGCTTTTACACCCCAATAAATTTACAAAAAGAAGCATTCAATTCTTAAAACAAAACAAAAAAATCAAACGAAATTCTCAAAATAAATATACAATAGTTATACATCGTTGGAAAATTTAATATAAAAATAGTTCGAACAAGCTTTAAAAACAGGACGAAAAGAGAGGCTCGCCGACAATGTACATTTGTTTTATCCTGCAATTCACACATGGCCCATGAACGACGCTGCGTTAGTTGTTAAATCCAAGTCAGTACCGCTGACTTTTTCAAATAAATTCAAATCGACATGGTTTAAATGCGGACCACGAAGAGGATCCCAAAATGAAACGTTACCCAGAAAGAATATCCAATTTAACGCTTTCTCAACATGGAAGTGAGTAACGGAAGACTGTATTTGTACTCAGAAAATAAAGCAGACATTTATTTGATTATTTCAGGATCAAATGAATACATCGATTTACTGATAATTCTTACATGCTTTATTAATCCCAATCACTTTAAATAACAAAAACTAGATCATGATTCTTGATTTGAAACATTTGTTAATTTTTAGATTAGTATACTTTAATCTTATACCTTCATTTCAGATTGACTCTGCATTAAATCACATATTCGGGATCATGAGATGTGATGATTCAAACTGGTTAGTAGATTTTATTACCGTTAATAGATTCACGAACATCGTGATTTACTTTTGTTACGCCAAAGTATGAAAGGAGTAAATTTCAACATGCACTAGATCACACCCGCGAAATCGCGGGCATTAAGACTTGGTTGAACGTATGTAAACTTTTGTGGAGAAAAAAATTGTAAAAGATTTTGTGTCTAGAGAATTTCAGTTAAAAATTTCATGTCTGGAGAAATTCAGAAAAGGTATCAAAATTCATAGGCACTTAGAAACTCTGAGCTTGGAAACAGTTTTAGCCCTCTGCAATAAAAATTCCATTAGGTTTGAGTAAGTTATTGGTTACTGAAAACTTTAACCTCAGACTAATTCTCCTTGTTTACTTAAAAAAATAAACAGTACGTTCATTTGAAAGTACGAACTATTTGCTCTCGATACTGTCTTTTTTTGTCTATTTTTGTATAGTAAGCTATACATGGCCCATAAGTGACAAACGAGAAAACGTACAATCAGAATTATTTTCAAACATTAATAAGTGTAAAGAAAAAATATAATATATGGCAACAGATTTAAAGAAGCCATTATTAGAAACACTTATTCTAGAAGATAGATATCTAAGTTGTTCAAGTAACTGTGTAACACCTCTAGATATTAAATTATATATTTATGTTATTGTTATTCATCAGCTTTTTTTTAACGGTGTAGTTTAATAATCTAACGAATTGTTGATCAGAAATGTTTCCATTATACAGAACAAAGCTAGTCAATTTTTTGGATATTATTTATTTTTCAAATGATGTATAATGTTTAGTCACCATACCAGCTCTTAAGATTCCTCGTCATGAGAGTTTCTTCTTTTTATGTAGAATTCTAGGCTTGTCTACGGTAATTGCGAGCTTTTTAGTAAAGGTGTTATTTTTGGTATCACGAACTTGACTCGAGGAAATGCAAATAATGTTTCTGAATATTTATACTTAAAAAGAAACATGGTACATTTAATAAATGTTGCGGGAATCTCGTTACAGGAGATATACTTAATTAGAATTTTGTCTTTTAAAGCGATGAGGTTGACCATGAAAGACACCATGAATTTCTGAGAACACCAAACAGAGTTCAACAAAGGGAGCATGATACCTACGGCTTTGGTTATCATGTCTTCTCGGAAAAAGTAAGACTTATATTGGTATTCCTTGAAGTATTTAAACGAACAAAATTAGTTTTGTTTTACAGTGCTTGAAAGTAAATAAATCAATATTAAGGTGTTAAAATGTTTGTTCACATATTAATTAATAATAAAGATATTAATCATTTTGAATACCATTAAATGTCAATACACCGATGAAAAGAATATATAATTTACTATTAAGTTTGTAAGCGTTTATTCTTATTTTTGATAATTTCGTTTCTATAAACAATTTCATTTTAACCGTAAAAAGTTTCATTTAATTTCAGCTGGTCTATGATATTGGTTTAACTCTATCGCAGAAATTATTGTATTATCCGAAACTGCCAGGGTAAGTTGTCATTTTTATGCCTCATCAAGTAAAAGATGGGGTTGATATTATTTATCCCTGTCCATCCTTCCGTTTCATCATGGGCATATACTAGTAGTTAATTATAACTCCTCCAACAGTTTAAAATGAAGTAAGTTTTCACTGTGCTGGCTGTTTGTACATATATATTGATGGTGAGCATGTGGTCAGGGTTTTAATTTTTTTTTTTAAACAAATATTTGTTCTTTTTGGAAAGGGGGCTTGGTAGCCGAATGGCCTAATTAGTTACTACTGGAATCACTAACCAGTCAAACATTGGGGTTAGGAGTTCGAACCCCGTGTTGGTGCACTCGACTTCCATGTTAGTTGACTAACCGGGATTGTCAGTTCTCCGATCGAAGGTCAGTGGTTTTCTTATAATGAAAAACTGGACACCCTTAAAGAGTCTAAAAGCGTTAAAACAGAATTAAACAATCAACTCATTTGGGAGACTGTATAACTTCGTCGGTTTTTTTAGTATTTACTTGCATATATGAAGAACGTTTTCTATACGTTTTAATTATTTCTATACTGCACTACGTGCTCTTAAATATAACTATGCATGTCTTTTTAAATCTTTCTTAATATTTGTGGCAAAACAACTCCAATAACTATTCCAGTAATCATTTTTAAATCTCGTTACAGGAAACCATACACCTCAGCAATAGTAGAGCAGATACGGGGACTTGCAGACTGCAAATTAAAAGAACTGTTTACTGTTAATACTACGTATGTTTTGTTTTGGTTTGGTTATTATATCCCCGCTTTAAAAAAGGGGGGTATACTGTTTTACCTCTGTCTGTCCATCCGTCCGTCAGTCCGTCCATCAGTCCGTCCGTCCGTCCATCAGTCCGTCAGTCAGTCCGTCCCATGAAACTTTCGTCACATTTTTCTCAGGAACTACAATACAAGGATTTCTGAAATTTGGTTTCAGGGTTTATCTAAGTCAGCTATACTGTGTGATGCGTTTTCAGATTGATCACTTGACAACTTCCTGTTTACCGAACACTTGTATGATTTTACACATAATAGCCAAGTTGAAAATTTTCGTCACATTTTTCACAGGAACTACAATACAAGGATTTCTGTAATTTTGTTTCAGGGTTCATCTAAGTCAACTATACCGTGTGATGCGTTTTCAGATTGATCACTTGACAACTTCCTGTTTACCGAACACTTGTACGATTTTACACATGATAGCCAAGTTGAAAATTTTCGTCACATTTTTCTCAGGAAATACAATACAAGGATTTCTGAAATTTTGTTTCAGGATTTATATAAGTCAGCTATACCGTTTTCAGATTCATCACTCGACAACTTCCTGTTTACTGAACACTTGCATATTTTTACACTATTAATATTATCCACTTGCGGCGGGGGTATCATCAGTGAGCAGTAGCTCGCAGTTTACTTGTTTTATAAGAATATCTAAGTTCAAATCTATTAGATTCATAGACAATGCGACGTTGATTAGAAAGATTGACAAACAAACAAAATATTAAAAAGAAAACCAAGGCACACGAATCAAATAGGCACTTATTAATTTTTAAAAAGCGAAGAAATTTTAACATGCCAATTATAAATATTAAATGAATAATACTTCATCTTAAAAATTGTACTGTGTAAAATAGGATTACCAATGAGACAGCATCCCAGCAGAGACAAAATGACATAACAGTTTAGCCACTACGCTACGTATCGTTTTAAAATGCATATGATACTCCATTGTGTAAATGTTGTCGTTTGATTCTTACGCATTTATTACATTTATTTTAACTCTTTTTCAGTTTTGCTTCAAAGTACATCAGAGACGTGGTCTTGAAGGAGATAATGATTTGGCTATTGTGCCGAAGCAGCAAATGTCCATACCAATTTGCCAACAATAAATGTTTGTCAACAGAACATCGAGTTGTGAGGAAAGGACTAAGAATTTCGATTTAAATGTGTATTCACGTCTCAAAAAATCAATTTGTAGCTAAAGTTTATTACTTCTTAAAAATACATAACAGACGAGACAAAAAAAACCTATAAAAACTCTGATAAAAACCGATCTTCTATCTATTGCATTTATAATAAGCCTTGAACAATACGCAATGTCACAATTTAAAAATAAAATATAAAATATATTACTATATAGTGTTTCCATATTATTGCGAAAAGAGAATATTAAACAATTATGAAAACGGTTTTCCATTTTTCCAAAATTTTGTCTTTATGATTTAAAGAATGAGATTATCAAATGACAACTGCATGTGGTTTATTGATCCGATTTCTTTTACGAAATCTTTTCAAATTTTCCTAACTTGTCGGCTATTACGTATTCTTTCATGGTAATTTTTCGCGATACACCGAACGAATGTTTAGTTGCGAGAAAAGCATGATTATTTAATTTTTAGGAACTGATTGTACTTGTATTTTTATGATTATCTGGCTTTCTTTAAATGACATTCACAATGAAATAATCAATAATGAATATGCACAAGAGAACAGTTGCAGATATGTTTAAATGTATTTATCTTTAATCTTTCGTCTTGTTTTTGTAAATGTGCAGTGGGTATGTCTTGATCCAGTGTCAAAGTTTATAAGTGTTCTTCTCAACAATAGGTGTAGATATCAATAATATAATGGGGTGGTGCTTATCTGTGAAATGTTTCGTAAATGATTGGTTCTGGTTGTATTTTGGTCACTCCTCCCAATCATCCAGATTGATGGTTGTAGTAATTATTTGGACAGATATCATTTCAAGCTCGATTTGATATGCTTAATAAAATTTCTACAGGTCATAAAAATTGTGTATTTTGGTGTACGTTTAATATGTATTAGATATAGTTAATGATTATTTTGTGTGCCCAATAATGTTTTTATTTACTCAAGGATTTGTTAACACGTTTTTATTATCAATGTTTTTTGTCAACTTATTAAGAATAGAATAAGAATAAGAATTTTATTAGGCTGAAATCTAAACAATCGGATTGTTATTATGCATTTGTATCATTCAACAATATTCTTTTATAACTGCTGTGTACTTTATTCTGAAAGAGATCGAAAACGAATTCCCGCCACTAGGGATATAATCTTTAATGTTATCATTTACCCCTAAAAATTAAAAACAAATTAGATATTAAATTTTAAAGTCATTTTCGACCATCAATCAATCTTTTTATATTTTCTATTAATACATTTGAGAACATTTGATATCAAAATATGAACAAATAATCGTTTTCAATATTTAAAATTGCACAACAGAACATATGCTCAATTTAGATGTGGAGTAGCGCCTTTAAAATTGAAACTGGTCGTTACAAAATACTAGATTTCGATAAACCATCGTGTTTCAATTGTGATAATATAGAAGATGAAAACATGTTTTGTTAACATGTCATTCATATGAAGATCTAAGCCAGTCTTTATTAATTAATATAAATCATCACCATAATTATATGTTTTTAACTTTATCGGATGATAAAAATGGAAATGTTTGTAGTTCTGTAGCAGAAACCTGCCATAATGTGACGAAATAGTATTACTATTGTTTACAATGGTCTTATGGAGATGATATTTTTTTATGTGCAAATGTATATACATGTATTGAATGTGCATGGTAATATTGCACTTTTTGTTGTTTTATCAAAATAACAAAACTATGTTTTATTCTGATGTTTTAATATTGTAAATAACAGTGTCTAATAGTTCTTATAAGAATGACACATGCATTCTAAATTTTATGAATGTACATTGAATTTCATAGTGTGTTAATATTTGTTTGTATGTGATAAGACTTTTGTAAACTATTATACTTTAATCAGAGACATATATATCTCTGCTATAATATAATAGAAGTGGAAGCGGATTATGTAAAATGTGAAGAGTCAAAAATTAATTTTATGGGTCAATAAATTCAAAATAAATTATTGCCATTCATTATAAATAAATTTCTACCAAAAATAAGACTAAAGAGCTTTTTATTATTCATATTAACAATAACAACGTACGTACACACATGTTGGCGTATGAATACACAACGTCAGAGTGGGCGTATCGCCATAAAAATTGACAACATTGAAAATAAAACTAATACTTTTAACCAATCAGAAGACAGTAAATACTACAAATTTATTTATTAAGACATGTTCCAAAAATAATCAGTTATTGATTAAAAAAAAATCCGCAGCTTATATACGAATAATAAACAAATCTGAGAATGTATTTTTGTAGTTATAATGACGATGTGCACAGAACAAAATAAAGTTTACAATTTATAGTATTATAGTTTTTATTTATACTTATTACATTTTCTTTGTTCATTGTTAGTCTGATTTCATTGTCTAAATACGTAAAATGTATATCTGATGATTAAATGAGTCATTGCTGGGTAGCTGGTGGCTTTACTTCAGTGGCAAATATTTCAGGCATATTCAGGGCGAGTTTACAATTTAAACAAACCATACATATACGATACGGAATGAGATGAGTTCTTCTTTTATTTTTTATAAGAATTACGAAAACATAGTCTTTCATGATATGCACGAACGGTGTGAAAAGGGTTCATTATCAGCAGGTCATATATTAGCAGGTGATGTTATAAGTGAAGAAATTAATGGTCGATAGATGCCTACGGGGAGGGGCAATATCTGCAGTTGATGATAAAAGTAAAGAAAGAACCGATGCAGGAGCAGATCAAGAATTTAAGGTTAAGGGGGGCACAAACGTTAATTGTTTTCAAATAAAATCAAAGTTTTATTTTATTTTCTCGATACATTGTTAACGGTCGCAGGACATTTTGACGAACAAATTTTAACTACTAGGCGACATTTGAGCGCAGACATTAGAGCCCATTTTAGCGAAAACTTACCTGTTTATACTTTGGGCATAAGTTCAGTGTAGTTCATAGCGAACAATTAATGGTCAAGAGTCGTTCCATGCCAATTATAATGAATAATGTCATAGTTGTCACCCAGCTATTATGTTGTTTTTCATTGATACTACTATCAAATTGTAAGCAACAACATATTAAATAAAAATACGAAGTATAGACGAATGTGCAAAATCTAGACAAGATAACCAAATGCTAGAAGAAATTTTTAACGTGTGATTAAATCTTTTAGACATTCAGTGCTGTGTTTTAATGGACATCATATGTTTTATTTTATGCTCTCCTCCTGGGTATTAGTTATAGTGCACCCTTGAGACCAAGTATCAAGTGAATGACTGACAGATGGACGGAGAATATATCCATGTTCCGCGAGAGCCTCTGAGTTATTATGGTTAATTCTCCTTCATTACAATCTCAGAACACCCCGAACTTATGCCCTAATGGATTAATATTGCATACTAGTATTCGAGTTTATAAAGCTGCAATCCAAAACAGACGCCAAGGATCATGCGAACATTAATTTTATTTTGATTCTGAGTTTCTCTGCAACCTAATCTACATCAAGACACCAGGATTTGTTGAACCCTTATCTATATAGTAATATCAGGTAATATCTTAACTAAACGATGACTTGAAGACATGGTGCTGGTAGTTGTGGAAAAAAAAGAGCCGGATACAGGAACACCACACAAAAAAATTAATACTTGTTTTGAACATCATTAAAGAAGGTTTGCTGACAACCACTAAAATTAGAATGAGATGCAATTACGAAGTTGTGCTGGTGGGTGTATATTTTGTTTAGGGATCACATGCATGTAGTACGGTTGCACGGCTCGAGGGCCTTGATAGACCCTTTGATAGTTTACAAACTTTCTCAATTTGATGGAGAGAAAAAATATTGTGGTCAAGCAGATAACAAAATTGTTTGTCAATCAGTAATTATTTTCAAGATCTTTTTTAAACTGGTAAATAATTGGGAAACGACAATGAAACAATGAAAATCCCAAAGGTGAAGCCATGTAACAGTAACAGTGAAAGGGAGATAACACTTTTATACAAATATACACCAAGCGTATTTGGTTTACTTTTCTTCAAAATCATTAATTGTTTTTTTATAATATAATTTTCTTTTCGTAAGTCATCTAAAGTGATATACTGACTAGACCAATGATTATATTTACATACAAACACGCTTTCTCGACCAAACCAATAACAACGTTTTATACCTGTTGTTTACAATTTGGTTCTTAGTAGCCGTATCTATATGTATGGTATTAAGACATGAATTGGTTCTAGAATTACTTCCGGTTCTGCAATAACTTGGTTCTAAATTAACACACGCTGACGTCTACTTATCGTTATTTTGGGAGAAAAACGAGAAAAAAAGATATGTTTTAAGTCAGATTCGACTTCCGGTTTGCGTTTTCTGTATACTTTTAACATACATATATCACCAATAAAGTGTATCCGTCATTGGACGAAATTTTAATTCAGAGTAGACATCCGGCTTGCGTTTACAAGTTGTATACTTTGAAACAAATACATATACTAGGAATAAAGTGTGTTTTCTGTCTGATACCATTTTCAAGTTTACTCAGTATCCACGGTGGTCAGAGTTTATTAAATAGCGAGTGTCTGTATAATATATCAATGACCGCCGTGGATCGATTATTAAACTGATAATTGAATTTAAAAGAAAATACACTTTATTTATAGTAAGCAGGACCTTTTCGGGACGTCGGAAACGGGTGTTTTTAAGATCGAAATTTCAGGATTGACCATTTCGGGATCTGAGATTTCTTTTTTCGAATTACAGGATGTCGAGACATTTAATTTATATTAAATTCGGAACCTCGGGATTTCATGTTCTTAAGACCCGGATATCGGGATCAGGACCCCTCCCGGGGCGATCCCCCCTTTTATGAATGTTCATAATATACAAATAAGCGCTAAAATTATTCATGTGTCATTAAAGTTAATAGAGAACTAACAAAAAAAGGATTTCTTTTGTGGAAAAAGGAGGAGCTTGGCTAGAAAAACAATTATCCTGTCCCAAATTACCTATGACTTTTGATACCTTTTCTGAAATTCTCCAGTCATTAAGTTGTTTACAAAAAAAGAAGATGAGGTATGAATGTCAATGAGACGGCACTCCGCAAGAGACCAAAATGACACCGAAATTAACATTTAAAAGTCACCTTACAGCCTTCAACAATGTACAAAGCCGATACTGCATAGTCTGATATAAAAGGCCCCGAAATGACAATGTTAAACAATTAAAATAAAGTACTAACAGCCTTATTTATTTATGAAAAAATGAACGAAAAACAAATATATAATACACAAACAAACGACAACCACTGAATTACAGGCCCCTGACTTGAATGTTCATAATATACTACATGTACATGTATGTTCATAATGAAATTAATAGAAAACAAAAAAATAGGAATAGGAAATAAAGAAGGAGTGTTAAAAAAAACCTTTTTCCTGTCCTCAAGTACCTATTACTTCTGATACTTTTCCTGAAATTCACAAGTCAGTAAATCTTTTACAAAATTCTTCCTACAACACTTTACATACTTTCAACCACGCTATAAATGCCCGCGATTTCGCGGGTGTGTTCTAGTAAATATATATTGATATATACATTCGCCTCATCTTGTAATTCAACTTGTGTTTGGTCTTATACCACCGTTCCCCATAGGAATTAGGCCCATAGGTACTAGGGTGAATGGGAATCAGAGTGAATCAACACTGATACCCTGCTTACAATCTGTTTTTAGTGGCTGACTGCTGCAAATGAATGGTATACATTTTTGTTAAGGAGAACGCTGAAGCATGCCTCCAGTTGCGGGAGTTTCTCACTGCATTGAAAACCCATTGGTGGCCTTCGACTGATGTCTGCTCTTTGATGGTTGTTGTCTCTTTGACACCTTCCCTATTTCCATTCTCAATTTTATACTTTATCATATTCATTGTATCTTATAAAAATTAATAGGTTCTAGATAGACCAACGTTTATGATGAGATTGATTTATAACTAGTATGACTCATTAAATGCAAAATCTAAAATAAGGTTAAAGTGGTTTTGACAGTTGTTATCAGACAAAAAGAACCCTAGCCTGCTTACTCGTCCACCGTCTATGCAGGAGGGAATCTTTGATTATTATTGGTGTTAGTATTCTGAGAGTATTATGTAACAAACATAGCTCAGGAGCATGTAATTCAATGGTTGTCGTTTATTTATGTGTTACATATTTGTGTTTTGTTCATTTTTTTTTATATAAATTAGGCCCTTAGTTTTCTCGTTTGAATTGTTTTACATTGTTATTTCAGGGCCTTTTATAGCTTATATATGCGGTATGGGATTTGCTCATTGTTGAAGGACTTACGATTACCTATAATTTTTCATTTCTGTGTCATTTTGGTCTCTTGTGGAGAGTTGTCTCGTTGGCAATCTTCCCACATCTTCTTTTTTATATAGCTGTACATATCTAATTAAATCCTTTCTACATCCAAACAAAAATGAAAAAAAAAGTAAATAAAATTTTTTCTCAGGAGTTTCCTTCTTCAGTATTGACGATTTGTATTTGTAAATTACTGGAAGAATTAAATATATCACGGTGATTATATGTTACCTTCGGAATCTAAGACATCTAAAGTATCTTGAAAAATTGTTTAAATTCTGTTTTTAAGATATATCAACACAAATGGCAAAGGACAAATGACCTTACTCGGAACTCTTCAGATTTTATCGTGAGCGTATTCGTAATCAAAGCTCTCAACAAGAAAACACACAATACATTATTGTGTATATGACCTTTGTTTTTCCTGTTTCAAATTTATATTCCGCAAAGATTCAAGATATTTTTGTTTCTTAAATACTAATAATCAAGATAAAGAAATGAAAAGACAAAATTTTTTAAATTCAATAAAACAGATCTATGGAAACTGTGAATATGAATTTCAATCTTTGTTTGTCCATTTCGACCAGCTGAAGCTGGCTAGGCAGTACAAGTAAGTTCTCTCTTGAAAACGAAAAAAAACAACACTAAAAGATTAAGATATTTTAAGTAAGTATATATTAATTTTTGGAATTTAATTTCTTTTCATATTGTTCATCAGAAATATTTCACTGAATAAGGTCTAAAAATGAAGGTAAAGATAGAATTTTAGTGTCAGTTAAAATTTTTAGATGTTCTGGACGTATTTATGTTGAAAATGTCACACACCGCTATATTTTGACCTTCGATAAAATAGTACTACTAGAACTAGTCAAAGCTGCAAAGTCAGCTTGTGCCTTATACAAACAGTCACTTTCTTAAATTGTGTTTGAACTAATGTTTAACAATGTTTAGTGCTCTTGCTCTTGTAAAAACTGTGCTTTATATGTTCATTTAAAATCATATTCTCTTGTGATATTTAAACAAGTGTGCTTAAACTGTTGTGTAAATAACTTAGTGATTTAGTGCTTTAGTGTAAACATTATAAGAAACATTCAACATAGGGAATATTGTTCGAAATTTTATATTGTTCTGTTATTGTAACTTGTTTATTTTACATATCTTAAAATATATATGATGAATAAAAATTTGAAAACCCCTTATCTTCTATTATTATCAAGTAAAAATGGCTATACAGGTGTTTGAAGGTATGGAATCCGTTCTTTTAACAAAAAAAAGGAAGATATACAGTTTCAACACACAAAAACATTGGATACGCCCAAAAAAGTCCAGTTATGAGACCCAAACTGTTGTGGCTTGACAACTCCGTCACATGTCTCTAGAAGTGCATATACATTTTCCTTTCTGGGATGTTATTTTTCAAGAAACTTCCTAGTAAAAGTGTCAGTTTTAGGTGCAAAGGTCCAAGTTCCTATGGCAAATTGCATTGTCTATATTTACAGAATTGCAACCTACAATTTCTAAAAAAAAAAGGCTTAACCAAGAAAATGAAAATTGACCAATGAACCATGAAAATGAGGTCAAGCTCAGATGAAACATGTCAGGCAGACATGTACAGCTTACATTCCTTCCTTGCAACAAATATATCAGACCTATTGCTAAGAAAAACAGACCAAACCACAAAAACCTAACACTGAGTAATGAGCTGTGAAAATGATGTCAAGGTCAAATAAAACCTGTGATACTGACATGTACATCATAAAATATTTCCATACACCAAATATAGTTGACTATTGCATATACAGTAGTAGTATTAGAAAAAAACTCAAAAACTTAAACCAGTAGGCCAAAATCATCCCTTACCGGACCTACCCTTTGACCAATGAAACATGAAAATGAGGTCAAGGTAAAATGACACTGCCAGCCAGCTAGACATATACACCTTGCGATTATTCCATGCACCAAATATGATAGAACTTAGTCACTATAATAATTGCATAAAGTATAAGAAAAACAGACCAAAACACAAAAATTTAACTATAACCACTGAACTAAGAAAATGAGGTCAAGTTCAGATGACACCTGTCAGTTGGACATGCACACCTTATAATCCATCCATACACTGAATATACTAGACCTATTAGTTATAGAATCTGAGATATGGACTTGACCTCCAAAACTAAACCTTGTTCACTGAAGCATGAACTGAGGTCAGGGTCAAGAGAAAAAAGTTTGACAGGCATGATGACCTTGCTAGATACACACATTCCAAATATAGTTATCCTATATCTCATAACAAAAGACAAACTAACACTATAAAAAACTTAGCTTTTTTTCAAGTAGTCACTGAACCATGAAAAAGAGGTCAAGGACAATGGACATGCAAAAGAGGGGAAATTCTTAACATAAGACATCTATAAACAAAGTATGAAGCATCCAGGTCTTCCACCTTCGAAAATATAAAGCTAACGCTACCCAGATCACTATACCTATGTCGAGCTTTCTGCGACAGAAGTCTACAAAAACCATAAAAAATAGACCTTAAACTGCACTCGATGATCCACAAGTGTATACAATTTCAAAGGATTGGATCAAAGTAAAATCACAAAAACCACAAGTGGGGCTATTGCCCAGAAATATATGAAATACCATTTTCAAAGGCAAGCCACAACTCTTGAACAATTATTGTAAAAAAAATCTTGACTTGTTAGACCAGTATTTTTAAGCGCCTATTATAGCGTTGCTACATTTGTTTGCACCTGTCCATAGTCAGGAACCTGATGTTCATTATTTGTTGATGTGGTTCATAAGTGTTCTCATTTCTCGTTTTTTATATAAATTAGACAGTTGGGTTTCCTGTTTGAATGGTTTTACAGTAGCCATCTTTGAGGCCCTTTATAGTTGCTGTTGAGTGTGAGGCAAGGCTCTATGTTGAAGGCTGTACTTTGAGCTATAATAATGGTTTACTTTTACAAATCGTGACTTGGATGGAGAGTTGACTCTTGTTTCATTGGCACTCATACTAAATCTTCTAATATCAAGTTACTATAACTTCTACCCCTAAAATATTTAGGCTTAAACAAATCAAATAATATAATAAACAATCTTTATTGCCATATAAACAAATCAAACAATATAATAAACAATCTTTATTGCCATATAAACAAATGAAACATGTTTGTGACAAACTAAAACAAAAAAAACCTAATGTACACTCATGCATATGTATATATACTAGTATATATGGATTCCAAGTTTTTCCATTCTTCTAACCATTCAAAAGTAACCTACATCATTGCTCATATGAGCTTTTTCAAAATGACATGCCCAGTCATGAACTTCCTGTAAATTCAAATTCAAAGCATGCAATAATTGGAGGGAGATGGATATGAAAAATGTTAAGCCATATTTTGTGCTATTTGAAGAAAATGGCATTGTTAAAATCTGATAAAACCAGTGTGGCTGTGGTTAAATATTTGTAAGTTATCATTTCTATTTCATTATGTTCATTTTTGTGTCAGATTCTGAAATATATTACATTTTTAGTCCTTAAATATTTAAAAGAGTATTATTTGGCAGATTGCTTCAAATAGGTATAACATGTATATAGATAATTCCTTTTGAAACTTTCTGAAATACAGTACTTAATCAAAGATATTCAATTTTGGAAATAATTAGATAACAAAATCAAAGGGTTCAACTAATATTCACGTGTGCAACATGTGAGCAGATGCTCATATGAGCAATCTGTTAAAATGCACATTTGAAACAAAAGCTCATATGAGCATTTGCGCGTGAGGTTTTTAACATGCAAATTAGGTTAGTTTCATATGTGCAATTTTTTTGCTCACAAAATGCTCACCTAATTTGCATGTTAAAAACCTCATGTGCAATCATGTTATTTCTAACGTTAGCATCTTATGTGCAACATGTTAGCATGTTTTGGTAAGGGTGATTAAAGAAATACCTCTGTAGTTGCCAGGATGGCATTTATCTCCAGATTTGAATCTTAATATAATAAAAGATGAATTCCAGTGTTTGGAATAATGACCAGTTTTTAAAATAAGATTAAAAAGTTTAACATAAGATTTTAATGTAACTGGACTACTGTATTTAATGACTTCATATACTATTTTATCAGAACCAGAGGCTTTACTTTACTGAGTGTTGTGTTTTTAAAGTCGTTCAGTATATATCAACACTTAAGTTTGTAAAATTCCTATAAAGATGTAATACAAAAAAGAAGTAAAAGAATAATGACTTGATTTCAACTGCACAAAAATCTCAATAATTTACTGAGTTATCTCTTATTGTTGCTACATAGAAATGGAAAGTTCACAATTGGGAGGCTGAAATCATCTCTTTTGTCGTAAAGTTTTGTTTTCAACCAACTCTCTTTGTCAATTTCTAGATGTAAGTCAAGATATGAGGCAGACGTAATAGTATCTGCTGTATCCTTTATCTGTAGTTCAATGGAATAGATGCTTTCAACTTAATCACCACATTTTGAGTTATTTAGTGTAAGATCATCATCAACTAACTCTTGAAATCCCCAGGTTCCTAAAAAGGATAACAGTCAAAACTAACCAAAATTTAAACTTAGATTTAAAACTACTTGGTTCAATAATTCTAATTGTTTGCAATTCTTGAAAACTGTTGGGAGTCTTAAAAAGGATCCCTGTAATAATGAAAGCATTCAAATTACTTTGGACTCTTATGGACTCTTATAGACTCATGGGAAACTACTTGAACTAAAGTATGATCCCTATTAAAAGTATGGCAATCAGATTTCTATTGGATTGGCCAGCAATTTCATGTATTGCTAAATGGTATTTAAAATATAATAAACTCATCATAGATACCAGGTTCAAAATTTTATATTTATACAAGACCACGTTTTGTCTAAAAAAGACTCATCAGTGACGCTCGAATCAAACAATGTTTATAAGGCCCAATAGAGAACAAAGGTAATCTATTCCTGAGGAAGAAAAGCCTTAGTTTTTCAAAAATTAAAAGTTTTGTTAACAGTTAATGACACTTTAAAAATACCTTGAGACCAAATATCCTTGTCTAGCGGCTTAAACAAATTAACAGTCCCTCAAGTTATAACTGATATTTTTTGCAAATACCCCCATAATTTGATATATGTGCTCACAATTTTTATGTTTTTTTTTTTTTTAAACAGCAATATTTGATCAAACAGGAAATTCTTGAAAAGAAAAGCCTCAATTTTACAAACCCTGCCTATAAAAGTTAAAAGTGATATTATAACAGGTCAATCTAATACATGCAAGCTGTTCTTAATAATGTTCCAATAATAATTAACAACACTTTTAAGAAAAGACATTTTCATTCGACCAAGTAGGTCAACTTTTTGGGTTTTTTCTGTTACCTGTTGTACCCCTCAGTTTCAGAATTGACTAAGCTCTCCATCAGGATATTTATATGTAATCCATCAAGGTATTTATTATATTACAAATTTGCTTTAAATAATGATGGAAAGGTTATAAATATTAGTCACAACAGGTTTTCTTTCCAGTTCTGTAAAAAATTTTGAAAAAAATTCCCTTTGACCAATGCAGACAATTAGCACACCCTCACTACCTTCACACCAAAATTGTATCATTTTTCTGGAATGGAATTTTCATTTCCCTCAAAATACCTTCTATATTTAACCGTCTATATTTAAATGCTCATAACTTTTTTATTAGTCAAAGTTTTTGGAAAAACTAAAGTGTTTGTGTAATTAAGGTTACTTTCTAAATCCATTTAAAATCACATAAATTCCTACCCAGAATATTTGAGAAAAATCAATGAAAAATACAAAATTCAACCTAAAGTTTTCATAATTACATCCTTAGGCTGTCATAACATTACTATCCTACAAATGGATGAAAAAGACAAGTTGTTACTACAAGAGATCTTGAGAATGAAGCTTAGCGAAGATGCAATTAATAGTATGAAGCTTTACAACACCACCAACAAGAATGAAGCTGTGCACATGTGATATACCTGACTTAGGTTTGGGGGACTAAAGACGAAGTATATATATTGCAAATAAAAAGAAGAACTTTCAAATTATCATCCTTTACTTTGGATTCAAACGCCAAAAGAGGCTGATACATGTAATCATCACAACAATCATGGTTAAGACAATACAACGTTTCCGGAAAGTACGGATTCAACATACAGATATATAACACACAGGTCTTTGAGTGTGAATTTACCTAAGAATGTATGTAATCTTCTCAAGAGGCATGGAGGCCAGATTGGCATCTGGAATTCACAGAAACAACAACATGCCAGGAACCTCAGCAAAGCATGGACAAACAGTTTACCTACAAGCAAGACTATGGAAAAAAACTGAAGTTAAACATAGATGTCTTACACATTATTACACAGAGTGGGGAAAAATAGTGCAACATAGAGAGGCCAAGCTAAAAAGTAAAGAGCAAGATGTTTACAGAAAAGGACAGTTGGACCCAGTGCCAGTGCCTTTCTTAGCCATAGTACTAACTACAAGAGAAAACTACTACCAGCACCATAGATGAGAAGGCAACCCAGCAACTCAACCAAAGGTCCTTTTAGGACCGCCCAAATCCTTCAAAAAGATATGTGAAATTGGTGTTTACACCAATTAAATAAAGTAAACATTTAATTTAATATTATTTAGGAGCAGTTTTTTCTTGCAATTTTGCTGAATATTTTGTAATAAGTCCTTTCAATGAAATATTTCTTTTCAGAATGAGTAGGAATTTGCTCAAAACAGAAAAATTATGAGCACCTGATTTGAGATTTGCCGCAAAAGTTTCAACATATAAACTTAACAACCCCAAAATATGGTAAAATAGGCATCAACAATTATTTTCCAATCATTTACTATAAATTTACAATAAAATATCTTTGCATTTCAAATTTGAAGCAAATGGTGCAAATCAGGAGACCAAAACGTCCATTGTCCTCTTTAAATAGGCCGGAGAACACAGTTATTTTCCCTTATTTGTCTATCAAAACATAATGACAATTGAAAAAAATCCACCTGCTCTTTTCCGATAAGATTTGGTGTGCATGAAGTTTGACTTTTATCCCAAAATATACCAAAAATTCAGAAAACTCTAGCTGCTCATTTTCAAACATAAAGACACCGGTATGGATAAAGCCAGAGAGCTTCCAAAAAGGAGAAATTCCACCTTTATTTTTATTAGGGCAAGGTTCCGGTGCAAAAAGTTGACATGCAGTTTGTGTCCGGACACATGGACGCAACGAATTACAAATATTGAAGTCTTATCTTTCACCTAAATACAAACAAATATTGAAAAAGAGTAAAGGAAAAAAATTAAGAAAGAAAACATTCCAGGATAGTCCAAATGCAACAGATATAAGGACCCCCTCAATTTTACTGATAAACGAGGGGGGATAGGACCTTTATCGGGACTCCGGGATCGGGTGTTTTTAAGCTCGGGATTTCGGGATTGACGCTTTCGGGATCCGGGAATTCTTGTTTTCGAATTTCGGGACGTCGGGATTTACTTTATTTAAATTCGGGACCTCGGGATTTTGTGTTTTTAAGCCCGGGATTTCGGGATCAGGACCCCTCCTACCCCCCCTCATTAACAAGTGTAGAAAAATTATATTTGTCTTTCTGTAAGTATATCCTCGGAACAAGAAAATCTTCATCAAACATAGCTATGAGAACAGAGCTAGGGAGATACACCTTATCGCTATTTGGTCGCCATTACTGGATATCACACAGGTTCCGATTTGCAGGTTCCCGTAAAATTTTGACGTCATCAAACAAAATATCTGACGCCATGATGAAAAAATATAACACATATCATAAAACAATTAAAACTATAATGTACTAAAATATTACTATACACAATACCTTCTTCGATAAAACATTTGATATAAAGTTTTAGCTAAAAATAGTTGAATAGCATCATTTGACATTAAAAAAAAAATTTGTCCTGTAAATCAAGATCGTTAAGGTTCATCATAACAAATGGACAAATATGGCCGTATTTTCACCTTAAAATTTATTCTATGTACAGACTTACCTGTGCTGTTTGGAAAGTTTTAAGGCCTAGCATCCACTAGATATATAAAAGTTAAATCCATTTTGTGTTTAAGAAAGCTAAAATCTTTTCTGGTTTTTGATGGGCATTTTTTTTCCCTTTCTGCAGAAGGTGTAAAAATAAACAAACACCTGAATTACTTTGATATTGTCCACTCAGCATGCTCAGACAAACCCTTTAACTGACCTATAGTTGAGAAGATACCTACTGTCCATGTCAATTAAGGACAATCTAAACAATACAAACCTGTTTTTACCTGAGGGAGCATCTCAAAGTTGTTCCACAACTTAGTTAATTTTCCCACCTAATGCATGAAGGAAAAAAAATGCCCATTAAAATTCAAAAAAGATTTCATCTTTCTGATATGCAAAATACATTTAACTTTTATATATCTAGTGGATGCTAGGCCTTAAAACTTTCCAAACTGCACAGGTAAGTCTGCACACAGAGTAATTTTTGAGTTAAAAATTCGGCCATATTTGTCCATTTGTTATGATGAACCTTAAAAGAATCACAAATATCACCAGATTTTTTCATTAAATCATATCCTTAATCTGCATAAAAATCGCACCCTAATAAAAAATGTTTTTCATCCTCAACACAATTATCTGTACAATATATACAAGTACGCTCATTTAAAGGAATTTTTGGCTTGGTGTATCTACCCGTTTCAACTGCCAGCAGGGTTTCCGCTGGCGGTCGCCATTTTCGCAATTTGCGAAAAAATAATATTTGTGGCGATAAAAATTCGTCATTTGCGAAAGAATTTGGCGAAAGAAATATATAGAACGATTTATTTTCCTCCATCTTGTTTATTTACATTTTTCGAGTTTCTCGGACTTTACCCGATCAGACAATACTCGGAATTCACCTTGACCTCATTAAGGTTTGGACAGAAAATCAATAATCAGCTGATTGAATTTTATAGCTATCTACAACAAAGGACTATATTAATAAAGGTGTTGATTGAATTGTTTGACAAAATGATATGGTTAAATGGCTTCTGCTAAATGTCACATACAGAATTTATTTACCACTTTGCGACGCACGTGTTTGAAGCAAACTTTTGACGTCTCCTCCGCTTTTAAAGATAGTTTAGAAAAGAAAGCTGTTGTTGTGACGAAAAATGTCCAAAAGCAAGGAAAATCTCGGATTTAAAACTTTAATTATCCTGTGACTTAAATATCGGCAACTGATAAGAGAGACGTTTTTAAAGTCGTTTGAGTGACACACGTGTTTCAAGCCTAGTTTTACGTCTCAACTTTTTTTATTTATGATGGTCAAGAAAAGAAAACTGTCGTTATGAAGAAATCTATCCAAAAGGTTGGCTCGAATGAGAGTAGCCCTTCAATGTAATGACTACACATGAAACGAGGGATCAATTTCATGTAATAAAAGCTTTTGTTTTGTTGTAAAAAAACCTTCTTAGTACAAAAGGGAACATCAGTATTTTTCTTTTAAAGAAACTTTCCCTACGAACTATACTGGTATTATATAATCAAAACATGTCCATTAATTTTGTTATATTCCAGGACGTATATCTTCTTTATTATTAAAAGTATAGTGGCCCAATCAATTAGAAAAGTTGTTTAAAATACAATGAATAGTTCTCCCTTTTAAATTAAAAAAATCTGTTGTTTTAAAGTAAATTTTTAGTGTTTATTCATTAACATGGAAACTTTAAAATAAGTTTGAGAGCATAATCATAGACACAATGGGCAAAATCATCTTATTTAATATTTAAGGGAAAGGGGGAGGGGGGGGGGGGGGGGGGTAGAAAAAAATGTAAATTTTAAACGAAAAATATAGTTATGTTTTTTGGCGAAAAAAATAATAAAGTGGCGAAAAATATATTGTTTTGGCGAAAGAGGTGGCGAAAAAAATTATTGACCCAGGGGAAACCCTGACTGCCAGTGGTAAACAGCCACTTCTAAAATTTGACAAAACACGTCTATGCTGCCTGTTACAAACTAATTTTACATAAGAACTAAATTCTAAAACATGTTTATACTCTCCATAAATACGTAATTTATTACCATTACATTGATTTCTGTCATTAAACAATTTTTCAACCCACTCATTTTTATCTTTTTCACTTAGTTGAGATTTGATCTCTTGCAGTTTATGTTTGATGGAAAAAGTATCATTAATAACATTTTCAATACCTAAAATTTGTGCTTTCTTTATACAGTTTTTATCCCAAGACCTAGAACAATCCTTACTCCACACATGAACCTTATATGTAAGTCTTGTCTCGTTAGTTTTGCTCACCAAATATAAACCAAAACATGATAAAATTTATTCAACTCACAAAAAAAAACTAAGTCAGAATCTAACTTCATTTTGAAAGAAGTCAATGAAACAAAGTTATACACTAAACAAAAAATGATTAAATTTTTATTCAACACAAAATAAAACGATGACAGAATGCCACTTAAACAGAAAACATACCTGCGATTCCACCAGCAACGCGCCCTGCCAGAAAAAAAGAAAACATGACATTAGACATACCCAAAGGTCTTAACAGAAAACATACCTGCGATTCCATCAGCGACGCGCCCTGCCAGAAAAAAAGAAAACATGACATTAGACATACACAAAGGTCTTAACAGAAAACATACCTGCAATTCCATCAGCGACGCGCCCTGCCAGAAAAAAAGAAAACATGACATTAGACATACACAAAGGTCTTAACAGAAAACATACCTGCGATTCCATCAGCGACGCGCCCTGCCAGAAAAAAAAGAAAAAGGCATCATTAGACATACACAAAGGTCTTAACAGAAAACATACCTGCAATTCCATCAGCGACGCGCCCTGCCAGAAAAAAAAAGAAAAAGGCATCATTAGACATACACAAAGGTCTTAACAGAAAACATACCTGCGATTCCATCAGTGACGCGCCCTGCCAGAAAATAAAAAGAAAAAGGCATCATTAGACATACACAAAGGTCTTAACAGAAAACATACCTGCAATTCCATCAGCGACGGACCCTGCCAGAAAAAAAGAAAACATGACATTAGACATACACAAAGGTCTTAACAGATAACATACCCTCAAATGTCCTGTAGGCCACACGACCTAAAGAAAAAAAAAGAAAAAGGCATCATTAGACATACACAAAGGTCTTAACAGAAAACATACCTGCGATTCCATCAGAGACGCGCCCTGCCAGAAAAAAAAAGAAAACGGCATCATTTGACATACACAAAGGTCTTAACAGAAAACATACCTGCGATTCCATCAGCGACGCGCCCTGCCAGAAAAAAAAGAAAAAGGCATCATTAGACATACACAAAGGTCTTAACAGAAAACATACCTGCGATTCCATCAGCGACGCGCCCTGCCAGAAAAAAAAGAAAAAGGCATCATTAGACATACACAAAGGTCTTAACAGAAAACATACCTGCGATTCCATCAGCAACGGGCCCTGCCAGAAAAAAAAAAGAAAAAGCCATCATTAGACATACACAAAGGTCTTAACAGAAAACATACCTGCGATTACATCAGCGACGCGCCCTGCCAGAAAAAAAAGAAAAAGGCATCATTAGACATACACAAAGGTCTTAACAGATAACATACCTGCGATTCCATCAGCGAAGCGCCCTGCCAGAAAAAAAGAAAGCATGACATAAGACATACACAAAGGTCTTAACAGATAACATACCTGCGATTCCATCAGTAACGCGCCCTGCCAGAAAAAAAGAAAACATGACATTAGACATACACAAAGGTCTTAACAGAAAACATACCTGCGATTCCATCAGCGACGCGCCCTGCCAGAAAAAAAAAGAAAAATGCATCATTAGACATACACAAAGGTCTTAACAGAAAACATACCTGCGATTCCATCAGCGACGCGTCCTGCCAGAAAAAAAAAAGAAAAAGGCATCATTAGACATACACAAAGGTCTTAACAGAAAACATACCTGCGATTCCATCAGCAACGTGCCCTGCCAGAAAAAAAGAAAACATGACATTAGACATACACAAAGGCCTTAACAGAAAACATACCTGCGATTCCATCAGCGACGCACCCTGCCAGAAAAAAAGAAAACATGACATTAGACATCAACAAAGGTCTTAACAGAAAACATACCTGCGATTCCTCCAGCGACGCCCCCTGCCAGAAAAAAAAAGAAAAAGGCATCAATAGACATACACAAAGGTCTTAACAGAAAACATACCTGCGATTCCATCAGCGACACGCCCTGCCAGAAAAAAAAAGAAAAAGGCATCATTAGACATACACAAAGGTCTTAACAGAAAACATACCTGCGATTCCATCAGCGACGCGCCCTGCCAGAAAAAAAGCAAGCATGACATTAGACATACACAAAGGTCTTAACAGATAACATACCTGCGATTCCATCAGCGACGCGCCCTGCCAGAAAAAAAGAAAACATGACATTAGACATACACAAAGGTCTTAACAGAAAACATACCTGCGATTCCATCAGCGACGCGCCCTGCCAGAAAAAAAATAAACATGACATTAGACATACACCAAGGTCTTAACAGAAAACATACCTGCGATTCCATCAGCGACGCGCCCTGCCAGAAAAAAAAGAAAAAGGCATCATTAGACATACACAAAGGTCTTAACAGAAAACACACCTGCGATTCCATCAGCGACGCGCCCTGCCAGAAAAAAAGAAAACATGACATTAGACATACACAAAGGTCTTAACAGAAAACATACCTGCAATTCCATCAGCGACGCGCCCTGCCAGAAAAAAAGAAAACATGACATTAGACATACACAAAGGTCTTAACAGAAAACACACCTGCGATTCCATCAGCGACGCGCCCTGCCAGAAAAAAAAAGAAAAAGGCATTATTAGACATACACAAAGGTCTTAACAGAAAACATACCTGCGATTCCATCAGTGACGCGCCCTGCCAGAAAAAAAAAGAAAAAGGCATCATTAGACATACACAAAGGTCTTAACAGAAAACATACCTGCAATTCCATCAGCGACGCGCCCTGTCAGAAAAAAAGACAACATGACATTAGACATACACAAAGGTCTTAACAGATAACATACCCTCAAATGTCCTGTAGGCCACACGACCTAAAGAAAAAAAAAGAAAAAGGCATCATTAGACATACACAAAGGTCTTAACAGAAAACATACCTGCGATTCCATCAGCGACGCGCCCTGCCAGAAAAAAAAAGAAAAAAGCATCATTAGACATACACAAAGGTCTTAACAGAAAACATACCTGCGATTCCATCAGCGACGCGCCCTGCCAGAAAAAAAGAAAACATGACATTAGACATACACAAAGGTCTTAACAGATAACATACCCTCAAATGTCCTGTAGGCCACACAACCTAAAGAAAAAAAAAGAAAAAGGCATCATTAGACATACACAAAGGTCTTAACAGAAAACATACCTGCGATTCCATCAGCGACGGGCCCTGCCTGAAAAAAAGAAAACATGACATTAGACATACACAAAGGTCTTAACAGATAACATACCCTCAAATGTCCTGTAGGCCACACGACCTAAAGAAAAAAAAAGAAAAAGGCATCATTAGACATACACAAAGGTCTTAACAGAAAACATACCTGCGATTCCATCAGCGACGCGCCCTGCCAGAAAAAAAAAAGAAAAAAGCATCATTAGACATACACAAAGGTCTTAACAGAAAACATACCTGCGATTCCATCAGCGACGCGCCCTGCCAGAAAAAGAAAAGAAAAAGGCATCATTAGACATACACAAAGGTCTTAACAGAAAACATACCTGCGATTCCATCAGCGACGCGCCCTGCCAGAAAAAAAAGAAAAAAGCATCATTAGACATACACAAAGGTCTTAACAGAAAACATACCTGCGATTCCATCAGCGATGCGCCCTGCCAGAAAAAAAAAGAAAAAGGCATCATTAGACATACACAAAGGTCTTAACAGAAAACATACCTGCGATTCCATCAGCGACGCACCCTGCCAGAAAAAAAAAGAAAAAGGCATCATTAGACATACACAAAGGTCTTAACAGAAAACATACCTGCGATTCCATCAGCGACGCGCCCTACCAGAAAAAAAAAGAAAAAAGCATAATTAGACATACACAAAGGTCTTAACAGAAAACATACCTGCGATTCCATCAGCGACGCGCCCTGCCAGAAAAAAAAAAGAAAAAAGCATCATTAGACATACACAAAGGTCTTAACAGAAAACATACCTGCGATTCCATCAGCGACGCGCCCTGCCAGAAAAAAAGAAAACATGACATTAGACATACACAAAGGTCTTAACAGATAACATACCCTCAAATGTCCTGTAGGCCACACGACCTAAAAAAAAAAAAAGAAAAAGGCATCATTAGACATACACAAAGGTCTTAACAGAAAATATACCTGCGATTCCATCAGCGACTCGCCCTGCCAGAAAAAAAAAAAGAAAAAAGCATCATTAGACATACACAAAGGTCTTAACAGTAAACATACCTGCGATTCCATCAGCGACTCGCCCTGCCAGAAAAAAAAAGAAAAAAGCATCATTAGACATACACAAAGGTCTTAACAGAAAACATACCTACGATTCCATCAGCGACGCGCCCTGCCAGAAAAAAAAAGAAAAAAGCATCATTAGACATACACAAAGGTCTTAACAGAAAACATACCTGCGATTCCATCAGCGACGCGCCCTGCCAGAAAAAAAAAGAAAAAGGCATCATTAGACATACACAAAGGTCTTAACAGAAAACATACCTGCGATTCCATCAGCGACGCGCCCTGCCAGAAAAAAAAAGAAAAAAGCATCATTAGACATACACAAAGGTCTTAACAGATAACATACCCTCAAATGTCCTGTAGGCCACACGACCTAAAGAAAAAAAAAAGAAAAAGGCATCATTAGACATACACAAAGGTCTTAACAGAAAACATACCTGCGATTCCATCAGCGACGCGCCCTGCCAGAAAAAAAAAAGAAAAAGGCATCATTAGACATACACAAAGGTCTTAACAGAAAACATACCTGCGATTCCATCAGCGACGCGCCCTGCCAGAAAAAAAAAGAAAAAAGCATCATTAGACATACACAAAGGTCTTAACAGAAAACATACCTGCGATTCCATCAGAGATGCGCCCTGCCAGAAAAAAAAAAGAAAAAAGCATCATTAGACATACACAAAGGTCTTAACAGAAAACATACCTGCGATTCCATCAGCGACGCGCCCTGCCAGAAAAAGAAAAGAAAAAGGCATCATTAGACATACACAAAGGTCTTAACAGAAAACATACCTGCGATTCCATCAGCGACGCGCCCTGCGAGAAAAAAAAGAAAAAAGCATCATTAGACATACACAAAGGTCTTAACAGAAAACATACCTGCGATTCCATCAGCGACGCGCCCTGCCAGAAAAAAAAAGAAAAAGGCATCATTAGACATACACAAAGGTCTTAACAGAAAACATACCTGCGATTCCATCAGCGATGCGCCCTGCCAGAAAAAAAAAAGAAAAAAGGCATCATTAGACATACACAAAGGTCTTAACAGAAAACATACCTGCGATTCCATCAGCGACGCACCCTACCAGAAAAAAAAAGAAAAAAGCAAAATTAGACATACACAAAGGTCTTAACAGAAAACATACCTGCGATTCCATCAGCGACGCGCCCTGCCAGAAAAAAAAAAGAAAAAAGCATCATTAGACATACACAAAGGTCTTAACAGAAAACATACCTGCGATTCCATCAGCGACGCGCCCTGCCAGAAAAAAAGAAAACATGACATTAGACATACACAAAGGTCTTAACAGATAACATACCCTCAAATGTCCTGTAGGCCACACGACCTAAAGAAAAAAAAAGAAAAAGGCATCATTAGACATACACAAAGGTCTTAACAGAAAATATACCTGCGATTCCATCAGCGACGCGCCCTGCCAGAAAAAAAAAAGAAAAAAGCATCATTAGACATACACAAAGGTCTTAACAGTAAACATACCTGCGATTCCATCAGCGACTCGCCCTGCCAGAAAAAAAAAGAAAAAAGCATCATTAGACATACACAAAAGTCTTAAAAAGAAAACATACCTGCGATTCCATCAGCGACGCGCCCTGCCAGAAAAGAAAAGAAAAAGGCATCATTAGACATACACAAAGGTCTTAACAGAAAACATACCTGCGATTCCATCAGCGACGCGCCCTGCCAGAAAAAAAAAGAAAAAGGCATCATTAGACATACACAAAGGTCTTAACAGAAAACATACCTGCGATTCCATCAGCGACGCGCCCTGCCAGAAAAAAAAAGAAAAAGGCATCATTAGACATACACAAAGGTCTTAACAGAAAACATACCTGCGATTCCATCAGCGACGCGCCCTGCCAGAAAAAAAAAAGAAAAAAGCATCATTAGACATACACAAAGGTCTTAACAGAAAACATACCTCGATTCCATCAGCGACACTCCCTGCCAGACAAAAAAGAAAAAAGCATCATTAGACATACACAAAGGTCTTAACAGAAAACATACCTGCGATTCCATCAGCGACGCGCCCTGCCAGAAAAAAAGAAAACATGACATTAGACATACACAAAGGTCTTAACAGATAACATACCCTCAAATGTCCTGTAGGCCACACGACCTAAAGAAAAAAAAAGAAAAAGGCATCATTAGACATACACAAAGGTCTTAACAGAAAACATACCTGCGATTCCATCAGCGACGCGCCCTGCCAGAAAAAAAAAGAAAAAGGCATCATTAGACATACACAAAGGTCTTAACAGAAAACATACCTGCAATTCCATCAGCGACGCGCCCTGCCAGAAAAAAAAAGAAAAAAGCATCATTAGACATACACAAAGGTCTTAACAGAAAACATACCTGCGATTACATCAGCGACGCACCCTGCCAGAAAAAAAAGAAAAAGGCATCATTAGACATACACAAAGGTCTTAACAGATAACATACCTGCGATTCCATCAGCGAAGCGCCCTGCCAGAAAAAAAGAAAGCATGACATAAGACATACACAAAGGTCTTAACAGAAAACATACCTGCGTTTCCATCAGCGACGCGCCCTGCCAGAAAAAAAGAAAACATGACATTAGACATACACAAAGGTCTTAACAGATAACATACCCTCAAATGTCCTGTAGGCCACACGACCTAAAGAAAAAAAAAGAAAAAGGCATCATTAGACATACACAAAGGTCTTAACAGAAAACATACCTGCGATTCCATCAGCGACGCGCCCTGCCAGAAAAAAAAAGAAAAAGGCATCATTAGACATACACAAAGGTCTTAACAGAAAACATACCTGCGATTCCATCAGCGACGCGCCCTGCCAGAAAAAAAAAGAAAAAAGCATCATTAGACATACACAAAGGTCTTAAACAGAAAACATACCTGCGATTACATCAGCGACGCGCCCTGCCAGAAAAAAAAGAAAAAGGCATCATTAGACATACACAAAGGTCTTAACAGATAACATACCTGCGATTCCATCAGCGAAGCGCCCTGCCAGAAAAAAAGAAAGCATGACATAAGACATACACAAAGGTCTTAACAGATAACATACCTGCGATTCCATCAGTAACGCGCCCTGCCAGAAAAAAAGAAAACATGACATTAGACATACACAAAGGTCTTAACAGAAAACATACCTGCGATTCCATCAGCGACGCGCCCTGCCAGAAAAAAAAAGAAAAAGGCGTCATTAGACATACACAAAGGTCTTAACAGAAAACATACCTGCGATTCCATCAGCGACGCGTCCTGCCAGAAAAAAAAAAAGAAAAAGGCATCATTAGACATACACAAAGGTCTTAACAGAAAACATACCTGCGATTCCATCAGCAACGTGCCCTGCCAGAAAAAAAGAAAACATGACATTAGACATACACAAAGGTCTTAACAGAAAACATACCTGCGATTCCATCAGCGACGCACCCTGCCAGAAAAAAAGAAAACATGACATTAGACATAAACAAAGGTCTTAACAGAAAACAAACCTGCGATTCCTCCAGCGACGCCCCCTGCCAGAAAAAAAATGAAAAAGGCATCAATAGACATACACAAAGGTCTTAACAGAAAACATACCTGCGATTCCATCAGCGACACGCCCTGCCAGAAAAAAAAAGAAAAAGGCATCATTAGACATACACAAAGGTCTTAACAGAAAACATACCTGCGATTCCATCAGCGACGCGCCCTGCCAGAAAAAAAGAAAGCATGACATTAGACATACACAAAGGTCTTAACAGATAACATACCTGCGATTCCATCAGCAACGCGCCCTGCCAGAAAAAAAGAAAACATGACATTAGACATACACAAAGGTCTTAACAGAAAACATACCTGCGATTCCATCAGCGACGCGCCCTGCCAGAAAAAAAGAAAACATGACATTAGACATACACCAAGGTCTTAACAGAAAACATACCTGCGATTCCATCAGCGACGCGCCCTGCCAGAAAAAAAGAAAACATGACATTAGACATACACCAAGGTCTTAACAGAAAACATACCTGCGATTCCATCAGCAACGCGCCCTGCCAGAAAAAAAAGAAAAAGGCATCATTAGACATACACAAAGGTCTTAACAGAAAACACACCTGCGATTCCATCAGCGACGCGCCCTGCCAGAAAAAAAGAAAACATGACATTAGACATACACAAAGGTCTTAACAGAAAACATACCTGCAATTCCATCAGCGACGCGCCCTGCCAGAAAAAAAGAAAACATGACATTAGACATACACAAAGGTCTTAACAGAAAACACACCTGCGATTCCATCAGCGACGCGCCCTGCCAGAAAAAAAAAGAAAAAGGCATTATTAGACATACACAAAGGTCTTAACAGAAAACATACCTGCGATTCCATCAGTGACGCGCCCTGCCAGAAAAAAAAAGAAAAAGGCATCATTAGACATACACAAAGGTCTTAACAGAAAACATACCTGCAATTCCATCAGCGACGCGCCCTGTCAGAAAAAAAGACAACATGACATTAGACATACACAAAGGTCTTAACAGATAACATACCCTCAAATGTCCTGTAGGCCACACGACCTAAAGAAAAAAAAAGAAAAAGGCATCATTAGACATACACAAAGGTCTTAACAGAAAACATACCTGCGATTCCATCAGCGACGCGCCCTGCCAGAAAAAAAAAGAAAAAAGCATCATTAGACATACACAAAGGTCTTAACAGAAAACATACCTGCGATTCCATCAGCGACGCGCCCTGCCAGAAAAAAAGAAAACATGACATTAGACATACACAAAGGTCTTAACAGATAACATACCCTCAAATGTCCTGTAGGCCACACAACCTAAAGAAAAAAAAAGAAAAAGGCATCATTAGACATACACAAAGGTCTTAACAGAAAACATACCTGCGATTCCATCAGCGACGGGCCCTGCCAGAAAAAAAAGAAAACATGACATTAGACATACACAAAGGTCTTAACAGATAACATACCCTCAAATGTCCTGTAGGCCACACGCCCTGCCAGAAAAAAAAAGAAAAAGGCATCATTAGACATACACAAAGGTCTTAACAGAAAACATACCTGCGATTCCATCAGCGACGCGCCCTGCCAGAAAAAAAGAAAGCATGACATTAGACATACACAAAGGTCTTAACAGATAACATACCTGCGATTCCATCAGCAACGCGCCCTGCCAGAAAAAAAGAAAACATGACATTAGACATACACAAAGGTCTTAACAGAAAACATACCTGCGATTCCATCAGCGACGCGCCCTGCCAGAAAAAAAGAAAACATGACATTAGACATACACCAAGGTCTTAACAGAAAACATACCTGCGATTCCATCAGCGACGCGCCCTGCCAGAAAAAAAGAAAACATGACATTAGACATACACCAAGGTCTTAACAGAAAACATACCTGCGATTCCATCAGCAACGCGCCCTGCCAGAAAAAAAAGAAAAAGGCATCATTAGACATACACAAAGGTCTTAACAGAAAACACACCTGCGATTCCATCAGCGACGCGCCCTGCCAGAAAAAAAGAAAACATGACATTAGACATACACAAAGGTCTTAACAGAAAACATACCTGCAATTCCATCAGCGACGCGCCCTGCCAGAAAAAAAGAAAACATGACATTAGACATACACAAAGGTCTTAACAGAAAACACACCTGCGATTCCATCAGCGACGCGCCCTGCCAGAAAAAAAAAGAAAAAGGCATTATTAGACATACACAAAGGTCTTAACAGAAAACATACCTGCGATTCCATCAGTGACGCGCCCTGCCAGAAAAAAAAAGAAAAAGGCATCATTAGACATACACAAAGGTCTTAACAGAAAACATACCTGCAATTCCATCAGCGACGCGCCCTGTCAGAAAAAAAGACAACATGACATTAGACATACACAAAGGTCTTAACAGATAACATACCCTCAAATGTCCTGTAGGCCACACGACCTAAAGAAAAAAAAAGAAAAAGGCATCATTAGACATACACAAAGGTCTTAACAGAAAACATACCTGCGATTCCATCAGCGACGCGCCCTGCCAGAAAAAAAAAGAAAAAAGCATCATTAGACATACACAAAGGTCTTAACAGAAAACATACCTGCGATTCCATCAGCGACGCGCCCTGCCAGAAAAAAAGAAAACATGACATTAGACATACACAAAGGTCTTAACAGATAACATACCCTCAAATGTCCTGTAGGCCACACAACCTAAAGAAAAAAAAAGAAAAAGGCATCATTAGACATACACAAAGGTCTTAACAGAAAACATACCTGCGATTCCATCAGCGACGGGCCCTGCCAGAAAAAAAAGAAAACATGACATTAGACATACACAAAGGTCTTAACAGATAACATACCCTCAAATGTCCTGTAGGCCACACGACCTAAAGAAAAAAAAAGAAAAAGGCATCATTAGACATACACAAAGGTCTTAACAGAAAACATACCTGCGATTCCATCAGCAACGTGCCCTGCCAGAAAAAAAGAAAACATGACATTAGACATACACAAAGGTCTTAACAGATAACATACCCTCAAATGTCCTGTAGGCCACACAACCTAAAGAAAAAAAAAGAAAAAGGCATCATTAGACATACACAAAGGTCTTAACAGAAAACATACCTGCGATTCCATCAGCGACGGGCCCTGCCAGAAAAAAAAGAAAACATGACATTAGACATACACAAAGGTCTTAACAGATAACATACCCTCAAATGTCCTGTAGGCCACACGACCTAAAGAAAAAAAAAGAAAAAGGCATCATTAGACATACACAAAGGTCTTAACAGAAAACATACCTGCGATTCCATCAGCAACGCGCCCTGCCAGAAAAAAAAAAGAAAAAAGCATCATTAGACATACACAAAGGTCTTAACAGAAAACATACCTGCGATTCCATCAGCGACGCGCCCTGCCAGAAAAAGAAAAGAAAAAGGCATCATTAGACATACACAAAGGTCTTAACAGAAAACATACCTGCGATTCCATCAGCGACGCGCCCTGCCAGAAAAAAAAGAAAAAAGCATCATTAGACATACACAAAGGTCTTAACAGAAAACATACCTGCGATTCCATCAGCGACGCGCCCTGCCAGAAAAAAAAAGAAAAAGGCATCATTAGACATACACAAAGGTCTTAACAGAAAACATACCTGCGATTCCATCAGCGACGCGCCCTGCCAGAAAAAAAAAAGAAAAAGGCATCATTAGACATACACAAAGGTCTCAACAGAAAACATACCTGCGATTCCATCAGCGACGCGCCCTACCAGAAAAAAAAAGAAAAAAGCATAATTAGACATACACAAAGGTCTTAACAGAAAACATACCTGCGATTCCATCAGCGACGCGCCCTGCCAGAAAAAAAAAAGAAAAAAGCATCATTAGACATACACAAAGGTCTTAACAGAAAACATACCTGCGATTCCATCAGCGACGCGCCCTGCCAGAAAAAAAGAAAACATGACATTAGACATAGACAAAGGTCTTAACAGATAACATACCCTCAAATGTCCTGTAGGCCACACGACCTAAAAAAAAAAAAAAGAAAAAGGCATCATTAGACATACACAAAGGTCTTAACAGAAAATATACCTGCGATTCCATCAGCGACGCGCCCTGCCAGAAAAAAAAAGAGAAAAAAGCATCATTAGACATACACAAAGGTCTTAACAGTAAACATACCTGCGATTCCATCAGCGACTCGCCCTGCCAGAAAAAAAAAGAAAAAAGCATCATTAGACATACACAAAGGTCTTAACAGAAAACATACCTACGATTCCATCAGCGACGCGCCCTGCCAGAAAAAAAAAGAAAAAAGCATCATTAGACATACACAAAGGTCTTAACAGAAAACATACCTGCGATTCCATCAGCGACGGGCCCTGCCAGAAAAAAAGAAAACATGACAGTAGACATACACAAAGGTCTTAACAGATAACATACCCTCAAATGTCCTGTAGGCCACACGACCTAAAGAAAAAAAAAGAAAAAAGCATCATTAGACATACACAAAGGTCTTAACAGAAAACATACCTGCGATTCCATCAGCGACGCGCCCAGCCAGAAAAAAAAAGAAAAAGGCATCATTAGACATACACAAAGGTCTTAACAGAAAACATACCTGGGATTCCATCAGCGACGCGCCCTGCCAGAAAAAAAAAGAAAAAAGCATCATTAGACATACACAAAGGTCTTAACAGAAAACATACCTGCGATTCCATCAGCGACGCGCCCTGCCAGAAAAAAGAAGAAAAAAGCATCATTAGACATACACAAAAGTCTTAACAGAAAACTAGCTGCGATTCCATCAGCGACGCGCCCTGCCAGAAAAGAAAAGAAAAAGGCATCATTAGACATACACAAAGGTCTTAACATAAAACATACCTGCGATTCCATCAGCGACGCGCCCTGCCAGAAAAAAAAAGAAAAAGGCATCATTAGACATACACAAAGGTCTTAACAGAAAACATACCTGCGATTCCATCAGCGACGCGCCCTGCCAGAAAAAAAAAGAAAAAAGCATCATTAGACATACACAAAGGTCTTAACAGATAACATACCCTCAAATGTCCTGTAGGCCACACGACCTAAAGAAAAAAAAAAGAAAAAGGCATCATTAGACATACACAAAGGTCTTAACAGAAAACATACCTGCGATTCCATCAGCGACGCGCCCTGCCAGGAAAAAAAAGAAAAAGGCATCATTAGACATACACAAAGGTCTTAACAGAAAACATACCTGCGATTCCATCAGCGACACGTCCTGCCAGAAAAAAAAAAGAAAAAGGCATCATTAGACATACACAAAGGTCTTAACAGAAAACATACCTGCGATTCCATCAGAGATGCGCCCTGCCAGAAAAAAAAAAGAAAAAAGCATCATTAGACATACACAAAGGTCTTAACAGAAAACATACCTGCGATTCCATCAGCGACGCGCCCTGCCAGAAAAGAAAAGAAAAAGGCATCATTAGACATACACAAAGGTCTTAACAGAAAACATACCTGCGATTCCATCAGCGACGCGCCCTGCCAGAAAAAAAAAGAAAAAGGCATCATTAGACATACACAAAGGTCTTAACAGAAAACATACCTGCGATTCCATCAGCGACGCGCCCTGCCAGAAAAAAAAAGAAAAAAGCATCATTAGACATACACAAAGGTCTTAACAGATAACATACCCTCAAATGTCCTGTAGGCCACACGACCTAAAGAAAAAAAAAAGAAAAAGGCATCATTAGACATACACAAAGGTCTTAACAGAAAACATACCTGCGATTCCATCAGCGACGCGCCCTGCCAGAAAAAAAAAAGAAAAAGGCATCATTAGACATACACAAAGGTCTTAACAGAAAACATACCTGCGATTCCATCAGCGACGCGCCCTGCCAGAAAAAAAAAGAAAAAAGCATCATTAGACATACACAAAGGTCTTAACAGAAAACATACCTGCGATTCCATCAGAGATGCGCCCTGCCAGAAAAAAAAAAGAAAAAAGCATCATTAGACATACACAAAGGTCTTAACAGAAAACATACCTGCGATTCCATCAGCGACGCGCCCTGCCAGAAAAAGAAAAGAAAAAGGCATCATTAGACATACACAAAGGTCTTAACAGAAAACATACCTGCGATTCCATCAGCGACGCGCCCTGCGAGAAAAAAAAGAAAAAAGCATCATTAGACATACACAAAGGTCTTAACAGAAAACATACCTGCGATTCCATCAGTGACGCGCCCTGCCAGAAAAAAAAAGAAAAAGGCATCATTAGACATACACAAAGGTCTTAACAGAAAACATACCTGCGATTCCATCAGCGACGCGCCCTGCCAGAAAAAAAGAAAGAAAAAAGGCATCATTAGACATACACAAAGGTCTTAACAGAAAACATACCTGCGATTCCATCAGCGACGCGCCCTACCAGAAAAAAAAAGAAAAAAGCATAATTAGACATACACAAAGGTCTTAACAGAAAACATACCTGCGATTCCATCAGCGACGCGCCCTGCCAGAAAAAAAAAAGAAAAAAGCATCATTAGACATACACAAAGGTCTTAACAGAAAACATACCTGCGATTCCATCAGCAACGCGCCCTGCAAGAAAAAAAGAAAACATGACATTAGACATACACAAAGGTCTTAACAGATAACATACCCTCAAATGTCCTGTAGGCCACACGACCTAAAGAAAAAAAAAGAAAAAGGCATCATTAGACATACACAAAGGTCTTAACAGAAAATATACCTGCGATTCCATCAGCGACGCACCCTGCCAGAAAAAAGAAAGAAAAAAGCATCATTAGACATACACAAAGGTCTTAACAGTAAACATACCTGCGATTCCATCAGCGACTCGCCCTGCCAGAAAAAAAAAGAAAAAAGCATCATTAGACATACACAAAGGTCTTAACAGAAAACATACCTGCGATTCCATCAGCGACGCGCCCTGCCAGAAAAAAAAAGAAAAAAGCATCATTAGACATACACAAAGGTCTTAAAAGAAAACATACCTGCGATTCCATCAGCGACGCGCCCTGCCAGAAAAAAGAAGAAAAAAGCATCATTAGACATACACAAAAGTCTTAAAAAGAAAACATACCTGCGATTCCATCAGCGACGCGCCCTGCCAGAAAAGAAAAGAAAAAGGCATCATTAGACATACACAAAGGTCTTAACAGAAAACATACCTGCGATTCCATCAGCGACGCGCCCTGCCAGAAAAAAAAAGAAAAAGGCATCATTAGACATACACTAAGGTCTTAACAGAAAACATACCTGCGATTCCATCAGCGCCGCGCCCTGCCAGAAAAAAAAAGAAAAAGGCATCATTAGACATACACAAAGGTCTTAACAGAAAACATACCTGCGATTCCATCAGCGACGCGCCCTGCCAGAAAAAAAAAAGAAAAAAGCATCATTAGACATACACAAAGGTCTTAACAGAAAACATACCTCGATTCCATCAGCGACACTCCCTGCCAGAAAAAAAAGAAAAAAGCATCATTAGACATACACAAAGGTCTTAACAGAAAACATACCTGCGATTCCATCAGCGACGCGCCCTGCCAGAAAAAAAGAAAACATGACATTAGACATACACAAAGGTCTTAACAGATAACATACCCTCAAATGTCCTGTAGGCCACACGACCTAAAGAAAAAAAAAGAAAAAGGCATCATTAGACATACACAAAGGTCTTAACAGAAAACATACCTGCGATTCCATCAGCGACGCGCCCTGCCAGAAAAAAAAAGAAAAAGGCATCATTAGACATACACAAAGGTCTTAACAGAAAACATACCTGCGATTCCATCAGCGACGCGCCCTGCCAGAAAAAAAAAGAAAAAAGCATCATTAGACATACACAAAGGTCTTAACAGAAAACATACCTGCGATTCCATCAGCGACGCGCCCTGTCAGAAAAAAAAGATAAAAGCATCATTAGAAATACACAAAGGTCTTAACAGAAAACATACCTGCGATTCCATCAGCGACGCGCCCTGCCAGAAAAAAAGCAAACATGACATTAGACATACACAAAGGTCTTAACAGATAACATACCCTCAAATGTCCTGTAGGCCACACGACCTAAAGAAAAAAAAAGAAAAAGGCATCATTAGACATACACAAAGGTCTTAACAGAAAACATACCTGCGATTCCATCAGCGATGCGCCCTGCCAGAAAAAAAAAGAAAAAAGCATCATTAGACATACACAAAGGTCTTAACAGAAAACATACCTGCGATTCCATCAGCGACGCGCCCTGCCAGAAAAAAAAGAAAAAGGCATCATTAGACATACACAAAGGTCTTAACAGAAAACATACCTGCGATTCCATCAGGGACGCGCCCTGCCAGAAAAAAAAAGAAAAAAGCATCATTAGACATACACAAAGGTCTTAACAGAAAACATACCTGTGATTCCATCAGCGACGCGCCCTGCCAGAAAAAAAAAGAAAAAAGCATCATTCGACATACACAAAGGTCTTAACAGAAAACATACCTGCGATTCCATCAGCGACGCGCCCTGCCAGAAAAAAAAAGAAAAAGGCATCATTAGACATACACAAAGGTCTTAACAGAAAACATACCTGCGATTCCATCAGCGACGCGCCCTGCCAGAAAAAAAAAGAAAAAGGCATCATTAGACATACACAAAGGTCTTAACAGAAAACATACCTGCGATTCCATCAGTGACGCGCCCTGCCAGAAAAAAAAAGAAAAAAGCATCATTAGACATACACAAAGGTCTTAACAGAAAACATACCTGCGATTCCATCAGCGACGCGCCCTGCCAGAAAAAAAAAGAAAAAGGCATCATTAGACATACACAAAGGTCTTAACAGAAAACATACCTGCGATTCCATCAGCGACGCGCCCTGCCAGAAAAAAAAGAAAAAAGCATCATTAGACATACACAAAGGTCTTAACAGAAAACATACCTGCGATTCCATCAGCGACGCACCCTGCCAGAAAAAAAGAAAACATGACATTAGACATACACAAAGGTCTTAACAGATAACATACCCTCAAATGTCCTGTAGGCCACACGACCTAAAGAAAAAAAAAGAAAAAGGCATCATTAGACATACACAAAGGTCTTAACAGAAAATATACCTGCGATTCCATCAGCGACGCGCCCTGCCAGAAAAAAAAAGAAAAAAGCATCATTAGACATACACAAAGGTCTTAACAGAAAACATACCTGCGTTTCCATCAGCGACGCGCCCTGCCAGAAAAAAAAAGAAAAAGGCATCATTAGACATACACAAAGGTCTTAACAGAAAACATACCTGCGATTCCATCAGCGACGCGCCCTGCCAGAAAAAAAAAGAAAAAAGCATCATTAGACATACACAAAGGTCTTAACAGAAAACATACCTGCGATTCCATCAGCGACGCACCCTGCCAGAAAAAAAGAAAACATGACATTAGACATACACAAAGGTCTTAACAGATAACATACCCTCAAATGTCCTGTAGGCCACACGACCTAAAGAAAAAAAAAGAAAAAGGCATCATTAGACATACACAAAGGTCTTAACAGAAAATATACCTGCGATTCCATCAGCGACGCGCCCTGCCAGAAAAAAAAAGAAAAAAGCATCATTAGACATACACAAAGGTCTTAACAGAAAACATACCTGCGATTCCATCAGCGACGCGCCCTGCCAGAAAAAAAAAGAAAAAAGCATCATTCGACATACACAAAGGTCTTAACAGAAAACATACCTGCGATTCCATCAGCGACGCACCCTGCCAGAAAAAAAGAAAACATGACATTAGACATACACAAAGGTCTTAACAGATAACATACCCTCAAATGTCCTGTAGGCCACACGACCTAAAGAAAAAAAAAGAAAAAGGCATCATTAGACATACACAAAGGTCTTAACAGAAAATATACCTGCGATTCCATCAGCGACGCGCCCTGCCAGAAAAAAAAAGAAAAAAGCATCATTAGACATACACAAAGGTCTTAACAGAAAACATACCTGCGATTCCATCAGCGACGCGCCCTGCCAGAAAAAAAAAGAAAAAAGCATCATTAGACATACACAAAGGTCTTAACAGAAAACATACCTGCGATTCCATCAGAGACGCGCCCTGCCAGAAAAAAAGAAAACATGACATTAGACATACACAAAGGTCTTAACAGAAAACATACCTGCTATTCCATCAGCGACGCGCCCTGCCAGAAAAAAAAAGAAAAAAGCATCATTAGACATACACAAAGGTCTTAACAGAAAACATACCTGGGATTTCATCAGCGACGCGCCCTGCCAGAAAAAAAAAGAAAAAAGCATCATTAGACATACACAAAGATCTTAACAGAAAACATACCTGCGATTCCATCAGCGACGCGCCCTGCCAGAAAAAAAAAGAAAAAGGCATCATTAGACATACACAAAGGTCTTAACAGAAAACATACCTGCGCTTCCATCAGCGACGCGCCCTGCCAGAAAAAAATAGAAAAAGGCATCATTAGACATACACAAAGGTCTTAACAGAAAACATACCTGCGATTCCATCAGCAACGCGCCCTGCCAGAAAAAAAAAGAAAAAGGCATCATTAGACATACACAAAGGTCTTAACAGAAAACATACCTGCGATTCCATCAGCGACGCGCCCTGCCAGAAAAAAAAAGAAAAAGGCATCATTACACATACACAAAGGTCTTAACAGAAAACATACCTGCGATTCCATCAGCGATGCGCCCTGCCAGAAAAAAAAAGAAAAAAGCATCATTAGACATACACATAGGTCTTAACAGAAAACATACCTGCAATTCCATCAGCGACGCGCCCTGCCAGAAAAAAAGAAAACATGACATTAGACATACACAAAGGTCTTAACAGATAACATACCCTCAAATGTCCTGTAGGCCACATGACCTAAAGAAAAAAAAAGAAAAAGGCATCGTTAGACATACACAAAGGTCTTAACAGAAAACAAACCTGCGATTCCATCAGCGACGCGCCCTGCCAGAAAAAAAAAGAAAAAAGCATCATTAGACATACACAAAGGTCTTAACAAAAAACATACCTGCGATTCCATCAGAGACGCGCCCTGCCAGAAAAAAAGAAAACATGACATTAGACATACACAAAGGTCTTAACAGATAACATACCCTCAAATGTCCTGTAGGCCACACGACCTAAAGAAAAAAAAAGAAAAAGGCATCATTAGACATACACAAAGGTCTTAACAGAAAATATACCTGCGATTCCATCAGCGACGCGCCCTGCCAGAAAAAAAAAGAAAAAAGCATCATTAGACATACACAAAGGTCTTAACAGAAAACATACCTGCGATTCCATCAGCGACGCGCCCTGCCAGAAAAAAAAAGAAAAAGGCATCATTAGACATACACAAAGGTCTTAACAGAAAACATACCTGCGATTCCATCAGCGACGCGCCCTGCCAGAAAAAAAAAGAAAAAAGCATCATTAGACATACACAAAGGTCTTAACAGAAAACATACCTGCGATTCCATCAGCGACGCGCCCTGCCAGAAAAAAAAAGAAAAGGCATCATTAGACATACACAAAGGTCTTAACAGAAAACATACCTGCGATTCCATCAGCGACGCGCCCTGCCAGAAAAAAAAAGAAAAAAGCATCATTAGACATACACAAAGGTCTTAACAGAAAACATACCTGCGATTCCATCAGCAACGCGCCCTGCCAGAAAAAAAAAGAAAAAAGCATCATTAGCCATACACAAAGGTCTTAACAGAAAACATACCTGCGATTCCATCAGCGACGCGCCCTGCCAGAAAAAAAAAGAAAAAAGCATCATTAGAAATACATAAAGGTCTTAACAGAAAACATACCTGCGATTCCATCAGCGACGCGCCCTGCCAGAAAAAAAAAGAAAAAAGCATCATTAGACATACACAAAGGTCTTAACAGAAAACATACCTGCGATTCCATCAGAGACGCGCCCTGCCAGAAAAAAAGAAAACATGACATTAGACATACACAAAGGTCTTAACAGAAAACATACCTGCTATTCCATCAGCGACGCGCCCTGCCAGAAAAAAAAAGAAAAAAGCATCATTAGACATACACAAAGGTCTTAACAGAAAACATACCTGGGATTTCATCAGCGACGCGCCCTGCCAGAAAAAAAAAGAAAAAAGCATCATTAGACATACACAAAGATCTTAACAGAAAACATACCTGCGATTCCATCAGCGACGCGCCCTGCCAGAAAAAAAAAGAAAAAGGCATCATTAGACATACACAAAGGTCTTAACAGAAAACATACCTGCGCTTCCATCAGCGACGCGCCCTGCCAGAAAAAAATAGAAAAAGGCATCATTAGACATACACAAAGGTCTTAACAGAAAACATACCTGCGATTCCATCAGCGACGCGCCCTGCCAGAAAAAAAAAGAAAAAGGCATCATTAGACATACACAAAGGTCTTAACAGAAAACATACCTGCGATTCAATCAGCGACGCGCCCTGCCAGAAAAAAAAAGAAAAAGGCATCATTACACATACACAAAGGTCTTAACAGAAAACATACCTGCGATTCCATCAGCGATGCGCCCTGCCAGAAAAAAAAAGAAAAAAGCATCATTAGACATACACATAGGTCTTAACAGAAAACATACCTGCAATTCCATCAGCGACGCGCCCTGCCAGAAAAAAAGAAAACATGACATTAGACATACACAAAGGTCTTAACAGATAACATACCCTCAAATGTCCTGTAGGCCACATGACCTAAAGAAAAAAAAAGAAAAAGGCATCGTTAGACATACACAAAGGTCTTAACAGAAAACAAACCTGCGATTCCATCAGCGACGCGCCCTGCCAGAAAAAAAAAGAAAAAAGCATCATTAGACATACACAAAGGTCTTAACAGAAAACATACCTGCGATTCCATCAGAGACGCGCCCTGCCAGAAAAAAAGAAAACATGATATTAGACATACACAAAGGTCTTAACAGATAACATACCCTCAAATGTCCTGTAGGCCACATGACCTAAAGAAAAAAAAAGAAAAAGGCATCGTTAGACATACACAAAGGTCTTAACAGAAAACAAACCTGCGATTCCATCAGCGACGCGCCCTGCCAGAAAAAAAAAGAAAAAAGCATCATTAGACATACACAAAGGTCTTAACAGAAAACAAACCTGCGATTCCATCAGCGACGCGCCCTGCCAGAAAAAAAAAGAAAAAAGCATCATTAGACATACACAAAGGTCTTAACAGAAAACATACCTGCGATTCCATCAGCGACGCGCCCTGCCAGAAAAAAAAGAAAAAAGCATCATTAGACATACACAAAGGTCTTAACAGAAAACATACCTGCGATTCCATCAGCGACGCACCCTGCCAGAAAAAAAGAAAACATGACATTAGACATACACAAAGGTCTTAACAGATAACATACCCTCAAATGTCCTGTAGGCCACACGACCTAAAGAAAAAAAAAGAAAAAGGCATCATTAGACATACACAAAGGTCTTAACAGAAAATATACCTGCGATTCCATCAGCGACGCGCCCTGCCAGAAAAAAAAAGAAAAAAGCATCATTAGACATACACAAAGGTCTTAACAGAAAACATACCTGCGTTTCCATCAGCGACGCGCCCTGCCAGAAAAAAAAAGAAAAAGGCATCATTAGACATACACAAAGGTCTTAACAGAAAACATACCTGCGATTCCATCAGCGACGCGCCCTGCCAGAAAAAAAAAAGAAAAAAGCATCATTAGACATACACAAAGGTCTTAACAGAAAACATACCTGCGATTCCATCAGCGACGCACCCTGCCAGAAAAAAAGAAAACATGACATTAGACATACACAAAGGTCTTAACAGATAACATACCCTCAAATGTCCTGTAGGCCACACGACCTAAAGAAAAAAAAGAAAAAGGCATCATTAGACATACACAAAGGTCTTAACAGAAAATATACCTGCGATTCCATCAGCGACGCGCCCTGCCAGAAAAAAAAAGAAAAAAGCATCATTAGACATACACAAAGGTCTTAACAGAAAACATACCTGCGATTCCATCAGCGACGCGCCCTGCCAGAAAAAAAAAGAAAAAGGCATCATTAGACATACACAAAGGTCTTAACAGAAAACATCCATCAGCGACGCGCCCTGCCAGAAAAAAAAAGAAAAAAGCATCATTAGACATACACAAAGGTCTTAACAGAAAACATACCTGCGATTCCATCAGCGACGCGCCCTGCCAGAAAAAAAAAGAAAAAGGCATCATTAGACATACACAAAGGTCTTAACAGAAAACATACCTGCGATTCCATCAGCGACGCGCCCTGCCAGAAAAAAAAAGAAAAAAGCATCATTAGACATACACAAAGGTCTTAACAGAAAACATACCTGCGATTCCATCAGCAACGCGCCCTGCCAGAAAAAAAAAAGAAAAAAGCATCATTAGCCATACACAAAGGTCTTAACAGAAAACATACCTGCGATTCCATCAGCGACGCGCCCTGCCAGAAAAAAAAAGAAAAAAGCATCATTAGAAATACACAAAGGTCTTAACAGAAAACATACCTGCGATTCCATCAGCGACGCGCCCTGCCAGAAAAAAAAAGAAAAAAGCATCATTAGACATACACAAAGGTCTTAACAGAAAACATACCTGCGATTCCATCAGAGACGCGCCCTGCCAGAAAAAAAGAAAACATGACATTAGACATACACAAAGGTCTTAACAGAAAACATACCTGCTATTCCATCAGCGACGTGCCCTGCCAGAAAAAAAAGAAAAAAGCATCATTAGACATACACAAAGGTCTTAACAGAAAACATACCTGGGATTTCATCAGCGACGCGCCCTGCCAGAAAAAAAAAGAAAAAAGCATCATTAGACATACACAAAGATCTTAACAGAAAACATACCTGCGATTCCATCAGCGATGCGCCCTGCCAGAAAAAAAAAGAAAAAGGCATCATTAGACATACACAAAGGTCTTAACAGAAAACATACCTGCGCTTCCATCAGCGACGCGCCCTGCCAGAAAAAAATAGAAAAAGGCATCATTAGACATACACAAAGGTCTTAACAGAAAACATACCTGCGATTCCATCAGCGACGCGCCCTGCCAGAAAAAAAAAGAAAAAGGCATCATTAGACATACACAAAGGTCTTAACAGAAAACATACCTGCGATTCCATCAGCGACGCGCCCTGCCAGAAAAAAAAAGAAAAAGGCATCATTACACATACACAAAGGTCTTAACAGAAAACATACCTGCGATTCCATCAGCGATGCGCCCTGCCAGAAAAAAAAAGAAAAAAGCATCATTAGACATACACATAGGTTTTAACAGAAAACATACCTGCAATTCCATCAGCGACGCGCCCTGCCAGAAAAAAAGAAAACATGACATTAGACATACACAAAGGTCTTAACAGATAACATACCCTCAAATGTCCTGTAGGCCACATGACCTAAAGAAAAAAAAAGAAAAAGGCATCGTTAGACATACACAAAGGTCTTAACAGAAAACAAACCTGCGATTCCATCAGCGACGCGCCCTGCCAGAAAAAAAAAGAAAAAAGCATCATTAGACATACACAAAGGTCTTAACAGAAAACATACCTGCGTTTCCATCAGCGACGCGCCCTGCCAGAAAAAAAAAGAAAAAGGCATCATTAGACATACACAAAGGTCTTAACAGAAAACATACCTGCGATTCCATCAGCGACGCGCCCTGCCAGAAAAAAAAAAGAAAAAGGCATCATTAGACATACACAAAGGTCTTAACAGAAAACATACCTGCGATTCCATCAGCGACGCGCCCTGCCAGGAAAAAAAAGAAAAAGGCATCATTAGACATACACAAAGGTCTTAACAGAAAACATACCTGCGATTCCATCAGCGACGCGCCCTGCCAGAAAAAAAAAAAGAAAAAGGCATCATTAGACATACACAAAGGTCTTAACAGAAAACATACCTGCGATTCCATCAGCGACGCGCCCTGCCAGAAAAAAAAAGAAAAAGGCATCATTAGACATACACAAAGGTCTTAACAGAAAACATACCTGCGATTCCATCAGCGACGCGCCCTGCCATAAAAAAAAAGAAAAAAGCATCATTAGACATACACAAAGGTCTTAACAGAAAACATACCTGCGCTTCCATCAGCGACGCGCCCTGCCAGAAAAAAAGAAAACATGACATTAGACATACACAAAGGTCTTAACAGAAAACATACCTGCGATTCCATCAGCGACGCGCCCTGCCAGAAAAAAAAAGAAAAAGGCATCATTAGACATACACAAAGGTCTTAACAGAAAACATACCTGCGATTCCATCAGCAACGCGCCCTGCCAGAAAAAAAAAGAAGAAAACATCATTAGACATACACAAAGGTCTTAACAGAAAACATACCTGCGATTCCATCAGCGACGCGCCCTGCCGGAAAAAAAAAGAAAAAAGCATCATTAGACATACACAAAGGTCTTAACAGAAAACATACCTGCGCTTCCATCTGCGACGCGCCCTGCCAGAAAAAAAGAAAACATGACATTAGACATACACAAAGGTCTTAACAGAAAACATACCTGCGATTCCATCAGCGACGCGCCCTGCCAGAAAAAAAAAGAAAAAGGCATCATTAGACATACACAAAGGTCTTAACAGAAAACATACCTGCGCTTCCATCAGCGACGCGCCCTGCCAGAAAAAAAGAAAACATGACATTAGACATACACAAAGGTCTTAACAGAAAACATACCTGCGATTCCATCAGCGACGCGCCCTGCCAGAAAAAAAAAGAAAAAGGCATCATTAGACATACACAAAGGTCTTAACAGAAAACATACCTGCGATTCCATCAGCAACGCGCCCTGCCAGAAAAAAAAAGAAGAAAGCATCATTAGACATACACAAAGGTCTTAACAGAAAACATACCTGCGATTCCATCAGCAACGCGCCCTGCCAGAAAAAAAAAAGAAGAAAGCATCATTAGACATACACAAAGGTCTTAACAGAAAACATACCTGCGATTCCCTCAGCGACGCGCCCTGCCAGAAAAAAAAAGAAAAAGGCATCATTAGACATACACAAAGGTCTTAACAGAAAACATACCTGCGATTCCATCAGCAACGCGCCCTGCCAGAAAAAAAAAGAAGAAAACATCATTAGACATACACAAAGGTCTTAACAGAAAACATACCTGCGATTCCATCAGCGACGCGCCCTGCCGGAAAAAAAAAGAAAAAAGCATCATTAGACATACACAAAGGTCTTAACAGAAAACATACCTGCGCTTCCATCAGAGACGCGCCCTGCCAGAAAAAAAGAAAACATGACATTAGACATACACAAAGGTCTTAACAGAAAACATACCTGCGATTCCATCAGCGACGCGCCCTGCCAGAAAAAAAAAGAAAAAGGCATCATTAGACATACACAAAGGTCTTAACAGAAAACATACCTGCGCTTCCATCAGCGACGCGCCCTGCCAGAAAAAAAGAAAACATGACATTAGACATACACAAAGGTCTTAACAGAAAACATACCTGCGATTCCATCAGCGACGCGCCCTGCCAGAAAAAAAAAGAAAAAGGCATCATTAGACATACACAAAGGTCTTAACAGAAAACATACCTGCGATTCCATCAGCAACGCGCCCTGCCAGAAAAAAAAAGAAGAAAGCATCATTAGACATACACAAAGGTCTTAACAGAAAACATACCTGCGATTCCATCAGCAACGCGCCCTGCCAGAAAAAAAAAAGAAGAAAGCATCATTAGACATACACAAAGGTCTTAACAGAAAACATACCTGCGATTCCATCAGCGACGCGCCCTGCCAGAAAAAAAAAGAAAAAAGCATCATTAGACATACACAAAGGTCTTAACAGAAAACATACCTGCGCTTCCATCAGCGACGCGCCCTGCCAGAAAAAAAGAAAACATGACATTAGACATACACAAAGGTCTTAACAGAAAACATACCTGCGATTCCATCAGCGACGCGCCCTGCCAGAAAAAAAAAGAAAAAGGCATCATTAGACATACACAAAGGTCTTAACAGAAAACATACCTGCGATTCCATCAGCAACGCGCCCTGCCAGAAAAAAAAAGAAGAAAGCATCATTAGACATACACAAAGGTCTTAACAGAAAACATACCTGCGATTCCATCAGCGACGCGCCCTGCCAGAAAAAAAAAGAAAAAAGCATCATTAGACATACACATATGTCTTAACAGAAAACATACCTGCGATTCCATCAGTGACGCGCCCTGCCAGAAAAAAAAAGAAAAAGCATCATTAGACATACACAAAGGTCTTAACAGAAAACATACCTGCGATTCCATCAGCGACGCGCCCTGCCAGAAAAAAAAAGAAAAAAGCATCATTAGACATACACAAAGGTCTTAACAGAAAACATACCTGCGATTCCATCAGCGACGCGCCCTGCCAGAAAAAAAAAGAAAAAGGCATCATTAGACATACACAAAGGTCTTAACAGAAAACATACCTGCGATTCCATCAGCGACGCGCCCTGCCAGGAAAAAAAAGAAAAAGGCATCATTAGACATACACAAAGGTCTTAACAGAAAACATACCTGCGATTCCATCAGCGACGCGCCCTGCCAGAAAAAAAAAGAAAAAGGCATTATTAGACATACACAAAGGTCTTAACAGAAAACATACCTGCGATTCCATCAGCGACGCGCCCTGCCAGAAAAAAAAAGAAAAAGGCATCATTAGACATACACAAAGGTCGTAACAGAAAACATACCTGCGATTCCATCAGCGACGCGCCCTGCCATAAAAAAAAAGAAAAAAGCATCATTAGACATACACAAAGGTCTTAACAGAAAACATACCTGCGCTTCCAACAGCGACGCGCCCTGCCAGAAAAAAAGAAAACATGACATTAGACATACACAAAGGTCTTAACAGAAAACATACCTGCGATTCCATCAGCGACGCGCCCTGCCAGAAAAAAAAAGAAAAAAGCATCATTAGACATACACATATGTCTTAACAGAAAACATACCTGCGATTCCATCAGCGACGCGCCCTGCCAGAAAAAAAAGAAAAAAGCATCATTAGACATACACAAAGGTCTTAACAGAAAACATACCTGCGATTCCATCAGCGACGCGCCCTGCCAGAAAAAAAAGAAAAAAGCATCATTAGACATACACAAAGGTCTTAACAGAAAACATACCTGCGATTCCATCAGCGACGCGCCCTGCCAGAAAAAAAAAGAAAAAAGCATCATTAGACATACACAAAGGTCTTAACAGAAAACATACCTGCGATTCCATCAGCAACGCGCCCTGCCAGAAAAAAAAAGAAGAAAGCATCATTAGACATACACAAAGGTCTTAACAGAAAACATACCTGCGATTCCATCAGCGACGCGCCCTGCCAGAAAAAAAAAGAAAAAAGCATCATTAGACATACACATATGTCTTAACAGAAAACATACCTGCGATTCCATCAGTGACGCGCCCTGCCAGAAAAAAAAAGAAAAAGCATCATTAGACATACACAAAGGTCTTAACAGAAAACATACCTGCGATTCCATCAGCGACGCGCCCTGCCAGAAAAAAAAAGAAAAAAGCATCATTAGACATACACAAAGGTCTTAACAGAAAACATACCTGTGATTCCATCAGCGACGCGCCCTGCCAGAAAAAAAAAGAAAAAGGCATCATTAGACATACACAAAGGTCTTAACAGAAAACATACCTGCGATTCCATCAGCGACGCGCCCTGCCAGGAAAAAAAAGAAAAAGGCATCATTAGACATACACAAAGGTCTTAACAGAAAACATACCTGCGATTCCATCAGCGACGCGCCCTGCCAGAAAAAAAAAGAAAAAGGCATCATTAGACATACACAAAGGTCTTAACAGAAAACATACCTGCGATTCCATCAGCGACGCGCCCTGCCAGAAAAAAAAAGAAAAAGGCATCATTAGACATACACAAAGGTCGTAACAGAAAACATACCTGCGATTCCATCAGCGACGCGCCCTGCCATAAAAAAAAAAGAAAAAAGCATCATTAGACATACACAAAGGTCTTAACAGAAAACATACCTGCGCTTCCAACAGCGACGCGCCCTGCCAGAAAAAAAGAAAACATGACATTAGACATACACAAAGGTCTTAACAGAAAACATACCTGCGATTCCATCAGCGACGCGCCCTGCCAGAAAAAAAAAGAAAAAAGCATCATTAGACATACACATATGTCTTAACAGAAAACATACCTGCGATTCCATCAGCGACGCGCCCTGCCAGAAAAAAGAAAAAAGCATCATTAGACATACACAAAGGTCTTAACAGAAAACATACCTGCGATTCCATCAGCGACGCGCCCTGCCAGAAAAAAAAGAAAAAAGCATCATTAGACATACACAAAGGTCTTAACAGAAAACATACCTGCGATTCCATCAGCGATGCGCCCTGCCAGAAAAAAAAAGAAAAAGGCATCATTAGACATACACAAAGGTCTTAACAGAAAACATACCTGCGATTCCATCAGCAACGCGCCCTGCCAGAAAAAAAAAGAAGAAAGCATCATTAGACATACACAAAGGTCTTAACAGAAAACATACCTGCGATTCCATCAGCGACGCGCCCTGCCAGAAAAAAAAAGAAAAAGGCATCATTAGACATACACAAAGGTCTTAACAGAAAACATACCTGCGATTCCATCAGCGATGCGCCCTGCCAGAAAAAAAAAGAAAAAGGCATCATTAGACATACACAAAGGTCTTAACAGAAAACATACCTGCGATTCCATCAGCGACGCGCCCTGCCAGAAAAAAAAAGAAAAAAGCATCATTAGACATACACAAAGGTCTTAACAGAAAACATACCTGCGATTCCATCAGCGACGCGCCCTGCCAGAAAAAAAGAAAACATGACATTAGACATACACAAAGGTCTTAACAGATAACATACCCTCAAATGTCCTGTAGACCACACGACCTAAAGAAAAAAAAAGAAAAAGGCATCATTAGACATACACAAAGGTCTTAACAGAAAACATACCTGCGATTCCATCAGCGACGCGCCCTGCCAGAAAAAAAAAGAAAAAAGCATCATTAAAAATACACAAAGGTCTTAAAAGAAAACATACCTGCGATTCCATCAGCGACGCGCCCTGCCAGAAAAAAAAAGAAAAAAGCATCATTAGACATACACAAAGGTCTTAACAGAAAACATACCTGCGATTCCATCAGCGACGCGCCCTGCCAGAAAAAAAGAAAACATGACATTAGACATACACAAAGGTCTTAACAGATAACATACCCTCAAATGTCCTGTAGACCACACGACCTAAAGAAAAAAAAAGAAAAAGGCATCATTAGACATACACAAAGGTCTTAACAGAAAACATACCTGCGATTCCATCAGCAACGCGCCCTGCCAGAAAAAAAAAGAAGAAAACATCATTAGACATACACAAAGGTCTTAACAGAAAACATACCTGCGATTCCATCAGCGACGCGCCCTGCCGGAAAAAAAAAGAAAAAAGCATCATTAGACATACACAAAGGTCTTAACAGAAAACATACCTGCGCTTCCATCAGAGACGCGCCCTGCCAGAAAAAAAGAAAACATGACATTAGACATACACAAAGGTCTTAACAGAAAACATACCTGCGATTCCATCAGCGACGCGCCCTGCCAGAAAAAAAAAGAAAAAGGCATCATTAGACATACACAAAGGTCTTAACAGAAAACATACCTGCGCTTCCATCAGCGACGCGCCCTGCCAGAAAAAAAGAAAACATGACATTAGACATACACAAAGGTCTTAACAGAAAACATACCTGCGATTCCATCAGCGACGCGCCCTGCCAGAAAAAAAAAGAAAAAGGCATCATTAGACATACACAAAGGTCTTAACAGAAAACATACCTGCGATTCCATCAGCAACGCGCCCTGCCAGAAAAAAAAAGAAGAAAGCATCATTAGACATACACAAAGGTCTTAACAGAAAACATACCTGCGATTCCATCAGCAACGCGCCCTGCCAGAAAAAAAAAAGAAGAAAGCATCATTAGACATACACAAAGGTCTTAACAGAAAACATACCTGCGATTCCATCAGCGACGCGCCCTGCCAGAAAAAAAAAGAAAAAAGCATCATTAGACATACACAAAGGTCTTAACAGAAAACATACCTGCGCTTCCATCAGCGACGCGCCCTGCCAGAAAAAAAGAAAACATGACATTAGACATACACAAAGGTCTTAACAGAAAACATACCTGCGATTCCATCAGCGACGCGCCCTGCCAGAAAAAAAAAGAAAAAGGCATCATTAGACATACACAAAGGTCTTAACAGAAAACATACCTGCGATTCCATCAGCAACGCGCCCTGCCAGAAAAAAAAAGAAGAAAGCATCATTAGACATACACAAAGGTCTTAACAGAAAACATACCTGCGATTCCATCAGCGACGCGCCCTGCCAGAAAAAAAAAGAAAAAAGCATCATTAGACATACACATATGTCTTAACAGAAAACATACCTGCGATTCCATCAGTGACGCGCCCTGCCAGAAAAAAAAGAAAAAGCATCATTAGACATACACAAAGGTCTTAACAGAAAACATACCTGCGATTCCATCAGCGACGCGCCCTGCCAGAAAAAAAAAGAAAAAAGCATCATTAGACATACACAAAGGTCTTAACAGAAAACATACCTGCGATTCCATCAGCGACGCGCCCTGCCAGAAAAAAAAAGAAAAAGGCATCATTAGACATACACAAAGGTCTTAACAGAAAACATACCTGCGATTCCATCAGCGACGCGCCCTGCCAGGAAAAAAAAGAAAAAGGCATCATTAGACATACACAAAGGTCTTAACAGAAAACATACCTGCGATTCCATCAGCGACGCGCCCTGCCAGAAAAAAAAAGAAAAAGGCATTATTAGACATACACAAAGGTCTTAACAGAAAACATACCTGCGATTCCATCAGCGACGCGCCCTGCCAGAAAAAAAAAGAAAAAGGCATCATTAGACATACACAAAGGTCGTAACAGAAAACATACCTGCGATTCCATCAGCGACGCGCCCTGCCATAAAAAAAAAGAAAAAAGCATCATTAGACATACACAAAGGTCTTAACAGAAAACATACCTGCGCTTCCAACAGCGACGCGCCCTGCCAGAAAAAAAGAAAACATGACATTAGACATACACAAAGGTCTTAACAGAAAACATACCTGCGATTCCATCAGCGACGCGCCCTGCCAGAAAAAAAAAGAAAAAAGCATCATTAGACATACACATATGTCTTAACAGAAAACATACCTGCGATTCCATCAGCGACGCGCCCTGCCAGAAAAAAAAGAAAAAAGCATCATTAGACATACACAAAGGTCTTAACAGAAAACATACCTGCGATTCCATCAGCGACGCGCCCTGCCAGAAAAAAAAGAAAAAAGCATCATTAGACATACACAAAGGTCTTAACAGAAAACATACCTGCGATTCCATCAGCGACGCGCCCTGCCAGAAAAAAAAAGAAAAAAGCATCATTAGACATACACAAAGGTCTTAACAGAAAACATACCTGCGATTCCATCAGCAACGCGCCCTGCCAGAAAAAAAAAGAAGAAAGCATCATTAGACATACACAAAGGTCTTAACAGAAAACATACCTGCGATTCCATCAGCGACGCGCCCTGCCAGAAAAAAAAAGAAAAAAGCATCATTAGACATACACATATGTCTTAACAGAAAACATACCTGCGATTCCATCAGTGACGCGCCCTGCCAGAAAAAAAAAGAAAAAGCATCATTAGACATACACAAAGGTCTTAACAGAAAACATACCTGCGATTCCATCAGCGACGCGCCCTGCCAGAAAAAAAAAGAAAAAAGCATCATTAGACATACACAAAGGTCTTAACAGAAAACATACCTGTGATTCCATCAGCGACGCGCCCTGCCAGAAAAAAAAAGAAAAAGGCATCATTAGACATACACAAAGGTCTTAACAGAAAACATACCTGCGATTCCATCAGCGACGCGCCCTGCCAGGAAAAAAAAGAAAAAGGCATCATTAGACATACACAAAGGTCTTAACAGAAAACATACCTGCGATTCCATCAGCGACGCGCCCTGCCAGAAAAAAAAAGAAAAAGGCATCATTAGACATACACAAAGGTCTTAACAGAAAACATACCTGCGATTCCATCAGCGACGCGCCCTGCCAGAAAAAAAAAGAAAAAGGCATCATTAGACATACACAAAGGTCGTAACAGAAAACATACCTGCGATTCCATCAGCGACGCGCCCTGCCATAAAAAAAAAGAAAAAAGCATCATTAGACATACACAAAGGTCTTAACAGAAAACATACCTGCGCTTCCAACAGCGACGCGCCCTGCCAGAAAAAAAGAAAACATGACATTAGACATACACAAAGGTCTTAACAGAAAACATACCTGCGATTCCATCAGCGACGCGCCCTGCCAGAAAAAAAAAGAAAAAAGCATCATTAGACATACACATATGTCTTAACAGAAAACATACCTGCGATTCCATCAGCGACGCGCCCTGCCAGAAAAAAGAAAAAAGCATCATTAGACATACACAAAGGTCTTAACAGAAAACATACCTGCGATTCCATCAGCGACGCGCCCTGCCAGAAAAAAAAGAAAAAAGCATCATTAGACATACACAAAGGTCTTAACAGAAAACATACCTGCGATTCCATCAGCGATGCGCCCTGCCAGAAAAAAAAAGAAAAAGGCATCATTAGACATACACAAAGGTCTTAACAGAAAACATACCTGCGATTCCATCAGCGACGCGCCCTGCCAGAAAAAAAAAGAAAAAAGCATCATTAGACATACACAAAGGTCTTAACAGAAAACATACCTGCGATTCCATCAGCGACGCGCCCTGCCAGAAAAAAAAAGAAAAAGGCATCATTAGACATACACAAAGGTCTTAACAGAAAACATACCTGCGATTCCATCAGCGATGCGCCCTGCCAGAAAAAAAAAGAAAAAGGCATCATTAGACATACACAAAGGTCTTAACAGAAAACATACCTGCGATTCCATCAGCGACGCGCCCTGCCAGAAAAAAAAAGAAAAAGCATCATTAGACATACACAAAGGTCTTAACAGAAAACATACCTGCGATTCCATCAGCGACGCGCCCTGCCAGAAAAAAAAAGAAAAAAGCATCATTAGACATACACAAAGGTCTTAACAGAAAACATACCTGCGATTCCATCAGCGTCGCGCCCTGCCAGAAAAAAAAAGAAAAAAGCATTATTAGCCATACACAAAGGTCTTAACAGAAAACATACCTGCGATTCCATCAGCGACGCGCCCTGCCAGAAAAAAAAAGAAAAAAGCATCATTAGACATACACAAAGGTCTTAACAGAAAACATACCTGCGATTCCATCAGCGTCGCGCCCTGCCAGAAAAAAAAAGAAAAAAGCATTATTAGCCATACACAAAGGTCTTAACAGAAAACATACCTGCGATTCCATCAGCGACGCGCCCTGCCAGAAAAAAAAGAAAAAAGCATCATTAGACATACACAAAGGTCTTAACAGAAAACATACCTGCGATTCCATCAGCGACGCGCCCTGCCAGAAAAAAAAGAAAAAAGCATCATTAGACATACACAAAGGTCTTAACAGAAAACATTTTTTTTTTTTTTTTTTTTTTTTTTTTTAATTTTTTTTTTTATTTTTTATTTATTTTTTCAATAGTCAGGATTTAACATCACCCTTACAGCACCACCTGACTAAGGTTGTACAGGGTTTCAAATATATAACAACATAGGACTATTGTTTTATCAAGATTAAAACAATTGAAAATATAATTTTTTGAAAATCTCTTTTTTCCCCTCTCTCTTTTTCACTCTCTTGCTCTCTCTCTCTCTCTCTTTCTGAGACTCTTTCTCTCTTTTTTCACAATCTCTTCATATAGAAATATCTACATTATATAATAGAAAGAAAAAAAAAAGTTTACATGTGCTATGCATACATTACATGTTGTTTGCTCTGTTCCATAAATAGGTGAAAAAGATATATATTGATATAAATTTTGTTGTTTAAGATTACCATTCAGGATAAATAATAAGCATAGGGGCCCAAAGTTTTTCAAGTTCAAAAACTTTGTTGTATTTTCTTGCTGTATATAACTCTAAGTTATAAAAGTTTTTCAGTCTATTTCTTAATTCAATTGCATTTGGAAGCTTTTCGTCTAGCTTGCATTTATAAATGTATTTTTTGGCAAAAATTACAAGAAAATTTAAAAATAAGCTTTCTTCTACAAAACCAAGAAAAAAGTTTTTTTTGTTAAATTCAATGTTAACATAGAAATTTTTCAGACAAGCACAAAACAAATATAAAAAATTTGATGTCACTTGACAATCATAAAATAAATGTCCAATAGTTTCATCTTCACATCTACAAAAAGAACATAACTTTGTATCTTTGATTTTAATCTTATATAAAAATGTATTTGTAGGAATAATCCTATGTAAAAACTTATATTGGAAATTATACAAATATGTATCTCTACAACCTTTCTGAAGTATACAAAAGTATTTCTTCCAGTCTTCAATGTTAGAATGCAGCTCATCCTCCCATTTTGAAAATTTTACATCTGGAGGATGTGCACATTTTACAATAAGATTATTATATATGAATTTGATATTTTTACTCCTAGTAATTTTCTCCAAAAAATTATCCTGTGGAGTAAAATTTTCGAAGTCAGTGTCAGTGTTTTCCCTAATACACTGTTTTACCTCCATAGGGATATTTGATATCAAACTGTAATAGTGCATATAATTATTTGTCTGTACTTTTTGTTTAATCTGATCAAATGTGAAAAAATCTCTCCTTTGATTATCAAAAATGTGACAGAGGTTTTGCACACCAGCAACTCCCCATCTATTATATAATGGGAAATCTTCTGTGTTCGCAAAATTCAAGATATCAAGCGAAAGACACTCCTTGACATCAGTTTTAACATGTGGTTTTGATGAGTGTAAAGCTTGAAAGACATCTTTCCAAAAAGGATTGCTGAGTTGATTTCCAATCTCCAAAAGTTTGAAGTTTTGTAAAGAAAAAGATCTTGCACCTCCAAATTTTTTCAATATCAACTTAAGAATATTTTGCCAGTCCCCATTCAAATTTGCAAAATATCGTTTCACCCAACCGACTTTAAGATAAAAGTTGAAAGATTGTAAATGAATCATTTTCAAACCTCCCTCCTTTTTATCTGCAATCAGTGTATCACGTTTGATTTTTTCTGTTTTTCCATCCCATATAAAATTAAAGAATAATCTGTTGATTTCATTCAACATGGATTGACCTATATTGGGTAAAGACGTAAGCAAATGAATCAATTTCGGAAGTGCAAGAGTCTTAATAACAGTAATCTTGCCAAGTAGTGTTAGCTTCCTATGCTGCCAACTTTTCAACAATTTTGAAATATCAATGATTTTTGCTCTGAAATTCAAACTGGGCATACACTCTAGATCTAAAGAGAAATTTAATCCTAAAACCTTAAAGTTTGAACAGGACCAGCTTAGATTTTTTTCAGGACACAAAACCAAGTCAGAATATCTCTTACTTCCAATCCAAACAACTTTTGTTTTAGTTGTATTTATCTTTAATCCTGAGACTTTGTGAAATTTTTCAAAACAAGAAAGGGTCTCTTTTAATGAATCTTCACTTCCATCCAGTGTAAGAAACGTATCATCTGCATACTGACTAATGAGTGGCAGATTCCCATTTATATTCACCCCTTTTATTTTTGGATTCCCTTTTAGCTGTATGGCAAGTAATTCCACCCCAATAATAAACAAATAGGGAGATAACGGGTCCCCCTGGCGACAGCCTCTCTTAAGGTTGAAAAATTGGGACATATTACCATTATTAATGACACAGCTCTTAGCATCTGCATAAAGCACATCAAACCATTTACAAAAAGAAGGACCAAAATTAAAACTAATCAAAGCCTGCTTTAAAAAATCCCATTCTATAGAATCAAAGGCTTTTTCAAAATCTACTAGTAATAGCAATCCTTCTATATCATTTTTTTCTAAATAGTGCATTAAATCATATAGAAGTCTAGTGTTCTCTCCTATGAATCTCCCTTTCATAAAGCCCTTTTGTGTGTCGCTAATAATGGCAAACAGTACCTTTTTAGCTCTACCAGCAAGAACTGCAGATGCAATTTTCATATCTGTGTTCATCAAACTGATGGGTCGCCAGTTACCCATGTACCTCCTATCTTTCCCTTCCTTTGGAATACAAGTAATAATACTTTGGTATTGAAAATCTGAAAAATGGCCCAACTCATATCCAAATTGCAGAGATCTAAAGACAAATGGACCAATATCTTTCCAAAAAAATTTGAAAAAATCCACTGTAAATCCATCAGATCCAGGAGACTTGCCATTTTGCATCTGTTTTAAAGCTTCCCCACATTCCCTAAAAGATAAGTTTCCCTCACAAAGAAGTTTTTGTTCTGCACTGAGTTTTATGTCATGATTAAAAAATTGATTGTCATCACTACTGAATGACTTAGCCGTATAAAGTGTCCTATAAAACTGCTCCTGTTCAAACAATATTTTAGATTGGTCAGAAATTTGATTACCTTGGTCATCAATGAGTTCAGTCATGGTTTTATTTAAGAAGGCTTTCTTTTCTAACTTACAAAAATAGTTAGTGCATCTTTCTCCATTCTCATGCCAGTTGACACGAGAACGGAGAATGAGGCCCTCAACTAATGTCTGTCGTCGCTTCTCTAATTCACACTTTTTCTGATTAAGTGACGTCATATTAATTTCGCAAGGGTTTAGATTTACACTGTTTTCCAAAGACTGGATTTCTAACTCCAGTCCCTTGAAAACATCTTTTTCTTCCCTTGATTTTTTAATACAATAGGTGATAGTAAGACTACGAATCTTCACTTTTAGAACCTCTAAAAATAGCTGATCACTGCATGATAACTGAACATGAAGTAAATCTTCTAAATCACCCCCAGAGAAATACTCAGAAACAGTGTCTCTGATGCAGTTTATAACTAAATCTCCATATGCAGGATCTCTTAAAAGCTGAGAATTAAATTTCCAGTATCCTTTGCCCCGCTTAGCTAAGGATGCTGTAAAAGTAAATATAATGGCAGAGTGATCTGTCCTGTATCCAGGAATAATTTTTGTTGATTCCATCAATGTAAAAATGTCCTCAGATACAAGATAATAATCAAGACGGCTCTGTTTAATGGGAGATTTCTGACGCCATGTAAATTTTCTATCACCAGGATAACAAGTTCTCCAAGGGTCTAACAGTAAAAGTGTGTCCTTAATTTCATCAATCTTTCTCCTGGAGTTAGGGTTTCTGTCATGTATTACATTATAAGTATCATCATTCTTATCCTGCACTACATTCCAGTCACCCAAGAAGATGAAACTTGTATTCGAAAATATCATAGTTTTCTGTAGGATATCACAGAAAAAATCTGGTTTATCTGTGTTATACCCATATAAACATACCAAAGTTAACCTTTGATCGTATAGAGTCAAGTCTAATATGATGTATCGTCCATGTTGGTCTATAAGAGACTCATGAACCTCGTAATCATAACCACCCCTGAACATGACACAAACTCCAGCACTTCTACTATCACCATGACTGAAGTAACACTGATGACCCCATTCATCCCCCCATAAAGTTTCAATATCTTTTGTACTGTGTGTCTCTTGAAAACACACAATCGAACAATTTTTTGATTTCGCCCAGTTAAAGACATCAGATCTTTTCTTAGCACTAGAGAAAAGACCCCTAACATTCATTGACAAAATTTTTATATGATTATCCATTATGTTATATTGACTTGATATACAATATTTTTGTCTATACACAAGAGCAAGCAAAACAATGTAATACAATGAAATAAACTTAAATAAACTACATTTGCACAATCATTTACACAATCATTCTCTCTCACATTCATACTGTTAAGATAACCCACATCCATATAGATGTTCTCTTTGATGTGTTGCAGCTTTTATGGCATTAAATACTACAATTTTGAAATGCATGTTATTTACACTAACAAAAAATAACCTTCTATTTTAATTGATTTAAAAAAACAAAACAAAAAAAAAACAACAAAAAACCAGAAACTTTTTTATACACACTGTACAAGAGATAAACATAAAGCTAGACTAAGTAAATCTGTTGAAACAAGAAATTGGCTGTTTGTCAAAAGATAGGTAATTTTACTCGTGATTCATGTAATAGTTTCACATTGAAAAAACATTTAAATGATTTTTTTTAGTCAGGGGGGGATTGAGTTGATATACACCCCCCTCAACCCCCTTTAAAAAAAACCAATGATATTTTAGATCATAAATAATGATAATATTAATCATTAAAATAATGAAAATTTTGGTGGATAGTTCTCATAAATACTAGTATATTTGTGTGTAAGTAAGATATTATATATTAAGACAATTAAATTTCAGTGGAAAAGATCTGTTAGGAAAAATATGTTCCTCAACTAGTTACCAGCTATTTCAATCGCTTAGCAATGTCATCAAAAATATCAAATTTCAAACGTCTACCTGCTTCAGTTTTCCCATATACAGCACAATTAAAGTACCATGCACTATCAAGGTGTTCACTATCACGGAGTCTAGTTATCAGTTCCATGTTGGATTTTGTAACATCATCAACCAGTCTAAAAGTGCATTGTTTAGGCATGTTTTTCTTTTCTCTCATAATGCGGTATTTCACTTCAGAGTTGAGGAGTTTTACAATGACTGGTCTATGTTCTCCTAGTTTACCTGGTATCCTATGAATAGCTTGGATTTCATCAGGTCGAATATTTACCTTCAGAGTGTCTTTAACAATTTTACTTTTAAAGATCTCTCTTAAATTTTCATCATTGTTTTCTGGGAAATTCATCACTTTTATGTTGAACTTTCTACTATACTGCTGATTATAGTTAGACATTTGTAATGCTTGTTTGGCAATAATACCATTATCTTTAACATTTATCTGAAGTTCATGGATCATTTTTCTTTGGCTAGCGATCAACTCTCTTAAGCATTCATTCTCTTTTGACAGTTCTTCAACAGCTTTTGTCTGCTTATTTGTCTTATCTTTTAAATTACCTTCTATTTCTTTTTTCATGCTATCAACCAATTTAGTGACAATTGAGGTTACTATTGTTTCCAAATCATCTTTTCTTACAATGTTGTTCAGTGCTTTGTCAAGGTCTGTTCGTTTAACAACACCCTCCAGGCTTTCCTTTATACTATCTAAATCATGGTGGAGATTTGATAATTCAATTGTCATATCTACACTACTATCCATTGAAACATCTGTGTGAGTTCTTTTAGCTGGATTTCCTTTATCACTACATTTTTTAGCTGCAAGCAATGTTTGTACAGTTTGTGCATTCTTTTTGTCACCTTTTTTATCACTGTTGTTAAAGTTTCCACCTGGCATTGTTACCTTAAAATAGTACTCACAAATCTAATCCCAAAATTTCTCCAGACAAGTAAATAGAGGACTGAAATAATGAACAGTTTTACTGAAATGTTCTCACTACACTTTTGAAAAAAATCTTTCTTCAAACTTCAAAGGTTGAAAATCCAAATTTTCTCAACAAAAGTTACATCACTGTGTAGAGATAATGATACTGAACATCCTCATATGAAAATCATGTCTTAACAGAAAACATACCTGCGATTCCATCAGCGACGCGCCCTGCCAGAAAAAAAAAGAAAAAAGCATCATTAGACATACACAAAGGTCTTAACAGAAAACATACCTGCGATTCCATCAGCGACGCGCCCTGCCAGAAAAAAAAGAAAAAAGCATCATTAGACATACACAAAGGTCTTAACAGAAAACATACCTGCGATTCCATCAGCGACGCGCCCTGCCAGAAAAAAAGAAAACATGACATTAGACATACACAAAGGTCTTAACAGATAACATACCCTCAAATGTCCTGTAGGCCACACGACCTAAAGAAAAAAAAAGAAAAAGGCATCATTAGACATACACAAAGGTCTAAACAGAAAACATACCTGCGATTCCATCAGCGACGCGCCCTGCCAGAAAAAAAAAGAAAAAGGCATCATTAGACATACACAATGGTCTTAACAGAAAACATACCTGCGATTCCATCAGCGACGCGCCCTGCCAGAAAAAAAAAGAAAAAAGCATCATTAGACATACACAAAGGTCTTAACAGAAAACATACCTGCGATTCCATCAGCGACGCGCCCTGCCAGAAAAAAAGAAAACATGACATTAGACATACACAAAGGTCTTAACAGATAACATACCCTCAAATGTCCTGTAGGCCACACGACCTAAAGAAAAAAAAAGAAAAAGGCATCATTAGACATACACAAAGGTCTTAACAGAAAACATACCTGCGATTCCATCAGCGACGCGCCCTACCAGAAAAAAAAAGAAAAAAGCATCATTAGACATACACAAAGGTCTTAACAGAAAACATACCTGCGATTCCATCAGCGACGCGCCCTGCCAGAAAAAAAAAGAAAAAGGCATCATTAGACATACACAAAGGTCTTAACAGAAAACATACCTGCGATTCCATCAGCGACGCACCCTGCCAGAAAAAAAAAGAAAAAGGCATCATTAGACATACACAAAGGTCTTAACAGAAAACATACCTGCGATTCCATCAGCGACGCGCCCTGCCAGAAAAAAAAAGAAAAAAGCATCATTAGACATACACAAAAGTCTTAACAGAAAACATACCTGCGATTCCATCAGCGACGCGCCCTGCCAGAAAAAAAAAGAAAAAAGCATCATTAGACATACACAAAGGTCTTAACAGAAAACATACCTGCGATTCCATCAGCGACACGCCCTGCCAGAAAAAAGAGAAAACATGACATTAGACATACACAAAGGCCTTAACAGATAACATACCCTCAAATGTCCTGTAGGCCACACGACCTAAAGAAAAAAAAAGAAAAAGGCATCATTAGACATACACAAAGGTCTTAACAGAAAACATACCTGCGATTCCATCAGCGACGCGCCCTTCCAGAAAAAAAAGAAAAAAGCATCATTAGACATACACAAAGGTCTTAACAGAAAACATACCTGCGATTCCATCAGCGACGCGCCCTGCCAGAAAAAAAAGAAAAAAGCATCATTAGACATACACAAAGGTCTTAACAGAAAACATACCTGCGATTCCATCGCGCCCTGCCAGAAAAAAAAAGAAAAAAGCATCATTAGACATACACAAAGGTCTTAACAGAAAACATACCTGCGATTCCATCAGCGACGCGCCCTGCCAGAAAAAAAAGAAAAAAGCATCATTAGACATACACAAAGGTCTTAACAGAAAACATACCTGCGATTCCATCAGCGACGCGCCCTGCCAGAAAAAAAGAAAACATGACATTAGACATACACAAAGGTCTTAACAGATAACATACCCTCAAATGTCCTGTAGGCCACACGACCTAAAGAAAAAAAAAGAAAAAGGCATCATTAGACATACACAAAGGTCTAAACAGAAAACATACCTGCGATTCCATCAGCGACGCGCCCTGCCAGAAAAAAAAAGAAAAAGGCATCATTAGACATACACAATGGTCTTAACAGAAAACATACCTGCGATTCCATCAGCGACGCGCCCTGCCAGAAAAAAAAAGAAAAAAGCATCATTAGACATACACAAAGGTCTTAACAGAAAACATACCTGCGATTCCATCAGCGACGCGCCCTGCCAGAAAAAAAGAAAACATGACATTAGACATACACAAAGGTCTTAACAGATAACATACCCTCAAATGTCCTGTAGGCCACACGACCTAAAGAAAAAAAAAGAAAAAGGCATCATTAGACATACACAAAGGTCTTAACAGAAAACATACCTGCGATTCCATCAGCGACGCGCCCTACCAGAAAAAAAAAGAAAAAAGCATCATTAGACATACACAAAGGTCTTAACAGAAAACATACCTGCGATTCCATCAGCGACGCGCCCTGCCAGAAAAAAAAAGAAAAAGGCATCATTAGACATACACAAAGGTCTTAACAGAAAACATACCTGCGATTCCATCAGCGACGCACCCTGCCAGAAAAAAAAAGAAAAAGGCATCATTAGACATACACAAAGGTCTTAACAGAAAACATACCTGCGATTCCATCAGCGACGCGCCCTGCCAGAAAAAAAAAGAAAAAAGCATCATTAGACATACACAAAAGTCTTAACAGAAAACATACCTGCGATTCCATCAGCGACGCGCCCTGCCAGAAAAAAAAAGAAAAAAGCATCATTAGACATACACAAAGGTCTTAACAGAAAACATACCTGCGATTCCATCAGCGACACGCCCTGCCAGAAAAAAGAGAAAACATGACATTAGACATACACAAAGGCCTTAACAGATAACATACCCTCAAATGTCCTGTAGGCCACACGACCTAAAGAAAAAAAAAGAAAAAGGCATCATTAGACATACACAAAGGTCTTAACAGAAAACATACCTGCGATTCCATCAGCGACGCGCCCTTCCAGAAAAAAAAGAAAAAAGCATCATTAGACATACACAAAGGTCTTAACAGAAAACATACCTGCGATTCCATCAGCGACGCGCCCTGCCAGAAAAAAAAGAAAAAAGCATCATTAGACATACACAAAGGTCTTAACAGAAAACATACCTGCGATTCCATCGCGCCCTGCCAGAAAAAAAAAGAAAAAAGCATCATTAGACATACACAAAGGTCTTAACAGAAAACATACCTGCGATTCCATCAGCGACGCGCCCTGCCAGAAAAAAAAGAAAAAAGCATCATTAGACATACACAAAGGTCTTAACAGAAAACATACCTGCGATTCGATCAGCGACGCGCCCTGCCAGAAAAAAAGAAAACATGACATTAGACATACACAAAGGTCTTAACAGATAACATACCCTCAAATGTCCTGTAGGCCACACGACCTAAAGAAAAAAAAAGAAAAAGGCATCATTAGACATACACAAAGGTCTTAACAGAAAACATACCTGCGATTCCATCAGCGATGCACCCTGCCAGAAAAAAAAAGAAAAAAGCATCATTAGACATACACAAAGGTCTTAACAGAAAACATACCTGCGATTCCATCAGCGACGCGCCCTGCCAGAAAAAAAAAGAAAAAGGCATCATTAGACATACACAAAGGTCTTAACAGAAAACATACCTGCGATTCCATCAGCGACGCGTCCTGCCAGAAAAAAAAAGAAAAAAGCATCATTAGACATACACAAAGGTCTTAACAGAAAACATACCTGCGATTCCATCAGCGACGCGCCCTGCCAGAAAAAAAAAGAAAAAAGCATCATTAGCCATACACAAAGGTCTTAACAGAAAACATACCTGTGATTCCATCAGCGACGCGCCCTGCCAAAAAAAAAAAGAAAAAAGCATCATTAGACATACACAAAGGTCTTAACAGAAAACATACCTGCGATTCCATCAGCGACGCGCCCTGCCAGAAAAAAAAAGAAAAAAGCATCATTAGACATACACAAAGGTCTTAACAGAAAATATACCTGCGATTCCATCAGAGACGCGCCCTGCCAGAAAAAAAGAAAACATGACATTAGACATACACAAAGGTCTTAACAGATAACATACCCTCAAATGTCCTGTAGGCCACACGACCTAAAGAAAAAAAAAGAAAAAGGCATCATTAGACATACACAAAGGTCTTAACAGAAAACATACCTGTGATTCCATCAGCGACGCGCCCTGCCAGAAAAAAAAAGAAAAAAGCATCATTAGACATACACAAAGGTCTTAACAGAAAACATACCTGCGATTCCATCAGCGACGCGCCCTGCCAGAAAAAAAAAGAAAAAAGCATCATTAGACATACACAAAGGTCTTAACAGAAAACATACCTGCGATTCCATCAGCGACGCGCCCTGCCAGAAAAAAAGAAAACATGACATTAGACATACACAAAGGTCTTAACAGATAACATACCCCCAAATGTCCTGTAGACCACACGACCTAAAGAAAAAAAAAGAAAAAGGCATCATTAGACATACACAAAGGTCTTAACAGAAAACATACCTGCGATTCCATCAGCGACGCGCCCTGCCAGAAAAAAAAAAGAAAAAAGCATCATTAAAAATACACAAAGGTCTTAAAAGAAAACATACCTGCGATTCCATCAGCGACGCGCCCTGCCAGAAAAAAAAAGAAAAAGGCATCATTAGACATACACAAAGGTCTTAACAGAAAACATACCTGCGATTCCATCAGCGACGCGCCCTGCCAGAAAAAAAAGAAAAAAGCATCATTAGACATACACAAAGGTCTTAACAGAAAACATACCTGCGATTCCATCAGCGACGCGCCCTGCCAGAAAAAAAGAAAACATGACATTAGACATACACAAAGGTCTTAACAGATAACATACCCTCAAATGTCCTGTAGGCCACACGACCTAAAGAAAAAAAAAGAAAAAGGCATCATTAGACATACACAAAGGTCTTAACAGAAAACATACCTGCGATTCCATCAGCGACGCGCCCTGCCAGAAAAAAAAAAGAAAAAGGCATCATTAGACATACACAAAGGTCTTAACAGAAAACATACCTGCGATTCCATCAGCGACGTGCCCTGCCAGAAAAAAAAAAGAAAAAGGCATCATTAGACATACACAAAGGTCTTAACAGAAAACATACCTGCGATTCCATCAGCGACGCGCCCTGCCAGAAAAAAAAGAAAAAAGCATCATTAGACATACACAAAGGTCTTAACAGAAAACATACCTGCGATTCCATCAGCGACGCGCCCTGCCAGAAAAAAAGAAAACATGACATTAGACATACACAAAGGTCTTAACAGATAACATACCCTCAAATGTCCTGTAGGCCACACGACCTAAAGAAAAAAAAAGAAAAAGGCATCATTAGACATACACAAAGGTCTTAACAGAAAACATACCTGCGTTTCCATCAGCGACGCGCCCTGCCAGAAAAAAAAAGAAAAAGGCATCATTAGACATACACAAAGGTCTTAACAGAAAACATACCTGCGATTCCATCAGCGACGCGCCCTGCCAGAAAAAAAAAGAAAAAAGCATCATTAGACATACACAAAGGTCTTAACAGAAAACATACCTGCGATTCAATCAGCGACGCGCCCTGCCAGAAAAAAAAGAAAAAAGCATGATTAGACATACACAAAGGTCTTAACAGAAAACATACCTGCGATTCCATCAGCGACGCGCCCTGCCAGAAAAAAAAAGAAAAAGGCATCATTAGACATACACAAAGGTCTTAACAGAAAACATACCTGCGATTCCATCAGCAACGCGCCCTGCCAGAAAAAAAAAGAAAAAGGCATCATTAGACATACACAAAGGTCTTAACAGAAAACATACCTGCGATTCCATCAGCGTCGCGCCCTGCCAGAAAAAAAAAGAAAAAAGCATTATTAGCCATACACAAAGGTCTTAACAGAAAACATACCTGCGATTCCATCAGCGACGCGCCCTGCCAGAAAAAAAAAGAAAAAAGCATCATTAGACATACACAAAGGTCTTAACAGAAAACATACCTGCGATTCCATCAGCGTCGCGCCCTGCCAGAAAAAAAAAGAAAAAAGCATTATTAGCCATACACAAAGGTCTTAACAGAAAACATACCTGCGATTCCATCAGCGACGCGCCCTGCCAGAAAAAAAAGAAAAAAGCATCATTAGACATACACAAAGGTCTTAACAGAAAACATACCTGCGATTCCATCAGCGACGCGCCCTGCCAGAAAAAAAAGAAAAAAGCATCATTAGACATACACAAAGGTCTTAACAGAAAACATACCTGCGATTCCATCAGCGACGCGCCCTGCCAGAAAAAAAAAGAAAAAAGCATCATTAGACATACACAAAGGTCTTAACAGAAAACATACCTGCGATTCCATCAGCGACGCGCCCTGCCAGAAAAAAAAGAAAAAAGCATCATTAGACATACACAAAGGTCTTAACAGAAAACATACCTGCGATTCCATCAGCGACGCGCCCTGCCAGAAAAAAAGAAAACATGACATTAGACATACACAAAGGTCTTAACAGATAACATACCCTCAAATGTCCTGTAGGCCACACGACCTAAAGAAAAAAAAAGAAAAAGGCATCATTAGACATACACAAAGGTCTAAACAGAAAACATACCTGCGATTCCATCAGCGACGCGCCCTGCCAGAAAAAAAAAGAAAAAGGCATCATTAGACATACACAATGGTCTTAACAGAAAACATACCTGCGATTCCATCAGCGACGCGCCCTGCCAGAAAAAAAAAGAAAAAAGCATCATTAGACATATACAAAGGTCTTAACAGAAAACATACCTGCGATTCCATCAGCGACGCGCCCTGCCAGAAAAAAAGAAAACATGACATTAGACATACACAAAGGTCTTAACAGATAACATACCCTCAAATGTCCTGTAGGCCACACGACCTAAAGAAAAAAAAAGAAAAAGGCATCATTAGACATACACAAAGGTCTTAACAGAAAACATACCTGCGATTCCATCAGCGACGCGCCCTACCAGAAAAAAAAAGAAAAAAGCATCATTAGACATACACAAAGGTCTTAACAGAAAACATACCTGCGATTCCATCAGCAACGCGCCCTGCCAGAAAAAAAGAAAACATGACATTAGACATACACAAAGGTCTTAACAGATAACATACCTGCGATTCCATCAGCGACGCGCCCTGCCAGAAAAAAAAAGAAAAAAGCATTATTAGCCATACACAAAGGTCTTAACAAAAAACAAACCTGCGATTACATCAGCGACGCGCCCTGCCAGAAAAAAAAGAAAAAAGCATCATTAGACATACACAAAGGTCTTAACAGAAAACATACCTGCGATTCCATCAGCGACGCGCCCTGCCAGAAAAAAAAGAAAAAAGCATCATTAGACATACACAAAGGTCTTAACAGAAAACATACCTGCGATTCCATCAGCGACGCGCCCTGCCAGAAAAAAAAAGAAAAAAGCATCATTAGACATACACAAAGGTCTTAACAGAAAACATACCTGCGATTCCATCAGCGACGCGCCCTGCCAGAAAAAAAAGAAAAAAGCATCATTAGACATACACAAAGGTCTTAACAGAAAACATACCTGCGATTCGATCAGCGACGCGCCCTGCCAGAAAAAAAGAAAACATGACATTAGACATACACAAAGGTCTTAACAGATAACATACCCTCAAATGTCCTGTAGGCCACACGACCTAAAGAAAAAAAAAGAAAAAGGCATCATTAGACATACACAAAGGTCTTAACAGAAAACATACCTGCGATTCCATCAGCGACATGCCCTGCCAGAAAAAAAAAGAAAAAAGCATCATTAGACATACACAAAGGTCTTAACAGAAAACATACCTGCGATTCCATCAGCGACGCGCCCTGCCAGAAAAAAAAAGAAAAAGGCATCATTAGACATAAACAAAGGTCTTAACAGAAAACATACCTGCGATTCCATCAGCGACGCGCCCTGCCAAAAAAAAGAAGAAAAAAGCATCATTAGACATACATAAAGGTCTTAACAGAAAACATACCTGCGATTCCATCAGCGACGCGCCCTGCCAGAAAAAAAGAAAACATGACATTAGACATACACAAAGGTCTTAACAGATAACATACCTGCGATTCCATCAGCGACGCGCCCTGCCAGAAAAAAAAAGAAAAAAGCATTATTAGCCATACACAAAGGTCTTAACAAAAAACATACCTGCGATTCCATCAGCGACGCGCCCTGCCAGAAAAAAAAGAAAAAAGCATCATTAGACATACACAAAGGTCTTAACAGAAAACATACCTGCGATTCCATCAGCGACGCGCCCTGCCAGAAAAAAAGAAAACATGACATTAGACATACACAAAGGTCTTAACAGATAACATACCCTCAAATGTCCTGTAGGCCACACGACCTAAAGAAAAAAAAAGAAAAAGGCATCATTAGACATACACAAAGGTCTTAACAGAAAACATACCTGCGATTCCATCATCGACACGCCCTGCCAGAAAAAAAAAGAAAAAAGCATCATTAGACATACACAAAGGTCTTAACAGAAAACATACCTGCGATTCCATCAGCGACGCGCCCTGCCAGAAAAAAAAAAGAAAAAGGCATCATTAGACATACACAAAGGTCTTAACAGAAAACATACCTGCGATTCCATCAGCGACGCGCCCTGCCAGAAAAAAAGAAAACATGACATTAGACATACACAAAGGTCTTAACAGATAACATACCCTCAAATGTCCTGTAGGCCACACGACCTAAAGAAAAAAAAAGAAAAAGGCATCATTAGACATACACAAAGGTCTTAACAGAAAACATACCTGCGATTCCATCAGCGACGCGCCCTGCCAGAAAAAAAAAGAAAAAAGCATCATTAGACATACACAAAGGTCTTAACAGAAAACATACCTGCGATTCCATCAGCGACGCGCCCTGCCAGAAAAAAAGAAAACATGACATTAGACATACACAAAGGTCTTAACAGAAAACATACCTGCGATTCCATCAGCGACGCGCCCTGCCAGAAAAAAAAAGAAAAAGCATCATTAGACATACACAAAGGTCTTAACAGAAAACATACCTGCGATTCCATCAGCGACGCGCCCTGCCAGAAAAAAAAGAAAAAGGCATCATTAGACATACACAAAGGTCTTAACAGAAAACATACCTGCTATTCCATCATCGACGCGCCCTGCCAGAAAAAAAAAGAAAAAAGCATCATTAGACATACACAAAGGTCTTAACAGAAAACATACCTGCGATTCCATCAGCGACGCGCCCTGCCAGAAAAAAAAAGAAAAAAGCATCATTAGACATACACAAAAGTCTTAACAGAAAACATACCTGCGATTCCATCAGCGACGCGCCCTGCCAGAAAAAAAAAGAAAAAAGCATCATTAGACATACACAAAGGTCATAACAGAAAACATACCTGCGATTCCATCAGCGACGCGCCCTGCCAGAAAAAAAGAAAACATGACATTAGACATACACAAAGGTCTTAACAGAAAACATACCCTCAAATGTCCTGTAGGCCACACGACCTAAAGAAAAAAAAAGAAAAAAGCATCATTAGACATACACAAAGGTCTTAACAGAAAACATACCTGCGATTCCATCAGCGACGAGCCCTGCCAGAAAAAAAAAGAAAAAGGCATCATTAGACATACACAAAGGTCTTAACAGAAAACATACCTGCGATTCCATCAGCGACGCGCCCTGCCAGAAAAAAAAAGAAAAAAGCATCATTAGACATACACAAAGGTCTTAACAGAAAACATACCTGCGATTCCATCAGCGACGCGCCCTGCCAGAAAAAAAAAGAAAAAAGCATCATTAGACATACACAAAGGTCTTAACAGAAAACATACCTGCGATTCCATCAGCGACGCGCCCTGCCAGAAAAAAAAAGAAAAAGGCATCATTAGACATACACAAAGGTCTTAACAGAAAACATACCTGCGATTCCATCATCGACGCGCCCTGCCAGAAAAAAAAAGAAAAAAGCATCATTAGACATACACAAAGGTCTTAACAGAAAACATACCTGCGATTCCATCAGCGACGCGCCCTGCCAGAAAAAAAAAAGAAAAAGGCATCATTAGACATACACAAAGGTCTTAACAGAAAACATACCTGCGATTCCATCAGCGACGCGCCCTGCCAGAAAAAAAGAAAACATGACATTAGACATACACAAAGGTCTTAACAGATAACATACCCTCAAATGTCCTGTAGGCCACACGACCTAAAGAAAAAAAAAGAAAAAGGCATCATTAGACATACACAAAGGTCTTAACAGAAAACATACCTGCGATTCCATCAGCGACGCGCCCTGCCAGAAAAAAAAAGAAAAAAGCATCATTAGACATACACAAAGGTCTTAACAGAAAACATACCTGCGATTCCATCAGAGACGCGCCCTGCCAGAAAAAAAGAAAACATGACATTAGACATACACAAAGGTCTTAACAGATAACATACCCTCAAATGTCCTGTAGGCCACACGACCTTAAGAAAAAAAAAGAAAAAGGCATCATTAGACATACACAAAGGTCTTAACAGAAAACATACCTGCGATTCCATCAGCGACACGCCCTGCCAGAAAAAAAAAGAAAAAAGCATCATTAGACATACACAAAGGTCTTAACAGAAAACATACCTGCGATTCCATCAGCGACGCGCCCTGCCAGAAAAAAAAAGAAAAAAGCATCATTAGACATACACAAAGGTCTTAACAGAAAACATACCTGCGATTCCATCAGCGACGCGCCCTGCCAGAAAAAAAAAGAAAAAAGCATCATTAGACATACACAAAGGTCTTAACAGAAAACATACCTGCGATTCCATCAGCGACGCGCCCTGCCAGAAAAAAAGAAAACATGACATTAGACATACACAAAGGTCTTAAAAGATAACATACCCTCAAATGTCCTGTAGACCACACGACCTAAAGAAAAAAAAAGAAAAAGGCATCATTAGACATACACAAAGGTCTTAACAGAAAACATACCTGCGATTCCATCAGCGACGCGCCCTGCCAGAAAAAAAAAGAAAAAAGCATCATTAAAAATACACAAAGGTCTTAAAAGAAAACATACCTGCGATTCCATCAGCGACGCGCCCTGCCAGAAAAAAAAAGAAAAAGGCATCATTAGTTATACACAAAGGTCTTAACAGAAAACATACCTGCGATTCCATCAGCGACGCGCCCTGCCAGAAAAAAAAAGAAAAAGGCATCATTAGACATACACAAAGGTCTTAACAGAAAACATACCTGCGATTCCATCAGCGACGCGCCCTGCCAGAAAAAAAAAGAAAAAAGCATCATTAGACATACACAAAGGTCTTAACAGAAAACATACCTGCGATTCCATCAGCGACGTGCCCTGCCAGAAAAAAAAAGAAAAAAGCATCATTAGACATACACAAAGGTCTTAACAGAAAACATACCTGCGATTCCATCAGCGACGCGCCCTGCCAGAAAAAAAAAGAAAAAAGCATCATTAGACATACACAAAGGTCTTAACAGAAAACATACCTGCGATTCCATCAGCGACGCGCCCTGCCAGAAAAAAAGAAAACATGACATTAGACATACACAAAGGTCTTAACAGATAACATACCCTCAAATGTCCTGTAGACCACACGACCTAAAGAAAAAAAAAGAAAAAGGCATCATTAGACATACACAAAGGTCTTAACAGAAAACATACCTGCGATTCCATCAGCGACGCGCCCTGCCAGAAAAAAAAAGAAAAAAGCATCATTAAAAATACACAAAGGTCTTAAAAGAAAACATACCTGCGATTCCATCAGCGACGCGCCCTGCCAGAAAAAAAAAGAAAAAAGCATCATTAGACATACACAAAGGTCTTAACAGAAAACATACCTGCGATTCCATCAGCGACGCGCCCTGCCAGAAAAAAAAAGAAAAAAGCATCATTAGACATACACAAAGGTCTTAACAGAAAACATACCTGCGATTCCATCAGCCACGCGCCCTGCCAGAAAAAAAAAGAAAAAAGCATCATTAGACATACACAAAGGTCTTAACAGAAAACATACCTGCGATTCCATCAGCGACGCGCCCTGCCAGAAAAAAAGAAAACATGACATTAGACATACACAAAGGTCTTAACAGATAACATACCCTCAAATGTCCTGTAGACCACACGACCTAAAGAAAAAAAAAGAAAAAGGCATCATTAGACATACACAAAGGTCTTAACAGAAAACATACCTGCGATTCGATCAGCGACGCGCCCTGCCAGAAAAAAAAGAAAAAAGCATCATTAGACATACACAAAGGTCTTAACAGAAAACATACCTGCGATTCCATCAGCGACGCGCCCTGCCAGAAAAAAAAGAAAAAGGCATCATTAGACATACACAAAGGTCTTAACAGAAAACATACCTGCGATTCCATCATCGACGCGCCCTGCCAGAAAAAAAAAGAAAAAAGCATCATTAGACATACACAAAGGTCTTAACAGAAAACATACCTGCGATTCCATCAGCGACGCGCCCTGCCAGAAAAAAAAAAGAAAAAGGCATCATTAGACATACACAAAGGTCTTAACAGAAAACATACCTGCGATTCCATCATCGACGCGCCCTGCCAGAAAAAAAAAGAAAAAAGCATCATTAGACATTCACAAAGGTCTTAACAGAAAACATACCTGCGATTCCATCAGCGACGCGCCCTGCCAGAAAAAAAAAAGAAAAAGGCATCATTAGACATACACAAAGGTCTTAACAGAAAACATACCTGCGATTCCATCAGCGACGCGCCCTGCCAGAAAAAAAGAAAACATGACATTAGACATACACAAAGGTCTTAACAGATAACATACCCTCAAATGTCCTGTAGGCCACACGACCTAAAGAAAAAAAAAGAAAAAGGCATCATTAGACATACACAAAGGTCTTAACAGAAAACATACCTGCGATTCCATCATCGACACGCCCTGCCAGAAAAAAAAAGAAAAAAGCATCATTAGACATACACAAAGGTCTTAACAGAAAACATACCTGCGATTCCATCAGCGACGCGCCCTGCCAGAAAAAAAAAAGAAAAAGGCATCATTAGACATACACAAAGGTCTTAACAGAAAACATACCTGCGATTCCATCAGCGACGCGCCCTGCCAGAAAAAAAGAAAACATGACATTAGACATACACAAAGGTCTTAACAGATAACATACCCTCAAATGTCCTGTAGGCCACACGACCTAAAGAAAAAAAAAGAAAAAGGCATCATTAGACATACACAAAGGTCTTAACAGAAAACATACCTGCGATTCCATCAGCGACGCGCCCTGCCAGAAAAAAAAAGAAAAAAGCATCATTAGACATACACAAAGGTCTTAACAGAAAACATACCTGCGATTCCATCAGCGACGCGCCCTGCCAGAAAAAAAGAAAACATGACATTAGACATACACAAAGGTCTTAACAGATAACATACCCTCAAATGTCCTGTAGGCCACACGACCTAAAGAAAAAAAAAGAAAAAGGCATCATTAGACATACACAAAGGTCTTAACAGAAAACATACCTGCGATTCCATCAGCGACGCGCCCTGCCAGAAAAAAAAGAAAAAGGCATCATTAGACATACACAAAGGTCTTAACAGAAAACATACCTGCTATTCCATCATCGACGCGCCCTGCCAGAAAAAAAAAGAAAAAAGCATCATTAGACATACACAAAGGTCTTAACAGAAAACATACCTGCGATTCCATCAGCGACGCGCCCTGCCAGAAAAAAAAAGAAAAAAGCATCATTAGACATACACAAAAGTCTTAACAGAAAACATACCTGCGATTCCATCAGCGACGCGCCCTGCCAGAAAAAAAAAGAAAAAAGCATCATTAGACATACACAAAGGTCATAACAGAAAACATACCTGGGATTCCATCAGCGACGCGCCCTGCCAGAAAAAAAGAAAACATGACATTAGACATACACAAAGGTCTTAACAGAAAACATACCCTCAAATGTCCTGTAGGCCACACGACCTAAAGAAAAAAAAAGAAAAAAGCATCATTAGACATACACAAAGGTCTTAACAGAAAACATACCTGCGATTCCATCAGCGACGAGCCCTGCCAGAAAAAAAAAGAAAAAGGCATCATTAGACATACACAAAGGTCTTAACAGAAAACATACCTGCGATTCCATCAGCGACGCGCCCTGCCAGAAAAAAAAAGAAAAAAGCATCATTAGACATACACAAAGGTCTTAACAGAAAACATACCTGCGATTCCATCAGCGACGCGCCCTGCCAGAAAAAAAAGAAAAAAGCATCATTAGACATACACAAAGGTCTTAACAGAAAACATACCTGCGATTCCATCAGCCACGCGCCCTGCCAGAAAAAAAAAGAAAAAAGCATCATTAGACATACACAAAGGTCTTAACAGAAAACATACCTGCGATTCCATCAGCGACGCGCCCTGCCAGAAAAAAAGAAAACATGACATTAGACATACACAAAGGTCTTAACAGATAACATACCCTCAAATGTCCTGTAGACCACACGACCTAAAGAAAAAAAAAGAAAAAGGCATCATTAGACATACACAAAGGTCTTAACAGAAAACATACCTGCGATTCGATCAGCGACGCGCCCTGCCAGAAAAAAAAGAAAAAAGCATCATTAGACATACACAAAGGTCTTAACAGAAAACATACCTGCGATTCCATCAGCGACGCGCCCTGCCAGAAAAAAAAGAAAAAGGCATCATTAGACATACACAAAGGTCTTAACAGAAAACATACCTGCGATTCCATCATCGACGCGCCCTGCCAGAAAAAAAAAGAAAAAAGCATCATTAGACATACACAAAGGTCTTAACAGAAAACATACCTGCGATTCCATCAGCGACGCGCCCTGCCAGAAAAAAAAAAGAAAAAGGCATCATTAGACATACACAAAGGTCTTAACAGAAAACATACCTGCGATTCCATCATCGACGCGCCCTGCCAGAAAAAAAAAGAAAAAAGCATCATTAGACATACACAAAGGTCTTAACAGAAAACATACCTGCGATTCCATCAGCGACGCGCCCTGCCAGAAAAAAAAAAGAAAAAGGCATCATTAGACATACACAAAGGTCTTAACAGAAAACATACCTGCGATTCCATCAGCGACGCGCCCTGCCAGAAAAAAAGAAAACATGACATTAGACATACACAAAGGTCTTAACAGATAACATACCCTCAAATGTCCTGTAGGCCACACGACCTAAAGAAAAAAAAAGAAAAAGGCATCATTAGACATACACAAAGGTCTTAACAGAAAACATACCTGCGATTCCATCATCGACACGCCCTGCCAGAAAAAAAAAGAAAAAAGCATCATTAGACATACACAAAGGTCTTAACAGAAAACATACCTGCGATTCCATCAGCGACGCGCCCTGCCAGAAAAAAAAAAGAAAAAGGCATCATTAGACATACACAAAGGTCTTAACAGAAAACATACCTGCGATTCCATCAGCGACGCGCCCTGCCAGAAAAAAAAGAAAAAAGCATCATTAGACATACACAAAGGTCTTAACAGAAAACATACCTGCGATTCCATCAGCCACGCGCCCTGCCAGAAAAAAAAAGAAAAAAGCATCATTAGACATACACAAAGGTCTTAACAGAAAACATACCTGCGATTCCATCAGCGACGCGCCCTGCCAGAAAAAAAAGAAAAAAGCATCATTAGACATACACAAAGGTCTTAACAGAAAACATACCTGCGATTCCATCAGCCACGCGCCCTGCCAGAAAAAAAAAGAAAAAAGCATCATTAGACATACACAAAGGTCTTAACAGAAAACATACCTGCGATTCCATCAGCGACGCGCCCTGCCAGAAAAAAAGAAAACATGACATTAGACATACACAAAGGTCTTAACAGATAACATACCCTCAAATGTCCTGTAGACCACACGACCTAAAGAAAAAAAAAGAAAAAGGCATCATTAGACATACACAAAGGTCTTAACAGAAAACATACCTGCGATTCGATCAGCGACGCGCCCTGCCAGAAAAAAAAGAAAAAAGCATCATTAGACATACACAAAGGTCTTAACAGAAAACATACCTGCGATTCCATCAGCGACGCGCCCTGCCAGAAAAAAAAGAAAAAGGCATCATTAGACATACACAAAGGTCTTAACAGAAAACATACCTGCGATTCCATCATCGACGCGCCCTGCCAGAAAAAAAAAGAAAAAAGCATCATTAGACATACACAAAGGTCTTAACAGAAAACATACCTGCGATTCCATCAGCGACGCGCCCTGCCAGAAAAAAAAAAGAAAAAGGCATCATTAGACATACACAAAGGTCTTAACAGAAAACATACCTGCGATTCCATCATCGACGCGCCCTGCCAGAAAAAAAAAGAAAAAAGCATCATTAGACATACACAAAGGTCTTAACAGAAAACATACCTGCGATTCCATCAGCGACGCGCCCTGCCAGAAAAAAAAAAGAAAAAGGCATCATTAGACATACACAAAGGTCTTAACAGAAAACATACCTGCGATTCCATCAGCGACGCACCCTGCCAGAAAAAAAGAAAACATGACATTAGACATACACAAAGGTCTTAACAGATAACATACCCTCAAATGTCCTGTAGGCCACACGACCTAAAGAAAAAAAAAGAAAAAGGCATCATTAGACATACACAAAGGTCTTAACAGAAAACATACCTGCGATTCCATCATCGACACGCCCTGCCAGAAAAAAAAAGAAAAAAGCATCATTAGACATACACAAAGGTCTTAACAGAAAACATACCTGCGATTCCATCAGCGACGCGCCCTGCCAGAAAAAAAAAAGAAAAAGGCATCATTAGACATACACAAAGGTCTTAACAGAAAACATACCTGCGATTCCATCAGCGACGCGCCCTGCCAGAAAAAAAGAAAACATGACATTAGACATACACAAAGGTCTTAACAGATAACATACCCTCAAATGTCCTGTAGGCCACACGACCTAAAGAAAAAAAAAGAAAAAGGCATCATTAGACATACACAAAGGTCTTAACAGAAAACATACCTGCGATTCCATCAGCGACGCGCCCTGCCAGAAAAAAAAAGAAAAAAGCATCATTAGACATACACAAAGGTCTTAACAGAAAACATACCTGCGATTCCATCAGCGACGCGCCCTGCCAGAAAAAAAGAAAACATGACATTAGACATACACAAAGGTCTTAACAGAAAACATACCTGCGATTCCATCAGCGACGCGCCCTGCCAGAAAAAAAAAGAAAAAGCATCATTAGACATACACAAAGGTCTTAACAGAAAACATACCTGCGATTCCATCAGCGACGCGCCCTGCCAGAAAAAAAAGAAAAAGGCATCATTAGACATACACAAAGGTCTTAACAGAAAACATACCTGCTATTCCATCATCGACGCGCCCTGCCAGAAAAAAAAAGAAAAAAGCATCATTAGACATACACAAAGGTCTTAACAGAAAACATACCTGCGATTCCATCAGCGACGCGCCCTGCCAGAAAAAAAAAGAAAAAAGCATCATTAGACATACACAAAAGTCTTAACAGAAAACATACCTGCGATTCCATCAGCGACGCGCCCTGCCAGAAAAAAAAAGAAAAAAGCATCATTAGACATACACAAAGGTCATAACAGAAAACATACCTGGGATTCCATCAGCGACGCGCCCTGCCAGAAAAAAAGAAAACATGACATTAGACATACACAAAGGTCTTAACAGAAAACATACCCTCAAATGTCCTGTAGGCCACACGACCTAAAGAAAAAAAAAGAAAAAAGCATCATTAGACATACACAAAGGTCTTAACAGAAAACATACCTGCGATTCCATCAGCGACGAGCCCTGCCAGAAAAAAAAAGAAAAAGGCATCATTAGACATACACAAAGGTCTTAACAGAAAACATACCTGCGATTCCATCAGCGACGCGCCCTGCCAGAAAAAAAAAGAAAAAAGCATCATTAGACATACACAAAGGTCTTAACAGAAAACATACCTGCGATTCCATCAGCGACGCGCCCTGCCAGAAAAAAAAGAAAAAAGCATCATTAGACATACACAAAGGTCTTAACAGAAAACATACCTGCGATTCCATCAGCGACGCGCCCTGCCAGAAAAAAAAGAAAAAGGCATCATTAGACATACACAAAGGTCTTAACAGAAAACATACCTGCGATTCCATCATCGACGCGCCCTGCCAGAAAAAAAAAGAAAAAAGCATCATTAGACATACACAAAGGTCTTAACAGAAAACATACCTGCGATTCCATCAGCGACGCGCCCTGCCAGAAAAAAAAAAGAAAAAGGCATCATTAGACATACACAAAGGTCTTAACAGAAAACATACCTGCGATTCCATCAGCGACGCGCCCTGCCAGAAAAAAAGAAAACATGACATTAGACATACACAAAGGTCTTAACAGATAACATACCCTCAAATGTCCTGTAGGCCACACGACCTAAAGAAAAAAAAAGAAAAAGGCATCATTAGACATACACAAAGGTCTTAACAGAAAACATACCTGCGATTCCATCAGCGACGCGCCCTGCCAGAAAAAAAAAGAAAAAAGCATCATTAGACATACACAAAGGTCTTAACAGAAAACATACCTGCGATTCCATCAGAGACGCGCCCTGCCAGAAAAAAAGAAAACATGACATTAGACATACACAAAGGTCTTAACAGATAACATACCCTCAAATGTCCTGTAGGCCACACGACCTTAAGAAAAAAAAAGAAAAAGGCATCATTAGACATACACAAAGGTCTTAACAGAAAACATACCTGCGATTCCATCAGCGACACGCCCTGCCAGAAAAAAAAAGAAAAAAGCATCATTAGACATACACAAAGGTCTTAACAGAAAACATACCTGCGATTCCATCAGCGACGCGCCCTGCCAGAAAAAAAAAGAAAAAAGCATCATTAGACATACACAAAGGTCTTAACAGAAAACATACCTGCGATTCCATCAGCGACGCGCCCTGCCAGAAAAAAAAAGAAAAAAGCATCATTAGACATACACAAAGGTCTTAACAGAAAACATACCTGCGATTCCATCAGCGACGCGCCCTGCCAGAAAAAAAGAAAACATGACATTAGACATACACAAAGGTCTTAAAAGATAACATACCCTCAAATGTCCTGTAGACCACACGACCTAAAGAAAAAAAAAGAAAAAGGCATCATTAGACAAACACAAAGGTCTTAACAGAAAACATACCTGCGATTCCATCAGCGACGCGCCCTGCCAGAAAAAAAAAGAAAAAAGCATCATTAAAAATACACAAAGGTCTTAAAAGAAAACATACCTGCGATTCCATCAGCGACGCGCCCTGCCAGAAAAAAAAAGAAAAAGGCATCATTAGTTATACACAAAGGTCTTAACAGAAAACATACCTGCGATTCCATCAGCGACGCGCCCTGCCAGAAAAAAAAAGAAAAAGGCATCATTAGACATACACAAAGGTCTTAACAGAAAACATACCTGCTATTCCATCATCGACGCGCCCTGCCAGAAAAAAAAAGAAAAAAGCATCATTAGACATACACAAAGGTCTTAACAGAAAACATACCTGCGATTCCATCAGCGACGCGCCCTGCCAGAAAAAAAAAAGAAAAAGGCATCATTAGACATACACAAAGGTCTTAACAGAAAACATACCTGCGATTCCATCAGCGACGCGCCCTGCCAGAAAAAAAGAAAACATGACATTAGACATACACAAAGGTCTTAACAGATAACATACCCTCAAATGTCCTGTAGGCCACACAACCTAAAGAAAAAAAAAGAAAAAGGCATCATTAGACATACACAAAGGTCTTAACAGAAAACATACCTGCGATTCCATCAGCGACGCGCCCTGCCAGAAAAAAAAAGAAAAAAGCATCATTAGACATACACAAAGGTCTTAACAGAAAACATACCTGCGATTCCATCAGAGACGCGCCCTGCCAGAAAAAAAGAAAACATGACATTAGACATACACAAAGGTCTTAACAGATAACATACCCTCAAATGTCCTGTAGGCCACACGACCTTAAGAAAAAAAAAGAAAAAGGCATCATTAGACATACACAAAGGTCTTAACAGAAAACATACCTGCAATTCCATCAGCGACACGCCCTGCCTGGAAAAAAAAAGAAAAAAGCATCATTAGACATACACAAAGGTCTTAACAGAAAACATACCTGCGATTCCATCAGCGACGCGCCCTGCCAGAAAAAAAAAGAAAAAAGCATCATTAGACATACACAAAGGTCTTAACAGAAAACATACCTGCGATTCCATCAGCGACGCGCCCTGCCAGAAAAAAAAAGAAAAAAGCATCATTAGACATACACAAAGGTCTTAACAGAAAACATACCTGCGATTCCATCAGCGACGCGCCCTGCCAGAAAAAAAGAAAACATGACATTAGACATACACAAAGGTCTTAAAAGATAACATACCCTCAAATGTCCTGTAGACCACACGACCTAAAGAAAAAAAAAGAAAAAGGCATCATTAGACAAACACAAAGGTCTTAACAGAAAACATACCTGCGATTCCATCAGCGACGCGCCCTGCCAGAAAAAAAAAGAAAAAAGCATCATTAAAAATACACAAAGGTCTTAAAAGAAAACATACCTGCGATTCCATCAGCGACGCGCCCTGCCAGAAAAAAAAAGAAAAAGGCATCATTAGTTATACACAAAGGTCTTAACAGAAAACATACCTGCGATTCCATCAGCGACGCGCCCTGCCAGAAAAAAAAAGAAAAAGGCATCATTAGACATACACAAAGGTCTTAACAGAAAACATACCTGCGATTCCATCAGCGACGCGCCCTGCCAGAAAAAAAAAGAAAAAAGCATCATTAGACATACACAAAGGTCTTAACAGAAAACATACCTGCGATTCCATCAGCGACGCGCCCTGCCAGAAAAAAAAAGAAAAAAGCATCATTAGACATACACAAAGGTCTTAACAGAAAACATACCTGCGATTCCATCAGCGTCGCGCCCTGCCAGAAAAAAAAAGAAAAAAGCATCATTAGACATACACAAAGGTCTTAACAGAAAACATACCTGCGATTCCATCAGCGACGCGCCCTGCCAGAAAAAAAGAAAACATGACATTAGACATACACAAAGGTCTTAACAGATAACATACCCTCAAATGTCCTGTAGACCACACGACCTAAAGAAAAAAAAAGAAAAAGGCATCATTAGACATACACAAAGGTCTTAACAGAAAACATACCTGCGATTCCATCAGCGACGCGCCCTGCCAGAAAAAAAAAGAAAAAAGCATCATTAAAAATACACAAAGGTCTTAAAAGAAAACATACCTGCGATTCCATCAGCGACGCGCCCTGCCAGAAAAAAAAAGAAAAAAGCATCATTAGACATACACAAAGGTCTTAACAGAAAACATACCTGCGATTCCATCAGCGACGCGCCCTGCCAGAAAAAAAAAGAAAAAAGCATCATTAGACATACACAAAGGTCTTAACAGAAAACATACCTGCGATTCCATCAGCCACGCGCCCTGCCAGAAAAAAAAAGAAAAAAGCATCATTAGACATACACAAAGGTCTTAACAGAAAACATACCTGCGATTCCATCAGCGACGCGCCCTGCCAGAAAAAAAGAAAACATGACATTAGACATACACAAAGGTCTTAACAGATAACATACCCTCAAATGTCCTGTAGACCACACGACCTAAAGAAAAAAAAAGAAAAAGGCATCATTAGACATACACAAAGGTCTTAACAGAAAACATACCTGCGATTCCATCAGCGACGCGCCCTGCCAGAAAAAAAAGAAAAAAGCATCATTAGACATACACAAAGGTCTTAACAGAAAACATACCTGCGATTCCATCAGCGACGCGCCCTGCCAGAAAAAAAAGAAAAAGGCATCATTAGACATACACAAAGGTCTTAACAGAAAACATACCTGCGATTCCATCATCGACGCGCCCTGCCAGAAAAAAAAAGAAAAAAGCATCATTAGACATACACAAAGGTCTTAACAGAAAACATACCTGCGATTCCATCAGCGACGCGCCCTGCCAGAAAAAAAAAAGAAAAAGGCATCATTAGACATACACAAAGGTCTTAACAGAAAACATACCTGCGATTCCATCAGCGACGCGCCCTGCCAGAAAAAAAGAAAACATGACATTAGACATACACAAAGGTCTTAACAGATAACATACCCTCAAATGTCCTGTAGGCCACACGACCTAAAGAAAAAAAAAGAAAAAGGCATCATTAGACATACACAAAGGTCTTAACAGAAAACATACCTGCGATTCCATCAGCGACGCGCCCTGCCAGAAAAAAAATGAAAAAAGCATCATTAGACATACACAAAGGTCTTAACAGAAAACATACCTGTGATTCCATCAGAGACGCGCCCTGCCAGAAAAAAAGAAAAAGGCATCATTAGACATACACAAAGGTCTTAACAGAAAACATACCTGCGATTCCATCAGCGACGCGCCCTGCCAGAAAAAAAGAAAACATGACATTAGACATACACAAAGGTCTTAACAGATAACATACCCTCAAATGTCCTGTAGGCCACACGACCTTAAGAAAAAAAAAGAAAAAGGCATCATTAGACATACACAAAGGTCTTAACAGAAAACATACCTGCGATTCCATCAGCGACGCGCCCTGCCAGAAAAAAAAAGAAAAAAGCATCATTAGACATACACAAAGGTCTTAACAGAAAACATACCTGCGATTCCATCAGCGACGCGCCCTGCCAGAAAAAAAAAGAAAAAAGCATCATTAGACATACACAAAGGTCTTAACAGAAAACATACCTGCGATTCCATCAGCGACGCGCCCTGCCAGAAAAAAAAAGAAAAAAGCATCATTAGACATACACAAAGGTCTTAACAGAAAACATACCTGCGATTCCATCAGCGACGCGCCCTGCCAGAAAAAAAGAAAACATGACATTAGACATACACAAAGGTCTTAACAGATAACATACCCTCAAATGTCCTGTAGACCACACGACCTAAAGAAAAAAAAAGAAAAAGGCATCATTAGACATACACAAAGGTCTTAACAGAAAACATACCTGCGATTCCATCAGCGACGCGCCCTGCCAGAAAAAAAAAGAAAAAAGCATCATTAAAAATACACAAAGGTCTTAAAAGAAAACATACCTGCGATTCCATCAGCGACGCGCCCTGCCAGAAAAAAAGAAAACATGACATTAGACATACACAAAGGTCTTAACAGATAACATACCCTCAAATGTCCTGTAGACCACACGACCTAAAGAAAAAAAAAGAAAAAGGCATCATTAGACATACACAAAGGTCTTAACAGAAAACATACCTGCGATTCCATCAGCGACGCGCCCTGCCAGAAAAAAAAAGAAAAAAGCATCATTAGACATACACAAAGGTCTTAACAGAAAACATACCTGCGATTCCATCAGCGACGCGCCCTGCCAGAAAAAAAAGAAAAAGGCATCATTAGACATACACAAAGGTCTTAACAGAAAACATACCTGCGATTCCATCATCGACGCGCCCTGCCAGAAAAAAAAAGAAAAAAGCATCATTAGACATACACAAAGGTCTTAACAGAAAACATACCTGCGATTCCATCAGCGACGCGCCCTGCCAGAAAAAAAAAAGAAAAAGGCATCATTAGACATACACAAAGGTCTTAACAGAAAACATACCTGCGATTCCATCAGCGACGCGCCCTGCCAGAAAAAAAGAAAACATGACATTAGACATACACAAAGGTCTTAACAGATAACATACCCTCAAATGTCCTGTAGGCCACACGACCTAAAGAAAAAAAAAGAAAAAGGCATCATTAGACATACACAAAGGTCTTAACAGAAAACATACCTGCGTTTCCATCAGCGACGCGCCCTGCCAGAAAAAAAAAGAAAAAAGCATCATTAGACATACACAAAGGTCTTAACAGAAAACATACCTGCGATTCCATCAGAGACGCGCCCTGCCAGAAAAAAAGAAAACATGACATTAGACATACACAAAGGTCTTAACAGATAACATACCCTCAAATGTCCTGTAGGCCACACGACCTTAAGAAAAAAAAAGAAAAAGGCATCATTAGACATACACAAAGGTCTTAAAAGAAAACATACCTGCGATTCCATCAGCGACGCGCCCTGCCAGAAAAAAAAAGAAAAAAGCATCATTAGACATACACAAAGGTCTTAACAGAAAACATACCTGCGATTCCATCAGCGACGCGCCCTGCCAGAAAAAAAAAGAAAAAAGCATCATTAGACATACACAAAGGTCTTAACAGAAAACATACCTGCGATTCCATCAGCGACGCGCCCTGCCAGAAAAAAAAAGAAAAAAGCATCATTAGACATACACAAAGGTCTTAACAGAAAACATACCTGCCATTCCATCAGCGACGCGCCCTGCCAGAAAAAAAGAAAACATGACATTAGACATACACAAAGGTCTTAACAGATAACATACCCTCAAATGTCCTGTAGACCACACGACCTAAAGAAAAAAAAAGAAAAAGGCATCATTAGACATACACAAAGGTCTTAACAGAAAAGATACCTGCGATTCCATCAGCGACGCGCCCTGCCAGAAAAAAAAAGAAAAAAGCATCATTAAAAATACACAAAGGTCTTAAAAGAAAACATACCTGCGATTCCATCAGCGACGCGCCCTGCCAGAAAAAAAAGAAAAAGGCATCATTAGACATACACAAAGGTCTTAACAGAAAACATACCTGCGATTCCATCAGCGACGCGCCCTGCCAGAAAAAAAAAGAAAAAAGCATCATTAAAAATACACAAAGGTCTTAAAAGAAAACATACCTGCGATTCCATCAGCGACGCGCCCTGCCAGAAAAAAAAAGAAAAAAGCATCATTAGACATACACAAAGGTCTTAACAGAAAACATACCTGCGATTCCATCAGCGACGCGCCCTGCCAGAAAAAAAAAGAAAAAAGCATCATTAGACATACACAAAGGTCTTAACAAAAAACATACCTGCGATTCCATCAGCCACGCGCCCTGCCAGAAAAAAAAAGAAAAAAGCATCATTAGACATACACAAAGGTCTTAACAGAAAACATACCTGCGATTCCATCAGCGACGCGCCCTGCCAGAAAAAAAGAAAACATGACATTAGACATACACAAAGGTCTTAACAGATAACATACCCTCAAATGTCCTGTAGACCACACGACCTAAAGAAAATAAAAGAAAAAGGCATCATTAGACATACACAAAGGTCTTAACAGAAAACATACCTGCGATTCCATCAGCGACGCGCCCTGCCAGAAAAAAAAAGAAAAAAGCATCATTAGACATACACAAAGGTCTTAACAGAAAACATACCTGCGATTCCATCAGCGACGCGCCCTGCCAGAAAAAAAAGAAAAAGGCATCATTAGACATACACAAAGGTCTTAACAGAAAACATACCTGCGATTCCATCATCGACGCGCCCTGCCAGAAAAAAAAAGAAAAAAGCATCATTAGACATACACAAAGGTCTTAACAGAAAACATACCTGCGATTCCATCAGCGACGCGCCCTGCCAGAAAAAAAAAAGAAAAAGGCATCATTAGACATACACAAAGGTCTTAACAGAAAACATACCTGCGATTCCATCAGCGACGCGCCCTGCCAGAAAAAAAGAAAACATGACATTAGACATACACAAAGGTCTTAACAGATAACATACCCTCAAATGTCCTGTAGGCCACACGACCTAAAGAAAAAAAAAGAAAAAGGCATCATTAGACATACACAAAGGTCTTAACAGAAAACATACCTGCGATTCCATCAGCGACGCGCCCTGCCAGAAAAAAAAAGAAAAAAGCATCATTAGACATACACAAAGGTCTTAACAGAAAACATACCTGCGATTCCATCAGAGACGCGCCCTGCCAGAAAAAAAGAAAACATGACATTAGACATACACAAAGGTCTTAACAGATAACATACCCTCAAATGTCCTGTAGGCCACACGACCTTAAGAAAAAAAAAGAAAAAGGCATCATTAGACATACACAAAGGTCTTAACAGAAAACATACCTGCGATTCCATCAGCGACGCGCCCTGCCAAAAAAAAAAAGAAAAAAGCATCATTAGACATACACAAAGGTCTTAACAGAAAACATACCTGCGATTCCATCAGCGACGCGCCCTGCCAGAAAAAAAAAGAAAAAAGCATCATTAGACATACACAAAGGTCTTAACAGAAAACATACCTGCGATTCCATCAGCGACGCGCCCTGCCAGAAAAAAAAAGAAAAAAGCATCATTAGACATACACAAAGGTCTTAACAGAAAACATACCTGCGATTCCATCAGCGACGCGCCCTGCCAGAAAAAAAGAAAACATGACATTAGACATACACAAAGGTCTTAACAGATAACATACCCTCAAATGTCCTGTAGACCACACGACCTAAAGAAAAAAAAAGAAAAAGGCATCATTAGACATACACAAAGGTCTTAACAGAAAACATACCTGCGATTCCATCAGCGACGCGCCCTGCCAGAAAAAAAAAGAAAAAAGCATCATTAAAAATACACAAAGGTCTTAAAAGAAAACATACCTGCGATTCCATCAGCGACGCGCCCTGCCAGAAAAAAAAAGAAAAAGGCATCATTAGTTATACACAAAGGTCTTAACAGAAAACATACCTGCGATTCCATCAGCGACGCGCCCTGCCAGAAAAAAAAAGTAAAAGGCATCATTAGACATACACAAAGGTCTTAACAGAAAACATACCTGCGATTCCATCAGCGACGCGCCCTGCCAGAAAAAAAAAGAAAAAAGCATCATTAGACATACACAAAGGTCTTAACAGAAAACATACCTGCGATTCCATCAGCGACGCGCCCTGCCAGAAAAAAAAAGAAAAAAGCATCATTAGACATACACAAAGGTCTTAACAGAAAACATACCTGCGATTCCATCAGCGACGCGCCCTGCCAGAAAAAAAAAGAAAAAAGCATCATTAGACATACACAAAGGTCTTAACAGAAAACATACCTGCCATTCCATCAGCGACGCGCCCTGCCAGAAAAAAAGAAAACATGACATTAGACATACACAAAGGTCTTAACAGATAACATACCCTCAAATGTCCTGTAGACCACACGACCTAAAGAAAAAAAAAGAAAAAGGCATCATTAGACATACACAAAGGTCTTAACAGAAAAGATACCTGCGATTCCATCAGCGACGCGCCCTGCCAGAAAAAAAAAGAAAAAAGCATCATTAAAAATACACAAAGGTCTTAAAAGAAAACATACCTGCGATTCCATCAGCGACGCGCCCTGCCAGAAAAAAAAGAAAAAGGCATCATTAGACATACACAAAGGTCTTAACAGAAAACATACCTGCGATTCCATCAGCGACGCGCCCTGCCAGAAAAAAAAAGAAAAAAGCATCATTAAAAATACACAAAGGTCTTAAAAGAAAACATACCTGCGATTCCATCAGCGACGCGCCCTGCCAGAAAAAAAAAGAAAAAAGCATCATTAGACATACACAAAGGTCTTAACAGAAAACATACCTGCGATTCCATCAGCGACGCGCCCTGCCAGAAAAAAAAAGAAAAAAGCATCATTAGACATACACAAAGGTCTTAACAGAAAACATACCTGCGATTCCATCAGCCACGCGCCCTGCCAGAAAAAAAAAGAAAAAAGCATCATTAGACATACACAAAGGTCTTAACAGAAAACATACCTGCGATTCCATCAGCGACGCGCCCTGCCAGAAAAAAAGAAAACATGACATTAGACATACACAAAGGTCTTAACAGATAACATACCCTCAAATGTCCTGTAGACCACACGACCTAAAGAAAATAAAAGAAAAAGGCATCATTAGACATACACAAAGGTCTTAACAGAAAACATACCTGCGATTCCATCAGCGACGCGCCCTGCCAGAAAAAAAAAGAAAAAAGCATCATTAGACATACACAAAGGTCTTAACAGAAAACATACCTGCGATTCCATCAGCGACGCGCCCTGCCAGAAAAAAAAGAAAAAGGCATCATTAGACATACACAAAGGTCTTAACAGAAAACATACCTGCGATTCCATCATCGACGCGCCCTGCCAGAAAAAAAAAGAAAAAAGCATCATTAGACATACACAAAGGTCTTAACAGAAAACATACCTGCGATTCCATCAGCGACGCGCCCTGCCAGAAAAAAAAAAGAAAAAGGCATCATTAGACATACACAAAGGTCTTAACAGAAAACATACCTGCGATTCCATCAGCGACGCGCCCTGCCAGAAAAAAAGAAAACATGACATTAGACATACACAAAGGTCTTAACAGATAACATACCCTCAAATGTCCTGTAGGCCACACGACCTAAAGAAAAAAAAAGAAAAAGGCATCATTAGACATACACAAAGGTCTTAACAGAAAACATACCTGCGATTCCATCAGCGACGCGCCCTGCCAAAAAAAAAAAGAAAAAAGCATCATTAGACATACACAAAGGTCTTAACAGAAAACATACCTGCGATTCCATCAGAGACGCGCCCTGCCAGAAAAAAAGAAAACATGACATTAGACATACACAAAGGTCTTAACAGATAACATACCCTCAAATGTCCTGTAGGCCACACGACCTTAAGAAAAAAAAAGAAAAAGGCATCATTAGACATACACAAAGGTCTTAACAGAAAACATACCTGCGATTCCATCAGCGACGCGCCCTGCCAAAAAAAAAAAGAAAAAAGCATCATTAGACATACACAAAGGTCTTAACAGAAAACATACCTGCGATTCCATCAGCGACGCGCCCTGCCAGAAATAAAAAGAAAAAAGCATCATTAGACATACACAAAGGTCTTAACAGAAAACATACCTGCGATTCCATCAGCGACGCGCCCTGCCAGAAAAAAAAAGAAAAAAGCATCATTAGACATACACAAAGGTCTTAACAGAAAACATACCTGCGATTCCATCAGCGACGCGCCCTGCCAGAAAAAAAGAAAACATGACATTAGACATACACAAAGGTCTTAACAGATAACATACCCTCAAATGTCCTGTAGACCACACGACCTAAAGAAAAAAAAAGAAAAAGGCATCATTAGACATACACAAAGGTCTTAACAGAAAACATACCTGCGATTCCATCAGCGACGCGCCCTGCCAGAAAAAAAAAGAAAAAAGCATCATTAAAAATACACAAAGGTCTTAAAAGAAAACATACCTGCGATTCCATCAGCGACGCGCCCTGCCAGAAAAAAAAAGAAAAAGGCATCATTAGTTATACACAAAGGTCTTAACAGAAAACATACCTGCGATTCCATCAGCGACGCGCCCTGCCAGAAAAAAAAAGTAAAAGGCATCATTAGACATACACAAAGGTCTTAACAGAAAACATACCTGCGATTCCATCAGCGACGCGCCCTGCCAGAAAAAAAAAGAAAAAAGCATCATTAGACATACACAAAGGTCTTAACAGAAAACATACCTGCGATTCCATCAGCGACGCGCCCTGCCAGAAAAAAAAAGAAAAAAGCATCATTAGACATACACAAAGGTCTTAACAGAAAACATACCTGCGATTCCATCAGCGACGCGCCCTGCCAGAAAAAAAAAGAAAAAGGCATCATTAGACATACACAAAGGTCTTAACAGAAAACATACCTGCGATTCCATCAGCGACGCGCCCTGCCAGAAAAAAAGAAAACATGACATTAGACATACACAAAGGTCTTAACAGATAACATACCCTCAAATGTCCTGTAGACCACACGACCTAAAGAAAAAAAAAGAAAAAGGCATCATTAGACATACACAAAGGTCTTAACAGAAAACATACCTGCGATTCCATCAGCGACGCGCCCTGCCAGAAAAAAAAAGAAAAAAAGCATCATTAAAAATACACAAAGGTCTTAAAAGAAAACATACCTGCGATTCCATCAGCGACGCGCCCTGCCAGAAAAAAAAAGAAAAAAGCATCATTAGACATACACAAAGGTCTTAACAGAAAACATACCTGCGATTCCATCAGCGACGCGCCCTGCCAGAAAAAAAAAGAAAAAAGCATCATTAGACATACACAAAGGTCTTAACAGAAAACATACCTGCGATTCCATCAGCCACGCGCCCTGCCAGAAAAAAAAAGGAAAAAAGCATCATTAGACATACACAAAGGTCTTAACAGAAAACATACCTGCGATTCCATCAGCGACGCGCCCTGCCAGAAAAAAAGAAAACATGACATTAGACATACACAAAGGTCTTAACAGATAACATACCCTCAAATGTCCTGTAGACCACACGACCTAAAGAAAAAAAAAGAAAAAGGCATCATTAGACATACACAAAGGTCTTAACAGAAAACATACCTGCGATTCCATCAGCGACGCGCCCTGCCAGAAAAAAAAAGAAAAAAGCATCATTAAAAATACACAAAGGTCTTAAAAGAAAACATACCTGCGATTCCATCAGCGACGCGCCCTGCCAGAAAAAAAAAGAAAAAGGCATCATTAGTTATACACAAAGGTCTTAACAGAAAACATACCTGCGATTCCATCAGCGACGCACCCTGCCAGAAAAAAAAAGAAAAAGGCATCATTAGACATACACAAAGGTCTTAACAGAAAACATACCTGCGATTCCATCAGCGACGCGCCCTGCCAGAAAAAAAAAGAAAAAAGCATCATTAGACATACACAAAGGTCTTAACAGAAAACATACCTGCGATTCCATCAGCGACGCGCCCTGCCAGAAAAAAAGAAAACATGACATTAGACATACACAAAGGTCTTAACAGATAACATACCCTCAAATGTCCTGTAGACCACACGACCTAAAGAAAAAAAAAGAAAAAGGCATCATTAGACATACACAAAGGTCTTAACAGAAAACATACCTGCGATTCCATCAGCGACGCGCCCTGCCAGAAAAAAAAAGAAAAAAGCATCATTAAAAATACACAAAGGTCTTAAAAGAAAACATACCTGCGATTCCATCAGCGACGCGCCCTGCCAGAAAAAAAAAGAAAAAGGCATCATTAGTTATACAAAAAGGTCTTAACAGAAAACATACCTGCGATTCCATCAGCGACGCGCCCTGCCAGAAAAAAAAAGAAAAAGGCATCATTAGACATACACAAAGGTCTTAACAGAAAACATACCTGCGATTCCATCAGCGACGCGCCCTGCCAGAAAAAAAAAGAAAAAAGCATCATTAGACATACACAAAGGTCTTAACAGAAAACATACCTGCGATTCCATCAGCGACGCGCCCTGCCAGAAAAAAAAAGAAAAAAGCATCATTAGACATACACAAAGGTCTTAACAGAAAACATACCTGCGATTCCATCAGCGACGCGCCCTGCCAGAAAAAAAAAGAAAAAAGCATCATTAGACATACACAAAGGTCTTAACAGAAAACATACCTGCGATTCCATCAGCGACGCGCCCTGCCAGAAAAAAAGAAAACATGACATTAGACATACACAAAGGTCTTAACAGATAACATACCCTCAAATGTCCTGTAGACCACACGACCTAAAGAAAAAAAAAGAAAAAGGCATCATTAGACATACTCAAAGGTCTTAACAGAAAACATACCTGCGATTCCATCAGCGACGCGCCCTGCCAGAAAAAAAAAGAAAAAAGCATCATTAAAAATACACAAAGGTCTTAAAAGAAAACATACCTGCGATTCCATCAGCGACGCGCCCTGCCAGAAAAAAAAAGAAAAAGGCATCATTAGTTATACACAAAGGTCTTAACAGAAAACATACCTGCGATTCCATCAGCGACGCGCCCTGCCAGAAAAAAAAAGAAAAAGGCATCTTTAGACATACACAAAGGTCTTAACAGAAAACATACCTGCGATTCCATCAGCGACGCGCCCTGCCAGAAAAAAAAGAAAAAAGCATCATTAGACATACACAAAGGTCTTAACAGAAAACATACCTGCGATTCCATCAGCGACGCGCCCTGCCAGAAAAAAAAGAAAAAAGCATCATTAGACATACACAAAGGTCTTAACAGAAAACATACCTGCGATTCCATCAGCGACGCGCCCTGCCAGAAAAAAAGAAAACATGACATTAGACATACACAAAGGTCTTAACAGATAACATACCCTCAAATGTCCTGTAGGCCACACGACCTAAAGTAAAAAAAAGAAAAAGGCATCATTAGACATACACAAAGGTCTTAACAGAAAACATACCTGCGATTCCATCAGCGACGCGCCCTGCCAGAAAAAAAAAGAAAAAGGCATCATTAGACATACACAAAGGTCTTAACAGAAAACATACCTGCGATTCCATCAGCGACGCGCCCTGCCAGAAAAAAAAAGAAAAAAGCATCATTAGACATACACAAAGGTCTTAACAGAAAACATACCTGCGATTCCATCAGCGACGCGCCCTGCCAGAAAAAAAAAGAAAAAAGCATCATTAGACATACACAAAGGTCTTAACAGAAAACATACCTGCGATTCCATCAGCGACGCGCCCTGCCAGAAAAAAAGAAAACATGACATTAGACATACACAAAGGTCTTAACAGATAACATACCCTCAAATGTCCTGTAGGCCACACGACCTAAAGTAAAAAAAAGAAAAAGGCATCATTAGACATACACAAAGGTCTTAACAGAAAACATACCTGCGATTCCATCAGCGACGCGCCCTGCCAGAAAAAAAAAGAAAAAGGCATCATTAGACATACACAAAGGTCTTAACAGAAAACATACCTGCGATTCCATCAGCGACGCGCCCTGCCAGAAAAAAAAAGAAAAAAGCATCATTAGACATACACAAAGGTCTTAACAGAAAACATACCCGTGATTCCATCAGCGACTCGCCCTGCCAGAAAAAAAAAGAAAAAAGCATCATTAGACATACACAAAGGTCTTAACAGAAAACATACCTGCGATTCCATCAGCGACGCGCCCTGCCAGAAAAAAAGAAAACATGACATTAGACATACACAAAGGTCTTAACAGATAACATACCCTCAAATGTCCTGTAGGCCACACGACCTAAAGAAAAAAAAAGAAAAAGGCATCATTAGACATACACAAAGGTCTTAACAGAAAACATACCTGCGATTCCATCAGCGACGCGCCCTGCCAGAAAAAAAAGAAAAAGGCATCATTAGACATACACAAAGGTCTTAACAGAAAACATACCTGCGATTCCATCAGCGACGCGCCCTGCCAGAAAAAAAAAGAAAAAAGCATCATTAGACATACACAAAAGTCTTAACAGAAAACATACCTGCGATTCCATCAGCGACGCGCCCTGCCAGAAAAAAAAAGAAAAAAGCATCATTAGACATACACAAAGGTCTTAACAGAAAACATACCTGCGATTCCATCAGCGACACGCCCTGCCAGAAAAAAGAGAAAACATGACATTAGACATACACAAAGGTCTTAACAGATAACATACCCTCAAATGTCCTGTAGGCCACACGACCTAAAGAAAAAAAAAGAAAAAGGCATCATTAGACATACACAAAGGTCTTAACAGAAAACATACCTGCGATTCCATCAGCGACGCGCCCTGCCAGAAAAAAAAGAAAAAAGCATCATTAGACATACACAAAGGTCTTAACAGAAAACATACCTGCGATTCCATCAGCGACGCGCCCTGCCAGAAAAAAAAAGAAAAAGGCATCATTAGACATACACAAAGGTCTTAACAGAAAACATACCTGCGATTCCATCAGCGACGCGCCCTGCCAGAAAAAAAAAGAAAAAAGCATCATTAGACATACACAAAGGTCTTAACAGAAAACATACCTGCGATTCCATCAGCGACGCGCCCTGCCAGAAAAAAAGAAAACATGACATTAGACATACACAAAGGTCTTAACAGATAACATACCCTCAAATGTCCTGTAGGCCACACGACCTAAAGAAAAAAAAAGAAAAAAGCATCATTAGACATACACAAAGGTCTTAACAGAAAGCATACCTGCGATTCCATCAGCGACGAGCCCTGCCAGAAAAAAAAAGAAAAAGGCATCATTAGACATACACAAAGGTCTTAACAGAAAACATACCTGCGATTCCATCAGCGACGCGCCCTGCCAGAAAAAAAAAGAAAAAAGCATCATTAGACATACACAAAGGTCTTAACAGAAAACATACCTGCGATTCCATCAGCGACGCGCCCTGCCAGAAAAAAAAAGAAAAAAGCATCATTAGACATACACAAAGGTCTTAACAGAAAACATACCTGCGATTCCATCAGCGACGCGCCCTGCCAGAAAAAAAAAAGAAAAAGGCATCATAAGACATACACAAAGGTCTTAACAGAAAACATACCTGCGATTCCATCAGCGACGCGCCCTGCCAGAAAAAAAGAAAACATGACATTAGACATACACAAAGGTCTTAACAGATAACATACCCTCAAATGTCCTGTAGGCCACACGACCTAAAGAAAAAAAAAGAAAAAGGCATCATTAGACATACACAAAGGTCTTAACAGAAAACATACCTGCGATTCCATCAGAGACGCGCCCTGCCAGAAAAAAAGAAAACATGACATTAGACATACACAAAGGTCTTAACAGATAACATACCCTCAAATGTCCTGTAGGCCACACGACCTTAAGAAAAAAAAAGAAAAAGGCATCATTAGACATACACAAAGGTCTTAACAGAAAACATACCTGCGATTCCATCAGCGACGCGCCCTGCCAAAAAAAAAAAGAAAAAAGCATCATTAGACATACACAAAGGTCTTAACAGAAAACATACCTGTGATTCCATCAGCGACGCGCCCTGCCAGAAAAAAAAAGAAAAAAGCATCATTAGACATACACAAAGGTCTTAACAGAAAACATACCTGCGATTCCATCAGCGACGCGCCCTGCCAGAAAAAAAAAGAAAAAAGCATCATTAGACATACACAAAGGTCTTAACAGAAAACATACCTGCGATTCCATCAGCGACGCGCCCTGCCAGAAAAAAAGAAAACATGACATTAGACATACACAAAGGTCTTAACAGATAACATACCCTCAAATGTCCTGTAGACCACACGACCTAAAGAAAAAAAAAGAAAAAGGCATCATTAGACATACACAAAGGTCTTAACAGAAAACATACCTGCGATTCCATCAGCGACGCGCCCTGCCAGAAAAAAAAAGAAAAAAGCATCATTAAAAATACACAAAGGTCTTAAAAGAAAACATACCTGCGATTCCATCAGCGACGCGCCCTGCCAGAAAAAAAAAGAAAAAGGCATCATTAGTTATACACAAAGGTCTTAACAGAAAACATACCTGCGATTCCATCAGCGACGCGCCCTGCCAAAAAAAAAAAGTAAAAGGCATCATTAGACATACACAAAGGTCTTAACAGAAAACATACCTGCGATTCCATCAGCGACGCGCCCTGCCAGAAAAAAAAAGAAAAAAGCATCATTAGACATACACAAAGGTCTTAACAGAAAACATACCTGCGATTCCATCAGCGACGCGCCCTGCCAGAAAAAAAAAGAAAAAAGCATCATTAGACATACACAAAGGTCTTAACAGAAAACATACCTGCGATTCCATCAGCGACGCGCCCTGCCAGAAAAAAAAAGAAAAAAGCATCATTAGACATACACAAAGGTCTTAACAGAAAACATACCTGCGATTCCATCAGCGACGCGCCCTGCCAGAAAAAAAGAAAACATGACATTAGACATACACAAAGGTCTTAACAGATAACATACCCTCAAATGTCCTGTAGACCACACGACCTAAAGAAAAAAAAAGAAAAAGGCATCATTAGACATACACAAAGGTCTTAACAGAAAACATACCTGCGATTCCATCAGCGACGCGCCCTGCCAGAAAAAAAAAGAAAAAAAGCATCATTAAAAATACACAAAGGTCTTAAAAGAAAACATACCTGCGATTCCATCAGCGACGCGCCCTGCCAGAAAAAAAAAGAAAAAAGCATCATTAGACATACACAAAGGTCTTAACAGAAAACATACCTGCGATTCCATCAGCGACGCGCCCTGCCAGAAAAAAAAAGAAAAAAGCATCATTAGACATACACAAAGGTCTTAACAGAAAACATACCTGCGATTCCATCAGCCATGCGCCCTGCCAGAAAAAAAAAGGAAAAAAGCATCATTAGACATACACAAAGGTCTTAACAGAAAACATACCTGCGATTCCATCAGCGACGCGCCCTGCCAGAAAAAAAGAAAACATGACATTAGACATACACAAAGGTCTTAACAGATAACATACCCTCAAATGTCCTGTAGACCACACGACCTAAAGAAAAAAAAAGAAAAAGGCATCATTAGACATACACAAAGGTCTTAACAGAAAACATACCTGCGATTCCATCAGCGACGCGCCCTGCCAGAAAAAAAAAGAAAAAAGCATCATTAAAAATACACAAAGGTCTTAAAAGAAAACATACCTGCGATTCCATCAGCGACACGCCCTGCCAGAAAAAAAAAGAAAAAGGCATCATTAGTTATACACAAAGGTCTTAACAGAAAACATACCTGCGATTCCATCAGCGACGCGCCCTGCCAGAAAAAAAAAGAAAAAGGCATCATTAGACATACACAAAGGTCTTAACAGAAAACATACCTGCGATTCCATCAGCGACGCGCCCTGCCAGAAAAAAAAAGAAAAAAGCATCATTAGACATACACAAAGGTCTTAACAGAAAACATACCTGCGATTCCATCAGCGACGCGCCCTGCCAGAAAAAAAGAAAACATGACATTAGACATACACAAAGGTCTTAACAGATAACATACCCTCAAATGTCCTGTAGACCACACGACCTAAAGAAAAAAAAAGAAAAAGGCATCATTAGACATACTCAAAGGTCTTAACAGAAAACATACCTGCGATTCCATCAGCGACGCGCCCTGCCAGAAAAAAAAAGAAAAAAGCATCATTAAAAATACACAAAGGTCTTAAAAGAAAACATACCTGCGATTCCATCAGCGACGCGCCCTGCCAGAAAAAAAAAGAAAAAGGCATCATTAGTTATACACAAAGGTCTTAACAGAAAACATACCTGCGATTCCATCAGCGACGCGCCCTGCCAGAAAAAAAAAGAAAAAGGCATCTTTAGACATACACAAAGGTCTTAACAGAAAACATACCTGCGATTCCATCAGCGACGCGCCCTGCCAGAAAAAAAAGAAAAAAGCATCATTAGACATACACAAAGGTCTTAACAGAAAACATACCTGCGATTCCATCAGCGACGCGCCCTGCCAGAAAAAAAAGAAAAAAGCATCATTAGACATACACAAAGGTCTTAACAGAAAACATACCTGCGATTCCATCAGCGACGCGCCCTGCCAGAAAAAAAGAAAACATGACATTAGACATACACAAAGGTCTTAACAGATAACATACCCTCAAATGTCCTGTAGGCCACACGACCTAAAGTAAAAAAAAGAAAAAGGCATCATTAGACATACACAAAGGTCTTAACAGAAAACATACCTGCGATTCCATCAGCGACGCGCCCTGCCAGAAAAAAAAAGAAAAAGGCATCATTAGACATACACAAAGGTCTTAACAGAAAACATACCTGCGATTCCATCAGCGACGCGCCCTGCCAGAAAAAAAAAGAAAAAAGCATCATTAGACATACACAAAGGTCTTAACAGAAAACATACCTGCGATTCCATCAGCGACGCGCCCTGCCAGAAAAAAAAAGAAAAAAGCATCATTAGACATACACAAAGGTCTTAACAGAAAACATACCTGCGATTCCATCAGCGACGCGCCCTGCCAGAAAAAAAGAAAACATGACATTAGACATACACAAAGGTCTTAACAGATAACATACCCTCAAATGTCCTGTAGGCCACACGACCTAAAGTAAAAAAAAGAAAAAGGCATCATTAGACATACACAAAGGTCTTAACAGAAAACATACCTGCGATTCCATCAGCGACGCGCCCTGCCAGAAAAAAAAAGAAAAAGGCATCATTAGACATACACAAAGGTCTTAACAGAAAACATACCTGCGATTCCATCAGCGACGCGCCCTGCCAGAAAAAAAAAGAAAAAAGCATCATTAGACATACACAAAGGTCTTAACAGAAAACATACCCGTGATTCCATCAGCGACTCGCCCTGCCAGAAAAAAAAAGAAAAAAGCATCATTAGACATACACAAAGGTCTTAACAGAAAACATACCTGCGATTCCATCAGCGACGCGCCCTGCCAGAAAAAAAGAAAACATGACATTAGACATACACAAAGGTCTTAACAGATAACATACCCTCAAATGTCCTGTAGGCCACACGACCTAAAGAAAAAAAAAGAAAAAGGCATCATTAGACATACACAAAGGTCTTAACAGAAAACATACCTGCGATTCCATCAGCGACGCGCCCTGCCAGAAAAAAAAGAAAAAGGCATCATTAGACATACACAAAGGTCTTAACAGAAAACATACCTGCGATTCCATCAGCGACGCGCCCTGCCAGAAAAAAAAAGAAAAAAGCATCATTAGACATACACAAAAGTCTTAACAGAAAACATACCTGCGATTCCATCAGCGACGCGCCCTGCCAGAAAAAAAAAGAAAAAAGCATCATTAGACATACACAAAGGTCTTAACAGAAAACATACCTGCGATTCCATCAGCGACACGCCCTGCCAGAAAAAAGAGAAAACATGACATTAGACATACACAAAGGTCTTAACAGATAACATACCCTCAAATGTCCTGTAGGCCACACGACCTAAAGAAAAAAAAAGAAAAAGGCATCATTAGACATACACAAAGGTCTTAACAGAAAACATACCTGCGATTCCATCAGCGACGCGCCCTGCCAGAAAAAAAAGAAAAAAGCATCATTAGACATACACAAAGGTCTTAACAGAAAACATACCTGCGATTCCATCAGCGACGCGCCCTGCCAGAAAAAAAAAGAAAAAGGCATCATTAGACATACACAAAGGTCTTAACAGAAAACATACCTGCGATTCCATCAGCGACGCGCCCTGCCAGAAAAAAAAAGAAAAAAGCATCATTAGACATACACAAAGGTCTTAACAGAAAACATACCTGCGATTCCATCAGCGACGCGCCCTGCCAGAAAAAAAGAAAACATGACATTAGACATACACAAAGGTCTTAACAGATAACATACCCTCAAATGTCCTGTAGGCCACACGACCTAAAGAAAAAAAAAGAAAAAAGCATCATTAGACATACACAAAGGTCTTAACAGAAAGCATACCTGCGATTCCATCAGCGACGAGCCCTGCCAGAAAAAAAAAGAAAAAGGCATCATTAGACATACACAAAGGTCTTAACAGAAAACATACCTGCGATTCCATCAGCGACGCGCCCTGCCAGAAAAAAAAAGAAAAAAGCATCATTAGACATACACAAAGGTCTTAACAGAAAACATACCTGCGATTCCATCAGCGACGCGCCCTGCCAGAAAAAAAAAGAAAAAAGCATCATTAGACATACACAAAGGTCTTAACAGAAAACATACCTGCGATTCCATCAGCGACGCGCCCTGCCAGAAAAAAAAAAGAAAAAGGCATCATAAGACATACACAAAGGTCTTAACAGAAAACATACCTGCGATTCCATCAGCGACGCGCCCTGCCAGAAAAAAAGAAAACATGACATTAGACATACACAAAGGTCTTAACAGATAACATACCCTCAAATGTCCTGTAGGCCACACGACCTAAAGAAAAAAAAAGAAAAAGGCATCATTAGACATACACAAAGGTCTTAACAGAAAACATACCTGCGATTCCATCAGCGACGCGCCCTGCCAGAAAAAAAAAGAAAAAAGCATCATTAGACATACACAAAGGTCTTAACAGAAAACATACCTGCGATTCCATCAGAGACGCGCCCTGCCAGAAAAAAAGAAAACATGACATTAGACATAAACAAAGGTCTTAACAGATAACATACCCTCAAATGTCCTGTAGGCCACACGACCTTAAGAAAAAAAAAGAAAAAGGCATCATTAGACATACACAAAGGTCTTAACAGAAAACATACCTGCGATTCCATCAGCGACGCGCCCTGCCAGAAAAAAAAAGAAAAAAGCATCATTAGACATACACAAAGGTCTTAACAGAAAACATACCTGCGATTCCATCAGCGACGCGCCCTGCCAGAAAAAAAAAGAAAAAAGCATCATTAGACATACACAAAGGTCTTAACAGAAAACATACCTGCGATTCCATCAGCGACGCGCCCTGCCAGAAAAAAAGAAAACATGACATTAGACATACACAAAGGTCTTAACAGATAACATACCCTCAAATGTCCTGTAGACCACACGACCTAAAGAAAAAAAAAGAAAAAGGCATCATTAGACATACACAAAGGTCTTAACAGAAAACATACCTGCGATTCCATCAGCGACGCGCCCTGCCAGAAAAAAAAAGAAAAAGGCATCATTAGACATACACAAAGGTCTTAACAGAAAACATACCTGCGATTCCATCAGCGACGCGCCCTGCCAGAAAAAAAAAGAAAAAAGCATCATTAGACATACACAAAGGTCTTAACAGAAAACATACCTGCGATTCCATCAGCGACACGCCCTGCCAGAAAAAAAAAGAAAAAAGCATCATTAGACATACACAAAGGTCTTAACAGAAAACATACCTGCGATTCCATCAGCGACGCGCCCTGCCAGAAAAAAAAAGAAAAAAGCATCATTAGACATACACAAAGGTCTTAACAGAAAACATACCTGCGATTCCATCAGCGACGCGCCCTGCCAGAAAAAAAGAAAACATGACATTAGACATACACAAAGGTCTTAACAGATAACATACCCTCAAATGTCCTGTAGACCACACGACCTAAAGAAAAAAAAAGAAAAAGGCATCATTAGACATACACAAAGGTCTTAACAGAAAACATACCTGCGATTCCATCAGCGACGCGCCCTGCCAGAAAAAAAAAGAAAAAAGCATCATTAGACATACACAAAGGTCTTAACAGAAAACATACCTGCGATTCCATCAGCGACGCGCCCTGCCAGAAAAAAAGAAAACATGACATTAGACATACACAAAGGTCTTAACAGATAACATACCCTCAAATGTCCTGTAGACCACACGACCTAAAGAAAAAAAAAGAAAAAGGCATCATTAGACATACTCAAAGGTCTTAACAGAAAACATACCTGCGATTCCATCAGCGACGCGCCCTGCCAGAAAAAAAAAGAAAAAAGCATCATTAAAAATACACAAAGGTCTTAAAAGAAAACATACCTGCGATTCCATCAGCGACGCGCCCTGCCAGAAAAAAAAAGAAAAAGGCATCATTAGTTATACACAAAGGTCTTAACAGAAAACATACCTGCGATTCCATCAGCGACGCGCCCTGCCAGAAAAAAAAAGAAAAAGGCATCTTTAGACATACACAAAGGTCTTAACAGAAAACATACCTGCGATTCCATCAGCGACGCGCCCTGCCAGAAAAAAAAGAAAAAAGCATCATTAGACATACACAAAGGTCTTAACAGAAAACATACCTGCGATTCCATCAGCGACGCGCCCTGCCAGAAAAAAAAGAAAAAAGCATCATTAGACATACACAAAGGTCTTAACAGAAAACATACCTGCGATTCCATCAGCGACGCGCCCTGCCAGAAAAAAAGAAAACATGACATTAGACATACACAAAGGTCTTAACAGATAACATACCCTCAAATGTCCTGTAGGCCACACGACCTAAAGTAAAAAAAAGAAAAAGGCATCATTAGACATACACAAAGGTCTTAACAGAAAACATACCTGCGATTCCATCAGCGACGCGCCCTGCCAGAAAAAAAAAGAAAAAGGCATCATTAGACATACACAAAGGTCTTAACAGAAAACATACCTGCGATTCCATCAGCGACGCGCCCTGCCAGAAAAAAAAAGAAAAAAGCATCATTAGACATACACAAAGGTCTTAACAGAAAACATACCTGCGATTCCATCAGCGACGCGCCCTGCCAGAAAAAAAAAGAAAAAAGCATCATTAGACATACACAAAGGTCTTAACAGAAAACATACCTGCGATTCCATCAGCGACGCGCCCTGCCAGAAAAAAAGAAAACATGACATTAGACATACACAAAGGTCTTAACAGATAACATACCCTCAAATGTCCTGTAGGCCACACGACCTAAAGTAAAAAAAAGAAAAAGGCATCATTAGACATACACAAAGGTCTTAACAGAAAACATACCTGCGATTCCATCAGCGACGCGCCCTGCCAGAAAAAAAAAGAAAAAGGCATCATTAGACATACACAAAGGTCTTAACAGAAAACATACCTGCGATTCCATCAGCGACGCGCCCTGCCAGAAAAAAAAAGAAAAAAGCATCATTAGACATACACAAAGGTCTTAACAGAAAACATACCCGTGATTCCATCAGCGACTCGCCCTGCCAGAAAAAAAAAGAAAAAAGCATCATTAGACATACACAAAGGTCTTAACAGAAAACATACCTGCGATTCCATCAGCGACGCGCCCTGCCAGAAAAAAAGAAAACATGACATTAGACATACACAAAGGTCTTAACAGATAACATACCCTCAAATGTCCTGTAGGCCACACGACCTAAAGAAAAAAAAAGAAAAAGGCATCATTAGACATACACAAAGGTCTTAACAGAAAACATACCTGCGATTCCATCAGCGACGCGCCCTGCCAGAAAAAAAAGAAAAAGGCATCATTAGACATACACAAAGGTCTTAACAGAAAACATACCTGCGATTCCATCAGCGACGCGCCCTGCCAGAAAAAAAAAGAAAAAAGCATCATTAGACATACACAAAAGTCTTAACAGAAAACATACCTGCGATTCCATCAGCGACGCGCCCTGCCAGAAAAAAAAAGAAAAAAGCATCATTAGACATACACAAAGGTCTTAACAGAAAACATACCTGCGATTCCATCAGCGACACGCCCTGCCAGAAAAAAGAGAAAACATGACATTAGACATACACAAAGGTCTTAACAGATAACATACCCTCAAATGTCCTGTAGGCCACACGACCTAAAGAAAAAAAAAGAAAAAGGCATCATTAGACATACACAAAGGTCTTAACAGAAAACATACCTGCGATTCCATCAGCGACGCGCCCTGCCAGAAAAAAAAGAAAAAAGCATCATTAGACATACACAAAGGTCTTAACAGAAAACATACCTGCGATTCCATCAGCGACGCGCCCTGCCAGAAAAAAAAAGAAAAAGGCATCATTAGACATACACAAAGGTCTTAACAGAAAACATACCTGCGATTCCATCAGCGACGCGCCCTGCCAGAAAAAAAAAGAAAAAAGCATCATTAGACATACACAAAGGTCTTAACAGAAAACATACCTGCGATTCCATCAGCGACGCGCCCTGCCAGAAAAAAAGAAAACATGACATTAGACATACACAAAGGTCTTAACAGATAACATACCCTCAAATGTCCTGTAGGCCACACGACCTAAAGAAAAAAAAAGAAAAAAGCATCATTAGACATACACAAAGGTCTTAACAGAAAGCATACCTGCGATTCCATCAGCGACGAGCCCTGCCAGAAAAAAAAAGAAAAAGGCATCATTAGACATACACAAAGGTCTTAACAGAAAACATACCTGCGATTCCATCAGCGACGCGCCCTGCCAGAAAAAAAAAGAAAAAAGCATCATTAGACATACACAAAGGTCTTAACAGAAAACATACCTGCGATTCCATCAGCGACGCGCCCTGCCAGAAAAAAAAAGAAAAAAGCATCATTAGACATACACAAAGGTCTTAACAGAAAACATACCTGCGATTCCATCAGCGACGCGCCCTGCCAGAAAAAAAAAAGAAAAAGGCATCATAAGACATACACAAAGGTCTTAACAGAAAACATACCTGCGATTCCATCAGCGACGCGCCCTGCCAGAAAAAAAGAAAACATGACATTAGACATACACAAAGGTCTTAACAGATAACATACCCTCAAATGTCCTGTAGGCCACACGACCTAAAGAAAAAAAAAGAAAAAGGCATCATTAGACATACACAAAGGTCTTAACAGAAAACATACCTGCGATTCCATCAGCGACGCGCCCTGCCAGAAAAAAAAAGAAAAAAGCATCATTAGACATACACAAAGGTCTTAACAGAAAACATACCTGCGATTCCATCAGAGACGCGCCCTGCCAGAAAAAAAGAAAACATGACATTAGACATAAACAAAGGTCTTAACAGATAACATACCCTCAAATGTCCTGTAGGCCACACGACCTTAAGAAAAAAAAAGAAAAAGGCATCATTAGACATACACAAAGGTCTTAACAGAAAACATACCTGCGATTCCATCAGCGACGCGCCCTGCCAGAAAAAAAAAGAAAAAAGCATCATTAGACATACACAAAGGTCTTAACAGAAAACATACCTGCGATTCCATCAGCGACGCGCCCTGCCAGAAAAAAAAAGAAAAAAGCATCATTAGACATACACAAAGGTCTTAACAGAAAACATACCTGCGATTCCATCAGCGACGCGCCCTGCCAGAAAAAAAGAAAACATGACATTAGACATACACAAAGGTCTTAACAGATAACATACCCTCAAATGTCCTGTAGACCACACGACCTAAAGAAAAAAAAAGAAAAAGGCATCATTAGACATACACAAAGGTCTTAACAGAAAACATACCTGCGATTCCATCAGCGACGCGCCCTGCCAGAAAAAAAAAGAAAAAAGCATCATTAAAAATACACAAAGGTCTTAAAAGAAAACATACCTGCGATTCCATCAGCGACGCGCCCTGCCAGAAAAAAAAAGAAAAAGGCATCATTAGTTATACACAAAGGTCTTAACAGAAAACATACCTGCGATTCCATCAGCGACGCGCCCTGCCAGAAAAAAAAAGAAAAAGGCATCATTAGACATACACAAAGGTCTTAACAGAAAACATACCTGCGATTCCATCAGCGACGCGCCCTGCCAGAAAAAAAAGAAAAAAGCATCATTAGACATACACAAAGGTCTTAACAGAAAACATACCTGCGATTCCATCAGCGACGCGCCCTGCCAGAAAAAAAGAAAACATGACATTAGACATACACAAAGGTCTTAACAGATAACATACCCTCAAATGTCCTGTAGGCCACACGACCTAAAGTAAAAAAAAGAAAAAGGCATCATTAGACATACACAAAGGTCTTAACAGAAAACATACCTGCGATTCCATCAGCGACGCGCCCTGCCAGAAAAAAAAAGAAAAAAGCATCATTAAAAATACACAAAGGTCTTAAAAGAAAACATACCTGCGATTCCATCAGCGACGCGCCCTGCCAGAAAAAAAAAGAAAAAAGCATCATTAGACATACACAAAGGTCTTAACAGAAAACATACCTGCGATTCCATCAGCGACGCGCCCTGCCAGAAAAAAAGAAAACATGACATTAGACATACACAAAGGTCTTAACAGATAACATACCCTCAAATGTCCTGTAGACCACACGACCTAAAGAAAAAAAAAGAAAAAGGCATCATTAGACATACACAAAGGTCTTAACAGAAAACATACCTGCGATTCCATCAGCGACGCGCCCTGCCAGAAAAAAAAAGAAAAAGGCATCATTAGACATACACAAAGGTCTTAACAGAAAACATACCTGCGATTCCATCAGCGACGCGCCCTGCCAGAAAAAAAAAGAAAAAAGCATCATTAGACATACACAAAGGTCTTAACAGAAAACATACCTGCGATTCCATCAGCGACACGCCCTGCCAGAAAAAAACAGAAAAAAGCATCATTAGACATACACAAAGGTCTTAACAGAAAACATACCTGCGATTCCATCAGCGACGCGCCCTGCCAGAAAAAAAAAGAAAAAAGCATCATTAGACATACACAAAGGTCTTAACAGAAAACATACCTGCGATTCCATCAGCGACGCGCCCTGCCAGAAAAAAAGAAAACATGACATTAGACATACACAAAGGTCTTAACAGATAACATACCCTCAAATGTCCTGTAGACCACACGACCTAAAGAAAAAAAAAGAAAAAGGCATCATTAGACATACACAAAGGTCTTAACAGAAAACATACCTGCGATTCCATCAGCGACGCGCCCTGCCAGAAAAAAAAAGAAAAAAGCATCATTAAAAATACACAAAGGTCTTAAAAGAAAACATACCTGCGATTCCATCAGCGACGCGCCCTGCCAGAAAAAAAAAGAAAAAGGCATCATTAGTTATACACAAAGGTCTTAACAGAAAACATACCTGCGATTCCATCAGCGACGCGCCCTGCCAGAAAAAAAAAAGAAAAAGGCATCATTAGACATACACAAAGGTCTTAACAGAAAACATACCTGCGATTCCATCAGCGACGCGCCCTGCCAGAAAAAAAAAGAAAAAAGCATCATTAGACATACACAAAGGTCTTAACAGAAAACATACCTGCGATTCCATCAGCGACGCGCCCTGCCAGAAAAAAAAAGAAAAAAGCATCATTAGACATACACAAAGGTCTTAACAGAAAACATACCTGCGATTCCATCAGCAACGCGCCCTGCCAGAAAAAAAAAGAAAAAAGCATCATTAGACATACACAAAGGTCTTCACAGAAAACATACCTGCGATTCCATCAGCGACGCGCCCTGCCAGAAAAAAAGAAAACATGACATTAGACATACACAAAGGTCTTAACAGATAACATACCCTCAAATGTCCTGTAGACCACACGACCTAAAGAAAAAAAAAGAAAAAGGCATCATTAGACATACACAAAGGTCTTAACAGAAAACATACCTGCGATTCCATCAGCGACGCGCCCTGCCAGAAAAAAAAAGAAAAAAGCATCATTAAAAATACACAAAGGTCTTAAAAGAAAACATACCTGCGATTCCATCAGCGACGCGCCCTGCCAGAAAAAAAAAGAAAAAGGCATCATTAGTTATACACAAAGGTCTTAACAGAAAACATACCTGCGATTCCATCAGCGACGCGCCCTGCCAGAAAAAAAAAGAAAAAGGCATCATTAGACATACACAAAGGTCTTAACAGAAAACATACCTGCGATTCCATCAGCGACGCGCCCTGCCAGAAAAAAAAGAAAAAAGCATCATTAGACATACACAAAGGTCTTAACAGAAAACATACCTGCGATTCCATCAGCGACGCGCCCTGCCAGAAAAAAAGAAAACATGACATTAGACATACACAAAGGTCTTAACAGATAACATACCCTCAAATGTCCTGTAGGCCACACGACCTAAAGTAAAAAAAAGAAAAAGGCATCATTAGACATACACAAAGGTCTTAACAGAAAACATACCTGCGATTCCATCAGCGACGCGCCCTGCCAGAAAAAAAAAGAAAAAGGCATCATTAGACATACACAAAGGTCTTAACAGAAAACATACCTGCGTTTCCATCAGCGACGCGCCCTGCCAGAAAAAAAAAGAAAAAAGCATCATTAGACATACACAAAGGTCTTAACAGAAAACATACCTGTGATTCCATCAGCGACTCGCCCTGCCAGAAAAAAAAAGAAAAAAGCATCATTAGACATACACAAAGGTCTTAACAGAAAACATACCTGCGATTCCATCAGCGACGCGCCCTGCCAGAAAAAAAGAAAACATGACATTAGACATACACAAAGGTCTTAACAGATAACATACCCTCAAATGTCCTGTAGGCCACACGACCTAAAGAAAAAAAAAGAAAAAGGCATCATTAGACATACACAAAGGTCTTAACAGAAAACATACCTGCGATTCCATCAGCGACGCGCCCTGCCAGAAAAAAAAAGAAAAAGGCATCATTAGACATACACAAAGGTCTTAACAGAAAACATACCTGCGATTCCATCAGCGACGCGCCCTGCCAGAAAAAAAAAGAAAAAAGCATCATTAGACATACACAAAAGTCTTAACAGAAAACATACCTACGATTCCATCAGCGACGCGCCCTGCCAGAAAAAAAAAGAAAAAAGCATCATTAGACATACACAAAGGTCTTAACAGAAAACATACCTGCGATTCCATCAGCGACGCGCCCTGCCAGAAAAAAAAAGAAAAAAGCATCATTAGACATACACAAAGGTCTTAACAGAAAACATACCTGCGATTCCATCAGCGACGCGCCCTGCCAGAAAAAAAAAAGAAAAAGGCATCATAAGACATACACAAAGGTCTTAACAGAAAACATACCTGCGATTCCATCAGCGACGCGCCCTGCCAGAAAAAAAGAAAACATGACATTAGACATACACAAAGGTCTTAACAGATAACATACCCTCAAATGTCCTGTAGGCCACACGACCTAAAGAAAAAAAAAGAAAAAAGCATCATTAGACATACACAAAGGTCTTAACAGAAAGCATACCTGCGATTCCATCAGCGACGAGCCCTGCCAGAAAAAAAAAGAAAAAGGCATCATTAGACATACACAAAGGTCTTAACAGAAAACATACCTGCGATTCCATCAGCGACGCGCCCTGCCAGAAAAAAAAAGAAAAAAGCATCATTAGACATACACAAAGGTCTTAACAGAAAACATACCTGCGATTCCATCAGCGACGCGCCCTGCCAGAAAAAAAAAGAAAAAAGCATCATTAGACATACACAAAGGTCTTAACAGAAAACATACCTGCGATTCCATCAGCGACGCGCCCTGCCAGAAAAAAAAAAGAAAAAGGCATCATAAGACATACACAAAGGTCTTAACAGAAAACATACCTGCGATTCCATCAGCGACGCGCCCTGCCAGAAAAAAAGAAAACATGACATTAGACATACACAAAGGTCTTAACAGATAACATACCCTCAAATGTCCTGTAGGCCACACGACCTAAAGAAAAAAAAAGAAAAAGGCATCATTAGACATACACAAAGGTCTTAACAGAAAACATACCTGCGATTCCATCAGCGACGCGCCCTGCCAGAAAAAAAAAGAAAAAAGCATCATTAGACATACACAAAGGTCTTAACAGAAAACATACCTGCGATTCCATCAGAGACGCGCCCTGCCAGAAAAAAAGAAAACATGACATTAGACATAAACAAAGGTCTTAACAGATAACATACCCTCAAATGTCCTGTAGGCCACACGACCTTAAGAAAAAAAAAGAAAAAGGCATCATTAGACATACACAAAGGTCTTAACAGAAAACATACCTGCGATTCCATCAGCGACGCGCCCTGCCAGAAAAAAAAAGAAAAAAGCATCATTAGACATACACAAAGGTCTTAACAGAAAACATACCTGCGATTCCATCAGCGACGCGCCCTGCCAGAAAAAAAAAGAAAAAAGCATCATTAGACATACACAAAGGTCTTAACAGAAAACATACCTGCGATTCCATCAGCGACGCGCCCTGCCAGAAAAAAAGAAAACATGACATTAGACATACACAAAGGTCTTAACAGATAACATACCCTCAAATGTCCTGTAGACCACACGACCTAAAGAAAAAAAAAGAAAAAGGCATCATTAGACATACACAAAGGTCTTAACAGAAAATATACCTGTGATTCCATCAGCGACGCGCCCTGCCAGAAAAAAAAAGAAAAAGGCATCATTAGACATACACAAAGGTCTTAACAGAAAACATACCTGCGATTCCATCAGCGACGCGCCCTGCCAGAAAAAAAAAGAAAAAAGCATCATTAGACATACACAAAGGTCTTAACAGAAAACATACCTGCGATTCCATCAGCGACACGCCCTGCCAGAAAAAAAAAGAAAAAAGCATCATTAGACATACACAAAGGTCTTAACAGAAAACATACCTGCGATTCCATCAGCGACGCGCCCTGCCAGAAAAAAAAAGAAAAAAGCATCATTAGACATACACAAAGGTCTTAACAGAAAACATACCTGCGATTCCATCAGCGACGCGCCCTGCCAGAAAAAAAGAAAACATGACATTAGACATACACAAAGGTCTTAACAGATAACATACCCTCAAATGTCCTGTAGACCACACGACCTAAAGAAAAAAAAAGAAAAAGGCATCATTAGACATACACAAAGGTCTTAACAGAAAACATACCTGCGATTCCATCAGCGACGCGCCCTGCCAGAAAAAAAAAGAAAAAGGCATCATTAGACATACACAAAGGTCTTAACAGAAAACATACCTGCGATTCCATCAGCGACGCGCCCTGCCAGAAAAAAAAAGAAAAAGGCATCATTAGACATACACAAAGGTCTTAACAGAAAACATACCTGCGATTCCATCAGCGACGCGCCCTGCCAGAAAAAAAAAGAAAAAAGCATCATTAGACATACACAAAGGTCTTAACAGAAAACATACCTGCGATTCCATCAGCGACACGCCCTGCCAGAAAAAAACAGAAAAAAGCATCATTAGACATACACAAAGGTCTTAACAGAAAACATACCTGCGATTCCATCAGCGACGCGCCCTGCCAGAAAAAAAAAGAAAAAAGCATCATTAGACATACACAAAGGTCTTAACAGAAAACATACCTGCGATTCCATCAGCGACGCGCCCTGCCAGAAAAAAAGAAAACATGACATTAGACATACACAAAGGTCTTAACAGATAACATACCCTCAAATGTCCTGTAGACCACACGACCTAAAGAAAAAAAAAGAAAAAGGCATCATTAGACATACACAAAGGTCTTAACAGAAAACATACCTGCGATTCCATCAGCGACGCGCCCTGCCAGAAAAAAAAAGAAAAAAGCATCATTAAAAATACACAAAGGTCTTAAAAGAAAACATACCTGCGATTCCATCAGCGACGCGCCCTGCCAGAAAAAAAAAGAAAAAGGCATCATTAGTTATACACAAAGGTCTTAACAGAAAACATACCTGCGATTCCATCAGCGACGCGCCCTGCCAGAAAAAAAAAAGAAAAAGGCATCATTAGACATACACAAAGGTCTTAACAGAAAACATACCTGCGATTCCATCAGCGACGCGCCCTGCCAGAAAAAAAAAGAAAAAAGCATCATTAGACATACACAAAGGTCTTAACAGAAAACATACCTGCGATTCCATCAGCGACGCGCCCTGCCAGAAAAAAAAAGAAAAAAGCATCATTAGACATACACAAAGGTCTTAACAGAAAACATACCTGCGATTCCATCAGCGACGCGCCCTGCCAGAAAAAAAAAGAAAAAAGCATCATTAGACATACACAAAGGTCTTAACAGAAAACATACCTGCGATTCCATCAGCGACGCGCCCTGCCAGAAAAAAAGAAAACATGACATTAGACATACACAAAGGTCTTAACAGATAACATACCCTCAAATGTCCTGTAGACCACACGACCTAAAGAAAAAAAAAGAAAAAGGCATCATTAGACTTACACAAAGGTCTTAACAGAAAACATACCTGCGTTTCCATCAGCGACGCGCCCTGCCAGAAAAAAAAAGAAAAAAGCATCATTAAAAATACACAAAGGTCTTAAAAGAAAACATACCTGCGATTCCATCAGCGACGCGCCCTGCCAGAAAAAAAAAGAAAAAGGCATCATTAGTTATACACAAAGGTCTTAACAGAAAACATACCTGCGATTCCATCAGCGACGCGCCCTGCCAGAAAAAAAAAGAAAAAGGCATCATTAGACATACACAAAGGTCTTAACAGAAAACATACCTGCGATTCCATCAGCGACGCGCCCTGCCAGAAAAAAAAGAAAAAAGCATCATTAGACATACACAAAGGTCTTAACAGAAAACATACCTGCGATTCCATCAGCGACGCGCCCTGCCAGAAAAAAAGAAAACATGACATTAGACATACACAAAGGTCTTAACAGATAACATACCCTCAAATGTCCTGTAGGCCACACGACCTAAAGTAAAAAAAAGAAAAAGGCATCATTAGACATACACAAAGGTCTTAACAGAAAACATACCTGCGATTCCATCAGCGACGCGCCCTGCCAGAAAAAAAAAGAAAAAGGCATCATTAGACATACACAAAGGTCTTAACAGAAAACATACCTGCGTTTCCATCAGCGACGCGCCCTGCCAGAAAAAAAAAGAAAAAAGCATCATTAGACATACACAAAGGTCTTAACAGAAAACATACCTGCGATTCCATCAGCGACGCGCCCTGCCAGAAAAAAAAAAGAAAAAGGCATCATAAGACATACACAAAGGTCTTAACAGAAAACATACCTGCGATTCCATCAGCGACGCGCCCTGCCAGAAAAAAAGAAAACATGACATTAGACATACACAAAGGTCTTAACAGATAACATACCCTCAAATGTCCTGTAGGCCACACGACCTAAAGAAAAAAAAAGAAAAAGGCATCATTAGACATACACAAAGGTCTTAACAGAAAACATACCTGCGATTCCATCAGCGACGCGCCCTGCCAGAAAAAAAAAGAAAAAAGCATCATTAGACATACACAAAGGTCTTAACAGAAAACATACCTGCGATTCCATCAGAGACGCGCCCTGCCAGAAAAAAAGAAAACATGACATTAGACATAAACAAAGGTCTTAACAGATAACATACCCTCAAATGTCCTGTAGGCCACACGACCTTAAGAAAAAAAAAGAAAAAGGCATCATTAGACATACACAAAGGTCTTAACAGAAAACATACCTGCGATTCCATCAGCGACGCGCCCTGCCAGAAAAAAAAAGAAAAAAGCATCATTAGACATACACAAAGGTCTTAACAGAAAACATACCTGCGATTCCATCAGCGACGCGCCCTGCCAGAAAAAAAAAGAAAAAAGCATCATTAGACATACACAAAGGTCTTAACAGAAAACATACCTGCGATTCCATCAGCGACGCGCCCTGCCAGAAAAAAAGAAAACATGACATTAGACATACACAAAGGTCTTAACAGATAACATACCCTCAAATGTCCTGTAGACCACACGACCTAAAGAAAAAAAAAGAAAAAGGCATCATTAGACATACACAAAGGTCTTAACAGAAAACATACCTGCGATTCCATCAGCGACGCGCCCTGCCAGAAAAAAAAAGAAAAAGGCATCATTAGACATACACAAAGGTCTTAACAGAAAACATACCTGCGATTCCATCAGCGACGCGCCCTGCCAGAAAAAAAAAGAAAAAAGCATCATTAGACATACACAAAGGTCTTAACAGAAAACATACCTGCGATTCCATCAGCGACACGCCCTGCCAGAAAAAAAAAGAAAAAAGCATCATTAGACATACACAAAGGTCTTAACAGAAAACATACCTGCGATTCCATCAGCGACGCGCCCTGCCAGAAAAAAAAAGAAAAAAGCATCATTAGACATACACAAAGGTCTTAACAGAAAACATACCTGCGATTCCATCAGCGACGCGCCCTGCCAGAAAAAAAGAAAACATGACATTAGACATACACAAAGGTCTTAACAGATAACATACCCTCAAATGTCCTGTAGACCACACGACCTAAAGAAAAAAAAAGAAAAAGGCATCATTAGACATACACAAAGGTCTTAACAGAAAACATACCTGCGATTCCATCAGCGACGCGCCCTGCCAGAAAAAAAAAGAAAAAGGCATCATTAGACATACACAAAGGTCTTAACAGAAAACATACCTGCGATTCCATCAGCGACGCGCCCTGCCAGAAAAAAAAGAAAAAAGCATCATTAGACATACACAAAGGTCTTAACAGAAAACATACCTGCGATTCCATCAGCGACGCGCCCTGCCAGAAAAAAAGAAAACATGACATTAGACATACACAAAGGTCTTAACAGATAACATACCCTCAAATGTCCTGTAGGCCACACGACCTAAAGTAAAAAAAAGAAAAAGGCATCATTAGACATACACAAAGGTCTTAACAGAAAACATACCTGCGATTCCATCAGCGACGCGCCCTGCCAGAAAAAAAAAGAAAAAGGCATCATTAGACATACACAAAGGTCTTAACAGAAAACATACCTGCGTTTCCATCAGCGACGCGCCCTGCCAGAAAAAAAAAGAAAAAAGCATCATTAGACATACACAAAGGTCTTAACAGAAAACATACCTGTGATTCCATCAGCGACTCGCCCTGCCAGAAAAAAAAAGAAAAAAGCATCATTAGACATACACAAAGGTCTTAACAGAAAACATACCTGCGATTCCATCAGCGACGCGCCCTGCCAGAAAAAAAGAAAACATGACATTAGACATACACAAAGGTCTTAACAGATAACATACCCTCAAATGTCCTGTAGGCCACACGACCTAAAGAAAAAAAAAGAAAAAGGCATCATTAGACATACACAAAGGTCTTAACAGAAAACATACCTGCGATTCCATCAGCGACGCGCCCTGCCAGAAAAAAAAAGAAAAAGGCATCATTAGACATACACAAAGGTCTTAACAGAAAACATACCTGCGATTCCATCAGCGACGCGCCCTGCCAGAAAAAAAAAGAAAAAAGCATCATTAGACATACACAAAAGTCTTAACAGAAAACATACCTACGATTCCATCAGCGACGCGCCCTGCCAGAAAAAAAAAGAAAAAAGCATCATTAGACATACACAAAGGTCTTAACAGAAAACATACCTGCGATTCCATCAGCGACACGCCCTGCCAGAAAAAAGAGAAAACATGACATTAGACATACACAAAGGTCTTAACAGATAACATACCCTCAAATGTCCTGTAGGCCACACGACCTAAAGAAAAAAAAAGAAAAAGGCATCATTAGACATACACAAAGGTCTTAACAGAAAACATACCTGCGATTCCATCAGCGACGCGCCCTGCCAGAAAAAAAAAGAAAAAGGCATCATTAGACATACACAAAGGTCTTAACAGAAAACATACCTGCGATTCCATCAGCGACGCGCCCTGCCAGAAAAAAAAAGAAAAAAGCATCATTAGACATACACAAAGGTCTTAACAGAAAACATACCTGCGATTCCATCAGCGACGCGCCCTGCCAGAAAAAAAAAGAAAAAAGCATCATTAGACATACACAAAGGTCTTAACAGAAAACATACCTGCGATTCCATCAGCGACGCGCCCTGCCAGAAAAAAAAAGAAAAAAGCATCATTAGACATACACAAAGGTCTTAACAGAAAACATACCTGCGATTCCATCAGCGACGCGCCCTGCCAGAAAAAAAGAAAACATGACATTAGACATACACAAAGGTCTTAACAGATAACATACCCTCAAATGTCCTGTAGACCACACGACCTAAAGAAAAAAAAAGAAAAAGGCATCATTAGACATACACAAAGGTCTTAACAGAAAACATACCTGCGATTCCATCAGCGACGCGCCCTGCCAGAAAAAAAAAGAAAAAAGCATCATTAAAAATACACAAAGGTCTTAAAAGAAAACATACCTGCGATTCCATCAGCGACGCGCCCTGCCAGAAAAAAAAAGAAAAAGGCATCATTAGTTATACACAAAGGTCTTAACAGAAAACATACCTGCGATTCCATCAGCGACGCGCCTTGCCAGAAAAAAAAAGAAAAAGGCATCATTAGACATACACAAAGGTCTTAACAGAAAACATACCTGCGATTCCATCAGCGACGCGCCCTGCCAGAAAAAAAAGAAAAAAGCATCATTAGACATACACAAAGGTCTTAACAGAAAACATACCTGCGATTCCATCAGCGACGCGCCCTGCCAGAAAAAAAGAAAACATGACATTAGACATACACAAAGGTCTTAACAGATAACATACCCTCAAATGTCCTGTAGGCCACACGACCTAAAGTAAAAAAAAGAAAAAGGCATCATTAGACATACACAAAGGTCTTAACAGAAAACATACCTGCGATTCCATCAGCGACGCGCCCTGCCAGAAAAAAAAAGAAAAAGGCATCATTAGACATACACAAAGGTCTTAACAGAAAACATACCTGCGATTCCATCAGCGACGCGCCCTGCCAGAAAAAAAAAGAAAAAAGCATCATTAGACATACACAAAGGTCTTAACAGAAAACATACCTGTGATTCCATCAGCGACTCGCCCTGCCAGAAAAAAAAAGAAAAAAGCATCATTAGACATACACAAAGGTCTTAACAGAAAACATACCTGCGATTCCATCAGCGACGCGCCCTGCCAGAAAAAAAGAAAACATGACATTAGACATACACAAAGGTCTTAACAGATAACATACCCTCAAATGTCCTGTAGGCCACACGACCTAAAGAAAAAAAAAGAAAAAGGCATCATTAGACATACACAAAGGTCTTAACAGAAAACATACCTGTGATTCCATCAGCGACTCGCCCTGCCAGAAAAAAAAAGAAAAAAGCATCATTAGACATACACAAAGGTCTTAACAGAAAACATACCTGCGATTCCATCAGCGACGCGCCCTGCCAGAAAAAAAGAAAACATGACATTAGACATACACAAAGGTCTTAACAGATAACATACCCTCAAATGTCCTGTAGGCCACACGACCTAAAGAAAAAAAAAGAAAAAGGCATCATTAGACATACACAAAGGTCTTAACAGAAAACATACCTGTGATTCCATCAGCGACTCGCCCTGCCAGAAAAAAAAAGAAAAAAGCATCATTAGACATACACAAAGGTCTTAACAGAAAACATACCTGCGATTCCATCAGCGACGCGCCCTGCCAGAAAAAAAGAAAACATGACATTAGACATACACAAAGGTCTTAACAGATAACATACCCTCAAATGTCCTGTAGGCCACACGACCTAAAGAAAAAAAAAGAAAAAGGCATCATTAGACATACACAAAGGTCTTAACAGAAAACATACCTGCGATTCCATCAGCGACGCGCCCTGCCAGAAAAAAAAAGAAAAAGGCATCATTAGACATACACAAAGGTCTTAACAGAAAACATACCTGCGATTCCATCAGCGACGCGCCCTGCCAGAAAAAAAAAGAAAAAAGCATCATTAGACATACACAAAAGTCTTAACAGAAAACATACCTGCGATTCCATCAGCGACGCGCCCTGCCAGAAAAAAAAAGAAAAAAGCATCATTAGACATACACAAAGGTCTTAACAGAAAACATACCTGCGATTCCATCAGCGACACGCCCTGCCAGAAAAAAGAGAAAACATGACATTAGACATACACAAAGGTCTTAACAGATAACATACCCTCAAATGTCCTGTAGGCCACACGACCTAAAGAAAAAAAAAGAAAAAGGCATCATTAGACATACACAAAGGTCTTAACAGAAAACATACCTGCGATTCCATCAGCGACGCGCCCTGCCAGAAAAAAAAGAAAAAGGCATCATTAGACATACACAAAGGTCTTAACAGAAAACATACCTGCGATTCCATCAGCGACGCGCCCTGCCAGAAAAAAAAAGAAAAAAGCATCATTAGACATACACAAAGGTCTTAACAGAAAACATACCTGCGATTCCATCAGCGACGCGCCCTGCCAGAAAAAAAGAAAACATGACATTAGACATACACAAAGGTCTTAACAGATAACATACCCTCAAATGTCCTGTAGGCCACACGGCCTAAAGAAAAAAAAAGAAAAAGGCATCATTAGACATACACAAAGGTCTTAACAGAAAACATACCTGCGATTCCATCAGCGACGCGCCCTGCCAGAAAAAAAAGAAAAAGGCATCATTAGACATACACAAAGGTCTTAACAGAAAACATACCTGCGATTCCATCATCGACGCGCCCTGCCAGAAAAAAAAAGAAAAAAGCATCATTAGACATACACAAAGGTCTTAACAGAAAACATACCTGCGATTCCATCAGCGACGCGCCCTGCCAGAAAAAAAAAGAAAAAAGCATCATTAGACATACACAAAAGTCTTAACAGAAAACATACCTGCGATTCCATCAGCGACGCGCCCTGCCAGAAAAAAAAAGAAAAAAGCATCATTAGACATACACAAAGGTCATAACAGAAAACATACCTGCGATTCCATCAGCGACGCGCCCTGCCAGAAAAAAAGAAAACATGACATTAGACATACACAAAGGTCTTAACAGATAACATACCCTCAAATGTCCTGTAGGCCACACGACCTAAAGAAAAAAAAAGAAAAAAGCATCATTAGACATACACAAAGGTCTTAACAGAAAACATACCTGCGATTCCATCAGCGACGAGCCCTGCCAGAAAAAAAAAGAAAAAGGCATCATTAGACATACACAAAGGTCTTAACAGAAAACATACCTGCGATTCCATCAGCGACGCGCCCTGCCAGAAAAAAAAAGAAAAAAGCATCATTAGACATACACAAAGGTCTTAACAGAAAACATACCTGCGATTCCATCAGCGACGCGCCCTGCCAGAAAAAAAAAGAAAAAAGCATCATTAGACATACACAAAGGTCTTAACAGAAAACATACCTGCGATTCCATCAGCGACGCGCCCTGCCAGAAAAAAAGAAAACATGACATTAGACATACACAAAGGTCTTAACAGATAACATACCCTCAAATGTCCTGTAGGCCACACGACCTAAAGAAAAAAAAAGAAAAAGGCATCATTAGACATACACAAAGGTCTTAACAGAAAACATACCTGCGATTCCATCAGCGACGCGCCCTGCCAGAAAAAAAAAGAAAAAAGCATCATTAGACATACACAAAGGTCTTAACAGAAAACATACCTGCGATTCCATCAGCGACGCGCCCTGCCAGAAAAAAAAGAAAAAGGCATCATTAGACATACACAAAAGTCTTAACAGAAAACATACCTGCGATTCCATCATCGACGCGCCCTGCCAGAAAAAAAAAGAAAAAAGCATCAGTAGACATACACAAAGGTCTTAACAGAAAACATACCTGCGATTCCATCAGCGACGCGCCCTGCCAGAAAAAAAAAGAAAAAAGCATCATTAGACATACACAAAAGTCTTAACAGAAAACATACCTGCGATTCCATCAGCGAAGCGCCCTGCCAGAAAAAAAAAGAAAAAAGCATCATTAGACATACACAAAGGTCATAACAGAAAACATACCTGCGATTCCATCAGCGACGCGCCCTCCCAGAAAAAAAAAGAAAAAAGCATCATTAGACATACACAAAGGTCTTAACAGAAAACATACCTGCGATTCCATCAGCGACGTGCCCTGCCAGAAAAAAAAAGAAAAAAGCATCATTAGACATACACAAAGGTCTTAACAGAAAACATACCTGCGATTCCATCAGCGACGCGCCCTGCCAGAAAAAAAAAGAAAAAAGCATCATTAGACATACACAAAGGTCTTAACAGAAAACATACCTGCGATTCCATCAGCGACGCGCCCTGCCAGAAAAAAAAAGAAAAAAGCATCATTAGACATACACAAAGGTCTTAACAGAAAACATACCTGCGATTCCATCAGCGACGCGCCCTGCCAGAAAAAAAGAAAACATGACATTAGACATACACAAAGGTCTTAACAGATAACATACCCTCAAATGTCCTGTAGACCACACGACCTAAAGAAAAAAAAAGAAAAAGGCATCATTAGACATACACAAAGGTCTTAACAGAAAACATACCTGCGATTCCATCAGCGACGCGCCCTGCCAGAAAAAAAAAGAAAAAAGCATCATTAAAAATACACAAAGGTCTTAAAAGAAAACATACCTGCGATTCCATCAGCGACGCGCCCTGCCAGAAAAAAAAAGAAAAAGGCATCATTAGTTATACACAAAGGTCTTAACAGAAAACATACCTGCGATTCCATCAGCGACGCGCCCTGCCAGAAAAAAAAAGAAAAAGGCATCATTAGACATACACAAATGTCTTAACAGAAAACATACCTGCGATTCCATCAGCGACGCGCCCTGCCAGAAAAAAAAAGAAAAAAGCATCATTAGACATACACAAAGGTCTTAACAGAAAACATACCTGCGATTCCATCAGCGACGCGCCCTGCCAGAAAAAAAGAAAACATGACATTAGACATACACAAAGGTCTTAACAGATAACATACCCTCAAATGTCCTGTAGGCCACACGACCTAAAGAAAAAAAAAGAAAAAGGCATCATTAGACATACACAAAGGTCTTAACAGAAAACATACCTGCGATTCCATCAGCGACGCGCCCTGCCAGAAAAAAAAGAAAAAGGCATCATTAGACATACACAAAGGTCTTAACAGAAAACATACCTGCGATTCCATCATCGACGCGCCCTGCCAGAAAAAAAAAGAAAAAAGCATCATTAGACATACACAAAGGTCTTAACAGAAAACATACCTGCGATTCCATCAGCGACGCGCCCTGCCAGAAAAAAAAAGAAAAAAGCATCATTAGACATACACAAAAGTCTTAACAGAAAACATACCTGCGATTCCATCAGCGACGCGCCCTGCCAGAAAAAAAAAGAAAAAAGCATCATTAGACATACACAAAGGTCATAACAGAAAACATACCTGCGATTCCATCAGCGACGCGCCCTGCCAGAAAAAAAGAAAACATGACATTAGACATACACAAAGGTCTTAACAGATAACATACCCTCAAATGTCCTGTAGGCCACACGACCTAAAGAAAAAAAAAGAAAAAAGCATCATTAGACATACACAAAGGTCTTAACAGAAAACATACCTGCGATTCCATCAGCGACGAGCCCTGCCAGAAAAAAAAAGAAAAAGGCATCATTAGACATACACAAAGGTCTTAACAGAAAACATACCTGCGATTCCATCAGCGACGCGCCCTGCCAGAAAAAAAAAGAAAAAAGCATCATTAGACATACACAAAGGTCTTAACAGAAAACATACCTGCGATTCCATCAGCGACGCGCCCTGCCAGAAAAAAAAAGAAAAAAGCATCATTAGCCATACACAAAGCATCATTAGACATACACAAAGGTCTTAACAGAAAACATACCTGCGATTCCATCAGCGACGCGCCCTGCCAGAAAAAAAAAGAAAAAAGCATCATTAGACATACACAAAGGTCTTAACAGAAAACATACCTGCCATTCCATCAGCGACGCGCCCTGCCAGAAAAAAAGAAAACATGACATTAGACATACACAAAGGTCTTAACAGATAACATACCCTCAAATGTCCTGTAGGCCACACGACCTAAAGAAAAAAAAAGAAAAAGGCATCATTAGACATACACAAAGGTCTTAACAGAAAACATACCTGCGATTCCATCAGCGATGCGCCCTGCCAGAAAAAAAAAGAAAAAAGCATCATTAGACATACACAAAGGTCTTAACAGAAAACATACCTGCGATTCCATCAGCGACGCGCCCTGCCAGAAAAAAAAAGAAAAAAGCATCATTAGACATACACAAAGGTCTTAACAGAAAACATACCTGCAATTCCATCAGCGACGCGCCCTGCCAGAAAAAAACAGAAAAAAGCATCATTAGACATACACAAAAGTCTTAACAGAAAACATACCTGCGATTCCATCAGCGAAGCGCCCTGCCAGAAAAAAAAAGAAAAAAGCATCATTAGACATACACAAAGGTCATAACAGAAAACATACCTGCGATTCCATCAGCGACGCGCCCTGCCAGAAAAAAAAAGAAAAAAGCATCATTAGACATACACAAAGGTCTTAACAGAAAACATACCTGCAATTCCATCAACGACGCGCCCTGCCAGAAAAAAAAAGAAAAAAGCATCATTAGACATACACAAAGGTCTTAACAGAAAACATACCTGCGATTCCATCAGCGACGCGCCCTGCCAGAAAAAAAAAGAAAAAAGCATCATTAGACATACACAAAGGTCTTAACAGAAAACATACCTGCGATTCCATCAGCGACGCGCCCTGCCAGAAAAAAAAAGAAAAAAGCATCATTAGACATACACAAAGGTCTTAACAGAAAACATACCTGCGATTCCATCAGCGACGCGCCCTGCCAGAAAAAAAGAAAACATGACATTAGACATACACAAAGGTCTTAACAGATAACATACCCTCAAATGTCCTGTAGACCACAATACCTAAAGAAAATAAAAGAAAAAGGCATCATTAGACATACACAAAGGTCTTAACAGAAAACATACCTGCGATTCCATCAGCGACGCGCCCTGCCAGAAAAAAAAAGAAAAAAGCATCATTAAAAATACACAAAGGTCTTAAAAGAAAACATACCTGCGATTCCATCAGCGACGCGCCCTGCCAGAAAAAAAAAGAAAAAGGCATCATTAGTTATACACAAAGGTCTTAACAGAAAACATACCTGCGATTCCATCAGCGACGCGCCCTGCCAGAAAAAAAAAGAAAAAGGCATCATTAGACATACACAAATGTCTTAACAGAAAACATACCTGCGATTCCATCAGCGACGCGCCCTGCCAGAAAAAAAAAGAAAAAAGCATCATTAGACATACACAAAGGTCTTAACAGAAAACATACCTGCGATTCCATCAGCGACGCGCCCTGCCAGAAAAAAAAAGAAAAAAGCATCATTAGACATACACAAAGGTCTTAACAGAAAACATACCTGCGTTTCCATCAGCGACGCGCCCTGCCAGAAAAAAAAAGAAAAAAGCATCATTAGACATACACAAAGGTCTTAACAGAAAACATACCTGCGATTCCATCAGCGACGCGCCCTGCCAGAAAAAAAGAAAACATGACATTAGACATACACAAAGGTCTTAACAGATAACATACCCTCAAATGTCCTGTAGACCACACGACCTAAAGAAAAAAAAAGAAAAAGGCATCATTAGACATACACAAAGGTCTTAACAGAAAACATACCTGCGATTCCATCAGCGACGCGCCCTGCCAGAAAAAAAAAGAAAAAAGCATCATTAGACATACACAAAGGTCTTAACAGAAAACATACCTGCAATTCCATCAGCGACGCGCCCTGCCAGAAAAAAACAGAAAAAAGCATCATTAGACATACACAAAAGTCTTAACAGAAAACATACCTGCGATTCCATCAGCGAAGCGCCCTGCCAGAAAAAAAAAGAAAAAAGCATCATTAGACATACACAAAGGTCATAACAGAAAACATACCTGCGATTCCATCAGCGACGCGCCCTGCCAGAAAAAAAAAGAAAAAAGCATCATTAGACATACACAAAGGTCTTAACAGAAAACATACCTGCAATTCCATCAACGACGCGCCCTGCCAGAAAAAAAAAGAAAAAAGCATCATTAGACATACACAAAGGTCTTAACAGAAAACATACCTGCGATTCCATCAGCGACGCGCCCTGCCAGAAAAAAAAAGAAAAAAGCATCATTAGACATACACAAAGGTCTTAACAGAAAACATACCTGCGATTCCATCAGCGACGCGCCCTGCCAGAAAAAAAAAGAAAAAAGCATCATTAGACATACACAAAGGTCTTAACAGAAAACATACCTGCGATTCCATCAGCGACGCGCCCTGCCAGAAAAAAAGAAAACATGACATTAGACATACACAAAGGTCTTAACAGATAACATACCCTCAAATGTCCTGTAGACCACAATACCTAAAGAAAATAAAAGAAAAAGGCATCATTAGACATACACAAAGGTCTTAACAGAAAACATACCTGCGATTCCATCAGCGACGCGCCCTGCCAGAAAAAAAAAGAAAAAAGCATCATTAAAAATACACAAAGGTCTTAAAAGAAAACATACCTGCGATTCCATCAGCGACGCGCCCTGCCAGAAAAAAAAAGAAAAAGGCATCATTAGTTATACACAAAGGTCTTAACAGAAAACATACCTGCGATTCCATCAGCGACGCGCCCTGCCAGAAAAAAAAAGAAAAAGGCATCATTAGACATACACAAATGTCTTAACAGAAAACATACCTGCGATTCCATCAGCGACGCGCCCTGCCAGAAAAAAAAAGAAAAAAGCATCATTAGACATACACAAAGGTCTTAACAGAAAACATACCTGCGATTCCATCAGCGACGCGCCCTGCCAGAAAAAAAAAGAAAAAAGCATCATTAGACATACACAAAGGTCTTAACAGAAAACATACCTGCGTTTCCATCAGCGACGCGCCCTGCCAGAAAAAAAAAGAAAAAAGCATCATTAGACATACACAAAGGTCTTAACAGAAAACATACCTGCGATTCCATCAGCGACGCGCCCTGCCAGAAAAAAAGAAAACATGACATTAGACATACACAAAGGTCTTAACAGATAACATACCCTCAAATGTCCTGTAGACCACACGACCTAAAGAAAAAAAAAGAAAAAGGCATCATTAGACATACACAAAGGTCTTAACAGAAAACATACCTGCGATTCCATCAGCGACGCGCCCTGCCAGAAAAAAAAAGAAAAAAGCATCATTAAAAATACACAAAGGTCTTAAAAGAAAACATACCTGCGATTCCATCAGCGACGCGCCCTGGCAGAAAAAAAAAGAAAAAGGCATCATTAGTTATACACAAAGGTCTTAACAGAAAACATACCTGCGATTCCATCAGCGACGCGCCCTGCCAGAAAAAAAAAGAAAAAGGCATCATTAGACATACACAAAGGTCTTAACAGAAAACATACCTGCGATTCCATCAGCGACGCGCCCTGCCAGAAAAAAAAGAAAAAAACATCATTAGACATACACAAAGGTCTTAACAGAAAACATACCTGCGATTCCATCAGCGACGCGCCCTGCCAGAAAAAAAGAAAACATGACATTAGACATACACAAAGGTCTTAACAGATAACATACCCTCAAATGTCCTGTAGGCCACAAGACCTAAAGTAAAAAAAAGAAAAAGGCATCATTAGACATACACAAAGGTCTTAACAGAAAACATACCTGCGATTCCATCAGCGACGCGCCCTGCCAGAAAAAAAAAGAAAAAGGCATCATTAGACATACACAAAGGTCTTAACAGAAAACATACCTGCGATTCCATCAGCGACGCGCCCTGCCAGAAAAAAAAAGAAAAAAGCATCATTAGACATACACAAAGGTCTTAACAGAAAACATACCTGCGATTCCATCAGCGACGCGCCCTGCCAGAAAAAAAAGAAAAAAGCATCATTAGACATACACAAAGGTCTTAACAGAAAACATACCTGCGATTCCATCAGCTACGCGCCCAGCCAGAAAAAAAAAGAAAAAAGCATAATTAGACATACACAAAGGTCTTAACAGAAAACATACCTGCGATTCCATCAGCGACGCGCCCTGCCAGAAAAAAAAAAGAAAAAGGCATCATTAGACATACACAAAGGTCTTAACAGAAAACATACCTGCGATTCCATCAGCGACGCGCCCTGCCAGAAAAAAAGAAAACATGACATTAGACATACACAAAGGTCTTAACAGATAACATACCCTCAAATGTCCTGTAGGCCACACGACCTAAAGAAAAAAAAAGAAAAAGGCATCATTAGACATACACAAAGGTCTTAACAGAAAACATACCTGCGATTCCATCAGCGACGCGCCCTGCCAGAAAAAAAAAGAAAAAGGCATCATTAGACATACACAAAGGTCTTAACAGAAAACATACCTGTGATTCCATCAGCGACGCGCCCTGCCAGAAAAAAAAAGAAAAAAGCATCATTAGACATACACAAAGGTCTTAACAGAAAACATACCTGTGATTCCATCAGCGACTCGCCCTGCCAGAAAAAAAAAGAAAAAAGCATCATTAGACATACACAAAGGTCTATACAGAAAACATACCTGCGATTCCATCAGCGACGCGCCCTGCCAGAAAAAAAGAAAACATGACATTAGACATACACAAAGGTCTTAACAGATAACATACCCTCAAATGTCCTGTAGGCCACACGACCTAAAGAAAAAAAAAGAAAAAGGCATCATTAGACATACACAAAGGTCTTAACAGAAAACATACCTGCGATTCCATCAGCGACGCGCCCTGCCAGAAAAAAAAGAAAAAAGCATCATTAGACATACACAAAGGTCTTAACAGAAAACATACCTGCGATTCCATCAGCGACGCGCCCTGCCAGAAAAAAAAAGAAAAAAGCATCATTAGACATACAAAAAGGTCTTAACAGAAAACATACCTGCGATTCCATCAGCGACGCGCCCTGCCAGAAAAAAAAGAAAAAAGCATCATTAGACATACACAAAGGTCTTAACAGAAAACATACCTGCGATTCCATCAGCGACGCGCCCTGCCAGAAAAAAAGAAAACATGACATTAGACATACACAAAGGTCTTAACAGATAACATACCCTCAAATGTCCTGTAGGCCACACGACCTAAAGAAAAAAAAAGAAAAAGGCATCATTAGACATACACAAAGGTCTAAACAGAAAACATACCTGCGATTCCATCAGCGACGCGCCCTGCCAGAAAAAAAAAGAAAAAGGCATCATTAGACATACACAATGGTCTTAACAGAAAACATACCTGCGATTCCATCAGCGACGCGCCCTGCCAGAAAAAAAAAGAAAAAAGCATCATTAGACATACACAAAGGTCTTAACAGAAAACATACCTGCGATTCCATCAGCGACGCGCCCTGCCAGAAAAAAAGAAAACATGACATTAGACATACACAAAGGTCTTAACAGATAACATACCCTCAAATGTACTGTAGGCCACACGACCTAAAGAAAAAAAAAGAAAAAGGCATCATTAGACATACACAAAGGTCTTAACAGAAAACATACCTGCGATTCCATCAGCGACGCGCCCTACCAGAAAAAAAAAGAAAAAAGCATCATTAGACATACACAAAGGTCTTAACAGAAAACATACCTGCGATTCCATCAGCGACGCGCCCTGCCAGAAAAAAAAAGAAAAAGGCATCATTAGACATACACAAAGGTCTTAACAGAAAACATACCTGTGATTCCATCAGCGACGCACCCTGCCAGAAAAAAAAAGAAAAAGGCATCATTAGACATACACAAAGGTCTTAACAGAAAACATACCTGCGATTCCATCAGCGACGCGCCCTGCCAGAAAAAAAAAGAAAAAAGCATCATTAGACATACACAAAGGTCTTAACAGAAAACATACCTGCGATTCCATCAGCGACGCGCCCTGCCAGAAAAAAAGAAAACATGACATTAGACATACACAAAGGTCTTAACAGATAACATACCCTCAAATGTCCTGTAGGCCACACGACCTAAAGAAAAAAAAAGAAAAAGGCATCATTAGACATACACAAAGGTCTTAACAGAAAACATACCTGCGATTCCATCAGCGACGCGCCCTGCCAGAAAAAAAAGAAAAAAGCATCATTAGACATACACAAAGGTCTTAACAGAAAACATACCTGCGATTCCATCAGCGACGCACCCTGCCAGAAAAAAAAAGAAAAAGGCATCATTAGACATACACAAAGGTCTTAACAGAAAACATACCTGCGATTCCATCAGCGACGCGCCCTGCCAGAAAAAAAAAGAAAAAAGCATCATTAGACATACACAAAGGTCTTAACAGAAAACATACCTGCGATTCCATCAGCGACGCGCCCTGCCAGAAAAAAAAAGAAAAAAGCATCATTAGACATACACAAAGGTCTTAACAGAAAACATACCTGCGATTCCATCAGCGTCGCGCCCTGCCAGAAAAAAAAAGAAAAAAGCATTATTAGCCATACACAAAGGTCTTAACAGAAAACATACCTGCGATTCCATCAGCGACGCGCCCTGCCAGAAAAAAAAGAAAAAAGCATCATTAGACATACACAAAGGTCTTAACAGAAAACATACCTGCGATTCCATCAGCGACGCGCCCTGCCAGAAAAAAAAGAAAAAAGCATCATTAGACATACACAAAGGTCTTAACAGAAAACATACCTGCGATTCCATCAGCGACGCGCCCTGCCAGAAAAAAAAAGAAAAAAGCATCATTAGACATACACAAAGGTCTTAACAGAAAACATACCTGCGATTCCATCAGCGACGCGCCCTGCCAGAAAAAAAAAGAAAAAAGCATCATTAGACATACACAAAGGTCTTAACAGAAACCATACCTGCGATTCGATCAGCGACGCGCCCTGCCAGAAAAAAAGAAAACATGACATTAGACATACACAAAGGTCTTAACAGATAACATACCCTCAAATGTCCTGTAGGCCACACGACCTAAAGAAAAAAAAAGAAAAAGGCATCATTAGACATACACAAAGGTCTTAACAGAAAACATACCTGCGATTCCATCAGCGACGCGCCCTGCCAGAAAAAAAAAGAAAAAAGCATCATTAGACATACACAAAGGTCTTAACAGAAAACATACCTGCGATTCCATCAGCGACGCGCCCTGCCAGAAAAAAAAAGAAAAAGGCATCATTAGACATACACAAAGGTCTTAACAGAAAACATACCTGCGATTCCATCAGCGACGCGCCCTGCCAGAAAAAAAAAGAAAAAAGCATCATTAGACATACACAAAGGTCTTAACAGAAAACATACCTGCGATTCCATCAGCGACGCGCCCTGCCAGAAAAAAAAAGAAAAAAGCATCATTAGCCATACACAAAGGTCTTAACAGAAAACATACCTGCGATTCCATCAGCGACGCGCCCTGCCAAAAAAAAAAAGAAAAAAGCATCATTAGACATACACAAAGGTCTTCACAGAAAACATACCTGCGATTCCATCAGCGACGCGCCCTGCCAGAAAAAAAAAGAAAAAAGCATCATTAGACATACACAAAGGTCTTAACAGAAAACATACCTGCGATTCCATCAGAGACGCGCCCTGCCAGAAAAAAAGAAAACATGACATTAGACATACACAAAGGTCTTAACAGATAACATACCCTCAAATGTCCTGTAGGCCACACGACCTAAAGAAAAAAAAAGAAAAAGGCATCATTAGACATACACAAAGGTCTTAACAGAAAACATACCTGTGATTCCATCAGCGACGCGCCCTGCCAGAAAAAAAAAGAAAAAAAGCATCATTAGACATACACAAAGGTCTTAACAGAAAACATACCTGCGATTCCATCAGCGACGCGCCCTGCCAGAAAAAAAAAGAAAAAAGCATCATTAGACATACACAAAGGTCTTAACAGAAAACATACCTGCGATTCCATCAGCGACGCGCCCTGCCAGAAAAAAAAAGAAAAAAGCATCATTAGACATACACAAAGGTCTTAACAGAAAACATACCTGCGATTCCATCAGCGACGCGCCCTGCCAGAAAAAAAGAAAACATGACATTAGACATACACAAAGGTCTTAACAGATAACATACCCTCAAATGTCCTGTAGACCACACGACCTAAAGAAAAAAAAAGAAAAAGGCATCATTAGACATACACAAAGGTCTTAACAGAAAACATACCTGCGATTCCATCAGCGACGCGCCCTGCCAGAAAAAAAAAGAAAAAAGCATCATTAAAAATACACAAAGGTCTTAAAAGAAAACATACCTGCGATTCCATCAGCGACGCGCCCTGCCAGAAAAAAAAAGAAAAAGGCATCATTAGACATACACAAAGGTCTTAACAGAAAACATACCTGCGATTCCATCAGCGACGCGCCCTGCCAGAAAAAAAAGAAAAAAGCATCATTAGACATACACAAAGGTCTTAACAGAAAACATACCTGCGATTCCATCAGCGACGCGCCCTGCCAGAAAAAAAGAAAACATGACATTAGACATACACAAAGGTCTTAACAGATAACATACCCTCAAATGTCCTGTAGGCCACACGACCTAAAGAAAAAAAAAGAAAAAGGCATCATTAGACATACACAAAGGTCTTAACAGAAAACATACCTGCGATTCCATCAGCGACGCGCCCTGCCAGAAAAAAAGAAAACATGACATTAGACATACACAAAGGTCTTAACAGATAACATACCCTCAAATGTCCTGTAGGCCACACGACCTAAAGAAAAAAAAAGAAAAAGGCATCATTAGACATACACAAAGGTCTTAACAGAAAACATACCTGCGATTCCATCAGCGACGCGCCCTACCAGAAAAAAAAGAAAAAAACATCATTAGACATACACATAGGTCTTAACAGAAAACATACCTGCGATTCCATCAGCGACGCGCCCTGCCAGAAAAAAAAAGAAAAAGGCATCATTAGACATACACAAAGGTCTTAACAGAAAACATACCTGCGATTCCATCAGCGACGCGCCCTGCCAGAAAAAAAGAAAACATGACATTAGACATACACAAAGGTCTTAACAGATAACATACCCTCAAATGTCCTGTAGACCACACGACCTAAAGAAAAAAAAAGAAAAAGGCATCATTAGACATACACAAAGGTCTTAACAGAAAACATACCTGCGATTCCATCAGCGACGCGCCCTGCCAGAAAAAAAAAGAAAAAAGCATCATTAGACATACACAAAGGTCTTAACAGAAAACATACCTGCGATTCCATCAGCGTCGCGCCCTGCCAGAAAAAAAAAGAAAAAAGCATTATTAGCCATACACAAAGGTCTTAACAGAAAACATACCTGCGATTCCATCAGCGACGCGCCCTGCCAGAAAAAAAAAGAAAAAAGCATCATTAGACATACACAAAGGTCTTAACAGAAAAAATACCTGCGATTCCATCAGCGTCGCGCCCTGCCAGAAAAAAAAAGAAAAAAGCATTATTAGCCATACACAAAGGTCTTAACAGAAAACATACCTGCGATTCCATCAGCGACGCGCCCTGCCAGAAAAAAAAGAAAAAAGCATCATTAGACATACACAAAGGTCTTAACAGAAAACATACCTGCGATTCCATCAGCGACGCGCCCTGCCAGAAAAAAAAGAAAAAAGCATCATTAGACATACACAAAGGTCTTAACAGAAAACATACCCTCAAATGTCCTGTAGGCCACACGACCTAAAGAAAAAAAAAGAAAAAGGCATCATTAGACATACACAAAGGTCTTAACAGAAAACATACCTGCAATTCCATCAGCGACGCGCCCTGCCAGAAAAAAAAAGAAAAAAGCATCATTAGACATACACAAAGGTCTTAACAGAAAACATACCTGCGATTCCATCAGCGACGCGCCCTGCCAGAAAAAAAAAGAAAAAAGCATCATTAGACATACACAAAGGTCTTAACAGAAAACATACCTGCGATTCCATCAGAGACGCGCCCTGCCAGAAAAAAAGAAAACATGACATTAGACATACACAAAGGTCTTAACAGATAACATACCCTCAAATGTCCTGTAGGCCACACGACCTAAAGAAAAAAAAAGAAAAAGGCATCATTAGACATACACAAAGGTCTTAACAGAAAACATACCTGTGATTCCATCAGCGACGCGCCCTGCCAGAAAAAAAAAGAAAAAAGCATCATTAGACATACACAAAGGTCTTAACAGAAAACATACCTGCGATTCCATCAGCGACGCGCCCTGCCAGAAAAAAAAAGAAAAAAGCATCATTAGACATACACAAAGGTCTTAACAGAAAACATACCTGCGATTCCATCAGCGACGCGCCCTGCCAGAAGAAAAAAGAAAAAAGCATCATTAGACATACACAAAGGTCTTAACAGAAAACATACCTGCGATTCCATCAGCGACGCGCCCTGCCAGAAAAAAAGAAAACATGACATTAGACATACACAAAGGTCTTAACAGATAACATACCCTCAAATGTCCTGTAGACCACACGACCTAAAGAAAAAAAAAGAAAAAGGCATCATTAGACATACACAAAGGTCTTAACAGAAAACATACCTGCGATTCCATCAGCGACGCGCCCTGCCAGAAAAAAAAAGAAAAAAGCATCATTAAAAATACACAAAGGTCTTAAAAGAAAACATACCTGCGATTCCATCAGCGACGCGCCCTGCCAGAAAAAAAAAGAAAAAGGCATCATTAGACATACACAAAGGTCTTAACAGAAAACATACCTGCGATTCCATCAGCGACGCGCCCTGCCAGAAAAAAAAGAAAAAAGCATCATTAGACATACACAAAGGTCTTAACAGAAAACATACCTGCGATTCCATCAGCGACGCGCCCTGCCAGAAAAAAAGAAAACATGACATTAGACATACACAAAGGTCTTAACAGATAACATACCCTCAAATGTCCTGTAGGCCACACGCCCTGCCAGAAAAAAAGAAAAAGGCATCATTAGACATACACAAAGGTCTTAACAGAAAACATACCTGCGATTCCATCAGCGACGCGCCCTGCCAGAAAAAAAGAAAACATGACATTAGACATACACAAAGGTCTTAACAGATAACATACCCTCAAATGTCCTGTAGGCCACACGACCTAAAGAAAAAAAAAGAAAAAGGCATCATTAGACATACACAAAGGTCTTAACAGAAAACATACCTGCGATTCCATCAGCGACGCGCCCTGCCAGAAAAAAAAAGAAAAAAGCATCATTAGACATACAGAAAGGTCTTAACAGAAAACATACCTGCGATTCCATCAGCGACGCGCCCTGCCAGAAAAAAAAAGAAAAAGGCATCATTAGACATACACAAAGGTCTTAACAGAAAACATACCTGCGATTCCATCAGCGACGCGCCCTGCCAGAAAAAAAAAGAAAAAGGCATCATTAGACATACACAAAGGTCTTAACAGAAAACATACCTGCGATTCCATCAGCGACGCGCCCTGCCAGAAAAAAAAAGAAAAAAGCATCATTAGACATACACAAAGGTCTTAACAGAAAACATACCTGCGATTCCATCAGCGACGCGCCCTGCCAGAAAAAAAAAGAAAAAAGCATCATTAGCCATACACAAAGGTCTTAACAGAAAACATACCTGCGATTCCATCAGCGACGCGCCCTGCCAGAAAAAAAAAAAAAAAAGCATCATTAGACATACACAAAGGTCTTAACAGAAAACATACCTGCGATTCCATCAGCGACGCGGCCTGCCAGAAAAAAAAAGAAAAAAGCATCATTAGACATACACAAAGGTCTTAACAGAAAACATACCTGCGATTCCATCAGAGACGCGCCCTGCCAGAAAAAAAGAAAACATGACATTAGACATACACAAAGGTCTTAACAGAAAACATACCTGCGATTCCATCAGCGACACGCCCTGCCAGAAAAAAAGAAAACATGACATTAGACATACACAAAGGTCTTAACAGATAACATACCCTCAAATGTCCTGTAGGCCACACGACCTAAAGAAAAAAAAAAAAAAGGCATCATTAGACATACACAAAGGTCTTAACAGAAAACATACCTGCGATTCCATCAGCGACACGCCCTGCCAGAAAAAAAGAAAACATGACATTAGACATATACAAAGGTCTTAACAGAAAACATACCTGGGATTCCATCAGCGACGCGCCCTGCCAGAAAAAAAAAAAAAGGCATCATTAGACATACACAAAGGTCTTAACAGAAAACATACCTGCGATTCCATCAGCGACGCGCCCTGCCAGAAAAAAAAAGAAAAAGGCATCATTAGACATACACAAAGGCCTTAACAGAAAACATACCTGCGATTCCATCAGCGACGCGCTTTGCCAGAAAAAAAAAGAAAAAGGCATCATTAGACATACACAAAGGTCTTAACAGAAAACATACCTGCGATTCCATCAGCGACGCGCCCTGCCAGAAAAAAAAAGAAAAAGGCATCATTAGACATACACAAAGGTCTTAACAGAAAACATACCTGCGATTCCATCAGCGACGCGCCCTGCCAGAAAAAAAAAGAAAAAAGCATCATTAGACATACACAAAGGTCTTAACAGAAAACATACCTGCAATTCCATCAGCAACACGCCCTGCCAGAAAAAAAAAGAAAAAGGCATCATTAGACATACACAAAGGTCTTAACAGAAAACATACCTGCGATTCCATCAGCGACGCGCCCTGCCAGAAAAAAAAAGAAAAAGGCATCATTAGACATACACAAAGGTCTTAACAGAAAACATACCTGCGATTCCATCAGCGACGCGCCCTGCCAGAAAAAAAAAGAAAAAGGCATCATTAGACATACACAAAGGTCTTAACAGAAAACATACCTGCGATTCCATCAGCGACGCGCCCTGCCAGAAAAAAAAAGAAAAAAGCATCATTAGACATACACAAAGGTCTTAACAGAAAACATACCTGCGATTCCATCAGCGACGCGCCCTGCCAGAAAAAAAAAGAAAAAAGCATCATTAGACATACACAAAGGTCTTAACAGAAAACATACCTGCGATTCCATCAGCGACGCGCCCTGCCAGAAAAAAAAAGAAAAAAGCATCATTAGACATACACAAAGGTCTTAACAGAAAACATACCTGCGATTCCATCAGCGACACGCCCTGCCAGAAAAAAAGAAAACATGACATTAGACATATACAAAGGTCTTAACAGAAAACATACCTGGGATTCCATCAGCGACGCGCCCTGCCAGAAAAAAAAGAAAAAGGCATCATTAGACATACACAAAGGTCTTAACAGAAAACATACCTGCGATTCCATCAGCGATGCGCCCTGCCAGAAAAAAAAGAAAACATGACATTAGACATACACAAAGGTCTTAACAGAAAACATACCTGCGATTCCATCAGCGACTCGCCCTGCCAGAAAAAAAGAAAACATGACATTAAACATACACAAAGGTCTTAACAGAAAACATATCTGCGATTACATCAGCGACGCACCCTGCCAGAAAAAAAGAAAACATGATATTATACATACACAAGGATCTTAACAGAAAACATACCTCCGATTCCATCAGCGACGCGCCCTGCCAGAAAAAAAGAAAACATGACATTAGACATACACAAAGGCCTTAACAGAAAACATACCCTCAAATGTCCCGTAGGCCACACGACCTAAAGGGAAAAAAAGAAAAAGGCAACATTAGACATACACAAAGGCTAACACTGAACAGTAAAGGGCCCCAAACAATTCTAGCATAAAGAAAACCCAACAAAAAAAACGGAAAAACAACGGTATAATCTATATAACAAACGAGAAACCATGAACCACACCAACAATCGACAACTACTGAACATCAATATATATCATAGAATATAATAAGAGTAGTAAACACAAGAAATATTTCAAGTGATGACACTAGCGTTAGTGCAACCATTATCTACACAGAAAAGGGAACAACACGATTACAGTGTATCATTGATGGAGGATATTTACGGAAACTGATACATTTTACAGTATACATAGCAAAACATTTCACAGCATTGAAATATTTTTTGCATCTTTAAACAATTCTATTAAAAAATGATATAAAGTGTGCATGTGTAAACACCATTAATCTTAAATGTGTCTTTGTTAAGAAATTAAGGCTTAATTCCATAGTTCAGCCAATAAAATGGTTTTGTATTTATGTGTGGCGATATTTATGTTGGGACACATACACATTTTTATATCATTATATCAACTTGGACATATTAAATCTAATCACAGCACTATTTAACTCAGATTTTTTTTTTTGTCAACTTGCTCATCGTTTGACTTCGAACAGTTTTATAACGACCGTGCGAGGGCTGAAAAGCCAGTCAAGGTCGTTAAACACTTCCATATATATAACAGTTTTACCTATGCTTTAATATACAAAAATAGGAGAGCTTACTTCTTACGAATCAAAAATAAGTGCACAATCACTTGCTATTGAAACGGAATAATACACAGTTTACATGAAGCACTAGCAACTAAAATTTTCTGTAAATTTTGCGAAAATAACGTATCTAATATTGTGCACATTTCCTTTTATAAGGTCCGTGATATAAAAACCTTCTGGAAAATTTATGTTTAAGTTTTCAAAAAAATGGTTAAACTTAATGTTATCAAATCAGTTTCATGTTTAATTAATTAAAATAAAATGGCTGATGCCAACCAAATTTGTAAATATGTATATGAGATAACCATTTGAATATTAAAAAAGGAGATGTCAGATGTGGTACGATTGGCAATAAGACAACTATCCACCAAAGTTCAAATGAAGTGGATGTAATAGACATGTTACGAAAAGGTATATTCACGACGATGAGGTTGACAAATTACATTTTAAATGTGGGGACTGTATCAAAACACAAAATATATTACCTGTATACATTGAATATAATTTTAAATCTGCATTAATCCCTTTGGAGGCAATTCGTTTGGAACGAATATTCAATGACATTTGTACCATAAGAAATATAGGAAGTTGATATTAATAAATTCCATAATATTTTTGAAGAAACTATAATGCAAAAAAATAGTGGGGGAGGGAGGGGCACGGTCATGTAAATGCAGCAGTAGATGTGGGGGTGGGGTAGGGGGGGGGGGGACGGAGTGTGTGAATTCTTCGGCTAGTCCTTAATAGACCTTACAAATAATCAAAGTATTATAATCTGTTTTATACCTACTCATATGTAAAGATTATTTTTATATAGTTATGAAAAGCAAAAAAAGGAGTGTATGTATTTTGATCCAGTTGTTTGCCACCTAAATTTTTATTTAACGGGGTATGTTTTAAAGCACCTAAAATACGATTTTTATACAATTTCAACTTGAAATTTGTTGCATAATAGTTTTAGAAAATGTACTCCCGGTCATATAGCGGCGAAGGCATGTATTTTCTTCCTTTATTTCCTTCCAACTTTGTCTTAATTTAAACAGTTTCAGCTGAATTCGTATTTTCTTTATAAGGGGTTTGTGATTGATTGATTGTTGGTTGCTTAACGTCCAGTGGCAAATATTTCATGCATGTTGAGAACGATAAGAGGTTTGTGAAAAATATGACTCACTACTCACCGGTTGAACATCCCTGCAGAGTTTCAAAAGCATTGCATAATGACTTTGCATTTACATCTTAACTCCATCTTTTGCAGACATGGCATTCATACATAGGTGATTGTGGACAACAGAAATCATATTAGATTTATTCGAAGTGGTTTCCTAGGACATCAAAATGATGCCCAACAGTATAATATATTGCCTTTAATTGGACCAGGTTTGGAGTTAGATTTCCCCCAGAATTTTGTCATTTTAGCGGGAAAAAAATTATCCATGTCGATCGCCCCTCTTTATCCGCTACAGGCGCCATCAACTTAGAGCTAAACCACGAGCAGAAAGAATAAAATATTAAAAAAATGAATTTGCGTATATCAGAGTATCGGGTATATGTCGAACACGCTACAAGGCGCTAAAAAACCTTTCAGAGTCATTGGAAGCTTATGGAGACCCCAAACTGACGAATCAATCAGACTGTAGAGCTTTGTGCCGGATTAGTGGAGCGACAGGCTGAACTTTGTCAGGAACTGTAATACAACAAATAAAACTGAATAATATCTAACCAGCTTACTATGTTTATGTTATCAATCTGGAATCGAATGAGCTTGTATAACTCTCAGCCCTCCCTTTCTAGCCCGCCCATTCCTGCACGCGTACACCTTTCATGTCACGATAGGCTGGACAGTGGCGGATCAAAGGGGGGGGGGGACCGGAACCCCCCTTTTTTTGGACGATCAATGCATTTGAATGGGGACATATGGTTTGAATCCCCTTTTTTTAAATGGCTGATTCCGCCCCTGCCAGCAATGATAACACAAAAGAAATTGTCATATAGGATGTTACATAATGAGACTCTAGATAAATGTGATTTGAAGTAACCAAGACGTGCAGAATTTAAATTTTACCTGTTTAAATCTATAATCAATATTTTGACACCGTCCCCAAATTTAAAGTCTAATTTGTCAACCTCAGCGTCGAGAATATACCTTTTCGTAACATGTCTATTAACATTCTAATTACAGGCAACCGTACGGTCATTAATGAGAAAACAACAAATTAAAGTTCAAACCATGCTTTATACAAAGGTTTTGTTAACCAACTTAAGTACATTATTGCCAAAAATGACTGTTTATTATAAATCCTAATTTGACTTAATACATACAAACCGGACATTAATACAGGGCCATTACAGAAAAACAGAGCCATTATAGGAAAACAGGGTTTCGAGGATTTTACTCATTTAGGCAACGATAATATCATTTTCGGGGAAGGAGGGCTGGCTCGTTTTTATTAGTTCTTAATACTATAGGCTAGCAGATCATTCTCCAAAATTTTCATGACGACCCTTCCCTCCTCCAAAAACTTAATTATACTACCTAGTTTGCAAGAATTTTTGTTTAACTCATAATTCTAACCCGTTATAACAAATACAAAGATTCTGAAACCTACGACATAATTTATATATATATATCTGTATAACAGGGTCGGAATCAGGTACTCATTTGCCTCTAGAGGCAAGTTGGAGAACAGAAGGGGGGGTTATAAAAAATTCGGAATGATATTGAAAAAGCATTATTTGAATTTCAAAAGTTATCCCTCTTCGGAAATACTCGAGTATAAAGTTAATATCATTGTCACTATGTTATGGAGATATCAGAAATTGAATGCCAAGGTGATTCACAGAATGTGTTCAGAAGAAACCTTCGAATACAATATTTTTATTGTATGGTATAAGAACACAAAAGAGGGGCGAAATATACCAGAGGGACAGTCAACAAAGGTTGTGCTAAATAAATGTTAATTTTATTTGTTGTCCATCGGGCAGCATTGTCTTTTTTTTTTTTTTTTTTTTTTTAGTCTGATTAATTTCTGAGGTCAAAACTTAGAACTTGAGCAGCAAGTGTCGTTTACAGTTCAGTTTCATTAATCCTTTTAATAATCGACGTGTGATTGGTCTGCACGAGATGGTGACAATCATGCAACAAAGAAATGTATCCTTCTTATTTAGGATAGAGTAAACTATCTCCCTCGTATTAGCTAATCGAAATCTAGCATTTTAACGTGAAGTATAATAAATACTACATTTGTACTCAAAATTCCGGTCATGAACTATCTTTATACACTTGTAATTTGGTGATCTGTTTAGAAATGAAAGAGAAGTAAAATAGCATAGCGACATTCAAACTCGTAAGTCGAAAATATACCGACAGCCATGACTAAAACAGAAAAAATAGACAATCCATATTTCACACAACACTATATACAAAACTTAAAGACTAAGCAACAAGAAACCCAACAATACTGATGTGATCTCATGTGATCCGAAAGGGTAATCAGATCTGTTCAATATTGGAGAAGATATACACGCATGATTATCGCACCTGCTCAGTCCTTACCCTCGTTCCTCTTTTGTTTAACCGGTTTTGATATTTTATTTGTCTTTATATTTCGGCATTTGTGTGTACATTGTCATTCTGTGCTGTTCTTGTTCGCTGTTGGTTTTTTTGGGTCTATCTTTTTCACTATAGATCTTCGCTTTCTCCCTTTTGAGTATCAGGTGTGTGAGGTTTCATTACTATGAACTACATAAATAAATATATCAGAGTTGGATAACACTACACGCCCTCTTTGGTTGTAACACGTTCTATCCCTTGTATCATTCATATAATTTTAGGGAGCTACCATTTGATTTTTTATGGGAAGGGGGGGGGGGGGCTTGGATGAAAAATTATTTCCTGCATTTTTTTTAGTTGTAATCTCTATCCTGCCTTTTTGTTTTATCATTCTATCCGATCTTGCTTTTTTTTTTTAGTTTATCCTGACTTTTTTTTACATAAATTGTCATCCTGATTTTTTTTTCACAAGTGTCTCATCCTGCCTTTTTTTTTACTCAAAACTCCTGTCCTGCCTATTTTTTCAAATTTCATCCTAGCCCTCCCCCCTTAAAAATCAAATGGTAGCTCACTTATTTAAATTAATTTAGTCGCGGAAATTTGCGGCTAACGTAGCGTCAGTCAAAATCCGAAAAGCAAAGAGACAAATACAAACCAAAGTCTTAAAATATGAGGTGACAAATAGGACAAATGTGTGCTCCGAAAAGATGAGCAATTCAGCTTTTACCACGACAACCACCCTTGCGATTTTATGAATATCATGTTCGGGAATGTGAATCTCGAAATACGGAGACAGAACACAGCACTTATACAATATCGATTATTCAGTTATAGTCTGATGGATGACACTCACTATATTTGTAGGTTACCGATTTTATATCCCGAGCTTATTCTAAAATCTAGAAAAACATCGTGTCTCTTTTATAATGGTTTCGAGAACATCAAAACTGTCGAATTACAACAAAACTAAGCAAGAAAAACAAATATGACACAAATGAACCAACGACAACCAAAACTACCACTGAACACTGACAAAGGCAAACTTGGCAGTTATTTTTCATTTCAAGATTGTTTTCAAGAAGAACAATTTTCAAGAATCAGTGCTCACCCATTATATTAGGAACTGAAAATGCCAGATTGTCAAAAAATTGTATTGCAAGATCTGAGCGCTACTGTTTATTTTGTACAGGTGATTGTCAAAAAATTGTATTGCAAGATCTGAGCGCTACTGTTTATATTGTACAGCTGATAAAGTTGAGGATGAGCGTCATTTGTTAACCGAATGCTCACTACATAATAGCTTGAGGAATGAACTCTTTTAGCATATTTCTAGCACTTGTAAGAACTTTTAAAAAAAAGTTAGATAAACATGATAAATCTTCGAAATTTGTTTTAATGTTAACGCAAGAAAACTTTACTTTTATGGGAGAAAATGATGATTCTATTGTTACATGTAGCTCTTTTGACTTATGTAGAACGGGTCTTGATACTGTTATTTGATATCAATGTGTTGGTAGTTTTTTTTCTTTTTTATTTTGCACGGCCGACACTCGGCTAACCGAGAGATTGGTCGGTTAATTCTATATTGAGTATGCGGCTGTATGGGCGGTTGGTCTGTTAATCGGGTTGTTTATACGTCTGTTAAGAGTTAAACGCACAATTTAATGTTAAACTTTGTTAAATATACATATTTTTGGCATATTATGAGAACCAAATAAAAAAAACAAAAGTGTCTGACAAAATGATATCTATCATAGAACATTTTCCACCTGTAAAAACATTTCATAGTCTGCACAGTTTTCAGCAAAACTAAAATGTGTCGCGCAAGTATGTAGTATTTATGCTAAAACGCATAGCATTTTTTTTTAATAAGAGACGAAACAAAAAAATTTAGATATTATTTGAAGGACACAAAATAGTACTTTGGTTCTAAAAATTAAATTGACATTAGTAAATACTTCGTAATTTTAATATAACGTAAATGGTACCACGTTTTAGTGATACTTATTGGAATAAAGTCTGTTAATGGGTTGGACAATTAAAGTTGTGTCAATTTAGAGTTATTTAGCCACGGCAATAGTTTTGCTACCTTTCTATTTTCCCATTGAAAAAGTTCAGAATGAGATGATCTTGAGTAAAATAAATATGTCAATACAGTGCAACAGTAGCCCTCTAGTAGGAGCATTTTTATTTTGACTTTCTTTGCATTTTATTAAAGGGTGTGTCACTTCAATATAGCGTTACTAGTATATGAATTGGCCGCTGGAATATGCATGAATTTATTATTAACTTTTTCTATCAGCCTAAATGTTTGTGTCTGTTCAAAGTAGCACGTTCTAAAATCTGACTGAAAGTGTCTTTTTGATACAACACGGGTACACTTAACGTGGTGTCGTTCTCATATGCACGTGCTATTTGTCACTGGACGTTAAACAATTGGTTCTTTTCTTCTATTACTTATTCATATGTTGTTTACAAATTATTCTAAAGAAGTAAACGGAAAGGAGCAAAGTCAGCTACATTTGGTTATCTTAAGTTTTAATTCATTTCATTCATTAGTTTAGTTTAAACATATTTGTTTATTATAGTGGATTGAGAAACAAGTTTTGCAGCTTATATTAATCCCTTTCCACTTTGCGGGTGCAAGTTCTGCCTTGTAGCGGCATTAGCCTACTCCTTTTGGAAATCTACAAGGGTGTCTTTAACGTGCAAGAGATATGGCTCTCTCTTAACACGGGTCAGCCATGTATCGTCTTTTCCGACGGACTATATTCGTTCATTCATTCATTTTAGTTCCTTTCTACATAAGTGCAGAGGAGAACTGCAGTTGTCCGCATGTAAACTTCTAGCATTTGTCACCAATTTGAGTACATCGTAATCCGTTACTGTTTCAACACTCAGAGGTGTTTCATGTCTGTATTCTTAAAGGGACACTAGCTGTCAAATTCATGGTCACCGATTTGACTCAAATTCTCATATTTGATTTATAACAATGTAAAACATTTATCCAAACTATCAAAAGTCTAAAATAAACAGTTTACAGAGCATGGGGAAGATAATATATAGGTTCGTTTCGTGCGTATTTTCGTCCAGAAGCCATCTAATTAACTTTCGATTTGACCTCAGATGACCATATAAGCGATGTAAACATAAATAAAGATATGAATAGATTAAACCAACACGTGCAATTGGATTTTTACAGGTCTGTTTGATTTGATTTTATAGATTAAAAATAGATGTTTCTCATTGTTTTAACCGTATAAGAATGATTTTATGTGCATCAAATTAGTAATCAAATGATTTACCGTAGTTTCACTTTCATTGTTGACATTCGTTTTCAACAGGCTTTTTAAAAATAACCAGTACACGTTCAATGCCTGCGTTGTCAATTTCTAGCTAGGGGTTAAACTGAAGTTCCCATGAATACGGATTTAAAGATGTCGACTCATTCACTTGCAAGTGAATAACTAATTAGCAATGTTTCTTAGCGTAATTTGACAAAATTGAACCTTTTTAGCTGCAAAAAGCGAAATGTTATTTCACTATTTCACTTTCATTATTGATTGAACAGAAAAAAATCAAATTTTACATTTTTTTTATATCTCGTAGCTAGTGCCCCTTTAATCAATTATTATGTATCTCTTTTTTTAGCAATCCACCACTGTATACTGTCCTTATCTATTATTCTATATTCTATATTCTGCGTCTTCATCTAGATTCTCGTGTATACCATGAGGGTCCGGATTGGGGATGTTGTTGTATTCTTTAAATTGTTATGTCACTTTTCCCTACATTTTATTTTGTTTACTCATTATTCTTTCTCCATTCTTTATATCTCAGCATCCCAATATATTTTACTTACTGATGTTTAGCTACATTACGACGTTTATCTCTGATTTATATACTGGTTACCAATGAAGATGACAATTTTAAATTGGTGACATTCATCACAACAATGAAACAGAATCCACATGATATATGCGACCATTCTTGGATGAAATTAATATTACTTTAATATATCACTTTTTGAAACCATTTTTATCAATTATCAATTTCCATTGTCTCAATTGTTAATTCATTATTCATGTGTTGTTTCCATATATTTTATGTTTCATTGTTCATGTGTTGTTCCGTTTATTTTAGCCACTCGTCTTGAGCCTACCCATTTGATCCGACAACACCCCATATAGCAATAACATTATACTTGTATTGCCATTCATAACTCTTAACAGACCAATTAACAGACCGGGTTTTATATATAAATTGTTTAATTTCACAAAAATACAGATTTTCGTGCAGATTTTTCACACAACGATATTAATATTATTTATAAACAAACATAATGCCTGTCTGTTTTCAATGTTCAATATATTGCATGCAAGTAAATTCAACCAACGTGTTATTTTTGTGTACATTTTTTTGCGTCTAAAATGTGTTTAAATGTATTGATGAGTAACTCGCCTTTTCATTTTAATAGATCGTTTATCGAAGCTAGAAAAAAATAATTACACCACTGAATTCAGTATATTGAATTGTTTTGTCAGACATGAATAAATTCCGACGCCCCAAAAGTCCGGCATCCAATCATTGGCATAGCTTACTTTGAAGGCAAACAAAGAAGGTAAATATAAATAAAATTCCTTCATAATTTTTTAAACGATTTCCACCTACTACAGCAGACTAGCCAAAACCCTAATATATACCGACTTGTTTTGTCTTGTAACGTTGCTGTTTTTGATTCATACCATTGCGAATTGAAGACTTATGAAAACATTTCCCTCCTCTGCTTGTAAATCTCCTTTAAGGTAGTTTTCTGTAATCTGAATTTGTCTGAGGAAAAAGAAATCGAAAACAGATTTATTTTGTCCTACCCTATTGCAAGCAAAATCAGTATAATACAAAGAGCAGAGGATGATTCAACTCACGAGTCTTCCACGATCGAATCACTTTACCATTGAATCGGGTAAATTGTTTTATTAAAGTCATGGATGAAGTATTCAGACTAACGTAAATTACCTTTCAGTTGCAAATAGTTGATTAATTTTGTGTAGTATATGAGGGTTATAGAAAACAGAAAAATGACATGAAATTCATTTAAACTTAAAAGAATAGAGATTTAAAATGGTACTAAAATATAATAAGAGAAAGGAAAAATAAGGTATAGGCGAAAATAGTAAAAATCATTGGTATGATCATTCTGAGCATTCAAAAACACATGTGTGTTGAGAATTTCCCCTACGTGTAGAACTTTAATTACACTTTCATTGAATTGGTATCAATCAAAATAAAATATGGATCAATCAGCATGCAGAAAAAATAAGTTATATGTTGCGGTTCTCAATTCATATTCTCGCTATTTTAAAGTCATATGAAACGAGTGACTGGTGAAAAAATAATGTTTATCAAATTCTTGAACCAATGCATGTATATATGTTGTGTACAAGTTGTGATGTTGTATAAATTATAATTTGTACAGATTTTTTGTACAAGTTATCAGTTTTTTATGACCTGCTGAACAAAAATGGCTGATGCAAGCACACAGTCTTTTGCTTCGCATATTTCTGTCATATTTTCACAACTTCATGATACAGTTTGAAGACAAGAAGAATAGCACTAAATGTTAGGTTGAAGTATATTTTTTTGAATTTAAAACATTACACTGGTACATTTTATAACATAAACCTGCATCACCTGTCGCAAAAAGCTAGGTGTCAAAAACTTATAACTTTAAATTATAATTTGTACAAACTTTCATCTTGTACACAACATATATATATATCATAAACTTAGTCTTCTGTGCACGATTTTATCATTTTTTACGCAAAAATGTGGTAAAATCGTCATTTTTCTCATGTCTGTTATGAAGTAAAAATATGGCAGCTCATTAATTGCTGTATTTTGAAGCCGTAGTTTACCGATTGTCACCTATAGTAAACAATCAACAAAGGAGCATAGATATTGAGAACGTGTATAACATTTTCAATCTGATAATAGTTTATTTCAGGGACAGGTCGATGCGTATTGCGATCACCGTTTTTTTACGAGATGGTCACGTTAAGGTCATTTTGAATACGGAAAATATGTCGAACGAAACACAACCAATACAAATGCCGGAGTGCACTTTACATTCAGCATGGGCTATCAAGAAATTCTACTGTTGAATTCGCTCATCGTTTTGTGGTAATTATCTGTATAATTCGTTCATTCGTGACCCACGACTAAGCGAGTATATGATCATCACAAAAATTATTTCAAATAAACCTTAACCGTTGCGTATGTTTTTTCTGTATTGTAAATTCTGAACAGGTTTCTTCTATTCATCGAATTAGTTCACGATTTCTGTTCAATGACGTTAAATCAAATGACATCTTGAGGTACAGCCACCTATATTAGAGAATACGAAGGTTTGGAAATATACTGAGAGACTCGGCTTTTGAGCTGGAGGTAGCACAGTATTGTTTGCATTCCAGAATCTAGGTATTATAATTAAATGTATCTGAACAGTGTTATTTGGGGGAAATACGGTATCAACTGAAGATACTTTCCCAAACTGATGTAGAAAAAATATGAAATAATTTTACACATACAAGTAAAAATAAATTTTTGAGATTTTTTTTTTTATTTTGTATTCACTGCATGAAGAAGACATAACGCATTACTGAGTAGCCTTAGGTTTTTTAAAGATATAAATAAAAAAGTAAACGGTCATGATAAAATTGAGAATGGAAATGGAGAATTTGTCAAAGAGACAACAACCCGACCGTAGAGCAGAAAACAGCAGAAGGCCACCAACAGGTCTTCAATGCAGCGAGAAATTCCCGCACCCGGAGGCGTCCTTCAGCTGGCCTCTAAACAAATAGTTCAGTGATAATAAACGCCATAATAAACTCCAAATTGTACACAAGAAACTAAAAGTAAAATAATACAAGACTAACAAAGGCCAGATGCTCCTGACTTGGGACAGGCGCAAAATGCGGCGGGGTTAATATGTTTGTGATATCTCAACCTTCCCCCTATACCTCTAGCCAGTGCTGAAAAGTAAACGCATAACAATACGCACATTAAAATACAGTTCAAGAAAAGTCCGAGTCTGATGTCAGAAGATGTAACCAACGAAAATAAACAAAATGACAATAGTTACATAAATAACATCAGACTACTATGGGGGGGGGGGGGGGGGGGGGGAGGGGCAGGAGGATTTTGCAATGTATTGAAAATAAATAACTCAGCAAGTCTAATCGAAAGTATGAGATGGCACCAGATTCTTCATAATTTCATTTTTTCCCAAAATAACCCCAAAAAATCGGAAAACATCACATTTTAAAAGTATAAATATCATTTAAATATACTTGAAATGTCTTAAAATTGGTTTCATTTAACTTGAGATACATTGTCTCAGGAAACCTTACCTCACTTTTATTTTAACAGGGCCGTAACTACATTGAGGCAAATGTGGTAGTTCCTCATGTAGGAAATTTATCATGAGTTTTAAAAAAAAACAACAGCCTTAACTATGTGAATTTCCATTTTTGCTTTATCGTGCACATTGGTCTTTTGATGTTGTCCCTAGAAACTTAAGTCTTAAACTGAATTTATTCATTTTGCTTTGAGACCAATATACTGTCAAAAAATAATTAAAACAAAACTTGCATTTTCAAAGAGTTATGAATATGTCTTCTGAACACCCAGAAAGCATGATTTTGCATCATTTGTTCTATAGCTTCCGAATAGGGCCTTCAGTGACTCCAAAACCCTTTAAAAAAATGTTCTCGATCCGCTCGGCGAAATATGTTTTCCAAGACTTTTATAAGAGGCTAGTTACAACCAAACTTTAATACTATGTATGTATATATATATGCACTGGGAATATAAAAGATTCATTTCTACAGAGGATGGTGATTAATTTTGATTAAATGATATATAATGACTTGACTATACATGTATTATTTATAATAAACAAATCTTTTAAAAATTGTATGATTTTGCATATCATAAATATAGTTGTAAAAATGAATTGTCAGTCCTTTGCTTTAATGAAAATGAAAAATATTGCTTCAATAGTGCAGAAAATTAACAATCTGTCCTCTTGGTTCACAAACTGAAATAAATAACCGATCAAACACAAACCCCAGGCGCGGATCCAGGGGGGGGGGGGTCCGGGGGTTGGAACCCCCCTTTTTTTTAAGATCAATGCATTTGAATGGGGAAATGTAGTTGGAACCCCCCTTTTTAAAATGGCTGGATCCGCCCCTGAACCCTCCCCCTAGAATATCAAACGGTCATCCCCTAATGCGATATCTGATCTTCTCGATTTTTCAAAAATGTAAACTGCAAAGAATTAAAATATTTTTTTTACCTTTGCTGGTCATTATTCTTGAAAAAAGATGTAATACTAGTAGACTGGCAAGTCTTTGATATTTTCTTCTTGTCATTGTCGAATTGGTCAATTTTTCTTTTTTTCGTCGGCAATTTCAGTATTGATAATTTACATATTTTTAATGAACGCTATTTCATAAATAACAAAATATAATAGAAATAAACATCGTTCACATTTATTTTATAAATTCTATTTTGCACCGTCAGGTGTTAAAAGATTAATTCATTTAACTTGGATGTTTGGTGCTTCAGGGCAAAGGGTTTAGACAGGGTAAATTTCACCTGATTAATTGATTGGCTCTGATCAAATAGGTGATTAAGTTCATTCAATCTATGCCAACATTTTTAAATTTAAGTATAAAATTAGGTATACTGTTCCCAGGTGTACACAAGAGGCTTAGACTATTTTTGCTTTTTGTCGAGCCTTCGACTTTAGTCGAAAACGCGAGACTAAGCGATCATACATTCCGTCGTCGTCGGCAGCGTCCACAAATATTCACTCTGTTACTTTCTTAGATCTTCTTAAACTATACTGGATTTCTACCAAACTTAGACAGAAGCTTGTTTATGATCATAAGATAGTATCCAGAAGTAAATTTTGTAAAAATAAAATTTCATTTTTTCTGTCTTTTATTTATAAATGGACTTAGTTTTTCTGCGGGGAAACATTACATTCACTGTATGGTTAATGTTTTTAAAATTTTAATAACTTTCTTTAACTAGCCTGGGTTTGTACCAAACTTGGACAGAAGCTTGTTTATGGTCATAACATAGTATTTAGAAGTAAATTTGGTAAAAAAATAAATCCATTTTTTCCGTATTTTACTTTTAAATGGACTTAGGTTTTCTGCCAGGAAAAAACACATTCACTCAATGGTTAAATTTAAAAAAAAACACTTTCTTATACTACTTTAAATGTACCAAACTTGGACAGACGCTTGTTTATGGTCAAAAGCTAGTATCTAGAAAGGAAATTTTGTTAATATTTTGTACCTGTGTATCTATATCTTACTTATATAATTGGACTTCGTTTTTCTTCCAGTTACATTACATACAGTCTGCAGTTAAAGTTTTTAAAACATTTATTCGATTTATAAACTATCCTGAATTTTTTACCAAATTTGGACAGAAGCTTCTTACAATCAAAAGATAGTATCAAGAGGAATATTTCTATTGATTTTTTTCCTCATCTTTGTTGAGCCTGGGAGCTACAGCAAAAGTAAGAGAGCCGTGGTGTAGTGGTTAGTGCATCGGACTACTAACGCAAAGGTTCCTGGTTCGATTCCAATCTGGGATGAAAATTTCAGGGACTCAATGTACGGCTCTCCCTTGACACCCTTTGCGAGTATGGACGCACGGTATTGGTGCCACTTAGCGTTACACGACGTTCCTAATAAAACAACGATTTTGACATTGTTCCACGGAAAGTTTCAAACGTTGACCTTATATTCTACTCATGTGAAAGTGCCGCTTACAGAGAATTTCGAAGTTGCTTCTTTGTATGGTTTTATTTTTTCAAGGCGGTGCAAATGCAAAATTCCATTGAATTAAAATAATTTTTAATATTTGCAAAGAATTCTCTCCAACAATAACACAAAATAACAATTTGATGTCTTGTAAAATGATTAAAATATATAAAAAGATGAGGTATGATTGCCAATGGGACAACTCTCCACAACAGACCAAATTGACACAGAAATAAACAACTACAGGTCACTGTATGGCATTCAACAATGAGCAAACCCCATACCGCATAGTCTGTTATAAAAGGCCTCGAAATGACCAAGTAAAACAATTCAGACGAGAAAAACAACTGCCTAATTCATGTTCCAAAATAAACGAAAAAGTCGGTTTTGTATATTTTTTGACGAGTTTTGTTTATCTTCGAAATGTTTTAAAACTTTCAAATCTAAGGCTCTTATTTTATCAACACCCTAATCCCGGGACTATTATACTAACGTTAATATAATAGTTCCAGACTTTTTATTTTTTTATTTTTCTTAAACAATGACTTAGTATACTTACATTATAATTCATATTATGTATTTTAACGTTTAAGCAAGCCCACAATTTTAAGATCAATCCCGGTTTTATGCAAGATTGGGTTTTATGGAAAATGTTAAAAATAGCATATTTTCAAACATCTCTAACAAAAATCTTTATAAATTGTGCATCAAGTTTGAAAAAAAATTACTAGCTCTTATGCTGCCGTTGCCAACTTTCAATGCTTAAAGTTGGTTAGGGTCCAAATTTTTTTTTTAAAGAAAATGTATTCATTGATTACAATTTTTAAATCAGGATTGTTTTACCAGTCAAATAATTAAGAAAATTCATGTTATCAAGGAATTTTCACATTTTGTACATAAATCAGGCCGTTAGTTTTCTCGTTTGAATTGTTTTACATTTGTCATTTCGGGGTCTTTTATAGCTGACTATAAGGTAAGGGTTTTGCTCATTGTTGATTGCATATAGAAATTATTATTTGGTCTTATACAGCCGCATCTTCTACTTTTTTTATGACAATGAGAACACTGAGTATGTATTTTTTTTGTTTTTGCTTTCGGAAATATATTTTACGAGTTATCTTTTCATCTGATATTTTTTTTCACAAACGCAAGCTTCAAAAAAGGTTCGGTGATTAATACTTTTTTTTCTAAATGTTTGAAATTATAGAATTTGGCAAATTTGAATGTTTTTACACTAGTAATTTTGAGGCCCTTTATAGCTTGTTGTTCGGTGTGAACCAAGGCTCCGTGTTGAAGACCGTACTTTAACCTATAATGGTTTACTTTTTAAATTGTTATTTGGATGGAGAGTTGTCTCATTGGCACTCACACCACATCTTCCTATATCTATAAAGTATGAAAAACTCTTACACAGACCAATACCTTCCTCACAGATTATCAGCAGGTCGAAATGCGATTTTGAATAATACAATTACTTTAATTTGCCAGATTAGATGTGTATTTTGAAGTAACTGCTATATATGCATGTTCACATGGATCAGTGTTTTCTCAAGCAAACAACAATGGACCAGGAATGCATTTCATACCAAACATTATTTTTGATTCAGCGCTTCCATTTTTATCATATAAGTCATATAACTGAGTATCGGTTTACACGAAATCTTTTTTGACAATTTTTTTAAACCCGTTTCCAAACTAATTATTATTATGCTTTCGGTTTCAATCTTTTTGGTTTCGTTTTTACATTGTTTTACACGTATACATTAATCAAAGTACAGAAGTACTAAACATCGGATGCTTGCAAGTTCTTGTGGATGGTCACAAGCACTTGTCTCAGACAAAACTCACATTTCTATACCTGAAACAGAGGTTTATGTACAGAGATATATATTTTTCTGAGACAAGTTCGTGCGTGGATGATGAATGAATGACAGGGAATTCAACCTCACTACTTTTATATCTGTTTTATTTTGGTGATACAAATCAGTATACTCTGGTTTGTTGTTATATATTATATTAATATTTGTATATAGCAGTTACATGTATGTATAATTTTGACCCAATTCTATATCATTCTATTGCATCATTCCAATAAAATTTGCAATACAAGTGCATGGTGGACACTCTTCTATAACAATTCGATTTTCCAATAGATTGGATTTGAGTAGACATTCATATTTTCCCACAAAACTTTCTTGTGATATTCCTCTGCATGTGTTAGTACAATTTTTCTGTACATGTGGATAGATTTTAATGCATATATAAATATTTCTAACGACAATATATTTTCGTATTATTAATTTCTGTTTTTATGAGTATTCATTAAAGAAATGAATTTATAACAAGCAGTAAGAAATGTTATTTTGCACTCGATGATATTCGCGTATTTATACGACGGGTTACCAGTAAAAATCGAAAGTCACATTTCTAATTTCTATGGCAACAATACATAGGAATGCCCTCACGGTCATCGCGATGTAACAATCAATATTCAAGCTATGTTTTGTGGCGTTCTGCGTATCATTGACACTCACACCACATCTTCCTTTATCTATATACACATACATATTGCTAGGGATTGTTCTACTCACAGTAGATAATAAAAAGATCGTTACCTATTAATACTGAAATGTTTATGACATACGAGTATTTCTCTGATAAAACTTTTGTTAAATGAGTCGATGTGACAAAAAAATGATTGCACGTTTTACTGAATGTTTACCAACTAAGGAGTACTTTTTCTCATAAGATGTTTGTGATGTGTATAGCTTCGAATCTTTTAAAAGCAACGTTAGGAATTACATATACTATCTGGCTGAGGAGGATAATTAAGATCTCACTTTTGATCGCATTTTCTTTTTCAATGTATCTTGCTTTTATAAAGTGGGAGTGTGGTCATTACTCATTAGTAAGTTATCTCTTTGTTATATCTTATATCCTTGAAATAATGCAAATTTATATTTTAATGCATATTAAACGGAAACTTTATATTATATAGATCAATAGGGCCAATTTCACAAAACATCGTAAGTCTAAGATTATACTTAAGTCAAGTCTTAAGTAAAAAACCAATTTCACAAAAGAACTTACGTCAAAACTTACGACTAACTTTGGTCGTAATCTTAAGAGTGCCTCTACCCACACTTAAGTGTCCAATAAATACTTACGACCACTCTTACGATTATCCTAAGTATTTATAAAATGCTTGCAGCGTTGCGAATTTTATTCTTTATACGCCACTTACTTAGAGAAAGCATATATAGAGACCGTACAAACCAACTAGATATGTATATAGATGCCGAGATGATAAACCGTTCCCGTTTCCAATTCAAGGACCATTGTTTTGGAACTGCTAGACTGCGTTCGCTCATTATAGAGCGACATACTACTATATAGTATACGGTCGGTGTAAATTTACCACAGCAAATGGACGTCAAGTTGGTTACTTATTCCCTATTCCCTATTCGTTACCTATTCCCTATTCCCTATTCGTTACCTGTTCCCTATTCCCTTTTCGTTACCTATTCCCTATTCCCTATTCGTTACCTATTCCCTATTCGTTACTTATTCCCTATTCCCTATTCGTTACCTATTCGTTACCTATTCCCTATTCCCTATTCGTTACCTGTTCCCTATTCCTTATTCGTTACCTATTCGTTACCTATTCCCTTTTCCCTATTCTTTACCTATTCCCTATTCGTTCCCTATTCGTTACCTATTCCCTATTCCCTATTCGTTACCTTTTCGTTACCTATTACCTATTCCCTATTCGTTACATATTCCCTTTTCCCTATTCGTGACCTATTCGTTACCTATTCCCTATTCGTTACCTATTCCCTATTCCCTATTCGTTACCTATTCCCTATTCCCTATTCGTTACTTATTCCCTATTCCTTATTCGTTACTTATTCCCTATTCCTTATTTGTTACTTATTCGGTTTTTAATATCCTTCCCCCTTTTTATTTGTTTATACTCTTATATCTGGTAATAGTTCTAAATTTGTTGAGGTAAAATGATCTTTTTATGACCTATTTATATGTGTTTGTGCTCAACCGATCCTTTTAATTTATGTTCGATACTCATTTGTTCCTTATTTGATTTGTATACGTTCTACCTTTTAACTGCTTTATGTCCGTATATTTGAAGATGGATCTTGTTTCGAAGGGATGAAATCACCGCATAAGCGCTTGCATAACTAGAGGCTCTCAAGAGCCTGTATCGCTCACCTGATTCTACCTGGGTTTTTCGAAATCATATAAAAAAAGATAAAATTTGGCTACAAAGTAACAACACTTGGCCAGCACCTCATTAAGAAAGGAACATTTATGCCATGTTTGGTTTCATTCCATTCGGTGGTTCTCTATAAGCAGTCATTTGTATGCATTTCACATAGGGTCCTATGTTAAACTAAGTCCCCCGCTGGCGGCCATTTTGAATGATGGATCGGCTACAAAGTAACAACACTTGGTCAGCACCTCATAAGGAACATTCATGCCATGTTTGGTTTCACTCCATTCAGTGGTTCTCTAGAAGAAGTTCAACATGTTAAATGTTAACGACGACGACGACGACGACGCACGACGGACGCCAAGTGATGAGAAAAGCTCACTTGGCCCTTCGGGCCAGGTGAGCTTAAAACGAAAATGTGGTATGATTGCCAATGAGACAACACCCCACAATAGACCAAAATTACACAGAAATTATCAACTATAGGTCACTGTACGGCCTTCAACAATGAGCATATCCCAAACAGTGTAGTCACCTATAAAAGGCCCAGACATGACAATCTCAAACAATTCAAACAACAAAACTAATATAACGGCCGTATTTCATATACAAAAAAATAAACGGAAAACAAATATGTAACACAAAAACAAACGATAACTACTTAATTTCAGGCTCTTGTCTAGGGACAGGCACATACTAACATAATGTGGTGCGGTTAAACATGTTAGCAGGGTGTACATCGTTTCTGAACATGCTATTACCTTGTTTAATTCGTTTTATCACTCGCTTATAATTCGCTTATAATACGTGTATCATACGTTACACCTTTTAAAACATGATTTTCAATTGTTTTGTTGTCTCTGGTGGTAGATTTGGGTTCTTAGAGGTGATATAACTCTATAAGCGCATATGTACCCGTTCCAGCGCTCGGATAATACCCTGTTAAATATTCGTTACTTAGTCGCTTTTAATACGTTTGTTGTACATTGCACCTTTTAGAAAAGGATTTTCAATTGTGTTCATATCTCTGGTGGTAATGATGTGTTCTTATAGATGAAATACCCCTATTAGCGCGTATGTACCCGTTCCAGCGCTCGGATAATACCCTGTTACTTATTCGTTCCTTATTCTCTTTTAATGCGCGGGGTATACGTTGCACCTTGAAATAAATCGTTTTTTAATTGTGTTCATGTCTCTGGTGCACGTGTAACAATGTGTTCTTTCAGATGAAATGACCCTATTAGAGCGCATGTACCCGTTCCAGCGCTCGGTTAATACCCTGTTACCTATTCGTTACCTATTCACTTATACATGTAATACGTTTGTTGTACTTTTAGAAAAGGATTTTCAATTGTGTCCATGTCTCTGGTGGTAACAATGTGTTCTTAGAGGTTAAATGACCCTATTAGCGCACATGTACCCGTTCCAGCGCTCGGTCAATACCCTGTTACCTATTCGTTACCTATTCGTTACTTATTCTTATTTTAATACGTTTGTTGTACGTTGCACCTTTTAGAAAAGGATTTTCAATCGTGTTCATACATGTATCTCTGGTGGTAATAATGTGTTCTTATAGATGAAATACCCCTATTAGCGCGTATGTACCCGTTCCAGCGCTCGGATAATACCCGGTTACTTATTCGTTCCTTATTCGCTTTTAATGCGCAGGGTATACATTTCACCTTGAAATAAATCGTATTTTAATTGTGTTCATGTCTCATGTAACTATGAGTTCCTAGCGCGCATGTACCCGTTCCAGCGCTCGGTTAATACTTTGTTCATATTCGTACCTTGTTTGAGTTTTTTGTCTTTTTTTCTTTTACTTTATGCAATATGTCAACTATATTTGTTGTATGGAAATATATCAGGATTTATTTGCCAGTCTCGCAGGTTTTATTGACTGTGACCTCGATTTCACGGTTCATTGATCAGTGTTAAGTTTTTGTGTTTTTCTTCTACTATAAGCAATAGGTCAACAATATTTTGTATAGAAGAATAGTAAGCTGTAGATGTCTGTCTGACATGGTTCATCTTACCTTGACCAGGCTTGCTATCATTTTCATGGTTCATTGGTCAATGTTTAGTTTTCTTGGTAAAGTCTTTTTCTTAGAAACTATAAGCAATATGTCAATTATATTTAGTGTTTTGGATGACTGTAAGGTGTATATGTATAAACTTTGTCATTTTTATATTGGAGTATTTACTTGCATAAGAGGAGCGTTTTCAGAGAACTCATCGTACAGTATGAATGCTAATAGTTTTCACTTTGCTGGCTGTTTGAACCACATATTGAACGTGTGCATGTGGTCAGGGTTTTAATTTTTTTATAAACATTTGCTCTTTTGTGAGATAGTTGAACTTTGTCTCTTGGGGACATTAGCATAAATGTTATAGTTATTTCAAAATATCAGTTTGCATCTGCGGTGTGTATCGCGCATGAATAGATTACAAAAGTAGTTAAGGAAACATGTTTATCGAAGTGTAAACTTTGAGAAAAATTCCAATTGACCAATCCAATTCGAGCATTTATAGATATGCAAATCATATAAGAATTATTTTGTTATAATACAGTTACTTCAGAGTGGAGCGCGGGGGCATCACTTTGTCTAGTTTATATTTCCCTTTTTATATTCATAAGACGAAGTACCTGTGCGCTAACAATGAAGAGAAACTATCAAAGGACTCATAATAGCTGCCTATAAGGAGTTTATTGCTTATCTCTAACAATTCTACAACTTTCCATTTTGTATTGTAATGTCTTTACTCTTTAGTCTAGATATTTGGTATACAAACAAAGTGCACCATGCCAAAAAAAACTATATTTAGATTTGAATTCATTCAAAAAATTAATTTATGACCTGCGTGTACGCTTAGAACACGGCTACGTAGCAAATGGTAAATATGTAACATCCGTGTAACTTGCTCATAGGAATAGTTGAAAACTTTCAACGGAGGCAATTTCTTTGCATAGGAGAAAGAAGACCATTCACAATTTGTATAACTCTTTTTTTGTTAAAAAAAACAAACAAAACTTTTAAGTATAAGAGTTCATAAGATACAAATATTCCGCGTGGAACACCTCCTTATGCTCCCACCATTTTCACCCTTTGGATGGGACCTTCAAATATAAATTTGCTTTCTAACCGATCAATTCATATACAGGACCGGCAACTCTCTTTGTTTAAAAAAAATCTACATTGTCTTTATACACATGCTGTTGTCTGATTAGAGTCACCGCCTTAAAAGAAATAAATAGCCCAACTCCAAAATAATATAATCCTGCATTACGTTATTTTTTACCACGTAGGACTAATATTTATAGAATAAATACCTAATACTGAAAGTGGAACTACAATTAAAAAAAAGGTCCGTATAGGCACATAGGAAAACTGGAGATTTAGGAGATAACTATATTGTAATTTAAGCTCCGACGGCATCAATTGGGGATTTGATGGTCGCAAATTAAGTTTACTGGCGACGCGTTAGCGGAGACAGTAAACGGTTATTTGCGACCATCAAATCCCCAATTGATGCCGTCGGAGCTTAAAATACTATATTGCTATCTCCATTCTAATGAAACTGACAGAAAACAACGTCAAAACATGTATTTAAAATCTGTCATATGCCGTCTGCGCTTCCGCGTACGTCCCATAGCATCAATTGTTAATTGATGCCATGTAAATAAGTGACGTTATCCAATAAAAATGAACGTTACAAACGTTGTTGCATTAGATTTATTTTTGGCTAAGGGTGCCGGTGGTACCGCTCTGCGCGTTTAAAATAAACATCAAATATTTGTCAATGTACCTTGTCTGTTTTATGAATTCTAACCCTGAGTTTTCTATCGATTACATGCCAAGAAATCCTCGCTTAAAAATGCGGTGGACCTCCTACGGCACCCATTAAGAGATAAAGATTTGATTTTGATTAAAAAAAATGTATGACCTGCATGTAAGTGTCGATTAGAATAGTGTTATATACCAAATGATCAATATTAATTCATCCGAGGCAATTTCTTTGCATGTATGAATAAATTAATAAGTAATTACACCTTTTTGCCTGTTTTCTCCTAATTTTGCCATATTGTTTGTTTTATGGGCAATGCAAAAAAAAAACAACGTTTTGCCCAACAGGTACTTGTTTCTTGGAAAGTTAGGCTGTGTCCGAACCGCGCCGTAATCACAGAAATGTTGGAAGTTACTGTGCCAGAGAAAATTAAGAAGCTCACTCTCTGACCAGTCTGGCTTTCTCTTTGTTATTTCCATTGACAAGTTAAGGGAGATCTATGGAATGTTTTCCGTCCCGTTTTATTCAGTTACATAGGGAGTAACCGCTGCGCATGCTTCGATGAAGTGAAAGTAACGTTGCTAAGGTACTTATATCTTAAGAGTGGTCGTAAGTTTAGACGTAAGATTTAAGCGTAAGAGCGGTCCTAAGTTTAGGATTAAAACTTACGACATGTTTTGTGAAATTGTCTTAGGACTGCACTTAGGAATGTCCTAAGTATAACACTTAAGGGCATACGATACAGTTTTGATCCTGTATTTACAAGTTCATGAAAATTTGCATATAGGCTAATTTTTACCTGATTAAATCAAATATGCAATGAAAAATATACCTTCATGTGCTACTTTTTGCGTAAAATAAGGTCGAAATTTCGTATATTTGCTCCAAATTCAGATTTGGGGCCGTAATTTCTTTTTCGAAAGAAAGACACAACTTTTTTGTTATAAAAGATAAAAACAAATTGTTTTTTGTTAAACAATCGGTCATTTCTGTATTTTATAAATATCTTAATAAAATATGCAATTTTTTATTCAGAAACGACTCATATTTATCAAATGATCATGAATTGAGGAAAAAACGTAATTTTTTACTGCATGTTTATCACAATTAAAAAAAATCCTCTATTTACAGTTTTATAAAATTTGGGTCAATGAACGCCATACTAATTTCCAAATTGTACAAAACGTTAGTTTAAACATATTTATTTAGAGTGGATTGGGAAACAAGTTTTGCAACTTATATTAATCCCTCTCCACTTTGCGGGTGCGAGTGCTGCCTTGTAGCGGCATTAGCCTACTCTTTTTCGAAATCTACAAGGGTGTCTTTAACGTGCAAGAGATATGGCTCTCTCTTAAACAAAACGTTGCTTTTCATAAATTGTTGGTTGTAAAAACAAGTTGCTTTCTTTAAAAAAAAAAGAAAAGCAATACATGAACCTAAGACCACTGACTGCCGGGTCATTAATGATCGTTGCTGAAATTGTGTTTGCTTTTGAATTGAAATAATTGAATTTGAATAGAAGAAGCCAGTTGAAAGTATATATTCAGCTTCTTTTTGAATAGTTATTTTAAAGCTCGATTATTTTATTTATTACTTGGGAAATAATGTTCAAAGTTTTCCTGATTTGACAAATCCATATCTTTATATTTTGTTTTCTACATGAATGCCTTTACATTCTCAACTCGTATTTGAAGCTGTCTTTACTCATGGCAGAAATTGTATGCAGTGAAACCTGTGGCATGTAATTGACTGGGACCTCTTATAAAGAGACTTATTTTGGTCTCATAAAACATCTCAAATATTAAGGATTTCCTGATTTTACTTAAATCATTCTACAGGGAAACTCAGTTTTGCCGAAGAATTTCTTTATTCAGAAGTTTATGAATACCTGTGAACACTTTCAAAATAACCAATTTATATAAAAAGTTATGTAAATATAAAAAAAGTACCAGAATTAAAATGATGTATGCCAGACACGAGTTAAGTCTACAAAAAAACATCAGTGACGATCGAATGAAAAAAGTTAAAAGGCTAAATATATTACAAAGTTAAGGAATCTATTCCTTGGGTAGACAATCCTTAGCTTTTTGTAAAGGTCAAAGTTTATAATAGGACAGTGACTCAAAAAAGAAACAAAAGAGAAACAACTCGAGGTCAGAATACCATTAGTAATGATGACCGTGCTTGAAAGTCACATGTAAAGCTCTTTCTGCCGTGTCCTGAATTAAATAACGAAAACGAAAATAAGCTTTCACGAGTGAATTTACTAGCATTGCATGTAAATAATCTTTTAGCGCTCGAAATAGTAAATAGAAAGCATCTCACTGATACTCAGGAAAAGAATACGCATTTGTGTCATCACATATTTCAATCTTATAGTCGAATTCGAATGTCAAACGGCTTTATACATGTTATACATTAAATGTTTTGACTCCAGATTCATTGACATTTTATCCGGATTTTTTTAGAACGCAAACCGATAGTGTGCTTTTGAAATGTGATCTATAATGTGAATGAATCAAGACGGCGTGTAGGATAGTTGGTCAACACAATGAATACAATTTTCAGAACCGTACCATATATTACAATTATGTAGATGCTAAAAGGTAAAACTATTACTTGAAAACATACGAACAAAAATTGAATTAAAATTTTATTATAAACTAACATTCCTGTTAGTATTTTTTTCAAATTCTTTTGAATATATATAATATCTATGAACACGAACGTCAAGTATTTACGGATGGACATTTTATTTATCGATTTTTTAAATTCTAACATTCCACTTTGTGAATATATTACTATACAAAATATAAGCAAAGACTTCTAAATCCATACTTAAACAGTATAAAATAATCAACATTATGGTTGTAATTAAATTTTGTTGTGATTATTGTAAACTATTTTTACGATTGTTGTGAGCTGCAATTATTTAAAATCATGCTTTATGAAAACACACAAGTATTTTATTCACGACCGTTTAAAATTAAAAATTTAATAAATGTATCTTACTTACCGTTTTATGGATATATTACAATACAAAAATATAAATAATAAATACTCACAAAACCTAAAATGAATACTAAAACGGTATAAAATAATTAACGGAAAATATAATGATTATTGTTTATAATCATTTTTTTTGTAGGATGTAAGAATTTATTTAGATTCAATTTTTTTGTTTCCTTAACAAATGAATATTCAAAAATGCCAAAGCAGAGTATCTTGCATATATAAAATACTTCATTTCTTAATTGCAGCTGTTAAAATATTCTGATTTCAATCATTGTTAGTTTCTAAAAGAAAACATAAATACAGTATATAATTTGTATATATTTCTTTGATGCTGATTGAACTAAATACTTTTGATAAGAATATTATCTTTCTGTTTTCCGATCTAATATTAATATTTTAACCAGAATGTTCTCTCCCGTAAGGCTATGATGAAATACACAGTGATTCCCGTGGTTAAATCTTCAAACATAATTAGTTTACATGTTATCAAGACAACAGACAATACCACGTTATAATTGACCCAGATACAAACAGTGTACAGTTGTCGTTTTAAAACAAATACAATTGCGTCGTCAAGGGCCATCAAATGACCATATCAAAGACGTAGATAACAATCTGTATAAATAATCTATAACTTTCGAGACGTTCCGAGAATTTTATTCTGACTTCCGGCCGAGAGATATCGAGTGACCCATAGACACATCCAAAACTCACCAATATATAAGCATGAACCCCTCAGGGGGTTCATGCAAAAAATAAAACCGGGTGATATATAGAGACGAAACTGGGTGATTGGAAATAAACAACAATGACGAAACCGGTGTATTTTAATTTGACATGACCCATTTCTTTCGTTCCATACACAGAAATACAAGTATTGAGATGCTCATAATGACTAGTTTTGCAATCTCCGTGTCAGTATCTAGGTGTCAGACCACCAATTACTCCGTCCAATTTAGAACGTATTAAAAGTAGACCTACTCTGACACAAAATAGTGCTTTTGATGTCCTTGTTTACTTAAACTAACAAACAAATTTGCAGAAATGAAACTTTTGGTGAAAGATAAATATATCTAGATCATTTTGAGCCAAAATTTACTTGTCTATGAGTTTGCATTAAAAATTGAGGATTAATGCGCTCCATAGTACTTAGTATGCTAATTTTAGATTTCCAGAAAACCAGGTTTTTGTTTTGGAGTACTTCTATTTAAAGGTCAGTTATTTTGTTAGAAGGCTTTAAAGGTATGCTGAAGATTGGCATGTAGAAAGCTGAAACATGTACAATTCAGGATATACCTGGTTTCTATGAAGTTAAACTTAAGGTAAAATTTTTAGAAAGCTGTGAAAATTGCAAAATTTGGTTGAACAGATAGGGATTTATAATTGGTGGTCTGACACCTATCTATCTTCCCGTACCTTTCTTACCGTACAATGTGAACAATTTAACGAGAAATTAAACAATTTCGAGGCAAGGTTCACTCAATTCGGCATTTTTACATGCATTTTTACTTATTTCTTCCTTATTATAGAACGGTTGAAGAAAATATTGCATATCACAATAGAAAATAGTTGTATATGTAAATATATTCTTCGATATCATAAAAAAAAAAGAAAATAAGGAGAAACCTAGCTTTCTTCTGTCTATTAATGTTCCGTCATTGTGCCGAATGTTAGATACCATCGAGTCCGAACAAATTTTGCCGGTGTGGTTTAGACACAGTGAAACAGATAGGTATGAAAAAGAAAAGATATGGGGTATTCTGTATCAGACGAAAGAAAACTATTACAGTGTCGAATCTCATAAATATTCACAGTGCAAGCAGTGTATAATAAATAATCGGTGATTTCTAAAATTAAATGAGCCTGGATACAGTGGTGCAAATAATTCTTTATAACAACTTTCAAAGAAACAATGTATAAACTACAGCATGTACAGTGCAATTCGTTCTTGTTGTATGTAAACGTAAGCTATATTTGCATTCTCATGGAAACGAAAGTATAGAGATTATAGACGATATAAAGAAAAAACTTCGACATAAACAATGAAAACTTACACATTGGACATGTAATATTTTGTCGATGAAAAAAATTAAATTACGTCACTTCTGAAATAAGTTTGTCGATAACGTAACTTATTCTGACGGTAAAGAAACGCGAATTCGATCACTACTCTGTTACGGGCTGTTGTACTGGATATGCATTGAATATTTTCCAATGAAAGTAACGTAAGCAAACAAACAACAAAATATATCGTATTTAGGTAATGCATAAGCTTTATGAAATGAGAAGATATATACGGTATGATGAGTGCCAATGAGACAACTCTCTACCAGAGATCAATTGACATAAAACGTAATAAAGTGCAATTTTTTCCCATTTAAATCCGAAAAGGAGGAGAATATATATTTTGCTTCAATATAAAAAGTTTGTCGATAATTACAAGTTAAACGGGTCTTGCTTATAAAATTCACTATACTTTCTTTAGTAGCGGTACAATTAGATTATGAAAGGAAACGATTGTCAGAAAAAAAAGGTTAATTATAATCCATCTCATATGTTAACAAGCTTTGTATGATGTGGAGAGGTATATAGCAACGCTTTAGGCCCAATTTTATTTTCACTTTCAATTCTATATACATGAATCTCATTGTAGAATCTCATTTAAGAGAAATAAAAAAAAAATCGCAGTCAGTAACTGTTTACGCTTCCCAAATTTGAAAATTTGATAAAAATGATTTGTTATCCTTCGTGTGATACAAAACTTTTTTCACAAGTTAAGAACCTCATCTAAACGAACAAACCCACGGTCATCTGATTTTTTTAGGATACTTTGTGGTCTTGTTGATAGTATCTGACTATCAAGAAAATTCTATCTGAGGATTTATATACAGTTGATCCACCATAAATAGCGTACCCCGAATCGACAACGTTGAAAACGTACGAAAATCGTCCAGTGGACAAACTTGCAAGACATTTCGTTTCTTTGAAAACAAAGTCGCTATGACTTAGTCCGAAATTACTCTGATGTCCGACGGCAGAGTAATCTCGGACTAGCTATGACTACGCAAGTTATCAACAATTATGTAGCTGTTTTGTAAAGTTAAAGCATAATTACAGAAAAGGACTATTTAGCATGCAACTAATCTAAATGTTCGATAAATAACGTCGCAAATGACAATTTTTTTGTAAAAAACGGAGAAATCCGACATTGGACATCTTGCAAGACATTTGCCAGAAGCCGTAGCATTTTTATATGTAGTGTGAGTGCTCCAAAAATTCGATTTTGATATGGTCTATGCATGCACATATGTGAGCCGAATTTACACAAACAATATCTTATAATCTTATATTTTAAAACCTATAAGATTTGATTACTTAACATCTTCAAAAATCTGACCAATATGAACACTATTTGTTTTTGCCAAAAAATAGCGTTGGTCGTATCAGAAACACATATCCAGTAATATTGTTTTACTTTATATATGAAGCATATCATTCATTCGAATTTTCGTGGATATGACACTATTTTGAAGAACACAAACACCCCTGCTAAAGTGAATATGCTTAAAGTCTGTTACGTCTGACACGCATATTTTTGACGTTTTGTCAATATGTTGTCATTATTTTAGACTAAAGTAAAATATGATAAAACAATTTGTACTTTTTTTCGAAATAGTATTTACCTGTCTAGTCTATGGATATGTTCCAGACCGTATGAGTATTTGGACCGTTGACTAATATTAAAAAAGATGTTCAGGTTTATTAGATACAAATGTACGGAAGCGTATTAGCGCCACACATTTTTTTTTCTTTTTTTCTTCCTATGTTTGCGTTACAACGCAAACCTTTGCGTTATATCGCAAACCTTTGCGTTATAACGCAAATTTTTATAACGCAAACCTTTGCAAACCTTTTGCGTTATAACGCAAACCTGCGCTAATACGCTTCCGTACAAATACATGTCACGAGCAGTTTAACATAACTTAACTATCAAATTACTATAAAAAAGTTCAATTGTAATTGAAAAAAAACCTTTATATTTTAACTTTTTTTAAATTCACGCTAATTAAATATGTTAATCTCTTGTATCTAGCATGTCGATCAGTAATACATTAATTGAATTATGATCACTGAAATTGAAGATATCGGAAGTAAATATCATGTGGGAGGTGAATTGTTTTGGAATATTTAGCAACTTTACCACAAAATGAAATGCAAAGAACATGCATGAACTGCATACATGAAAATGTAAAAAATATTACGTTACTTATATTGTCACGGTCACCTACACGGTGGGTATGGTTGTCCTGCGAGAGAACGTACTGTGCTGGTGATTTGGTCCTGACGGGTGCTGGTGGGTCCTGATTCTGTGCTGGTGGGTTTGTTTACATTGTATCAGAACGGCAATAAAACGACTGTTTTGTTGCTTAATTTTTCTCTGATGTGTCATAAGTACCATGCAAAGTATATTACAACAATATTATATTGCAAAAGTCGTGCAAGTTCGTTAAACGGAATTGTCCTGACGCTGTGCTGGTGATAAGAAAAACGGTCCTGGTTCTGTGCTCCTATGTCCTGGTTCTGTGCTCCTATGTCCTGGTTCTGTGCTTTTATATTTTAGTTAAAAGTGGCATATATTCAAGATCATTGATGCTGTACTGTTATTGACTTATTAGCTGGTGTCTGCTTTCTTAAAATTGACATTGTTGTGAATCTGTTTACTGTTATTATGAGAGAAAAAATACCCCTATTTTAAAATTTTTTTTTTTAAACTAACTGTAATCTTATTTATTGGCCTGTTAATGGAACCCTTCTTGCCCCCTTTTAAGAAAAGAAAATATGTTTACGATTTTCGGGATTACGATCATTTTGCAAGATCACCAAAATACGTTGTAATTTATACAAAACTTATATAAAGTAGATGATGTGGTATGTTTGTTGTCAATGGACAAATTTCCATAAGAAACCAAAAGAAGTATGTGTTAACAACCATAGTCATCGACCTTCAACAGTAACCAAAAAAATAAAAATGTAAAAGGTTTTGCATAAAAATGGAGAGCAAAAATATAGAATAAAGGACTTTCTGAGCGTTTGAATCATGTCTTTAGCAGCTTAAAACACATTTGTTTGTGAACAATTGAGTGCTGACTATAGGAATGACAATAGTATTGCGGGTTTGTTTGATGTTTTTTTTTTTTGGGGGGGGGGGGGGGGGTGTTATTCCTTGAATGCCAACATCCTTTGATCTCCCAACAATTTACCTGTAAAATTATGTTGGCATTCCAGGAATAGGAGCAAGCAGTTATCACAACAAAAGTGCATGCTTATCTAAACAATCATACTAATTAAACACAGGTAAATTCCGGGTAGCTGAATCTAGTTCATGTTTGTCAAGTTGTTGAACATTTTTTGCGGTTATTGCTTGAATCAATATGATCATCTCTTAACATAAAACTTTGGATCATATTTAATTGTTGCATCACAAAGTGCCTTTTGTCAGGAATTCAAGGTTGCACAAATTCTACAATAGACTCTTTGGACTTTGATGTTTCTTTTCAATATTTCTATAGTTGTGTGTGCTGTAATATCCTCCCATATTTCTGAAAACTTTGTATCTCATGTAAGATAACACCCTTATCATTGTAAGTTATTCATAATATATTGTTCAGGTATTTGTAATGATTGTTAATTTTGAATAGCATATTATTCGTTTGTGGACAGGGCGCACAGAAAACAATACATATATGCATGTATGATGTATATCATAACATCAGAAAAAAAAACATATTAGCAGATTGACAAAAAACACTACTTATGCGTGATCTGATAACAATTGTTGAATATTTTATACAAGCAATTTTCACATTCAACAGTATCATGTGTATATTACAAGTGTAAAGTTTAATTAATTGTTCATTTGAAAAGTTCATATTAAATAAAATATTCAAAATGATATGGAATTGAATAAATCTCAATCTTTTTTTTCTTTTAGTTTGAAATAGTTGTAAATAACTAGAATTCCTTTAATATTAATGATATGTCTTGTGTTATGTTCCATTTCCAAAATATATTTTTGAATCAAAAGTTATAAAAATGTTTGAATTTCTTTTTTTACTTTAAAATTCATCATAATTTTAACACAAAAATCTACTATTTTTTCTTACCAAAAAGTGATAAAATGTTACAACTTTATTAAATTCACTAATTATCTTTAATTTTTAAATACTTGTAAAATTATTTAGACAGTAATAAAAACACCTATTGTTCTTACGGGCGTATTGCATTTCCGCTAATTTTTCAAAGTCCCAATACTACGTTTCCGCAAATTTAAAATATACGTTTCCGCAATTTGTATTTATTACTTTTCCGCAAATTTACCTGGTAGATTATAAAGATTTGAATGTACATATCATATATGATAAATTATTTATTTTTTCTTTTTAATAAAGAAAATGTTCTGATCTCAGTATAGCTACAAATTACTAGATATAACTACTGACTCGGGTAAGGATGAGTTAAACTTTATTGAGAAATCTTTGAATTGGCTTTCTTGCCAACTGACATGATTGATGAATGCTTTGTTGAATTAATTGCCGATGTTCCATCTGACGATAATTGCATGAGGTCTGCCGATTATATATTGGAATTTTATATAGATGGCAATTGAGATTTCCACCAACCATTTGGGCATCATTCCTGACCCCGAGGAAAAGAGAAAAACGAATGGTGTAGAGTCTTTTCGTGTCTACCTGAACGAGCAGTTTTACGCTAGCCATCCTACCATATTTGTCTTTGTCGATGTGTTATTGAAACTAAAGACAACATCTTACATAAAGATGAGAACTCTAACTGTTAAAGCACCCGTTCGGAAATATGAAAAGGAGAAGATGGACTTCCTTCCTGAACAAAATACAAAATTTGTAAACGGTGAATGTGCTACTATGGACTTTGTACGACGTATTAGCTACACATATTCTGCCAGAACTGACTTATGAACTCATATCAAGATATTTCTGAACATACGTTTTCATATATTTTAATGATGTATTTTACTTACATGTTATAAGACCCTTTAACTTAATACATATTTATTTTTTATTATAGCTTTGCTTTCGATCAATAGGTATTCCTTAATTATTTGCGGAAAAGTAATAATTTTTTTTCTCCGGAATAGTTACTTTTTTTGCGGGAGGGATGGGGATAAGTTAGAGCGAGGTTACAGTGAAAGCTTGGAATAGTTTCCCGTAAGATTTAAAAAAGTTGTATTGTAAAAGAAAAATGTATCTTATAGCTATTAAGAATCACTTGCTGTAAGACTTTTTCAACAATTTTTTTTTGTCTAAACGGTTATCAGGTATTATTTTTTTGGGAAAGTTCGATAGAACACTAAAAAAAAATCACTATTTTATGAAAGGCAGGCTAGAATATGTCAGAGAATGAAGACGATATAACCTAGAGAACACTAATAAAATTAAGATTTCTTAGCTTTTTTCATTTCAAAATAAATATTTTTGATAGAGAATTACGGGGTACTGAGAAGTGAAAAATGTGTCCTTCTTTTCTATATATAAATATTTTTCATGAATAAAAATAAAATGTTCCTTGATTATAATTGAAAATGAGTAAATGGAAAAAATACCCAACTAAAATACACTTTTATTTTAATATTGGTAATATCACTAAGCTTTTAAGTTTTGTGTGTCAAACACACCATCTCTGTAGTAATGACTCCTTACTAAGATATTTCACTTCATTCATTTTTTTTTTCTGCATTTTTTTATATTGTGAATTCATAGAATTATTATATTAAAATGTAGCCTTAATTTATATTTAAAAAAACTGAATCTAAAGCCAGATATATCAAACATTTTTGTTTCCATCTATCCGTTTTCAAGACTTTAACTTTCAACAATAACACGCCTGGAAAGTAAAATGCGTACTCGGCTGTCTGTAATCGACCATTTTTAGACACCCCAGGCTCCTAAAAAAACAATCCAGGGTGGGGGTTTAAAGATGCAAATTAAGTACTTATATCAATATTTTATCTTTTAGTGTACGGTTTATGACCCCTCCTGTCGCCTGTCAATTCCGAAATGTGCAAACTGCAATAGTATCAAAACAACACAGACAATGAATAATAGAGATATAATTTTGTACATATATCAAGGGGAAACTTCTTGCAAAGCATTATTATTTGTAGTTCATTATTGTATTTAGTAGAAAAAGAGAATGTAGTGAAATTAAATCACTATTTTTGTAGAAAATTCACAGACCTTTGTACAGAGATTTTTGTTATGTTTAGCATGGGATCAACACAATGGTTCATTACCGAGTAAAAAAATCAAAATGTCTATCTACCTTGCACCTTTCCGAAAATTCAAATCAGATAACGAAACTTATTCCAGCAACATTTATAAGCAATTTAAGATTATGACCCTCACAGTTTCAATTCACCACAAATATTCTCGTTACAACGAATCATTTTAAATACAAAAATACGTGTTCCATGCAGCCTTTTGTTTATCTATTAATATATGTATACGGATAAAGTTGAAAGGCAGCAGGTTCATCAGGGTGAGGAGTCCATGTCATCTGAAATAAATGCTAAGCATAGATCTAGAAAGCGACCGATAATCATGACATTAAAAAAACTCTCTTCTTTTCGACTTTTTTCGAACAAATTGACACATTAAATGAATTATATGGTATTATGGAATTTTTAACTTTTTTTAGATACTATATATTGTTATCTGATATTTGACGAAAGATGTTGCCCTTTTATGTTATAATGTAATACAAGTTCAGATTATTTGAAAACACATATTAAACAGCCAAAATGGATAACAGCACAAGAAAATAGGAGTCAACAATTATCTGGCTAATTTATTGATTTTGTAACATTTGTTTCAAATATGACCAACTTCTTATCCAAAATCACCAGCACCGTATCAGGACCCACCAGCACAATGACAGGACCAACCAGCACAGTATCAGGACATGAATAAATTGAGAAAATGCTAAATTTTATTACATTGCAATGTTTTTTCACAAAATTGTTTTGTCGTGTGGATTGCGGTATAGAAAGCGGACTCCATGAGCATTTTTGTTTTATTTCTTCAGTTCGAGATTTTCTGAAAATGAGCATTTTTGTGTTACGCTTACTGAAACAGTTTAGAGGGTCATTTTTTTAATGGTTTATATATGAGCCCATAAGAAACGAAATTGTAAAATTTCAACTGTTTTCTTCCATTTTTTATGAGTGAAAACGTCAAAAATCATCATTTTCGTCTTTGATTACATTTTTTCATTGATCACCAGCACCCGTCAGGACCGAATCACCAGCACAGTACGTTCTCTCGCAGAACAACCATACCCACCGTGACCTAGGGGCGATAGTACCAAAATAGGATTCAGATATACAATTAAACAAACACTTAATTTTAATTGTTCGTTTGTTAATTTATCTAATTGTAATAAATTATCAATAACAATTTATAAAACTTAAAATCACTAGTAAAATAAAGATTGTGATAAATGCTTGTTTCAATTTAATTTATTATCCATATGATCAAATAACATGTATGCTCAGCTCGTACTGGACCGTACGCGTACGGTCCAAATACTCATATGGTCTGGAACAGATATATTATTAAGTTTTATACAACTTATAACTGTTAAGATTTAAAAAAAAAAAAAAAAAGCTGTTTATAAGTGTTGACTGGTTGATTACACGGTATTGACGCAATAACGTGCGTAACGTCAATAGGTTTAACGCATTATTCAAAAAACTTTAAATGTGGTAGTAAATTCATCCTTTCAGAAAATAATAATTTTCTAATACAAAATATAGCTTTGCTAGCCTTTTTACATAACTGATCAATTGCTGTAGTAAAAGATCGAGATGGTTTAAAAGTACTATACCTATAGATAGATACTTGAATATTCATCTAATAATTTTTATAAACTGTCACGGTGTATGATGATTTATACAGCATAGTATAGTAATGTTCAAAGTTAGACAATAAGGTATCTTAGACCCTTTGATAAATATAATTATAGACATTTTTTTTAAATGTTGCAGTTTTTTCATGACAAAGATCCGGCGGTTCTTCCTTGGGTCACCTAAACATGATTATCAGCTACACTTTCAAGATTTTGTACATTCATTTTAAACTTGAACTTTCACAATAAATCTGGCCTAGTGTTTCTATATATATTTGTATATATTATCAACATGTTGGTTCCTTTTTGCATGAGAAGAAAGAGTTGCTTCTAAGTGTTTTGGAATATTTATAACAACTATAGGTCACCGTAAGCATGTCTTACTATGGCATATCATTTTTATGGCAGTGACAATATACAGCTACATCCAGTTTAATGAATCGATGTGAGTTTACCACTGTGCTACCATCTTGTTGTTCTATTTCACAGTTCTTTCCTCCTTTCCAACAGCCAAGAGAGAACTGAGGAATGTTGAAAATCAGTTTACGAATTGTCATGGTCAATTTGTATCGATTTAAAACTGTCTCGGAACATCGGAAGATAATGTTTATTCTTTACAGGTGAACCTGGTCACCATAAATCCTTCGAAAATGCTGACAAATACAAACTTTGAATATCGATCACGAATTCTTTGACAATTTCAAAAATATACGTCTCTTTTACGTTACATACTAATAAAATTACCAGATTTGTATATATTTTTATAAAACGTACGCGTTCATTGAAATTTTATAGGATACCAAAAGAAAGAAGAATTAAAGTTCAATTCTTCTTGAATAATTGATAGGTCTTTCCTTCCATTTTCTTTTAATTATACTGTCATAAATAAATATATCATATATATTGATTGATAAATTTATTGATTAGTTGGTTGGTTGATTGGTTTATTAGTTAAACACTTGATATTGGGTCTCTTGAAACAGGCGAAAAAAGAGACCTTGGATTCCGTATTTAACACATGAAACGGAAACATGCATTATTTAATAGAATGGATTGATTGATTGGTTGGTTAAACATATTGGTTGGTTAAACACGTTGCTTAAACACATTGGTTGGTTAAACACGTTGCTTAAACACATTGGTTGGTTAAACACGTTGCTTAAACACATTGGTTGGTTAAACACGTTGGATAGGGTTAATTTAAACAAACGAAAAAAAAGAGACATAAGTTTCCGTATTAAACACATGAAACGGAAACATGCATTGATTAATTGGTTGGTTGGTTAAACACGTTGGTAAAACACATTGGTTGGTTAAACACGTTTAATAGACTCAATTAAAACAAGCGGAAAAAAACCTTGGATCCCGTATGACACAAATGAAAAGGAAACAGGCATTGATTGATTGATTGATTGGTCGGTTAGTTAGTTGGTTAAACACATTGGTTAGTTAAACACGTTGGTTAAACATTTTGGTTGGTTAAACACGTTGGTTGGCAAAACACGTGGGACAGGCGCAATTAAAACAAGCGGGGAAAAAACCTTGGATCCCGTATACAACACATGAAACGGAAACATGCATTGATTGATTGGTTGGTTGGTTAAACACGTTGGTAAAACACGTTGGTTAAACATGTTGATTAAACACGTTGGTTGGTTAAACACGTTTAATTGACTCAATTAAATCAAGCAAAAAAAAACCTTGGATCCCGTATGAAACACATGAAACGGAAACATGCATTGATTGATTGATACATTGATAGATTGATTGATTGATTGATTGATTGATTGGTTGGTTAAACACGTTGGTTAAACACGTTGGTTAAACATGTTGGTTAAACACGTTGGTTAAACACGTTGGTTGGATAGGCTCAATCAAAACAAGCGAGAAAAAAACTTGGATCCCGTATGAAACACATGAAACGGAAACATGCATTAATTGATTGATTGATTGATTGATTGATTGATTGGTTGGTTAAACACGTTGGTTAAACATGTTGGTTAAACACGTTGGTTAAACACATTAGTTGCATAGGCTCAATTAAAACGAGCGAAAAAAAAACTTGGATCCCGTATGAAACACATGAAACGGAAACATGCATTGATTGATTGATTGGTTGGTTGATTGATTGGTTAAACACGTAAGTTAAACATGTTGGTTGGTAAAACACGTTGGATAGGCTCAATTAAAACAAGCGGGGAAAAAATCTTGGATCCCGTATTACACACATGAAACGGAAACATGCATTGATTGATTGGTTGGTTATTCACGTTGGTTGGTTAGTTAAACACGTTGGTTAAACATGTTGGTTAAACACGTTGGTTAAACATGTTGGTTAAACACGTTGGTTAAACACGTTGGTTGGATAGGCTCAATTAAAACAAGCGAAAAAAAAACTTGGATCCCGTATGAAACACATGAAACGGAAACATGCATTGATTGATTGATTGATTGATTGATTGATTGATTGATTGGTTGGTTGGTTAAACACGTTGGTTGGATAGGCTCAATTAAAACAAGCGGAAAAAAAACTTGGATCCCATATGAAACACATGAAACGGAAACATGCATTGGTGGTTAAACACGTTGGTTGGTTAAACATGTTGATTGGTTAAACACGTTGGTTGGTAAAACACGTTGGATAGGCTCAATTAAAACAAGCGGGAAAAAAATCTTGGATCCCGTATTAAACACATGAAACGGAAACATGCATTGATTGATTGATTGATCGATTGATTGATTGGTTGGTTAAACACGTTGGTTGGTTAGTTAAACACGATGGTTAAACATGTTGCTTAAACACGTTGATTGGTTAAACACGTTGGAAAGGGTCAATTAAAACAAGCGAACAAAAATGAACTTGGATCCCGTATTAAACACATGAACGGAAACGTGCATTGATTGATTGATTGATTGATTGATTGATTGATTGATTGATTGATTGATTGATTGATTGGAATTCAAACACACATAAAACTGTTGAAATAGTGCCAAAAACACATAATTTGACGACCGTGACCTTTGACCTTGTGACCTTCGTCAAGGTCATTGCTCCACAAGGTCATTGCAAAAGACCCTATGGGTCAAGGACCTTTTGTTTAAGAGTTTTGCCTAAAAATGGCTTTTTAAAAACCAGCAGTGGGAGTTATGTCCCTTACATGATGGTAAAATCAATATAGTCATAATGTAAAAAAGTTGCCCCTTGAAGTACCAATCATTTTTCACTGCTTAAATTTTTCTGTACCTATAACTGTTCAATAGTTATAAGGAAATGAAAAACTTTTGAAAATCTAAAATATGACCTTGACCTTTGACCTTGACCTATATTTTTAAGTTTTGGTCCAATGAACTCAAATCTGAAGACCCGCAGTCTTTACGACTTACGGTTCATGAGATTTATATGCATATCGAAAATTTAAATATTCAAGGGGAAATAACTCCTATAATAAGTCACTGGGTCGCTTCGGATAAAATTGTTTGAACTTGTATCATTTGGCAAGGAACATTTAAAAAAAAACCATTTGCCGCTAAGTCTTATAGTTCATGAGTTATAGCGATAACAGTGTTTTTTTGTAATTGAGGAGATAACTCCTATAAGGTAAATAGTACACTACGGTGCCCTTAATACAAGATAGCTTTTATTAACCTGATACTTGGTTCCAAAGATTATTTTGATATCTTGCGTACTTTTCTTGGCGATTGACTTTGATAACGGCGGAAGAAAAAGAATAATAATAATAATTAAAAACAAATTGTTCAGAGAACCATTGATGGTCTTTCCACCAGTAAGGATCTTTTTTTAAATGAAAATATTAAAAATTTGGTATTAAATGTCAATTGAACCGTCAAATGTCAGCTTATTGAACTTTGATTCCAAAAATGTATGGTTTCTATGGAAAAAGATATAGATAAGGGAGATAATTGTTTACTTCCGGTTCAAACGATGTAATTTCCGGTAAAGTTTGATAGTTTAATTGACACTGATTCCAAAAATATATGGTTCTATATACTTTTACATTTATTTAGAACAAAAAATAGCTACTTCCGGTAAACAAAAGGTCACTTCCGGTTGGCTTTTACAAGGTCACATTGCTTGAAACCTATTGCAAAAAGTCCCAGGTCTTTATCATGTATACATATGAGGTAAAAGCAAAGGTCAAAATCTTGAACGTTAATTTTGCCAATGACCTTGAGCTCAATTGCAAGGTCATCATCCAAGGACCTCAAATCAAAAGATTTTAGTCCTCTTCTTTATATTGTTTATGAGTTATATTACCATACATATGATATTAGACATAAAAAGGGGGAAAACTCGTGTCAAATGTCTACGTACCCTTTGACTTAAATTTATGTGTTACTACATGTCATAACTACAATTTTATGAAAATATGTTGTCAATATCTTATATGATCTCTGAAAATAAGAGATAAAAAGCCAAAATCAAAATTTTAATCATGACCTTGACCTTTGACCTTGACCTCATTTTCATTTTTTTTGGACCAAGGACCTCAAAACAAAAGACCCTAGGCCTCTAACACTTATGGTTTTCCAGTTAAAAATGCATATCACTTATATCAAATATAAAAGGGGAAATAACTCTCATATGGAGTCTCCGGATAGCTTCGGTCAAAATAAATCAAATCATCCTGAGGATATAACGAACAATTTGGTAAAATAAATTTGTGGGTTTCTTATACGGTTGCGACTATTAAGCGATCACAAGAAAAACAGTGTTCGGGAAGATAACTCTTACATTGAAAAGATTTTGGTTACACGGTGTCAGTTTCAAAAGCGTATTAATTGCTCGATATTATATACCATATATCTAAGCGACATCTTGCGAAACAAAAAAATTGCGAAGGAACAAAAAGTTGGCGGAAGAAAAAAAATAATAATAATAATCAAAAGAAAACCAATAGGTCTTTCCACGGAAAAGTGGAAAGACCTAATAATAATAATAATAAACAAACGAAATACAGTAAGGTCTTTCCATTTAAGAAAGGAAAGACCTTAAAGATTGAAGTGCTATATCAATCTAAAGGTCGAACTATTTTTTTTTATGGTTTTACTTTTTTCAAAAAAAAAATCAGGACTCGATTGCAAAAACCCCGATTTCAAAATTCTGTGAATTTTAAAATGATGAGAATTTCATTATGACAAAATTATTATATACTAGGGATTAATTATTAGGTAATTAGTTGCTACATTGTGATGTCCACACTTGAATGAAATAAGCTTCTTAAATTTGTGTGTAAATGTTGTTAAGGTCCGAAGCTCATAAACTCAGCAATCAATGAGGGGGGAGGGGGGGAGGAGGCAAGGGGGGTCCCAATAACAGCAAAACAGCAAATTGATTTGGCTTATAACAGATAACAAGGAATTAAAATGGACAAAAACAGATAACAGTAAATGAAATATTAAAATAAGTCGGGTCCTTGACAAATCCAGTATTTCTTATTACGGGTATGATCCTTTGTAATGAATTTCATTTTCTATGAACATGGTTTTTAGAATTATGTATCTAGATATGAATTTGATATAGTCTAGTCATTTCGGCGTCAACATGTCGGACATTAGCTCAAACACTCTTTAAGCAATTTACATAAAACTTCAGGAAATTGATATGTCTATTGACGTGAGCTCCCTATCGTTTTTTTTTTTTTTTTATAAATTTTGGATTTTAAGTTTCTGAGTAATGGGGTTTTATTAATTAAAAAGGGCGGATTTTCCTAGTTTTCGGACATTAACACAAAATTGTTTTCAGCAGTTCTCATGAAACTTTGCTGAATTATTTATGTCTATTGTTGTAAGCGCTCTCTCGATTTTTATTAATTTGATTTCATGTTATTCAGTTAAGGGGTTTATTCATTAAAAGATGGTATTTTTAGTTTTCGGACAATAACTCAAATTTTTTCCAGCAGTTCTCATGATACTTTGATGTATTGTTTATATACATGATATATATTGACTGAAGCTCCCTTTCAGTTTTTATAAATATCTGATATGACATTGAGAAGTTATCGAATATTCTAAAAAGGCGACGGGCGTATCATGCGCTCATGGCGTAGCTGTTTATTTGTTATATAATACTTTTTCAGCATTTATTTTTGTACAGTTATAGAAACTCACACATGCTGGTAATTTAAAAAAGGTGTAATAAAATGGTAATGAGGAATATGTCGAAGAGACAAACGTGATATCTAGTAAAAATTCAAGGGCAGCCATGGTATCAAAGTAGGTCCAATTGACATAGTTCTTGTGTTTTTTGGTACTGAAAAATGACACAAAAGAGTTTGAATATATGCTAGTATATTCGCATTGTGACTTTTTCAAATGCCCATTTAATGAGGTGTGTGAATTTTTCTGAATAAGACTATGAGGCAAAGTTAAATATAGGGTAGAAAAAATCAAAAGCACCAATTATAAGCATGTCAAGCATGCAATTTATCAAGTACCTCGAACCAATTTTGACACTCCAAAAGTACTTTATTCCACTATTTTCAAAGATCTTATTTAAACACTTTTTTTTGTACCAAGTCTACAAGTATGTAGAATACATAGTTTAGTAGGGGATAATGGCTTGAAGACGAAATAAATCTTTGTTTGTAATGAGTTATGTGCAGCTTCGGAACCCGTACATGGTGGGAACTTTCATTGTACCATTTATTTGGCTGTGCCGGCTTTGAAAAGAGCTGAGTCTATGAACCATATAATATAAAAGGTTAACTGGTTTTGTCAGATATTCCTAGCCATATGTTTTCCTTTTTGTCATATTAAAAATTGTTCCGTAATTTAATATGTTTTTTTTTTTATTATTAATATAATTTAATATGTTCGTACGGGAAACAAGGAACATTATCCTCGTACAAAAAATAAGATACTTCTAAATAAATGGTCTAAAAAAATGGAATGTATTACAAAGGATAATCATAAGATATACTGGAATTGTCCTGGACCTCACTTCGATCTGTGATAGGTAACTGTTAATGGAATCCTTCTCCGAATACGGGACAAACATATTAGTAGTAGTAGACTCTTATGTCCAATGAATGATTTTCAATTTCTACCGAAAATTTGGCTGTCAAAAAAATGCTAACATTCCAATTTTCAATAACAGTTAACAGCAAATACATTATCACAATAACAGATAACAAAAAAACTAAAAGCCCAATAACAGCTAACAAAGAATAAGACAATAACAGCTAACAGCAAATATATTTTCAGAATAACAGAAAACAAAGAATTAAAATAACAGCATAACAGCTAAACCCCTTGCCCCCCCCCCCCCCCCCCCCCCCCCCTCATCAATGTTAAACGCAGGACTTCGGGAATGTCCGGAGAGCCGGCAACCTTGCTTCGGAAGTTGAGTTTGAACGCGCCAAAGCGGAAATTGATTGACGCGGTGAATTATGGGCAATTGTTTACAATAACAGATTAGGCGGGAAAAAAAGGCGGAGCATAAACAGATGATATAAGTACCACCTTACCTGTTTTCAAATAGCTGGAAAAGAAGGCGGAGCATGATTAAAAGTAAACACCTTAATAACAATGGAATTTGACAACACGTGTTTGCATTGTCAACAAAAACGGAGCGAAGGCGTAAACTTATATGAAACATAGTGATGTTGTCCAGGTTGTCCAGGTTAATCCTGTTACTGAAGAAAAGGACTTAGGAATAACTTTTGAGCCTAACCTAAAGTTTGATAAACATATTACTAACTGTGTGAATAAAGCCCAGAGAGTCTTGGCATTAATCCGTATTTCCTTCGACTATTTGGAAAAAGATATGTTTATTATTTTATACAAGTCAATTATACGTCCTTTGTTGGAATACTCCACTACAGTGTGGTCACCATATTTGAAGAAAGATATAAGGAGAATTGAAAAGATCCAGCGTCGAGCTACCAAATTAGTGCCTAGTATAAAAATGTTATGTTATGTTGAAAGATTGAGAGCCTTGGGCCTTCCAACACTTGAATACAGAAGAGATCGTTATGATATGATACAAGTTTATAAAGCTTTACATGGGATAGCTATTAAATGGCAAAATATGTTTGAGTTATCTACAAATTCTACTAGAGGACATCCTTGGAAATTAAGTAAAAAGAGGTGTAATTCAACTCAGCGTCTCCATTCATTTTCACAAAGGATCATTGATCAATGGAATAGTCTTTCAACCGTAACAGTTTGTGCAGAATCTGTCAATATTTTTAAAAATCATATTAATGATGAACATTGGAATAGGAAGAAGTTTAATCCTATATAATGGAATAGTCTTAATATTATATAGATTTCAACAGTAAAAGTTTGTGCAGAATCTGTCAATATTTTAAAAAAATCATATTAATGATGAACATTTTGGAATGGGAAGAAGTTTAATCCTACATAATGGAATAGTCTTAATATTATACAGCTTTCAACAGTAAAAGTTTGTGCAGAATCTGTCAATATTTAAAAAAATCATATTAATGATGAACATTGGAATGGGAAGAAGTTAAATCCTACATAACATTTTAATATAAATGCAGCAGTAGATAAATGTATGCGACAAGTATTTAAAATATTGTGGAAACCATCGTACAACATGTATAGAAGTACAGAAAAATTATTCGTTCTATTTATGCGCACAGCTCACAGTTAAAATAAGTAATTTAATATCAAGTAAATTATGAGGCGGCAAAAGAAGTTTTCAACTTAATGATCGCCGCAATAATCCAGGTAGAATCCAGGTAGGTAGGTAGAATTGTCTTTTTGTTGTTGATCTAATTGAAACTATAGCAAATTGTTACCAGTTGGAGGAAAATCTGTTGAGAAAGTATGTTGGAGAAAATTGAGACATGCACTTATGTGTATATATGTGATACATGTTTTAAATCTCTTAAACTGTTAAAACAATACAACAGCCAGAAAAACAGTTGACTGACACTCTCAAAGAAAAAGTTTTGGTTATCTGACATTGAATTTTACATATATCCATATGGGTCAATAAATTTTTCCCAAATTAAGTGAATAGGGGGGTCAGTGAAAAAACTATTTGAATTAGGTTTTTTATCCTTCATTGAACTTTTGATGTTGTCCCTTACTCATACATGTATGCTTCAACAATGGAGAAAAATAGCAGATTCATATATTGATCCTTTTACGTGGTTCCCAAATAGAAGTTCAAAGAGTGAAAAGTTCACGGACATCGTACACCAAATTTGGTACATTCGATATGAAATCTTTCTATCATATGCCTCAACAGAGAAGAAAAATATTTTGATATTGACAAATCAACAGAAATATACATAATGAACACTGTTTGGAGAAGTCAACCTTTTCCAAGTAACTTTTTAAATTATGTTTGAAACTTAAAAATGCATTTATTTAATTTGTTTTTTTTGTTTTAATACAATTTACACAATATACTTTCCAGTATCCAAATAATTGTTTTGTACACTACTTTGTAATGTTTTTCACTGAAAACATAGCATTGAGGTGTATTGAGAATTTGCAGAGCGTCACTTGAAGTGAATGCCATGTGATAACGTTACGGAAAGGCATGTGATAACGATCGAAGCATATGATAAATTTTTCATATCAGCCTGCTAAACACCATTTTGGAAAAAAATATGGAAATCATGATAGTTTAATGCTTTTATCATACTGTAAAAATATACATTATTTTCTCTAAGTATATGATAATATAGGGTTATTCTCTCTACATTGAAGACCTGTTGGTGACCTTCTGCTGTTGTTTTTTTTTTATTTGGTCGGGTTGTTGTCTCTTTGACACATTCCCCATTTCCATTCTCAATTTTATTATTGCATGAATACTGGGGATAATAAAACTTATACAATCATAAACAAATGTGAAATAAAAAACTGTTCATTTATTTTTATGCCCCACCTACGATAGTAGATCTAGAGGAGCATTATGTTTTCTGGTCTGTGCCTCTGTTCGTTCATTCGTCCGTTTGTTCCTCCATGCATCTGTTCGTCCCACTTCAGGTTAAAGTTTTTGGTCAATGTAGTTTTTGATGAAGTTGAAGTCCAATCAACTTGAAACTTAGTACACATGTTATGATATGATCTTTCTAATTAAATTTGGCAAATTAAAGTATTGTCCCCAATTTCATGGTCCACTGAACATGTAAAATGATAGTGGGGCATCTGTGTACTATGGACACATTGTTGTTGGATACTAGTACATAGCTGTATTTGGGCCATTTTTTCTAAATATTTTTTTATTAGCTCACCTGGCCCGAAGGGCCAAGTGAGCTTTTCTCATCACTTGGCGTCCGTTGTCCGTCGTCGTCGTCCGTCGTCGTCGTCGTCCTGCGTCCGGCGTTAACTTTTACAAAAATCTTCTCCTCTGAAACTACTGGGCCAAATTTAACCAAACTTGGCCATAATCATCATTGGGGTATCTAGTTTAAAAATTGTGTCCGGTGACCCCGCCAACCAACCAAGATGGCCGCCATGGCTAAAAATAGAACATAGGGGTAAAATGCAGTTTTTGGCTTATAACTCAAAAACCAAAGCATTTAGAGCAAATCTGACATGGGGTAAAATTGTTTAACAGGTTAAGATCTATCTGCCCTGAAATTTTCAGATGAATCTGACATTCCGTTGTTAGGTTGCTGCCCCTGAATTGGTAATTTTAAGGAAATTTTGTTGTTTTTGGTTATTATCTTGAATATTATTTCAGACAGAGATAAACTGTAAACAGCAATAATGTTCAGCAAAGTAAGATCTACAAATAAGTCAACGTGACCAAAATGGTCAGTTGACCACTTTAGGAGTTATTGCCCTTTATAGTCAATTTTTAACCATTTTTCGTAAATCTTAGTAATCTTTTAGAAAAATCTTCTCCTCTGAAACTACGCGGCCAAATTAATTGAAACTTGGCCACAATCATCATTGGGGTATCTAGTTTAAAAATTGTGTCCGATGACCCGGCCAACCAACCAAGATGCCCGCCACGTCTAAAAATAGAACATAGGGGTAAAATGCAGTTTTTGGCTTATAACCCAAAAACCAAAGCATTAAGAGTAAATCTGACACGAAGTAAAATTGTTGATCAGGTCAAGCTCTATCTGCCCTGGAATTTTCAGATGAATTGGATCATCGGTTGTTAGGTTGCTGCCCCTGAATTGGTAATTTTGAGGAAATTTTGCTGTTTTTTTTGTTTTTATCTTGAATATTATTATACTAAAAAACCAAAGCATTTAGAGCAAATCTGACATGGGATAAAATTGTTAAACAGGTTAAGATCTATCTGCCCTGAAATTTTCAGATGAATCTGACATTCCGTTGTTAGGTTGCTGCCCCTGAATTGGTAATTTTAAGGAAATTTTGTTGTTTTTGGTTATAATCTTGAATATTATTTCAGACAGAGATAAACTGTAAACAGCAATAATGTTCAGCAAAGTAAGAGCTACAAATAAGTCAACGTGACCAAAATGGTCAGTTGACCACTTTAGGAGTTATTGCCCTTTATAGTCAATTTTTAACCATTTTTCGTAAATCTTAGTAATCTTTTAGAAAAATCTTCTCCTCTGAAACTACGCAGCCAAATTAATTGAAACTTGGCCACAATCATCATTGGGGTATCTAGTTTAAAAATTGTGTCCGATGACCCAGCCAACGAACCAAGATGGCCACCACGTCTAAAAATAGAACATAGGGGTAAAATGCAGTTTTTGGCTTATAACTCAAAAACCAAAGCATTAAGAGTAAATCTGACACGAAGTAAAATTGTTGATCAGGTCAAGCTCTATCTGCCCTGGAATTTTCAGATGAATTGGATCATCGGTTGTTAGGTTGCTGCCCCTAAATGGTAATTTTGAGGAAATTTTGCTGTTTTTTTTGTTTTTATCTTGAATATTATTATAGATAGGGATAAACTGTAAACAGCAATAATGTACAGCAAAGTAAGAACTAAAAATAAGTCAACATGACCAAAATAGTCAATTGACCCCCCTCAGGAGTTATTGCCCTTCAAAGTCAATTTTTAATAATTTTCACAAAATTTGTAGATTTTCACTAACATTTTCCACAGAAACTACTGTTATAGATAGAGATAATTGTAAGCAGCAAAAATGTTTAGTAAAGTAAGATCTACAAACACATCACCATCACCAAAACACAATTTTGTCATGAATCCATCTGTGTACAATGTTTAATATTAACATAGACCAAGGTGAGCGACACAGGCTCTTTAGAGCCTCTAGTTTATTTTTGTAGGAGTGTGCCGCATCATGCATAGCTGAGGAAAAAGGAGAACGACACACTATTGTTGAGGTCAATATAAATTTAGCTTCAAATAAGCAATTGAATCACAGCCTGAACAGTAAATAATGCTTGCAATTGGGACTTATGTACATGTATATTCATGTACATTTTTAAAAGATGATGTGGTATGATTGTCAATGAGGCAACTCTCCACCAACACTCAACAAGAGACCAAAATTAACAACTATAGGTCACTGTATGGCCTTCAACAATGAGCAAGACCATACTGCAATGAATTTATGTAGAAATATCAACTCTTATATATATAGATTGATCTTTTTCACCTATAAAAAAATAGCACTGACCTAAGTAACTGTATGTGCCCACAATGCAATAAGTTTCTATTTATTTGTTAGGATATTTGACAAAAAGTCTTAAAGACACAGAAAACCAATATAAAGGTAAATAGTGACCTAACTTAAATATTAGTGAGCTTCTTTTAATTTAACATAATTGATTAAGACATCCATTTCTTTCATATAGACAAGTTGTCAAGTTTTCTTTCACTTTTACAGGTAAATTGTTTTTCTGATGTTGTCAGATAGTGAAAACCAGCCAATATACAGCCAAGACTCTGAGGCATCTGTGTGTGGAATTGGGAAACTTGAGAAGCTTAATGCTTATATTGAAATAACAAATGTTTCTCCAATAAAAGAAAAGACAACACCATTTAGTACTTCCTTTGAGAAAGCAAGAAAAAAAAGTGTATCCAAAGCATTGGAGTGCCTTTATACTGATATTTACAGAACAATATGCCCAGGTGAAGGAAAGAATTGGAAACCATGGTTTTACAGGCAAAAAAACCTCTTTTTAATAAAAAGGTAAGAATTTAAATTGCAAATATGGCAGTTTTACAAGATAAACTAAAATCTATAGTTAAAACATTTGTTCCTGAATATAGAACAAATCCAATGGAAATTAGCCTCCTAAAAGTTACCTATAATTGCTTACATCTACTAAATTTGAAATTTGGTGGATAGTTTTTTAATTGGCAATTATACCACATGTTTTTTTTTATATTTATAAATGAACTGTACTTGATGTATGACCAAGGATACGGAAATTTGTTCACCTAATTTCGGTCATTTTCATATAACTTAAAAGTTGGTGCCCCTTTTCAATAAAAGATTGTCAAAATCTCATTACTGCATCAGTATGCTCATATTCGTAGCATCAACTAACTCGTTTCACTGTTACAATGTATATCGCATTTACTTCTTGATTTATCCTTCCATTTTCCTAAAATTGATGAAGATCAATTAAGGGAAGGTAACTGTTTAAAATTGAAATGATTTTAATTACTCAAAACAATAATTTTCTCAGTCATCGCTTAAGTTTCTTTCGATTCTGAAGTCGAAATTCAAACCGGATGTAATGCGACAATACTATAATGAACAATTCCGGACTCATTTCCAGGATTAGTTTTGTTTATCAAATTCACATGAAATCATCGGCATTTTTATATATTGCCTTAAATAGTCTAAAAATATTAATGAAAATAGTTGCACTTGCTTCATTTTGCATGAAATCATTTTAAATTTACAATTTTGTGTCTAATCAGCGGAAGAGAATTTCAAGCATGCGTATAACATAGTTTAATAAACATGTGTGTTAGTAGGGCCATGGTTTTTTAATTTGTTGGTTTACTGATTTTCTCCATGAAAAAGTAAGGTCGGTCGGTCGGGAAAAAAAAGAAAAAAAAAGATCTTTCAAGACAGAAAACTGATATATATGCAAAATAAAAATATATTTCACCTTTCTAATAAAATGTTTGTCATACTATTTTGTCATCATTCTTAAATTTTAGTTCGATAAAATATTATTGCTCAGCTGTAAACATCGCATGACATTGTCTAATAATTTCCTGTAAAAAAAAGGGGGTACACGGACAAAGACGAAATTAAATCGTCATTTCTCAAACAAGAAAAACAGATTCACATCAGTATCTCTTAATCAAAACTTGATGAATAATAATAAGCATGAAAACTGATAAAGAAAAAAAATGTAAAAACCTCGTACGAAAATAAGTTTCAACACACGTGTCAAAAACATAATAGACTCATCCACTGGAAAAACGAGAATATCAGGTTAAATTATCTGTTGTCATGCATTCTCGTTTTTTATCCAAATGGATGATATTTTTTTATTATCTATGAAACAAGAAAATTTCAAATGATTTGTTAAAATTCAGTACTTTAACTTGATGTCTTTAACTTCCACCTGTCCACATTTGGGCAAGTCTATTTCTATGAGAACATGCATCTTACAGACTGGTGACAAATAATGGAAAACGAACTTATTGTGTAATTGGTTGGCAGATCAGTAAACCAACAAATTCAAAAATCCTGGCCTAGTGAAAAAATACTTTTTCAACGTAAATTAAATCAAGTTTTAATTTAATTTTAAATCAAAATTGACATTGTCCTAGCTGAAAAATAATTAAATATGTGTGTTATTGAAACTGAAGACAACATCTAACATAAAGATAAGGACTCTAACTGTAAAAGCACTGGTTCGGAAATATGAAAAGGAGAAGATGGACTTCCTTCCTGAACAAAATACCAAATTTAAAAGGTGAATGTGCTACTATGGACTTTGTACGACATCACGTGTTGGCTACAAATATTCTGCCAGAACTGACTTATGAACTCATATCAAGATATTTTTGAACATACGTTTTCATATATTTTAATGATGTATTTTACTTAGATGTTATGATGACCTTTAACTTAATACATATTTATTTTTTATCATAGCTTTGCTTTCAATCATTAGGTATTCCTTAATAATTTGGGGAAAAGTAATGATTTATTTTTTCCGGAATAGTTACTTTTTTTCCGGAAAAGTAAGATATTTATTTGCGGAAACGTAAACTTTTTTCCCGGAAACGTCACCTTTTTATGCGGAAAAGTAATGCCAATTTGCTGAAACGTAAAACGCCGAGAAAACCGATCTCAACAAAATGACCGATATCATTTCTGTAAAAAAAAAAAAAGGAGACAGAAATCCCAACAATTTATTTAGGACTTTTGAGTTTCCATATCAGTCATGACTGGCATATATGACTGTTTCTGGACCCTTGTTTATGACCACATTACTCTGATGATAAGTATATATGTGTACAATTAATATATTGTTTGTCTATAGAACTCTTTATTATATATCTAAATGCATCTGTAATAAATAATTATTGAGTTTTGATCATGTGTCATAGATTTAGTGTTGATATTGCCTTTATTGACCTAGGCTCAGTCTCAGTCAGTGTTGGTTCTTTATGGGGAATCTCAACATAGATGAATGTACATGTATATTATATTAACTCACATGTCTAAATTTTTTCTAATGTAAATATTACAGATTACAACATTAGATCAAACTAGCTTTATCCTTAAGGGAGTATATTTACAAGTCTTGGACTTTATAGAGGCAAACACTGTCTATTATTTGCAAGGACTTTTGGAGAGATTAAGGAAGTAAGATATTTTTATTATAGAAAAAAAAAATTGATACTACATGTAGCAGCTTTCTGTGAAATGTTATCAAAATATTTCATGGCATTTTTCATATCGCATGTATTATTATCAGCCCTAGGTTCAATATCAGCCCAAGAGCCACATGGCTTGAGGGCTGATCATTAATACATGTGAAATGAAATGACATGTAATGATCTTTTTATCACATGTACTCAATAATGGAGAAAAATAACAGATTAGCATATTGGTCCTTTTACATGGTTCTTTTAAAATACTAAAGGAGTTCAAAGAGTGAAAAGTTCACCTGAAATGTAGTACATTTGATATGAAATCTTGAATCATATTCTATCATATGCATCAACAGAAAAGAAAAACTGCAGTAGGAAATATTTTGTTATGGAAGATACCAAAAATAATTAAACAATATACATAATGAACACATCTGAAAAAGTCAACATTCTACATTATGTTTGAAATTTTTAAAAATGCATTTATTTTATCACAAGTTTTTTTTTTTTTGTGTTTTTTTTCAATTTACACAATTTATACTTTCCAGTATCCAAATAACTATTTTTTACCCTATTTTGTGATGTTTTTTACTGAAAATGTACCATTGAGGTGTATTTTCCGGAATTTGCAGAGCATCACCAGAATACCATGCAATAACTTTGCGGAATTTTTAGGCATGTGATATAAGACAAAGCATGTGATAAACTCTTCATATCAGCCAACTAAGCGCCAATTTGAAAAATATGGATTTTACGTGAATGAAATAGAGTAAAATCATATGTTAATTAGTCTAAGTATAGACATCTATTACTACATTTATGTGTATGCCATAAAACGCTTTTTATTTTCTCAAATATTTAGAGGTAATGATTCAGTGCTCCAATAGTCTTTTTGGTTTCTATAAAAACTTTTAACAGTTTATTTAATTTCCAAAAATAATTCATTTTAATGGGTTTAATAATAATCAAAGAATAGATCTTTTTTGTTGTTATCAGATCGTAATTCAGCTATTATATTATTGACAGGAAATAATTTACTTTCTAGACTTAGTTATAAATATTAAAACATAAATTTCCTTGTGGACAAAATGATAAAAATATTTTACTTTATTACTTTTCAGTTATTACCTAATGTGTCAGCCTGGAAGTTGAGGAAGGCCAAGCACCATACAAATGATGTTGGATGATGGTGTCAGCCTGAAAGTTCAATAAGGCCAAGCACAATACAAATGATGTTGAATAAGATAAGATAAGATAATTTCACATAATTTACATAATCTTTATAGTTCTAGGTCTATGGAAGACAACTCCTGATAGATTTTATAACCTATATATCTATATATATTTTTCTTTTTCTATTTTTTTTTCATACAACAATGATATATTCTATGAATTTCTTTTGTTCTTCAAAAAGGGAATGCAATAGATAAGATAAGTTTGAAGTAACAAACAAATCTTCAGATGAAAGAATCCAAATGAATTTCATCAGATAATCTTGAAAATTTTAAAATTTAGAATTTAAATTAGACAGATGTACGTTGATATCTAGTGTTGGATGTGGTAAGGCAGTTGTACAGGAGAAAAAATCTAGGAACAAGGTAGAAAATCCAAAACTGGAACATTTATTGATTACATACTGTCATCTAAACAGTATAAAGGATTTGCCTTACCGTACAAAGACCATAAAACTTTCTCTAGGAGAGATTGTTGAAGTCCCAAACCTCATTAGAAGCTTAACACCATCTTCACTGATATGGCCAATTAAAATTAATTAATAGATTTTCATCCAGATTAAACAAAATAATGGGGTGGGCAAGTATTTCATTTGTAAAATTTTATCTTATACGAAACAAGTGTGGACTCAGATCAGTGTGGATAGTACATGTATGTCTGAATGTTTGAAAGTTTTTTTCGGACAAAGAGAGGTATTTTCCACAGGTTTCTACATTAGATGTGTTGCACAATGACAGACATCCTGAACCAAACAGTAAACATTAGAAGTGTTATTTAATTTAATATTCAGTTTTAATGTTCAAGACTGTCATTGAGGAGAACCTAATTATATTGATATCCATAATATCATGATAAAATATTTTCCACATCTTTCATTTTGTCTTTTCTTTTGGATACATTTGTAGCTGGAAGAGGAACCCAATATGTGTCATTCTGCATTTTTTATATGGAATATGGTATCCAGAGAACATGCATGCATGGACTACTTAATTATGTGTCTTTGTGGTTGATCTTCGAATTCAAAGTACCATTACTAAAATGGTTCATTTAAATGTCGAAACTGTTTCTCAAATTATAAAATATTAATTGGTTTTAAGTAATGACAATTCCTTACATTATGCTTGGATGTAGATGAGCTAGAAAGTAAACTTCTGTGTAATTTTTTATAAGTTCTTAAAAAATGTCTTCTCTAAAGCCATGGTCAAAATATTTTTTTTACCAATATGCAAATGATATGAACAAAAGATCCTATGTGAGCATGCTTCAGATACTTGTAATTGCTGCAAATTCAACTGATGAGATTTCTTGTGGATATGAACATATTCTTTAAGTGTTGTAATTATCTTAAAAGATCTAGTATTCAAAATGAAAAGGTCAGGGAAGGTACTGCAAAAATATTCTTGTTTCAAGATAATTTTGTTATACAGATACAAATGCATGTGATACCTGTACAGTGAGCTACTTTTGTTGTGATATGATTGTTTCCCGCAGCTTATGAAAAGGGCACAGTGATTTTATTCTCAGGGGGCACACTTAGTGCGATTGAATACAGACTGTAGGTTGCACTTTGTAAATACAGCTGTTGCTCAAAACACGCCTCTTTTGGGGAGTAATTGAATATTCATAGAAAATTAATTTTGTTTACATACTGGTTCCCAGTTACGCTTTCTATGTTCCATATCGCAGAGACAGAACTTGGGAATGTTACTAGTAAATAAACACGTGCATATTGCTTACATTGAAATCTGTGGTAACCTTTCATTGGAGGTAAGGGTAGTTAAGAAAATTAGTGTTAGTTTAAACTCTAAGACGTTCAGGGCATATAAACGTTGAAAATATGCCGCACAGCCCTATATTTTGACCTTTGAAAAAAATTGTGGTGCATATGAACTTTCAATTCTAGGGTAAGATTTTTTTCAAAACTTCATAGTAAAAGTGGTACAATTTTAGCCGTAAAAGGAGTTATATGGGAAATTGCATTGTCAATATTTACAGAAATGCAACCTGTAAGGGCACCCTAGCTATGCTGAGGACTACAATTCACTTTTAGGGCACTTTTACATTGATATTAAAGGTACTGTAATGGAAAGGAATTTGATTGAATATACCATTGTTTGAATTTATCTGTAAGAAACTGTCCCAAGTCAGGAGTCTTTAATTCAGTGGTTGTCGTTAGTTGATGTATTACAATTTTTTTTAGTTCATTTTTTTTATATAAATAAGGCCGTTAGTTTTCTTGTTTGAATTATTTTACATTGTCATATCAGGGTCTTTTATAGCTGACTATGTGGCATGGCCTTTGCTCATTGTTGAAGGGCGTACGTTGACCTATAGTTGTTTTAATGTGTGTCATTTTAATTTGGTCTCTTGTGGACATTTGTCTCATTGGCAATCATACCACATCTTTTTTTTAATGTGTATTAGGTTGTGTATTTAATTCCATTTTTGTCATAAAATAATCACTTCAAGACTCAAAGTCATCTGAATAAATCTTGATCACGTTCATTGCGCAACGACCTCATTTCAATTAATAACTCTAGTTATAAACTTTATCCTTGATCACTGAAACTGATTGTTGAAGGATGTTCGTATTGTGTATATAAATATTTAAACAAAATGCATTTCACTAACAGGTTGAACAACTAATGTTCTTTAACCCTGCTGACTGCCATTGGCAATTGCAAAATCAAATTGATAACAAGATGTAAAAAAATGGAACTTTTATACATATTCATCTATAATACTAAAATTACGAGGTCCAATTTGTCAGCCGTCATCACGTTAAAACGACGAATCACAGAATTCAACTTTATATATAACTTATATAGTACAAAGGTGTAGATTAAAAATTACACTACGCCAGGCCCTTTTGTTTTCCACGTAATTAATATTGCCAATAATTAAGAAGTTCCGGATCGAGTCCGATACCGATACCAATAGTATATTCACCTGTTACCTATTACCTTATCTGTACGTTCCGCATCTGACAGGCGCACCACCAAACGGTGTATTCAAGATTAATATAAGTATGCTATATACACGGGTCATAATCGAATACTAAAAATCTGGATTAAAAATAAGGCGTATAAGGACAGTTTTAATTTGTTAGTGGGCATGACGTAAATAGCGAATCAAAGAATTCAACTTTATTTATAACTAATATAGGACAATGCTGTTGAATAAAAAATAATCCATTCCAGGACCTTTTGTTTTCCAAATAATTTTAAATATCACCAATAATTGATAAGTTCCAGTTCGACGGGTTCAAACAGAAAGATTTGAAAGCAGAGAAAAACTGTGTATCTTATAATCGGCATGACTTTATCAGATGACAATACTTATACTAAAATAAGGCTTGCGCACAGTAATATACTTTAATTCAGTCACGGGCCCGTGATATCACGGGTGTGTTCTAGTATATATATAAGACTATTTAAGACTCATATTGACATCCAAGATCCCGTCTTTACTAATAATTATTTTTTGAATAACTTACTCTATATAAATTTCATATTTTTCTATTATTTGAGACTTATACTGACCTCCAGATGTCTTTCAATTACATTCAGTTTTTGCATTGGACTGATTGCTGTACATGTAATATCTGACAATGTGGAATGTAAGTAACAGTTATTAGCCAAAGTTCAAATATAGTGGATGTAAAGACAACCATACAGCCTCATACAATGAGAACATCAGAAAGCGGCATACTGCATAATCGACTGTAAATGAACATTAATTTTATAGCTTACTATGTGTGAAATATTGGCTTTGCTATAGTTGAAGGCTGTACAGTGACCTTTGGTTGTTACATTCAGTTTTGCATTGGACTGATTGTTATACATGTAATATATGACAATGTGAAATGTAAGTAACAGCTATTCGCCAAAGTTCAAATAAAGTAGATGTAAGCAATTATAGACAACCATACAACCTCCTACAATGAGAAAACCCCAGAGAGGCATACTGCATAATCGACTAAACAAACATTTATAGCTTACTATGTGTGAGATATTGGCTTTGCTCATAGTTGAAGACTGTACAGTGACCTTTGGTTGTACTGTTACTTGTACATTCAGTTTTGCATTGGACTGTTTGCTGTACATGTAATATCTGACAATTTGGAATGTAAGTAACAGCTATTCACCAAAGTTCAAATAAAGTAGATGTAAGCAATTATAGACAACCATACAACCTCCTACAATGAGAAAACCCCAGAGAGGCATACTGCATAATCGACTGTAAACAAACATTTATAGCTTACTATGTGTGAGATATTGGCTTTGCTCATAGTTCAAGGCTGTACAGTGACCTTTGGTTGTTAGTTTCTCTGTCATTTGGTCTCTTGTGGAGAGTTGTCTCATTGGTAATCATATTGTGTCTCCTTTTTTATATGTACATTTATGTAACCTGTTCACAATGCGATATAATTTATATTGATAAGATCTTTTTAAAAAAAGACATTGTGATTATTTTCACAAGATTGATAGTCATGATAGTGGTACAATCGATAAAGACTGAAATAAGATCAAATATATATATATTTCTGCTCAACAGTTCTATGATAAATCAGTTGCAGTAGGTTGTTTAAGTTAGCAGCATAATAAACATTGCACATCTTTATGGGGTCTACAATCAATATATTGCTGTAATTTGAATTTGATTCACAATAACTAATTTGAATCTGATAAATTTCCAAATATTTGACATCCGAATGAAAAGTTTCACATAAATTGCATTGCACATCATATATGATTATGCTTCACTCTTGGATCGGTGTGACCTTTCTATTTGCATTATCAATTTCTACAATAACCCAAATTTCCTTATTGCTTTTCCTGCGGAAATGTCATGTGTTTAACAGGATAGACCAAATATAATTTAGGTTGATGTTGTGAAGTTAAACAGTTAAATAAATTATTTATGTTAACTATATTAAGATTGGTTTTGAATTTGTTCCTTTTTCAGACCACTCTAAGTGATATTCATTAACTCGACACTGAATCCAAAACAAACCTATGGCATCAGATAATTTGTATTGTTATGTCAAAATCTTATTGGAACCTTTGTGATGTCCAGTATTGCAGTAATTATGGCAGACAAATATCAATATGGTACATAGGAAAACATATTATTGTATAGCAATATAATATTCCAAAATTTGTATAGAATTAAATTTAACCAATGTTCAGCATAAATAAAAGTAAATATGCAGAAGCATATGACAATACATTAATGATAAAAAATGTTTATTTAACTGTAAAAGACGTTGCCAGTATCTTTCTCTAAGAATTACATTTGAGTGAATCGGTTTAACCTCAGTTGAACCCAGGGTCGGAGTTAACAGTTGAATTGATATTCAGAAAAATTACAAAAATCATATCATTAATCATATGATACATACACTGAAGTGGAGAGTAACACTATTTGATAAAAATTCCCTGTTGGAGATTTAATGATGGAGTATAAATATTTCATCGAGCTTAGTTGATTCTTAACTTTAGGGGTGGTAACTGCAATGGAAAAATTTGAGTCGTCTGCAATGATAAATGTTTTACCTGGATGGAAAAGTTTGGAATTCTGACCTATTTGGTCAAATGAAAATATCCTATCATCTCCTCGGAGACGATATTAAGAATTGAACAATGGACAGTCAGTGCATGAATGCTTCTTACTACCTGATTGGAAGATATTACAAGACGTGAATAATCAAAGTTTATTGATTGGTTAGGACAATCCAAACCTAGTAAATGTCCATCAGTCCCATAGAGTATTGGATTTGTCCTCTCTATTTTAGCAATTAGATTTGCATGGTCATTAATCATGCATATTCATGATATTGTTACACAGGTAACTTTTATCTATATATAGTCGATTCTTCTGGAGTAAACAACAACGTGAAGCAATATATACTACTTCATAACATGTGTGGTAAAATGTGTTGATTGATGCACGTGGCTATTCTAAATGAACTAATCTATAAAGCGAGAAAACTATCCATTTTCATCAGCTAAGAGACGGCTAGCCCTTTTTTGAAAGGCTAATACTTGTGTAACTATTGTACTTAACCATATATACTTCATACCACGAGGGCATAAACAAGTGTAAAATAAGCTTGCATCATGCATGTCATGTTTTGCGCCTGTCCCAAGTCAGGAGCCTCTGGCCTTTGTTAATCTTGTATTATTTTAACTTTTAGTTTCTTGTGTACAATTTGGAGTTTAGTGTGATCTAGTATGGCGTTCATTATCACTGAACTAGTATATATATTTGTTAAGGGGCCAGCTGCAGGACACCTCCGGATGCAGGAATTTCTCGCTGCATGTAAGACCTTTTGGTGACCTTCTACTCTATGGTCCGGTTGTTGTCTCTTTGACACATTCCCCATTTCCATTCTCAATTTTCTTTAACATGTATAAGGAATAGTACAGGATTTTCAAACTTTTGAATAAATATCTCTGATTTGCAACCACAGTTTACTGTTATACACATTAGAAAACTATTTAAAGTCATGTAAAAAAGTGGAGAAATACTGTCTTCAGTTCTACATCTACATGGCCGGATGGGTAATCTGTAAAGAGTCAGTTGACTCATAACAGGAATGTGTTTAAATTAAAGTTGTCATCCAAAATGTGCTCTTTTAAAATCATATGTACAGGTGCCAGTGCAGATAAAAACAGTTGGACTATACCTACTTATAATTTATTTTGTTTTCTAAGCGATGGTTTGTAGTCACCATAAACTTGTATTAATTGATGCAAATGTATGCAACACAAGTGTTATAGTACAGAATAAAATTGAAACACAAACCCTATTACTTTCCACACTGTTTGTGTTTTAAATTAAAGCAAGATGCAAATATGATTATGACGTTAAACATAAACTTAATAAAAAGAAGTTATATTTAGAGTATTGAGACAAAGGACGATTGCTGTCAACAAAAAACAACAGCCATGTGTAAATCTAAGGGCTTGCTATGATAACAATGTTTGTCAACTTTTTTGTAGCTCAATCTGAGACTGTTATAGTAAGGGGGAGCATAGTAGTCTCAGGCTCAATATACAGTCATAAATCAAGTTCGTGCTTGGGTCAATTTCTTTAATCCAGTCATGCTTTTTTGACCAATATGTTCCACGAATTTGTGCTTTGGATATCAGACATAGTCCAAATTTCCTGACATAAAGTCATTGTATAAATAAGGAGAATAATCTAATCATTTGTCACATACCTCAAATTGCCTTCTTGGACACAGCCTTTTACTTGTAACCCAAATATTTCATGACCCTCTCGTGATCAATCTCTATTCTCAATAGTTGATGTTGTCATCTTTAACCAGCAGAATATGTCAACTTAATCATTTTCGTAAGATTACTCGAAGAAATACAACACTGAAATTGACACAGGAAGGTTTGAATGAAACGAACGTATCAATGGTTACTGGTAATGGACATGGAAAAAATCCAGAAATCGTAAATTTTTCAAAATAAAAAAATCGGAGTGGGTAGGGATGAAAATCTATCAATTAATTTCAGTTCATAAAATATTGTGAAACAGAAGATATTAAACCATTAGGTATAAAAAAATATTAAATGTTACAATTGGTCTTAACAGGGGAAAAAATATTATTTGAACTTCTACTTGTAAAAAATATATTTTGTTTACTAAAATGGAATACTATAATTCTTTAATGAATACAAGACAATATGAAGAGTCAGAATCATGCATGGTGATTACCCCTGAAAATTTGATAATTTAGACCATATTTTTGTTTGAATTTTGCAAATGTTTGAATTTTACTAATCAGAGATATAACAACACAAGATGACCTCTATATTGTAACCACATGAACACTAATTATACCCCCTCTTTAAAATACCCCCGCTTTAAAAAAGGGGGGGTATACTGTTTTACCTCTGTCTGTCCGTCAGTCCCTCCTTCAGTCCGTCCTTCAGTCCGTCCATCAGTCCTTCAGTCCGTCCGTCAGTCAGTCCGTCCCATGAAACTTTCGTCACATTTTTCTCAGGAACTACAATACAAGGATTTCTGAAATTTGGTTTCATGGTTTATCTAAGTCAGCTATACCGTGTGATGCGTTTTCAGATTGATCACTTGACTACTTCCTGTTTACCGAACACTTGTATGATTTTACACATGATAGCCAAGTTGAAAATTTTCGTCACATTTTTCTCAGGAACTACAATACAAGGATTTCTGAAATTTAGTTTCAGGGTTTATCTAAGTCAGCTATACGGTGTGATGCGTTTTCAGATTGATCACTTGACAACTTCCTGTTTACCGAACACTTGTATGATTTTACACATGATAGCCAAGTTGAAAATTTTCGTCACATTTTTCTCAGAAACTACAATACATGGATTTCTGAAATTTTGTTTCAGGATTTATATAAGTCAGCTATACCGTGTGATGCGTTTTCAGATTGATCACTTGACAACTTCCTGTTAACTGAACACTTGCATATTTTTACACTATTAATATTATCCACTTGCGGCGGGGGTATCATCAGTGAGCAGTAGCTCGCAGTTTACTTGTTTTATCTTCCTCCAACTTAAAATTGGATCTATAAGATTCATAATTTACACTTCATTTTTACCTCAATAGTATATAAGATTTTAAATGATTGTTCTGCATCTGTATGAAAATGTATAGAGGGATTAGACTACTATTTGGCTGAGTGGGGGGGGGGGGGGTTGGCGGAGATCTTCCTAGACCTGGAAAACATTATAGAAAAATTAGAGATCACTGATGAGAGAAAGAAAAAAGATGATTTCATGTCTTCTTAGTGGTAAACTACAATTTTTTGTGCAGATACTAAATTACTTTTCTTAATAGTTGCATATTTTGTTTCTTTATTTTAGGGCCATTTGATCGTAGAACCTCCAATATTAAGTCAGTTATTAAGCAATACATAAATGAAGGCCATGATGTTACTTCAGATGAAGAAATGAAAGTAGTATGTATATATAGTAAATTTGCAAATATATCCAGTAATCTTGTGACTGCAAAACAACTTAATAGTTATTTCCAGTAGTATATAGGTATCACTTTGTTGTTACAATTCTTATATTCCAAAGACATTTGGTTTCCAGACAATAACTTAAGTTTAAGGGTATGGATTTCTCTACATTCTAGACAATAACTTGTGTTTAAGGATGTACACCTCTGAGGAGCCAAAAATTTCTAGAATTAAACTTTTTTTCTTAACCTGATTTTTAGGTTTACAAGACTGTAACAAAACAATTGGTGAAGAAAACATCATATGGTGGTGTGCTTCTTTTTTTGCTACGGCCCTTTGAAAATGCCCGATTTTGATGATTTTCTCACTTTTCATCGATTTTTACCTATTTTTGGGCTATTATCGTGAAAAAAATCACAGTTCCACAATTAAACTTTTTTTCATACTTTCCATAAAGATGAAGTGGACCAATCTGAATAAATTTAACTTACAAAAACTATAGGTAGGTGTTAATATAAGAAAGTTTTATCATATTTTGATGCTTTTTTGGGTAAAATTTACCATACTGCCAATTTTGTATTTTTATGATTTTTCTCATTTTAAAGAACAAAATGCATATTAATTCAATTTTTTTGTTATAAATGATTGAAAAAATACATATCTAAGAAATTTGAAAAGACCAAAATGAGATGGGATGTATATTATTCTTGTAAAATCATTTTTTGTATCCCTCACCCATTTCTCAAAATTTTGACTAAAAATACTGACTTGAATGGTCGTAAAATTTTAAAACTGGATTATTCAACAACCGTTCATGGTAAATACACAATTTTTTCACAGAGTTATGTTTGATTATAATATTTTTAAAATTCATTGATATTTTCCACTTCTATCATATGTTTTGGAAATAATTTAAGAACGAGATTTCAACGAGACTGAACGAGACTGAAAAGTCAGAAGAATACATCCTTAAGTGTATGGTGCTCTCTAAAATTGTACTACAAGGTTCTATTTTACCAAGTTTATATTTTTTTCGAATTTCATATATTTTAAAAGTTTCAAGAACAAATCTTCAATTGCACAGTTATTGCACAATAGATTTGTTAAATCTTTTCCACATTTATTTTGTGTCAGAAACCTATAATATATCAACAATTTGATCACAATCCAAATTCACAGTATCAAGCTTGTATTTTGTGTCCAAATTTGCCCCAAATGTTTAAAATTCAATCTCTGCAGCCGGTTCAGGCTGTGCTCAGCGAAGCATTTTATTAGCATTTAAAATGAATTTTTTTTGTATGATAATTTTTTGCATGCAAAAAGAAATTGTGTAGTGTGATAAATTTTAGCATGCAAAAAGAAATTGTGTAGTGTGATAAATTTTAGCATGCAAAAAGATTTTTTTTAAAGTAAACAGGCTTCATAAGTCCTTTAAACCATGAATTGATAGACAAACTTCAGTGACAAAACAGTGTTAAATAGTTTTGTGATTTCTCTTTTTCTGTATTTGTGTCTGTTTAGACATATACTTTATATGGTACTGTACAGACACAAGTGGATGCTGACTTTGTTATGAAATTTAAATATCATAAAATAAAAACCCTACGAATGTATTTTGTGTCTTATATAAATGTGTTTTCAGACACATACATTATAATACATGTATCAACAATGTATTTTTTTAGGCCATAGATGCAAGACAAATTGGTCAATTTATAGTTTTAGTTGTGGACACAGTAACTGTTATCGATGGTGAAAAGAACAATATGAAATCAATTCCAGGAATTACCCAACTTCATAACTTCCAGTTTGAGTCTGATGGATTGAGAGTTTGGAAAGCTTATACAATAGGAAAAGATGAAGGGTTTTGTGAATTACATAAAGATACTTTCTCATATACCAGTATAAATAAGAAGATATGGTATGAGTGTCAATGAGACAACTATTCATCTAAGTCCCAATGTATAAAAAGTTAACAATTATAGACCTGTCAAAGTATATCATGCTTTATCAGTAGATGTTTTAAGAAGTATTCATAATTCAATTCAATAATTTGATCACTTTAACCTTGAAACAACTCAAGCTTTTGCAGCAATATATTGTCCATTCATCTGTCCCTCACTAAGCCATTACAAGTCATTAAAGTGATAACTGTAAGCATATATAGTATGACCAATATTTTCTGCATGACTTGATGACTTTGATAAGTGTTTCATTCATAACTAAGGGTACGTCATCATTTAGCTCCTATTTGTAGAAAAAATAATTAATTTATATATTTTATTTTATTTTATCTTATTCCTTGGAAATCACTTGGGTCTTCACCAAAGCCAGCTGAACTTCTTGTGAAACTGATCTAGACAAATGAGGAAACTGTCAGCAGATCTTTGAATACTGAAGGAAAGGAACCCTAAATAATAATGATTCATTCAGCTGTTTATAATATGATTAAGAAAATGTTAAATTATATAAGGAAAATATTTCAAACTGGATGAAATGAGCATAATATTATTATACTGAATGTCAATAGCTAAATTTTAGATAGATGTCATGATTGAAAATGAAACTTCAGTGCATTTTTCTACTTTATTAAATTTGTAACATGACCCTAGAACTAAGGCATAGTATGATTGTCCTAAAGATGGCTGCATCAAATCATTTAGCTCTAATGAGACATTGGATAACCACCTTCTGCTGGGACATTGTAACTATGTACAAGTCACAACTTGCATTTGTTCACGACAAGGCTAAAATTATGTATGACACAAAAGTAAATTTCATTGATACCCAGTTAGTGTCAATACCATCAATTGTAGGAGAAAGTGGGCTGCGTCAGAGTTGGGCATTTAAAACCAAGAAAAAAAGAGTAATTTTCAGTGAGGCTCAGCGGAAATACATGCACGATAGGTTCTATGCAGGAAAGAACTGGCAGTAAGGTAGATCCTTTTAGAGCTGCAGAGGAAATGAGAAATATGAAAGAAGAAGGTCATTACCTATCCAATGTTTATGAAATTATTATTTAATTTTAAGCTGACTTTTTAGAAGAACACAGAAGAGTTTTAGAATCTAGGTTACAACCAGCAATCTGTGAAATCATAGACAATAGGGCAAGAACAAGAGAAGCATTAGAAAGCTTGTATCATAAAATTGTCTCAGTTGTTTTATTAAGATCTGGTCTTGGTAGTCCTACATATATAGCTGTAGTAAGGGAGGCAACTGCAGCTCTTAAGAGTGTCTTCCCTCAAACAGAATTGGGAACTTTTATGTCTCTGACAAAGCATGACAAAAAAGACAACTCCTGGAATTGACAATGATTGTGACTGGTATTAGACTGTTCAATAAAGAATGTGGTTAAGGAGGAGAAGGAATTGATGATAGTAAGTTTGATGTTCATATTATTTCAGTAAATTTCACAAGATTTTAGACAATAAATGTAAAAGTTCGAAAAATGTAGTTTGAAATTCTGAATTCAAGAAAATGGAGACAAAACATGATCAATTACAAGTAATGTAAATAACTTATAGAGTATTTTTGTCTGATCATGTTTAAAAAGCAACATTTAGCACCATTTTAAAAGAGATGTTGAATCAGGTTACTGAATTTTCATGAAATTATAAACAGTAAGTCTTATTCTAAAATGATAGTAGTATCTGTACAGCATTGATATGGTTCATCACACTTTCATTAGTTTTTAACTGACATGGCATGTTTTTTCTTTCTATAGTACCAGCCATTTTAAATGAAGCCGTACCTGCCACAACAGAGAATGTAGATTCAGAAATCCGCCCACATTGTGTGCTGCCAATAAATATACAGGTAACTGTGTTTTGATGAATTCTTGTTTCAGCACTGTATTAGCTACATATAGAGAATTGATCATAGACAAATAAACATGGGAGATAACTCATGGTTATCTTATATGACATTGTTTTCATTTGAAAGTTTAGGTTAAAAGTTAACATTGTCCTTCTAGATATGGCTGCTTTGAAGATGGGACACCTTATGAATGAAAGCAGACATCAATTTCTACTACCATCGATTTTCTCTTATCTAAGCCTTCTAATCAGACAATTGTCTAGAATATTTGAAAGTTTTATGTTTATTGTTTAAAAAATGTAAATATAAAATTATTATTATTCCGCTTGATACATAGATACAGTTACAGCTTCAACTAATGTTTCTGCATTTTTGTAGATTTGATAGATGCATTCTGGTGAATCAAGTGAAGGTCCATCCACTCAGCTGTTAAAGGAATCACTGATAAATACAAGACAACATGAGGCTTTCCTTAGAGTTATATAAGTAAGTAGATTTGAATTGATACTTTATCATCTTTATCATATATTTAGTACAAAATACAGCAATTTTGTATATCTAATAAATGTTCTTTTTTCAAGTCTGTATCACCTACCCTGTATCGCATAGAAAAACCTGTATTGCATGGCAAAACCCGTATTACATACCTAGCATGACGTCATAATTTGAAAGACTTCAATACGATTGTTCATTGACGTCTAATTGATGTATTTCCTGGATACGATAAAAATGAGTCCACACATAAAAACTGTCCTATCATTTCAACTAAAATTGATATGTTTTAAAAAAATTACTACACAGTAACTTTATGAGTGATTTTTAAATATAAAAAAGACACAATACATATACAAAATAAGTACATTGTACGAAAATATAAACTTTATTTGTTTGAGCTTTAGAAACGGGACGAAAAGCGAGGCTCCATAAATTGTTTTTATCCTGAAATTTACACCCAACACTCAAAACTTTCGTTGTCAAATGTAAATCATCTACTGTTTCAAAGAAATCGAAAATTTAAACACAGACCGGGATGAGGACATCAAAAATGAACTGGTTCACAAAAGTAAAAATCCCCATAACCCCACGCTCAACATAAAGCAAGGTAACAGGAGACTTTATTAGTACATGTACAAATAAAGCATAAATGTATTTGTATACCTGTTATTTGTACAATAGATGACTGATGAATGCAGGATAATAAGATGTATTAATATTTAAAGTTTTATTGTTAATTTTTTTCATAGTTTTCGTGTGAAGTTTGTTTTCATTACCTGATGGATTAAACACAAATGTAAATTTTTACGATTTTAGTTTAGTTAGAATAGATAGCAAACTTTTCAAGAAAAATGTTCTTGCTGCATGATGTTCACCTCGTCAGAAAATTAAAATGATCATATAAAATATAATCTCCAAATAAATAATAAAACTTCAAACATTTCTACATCTTATGATACTTATTTGATTAATATTGATTAGTTGAAATAATAGGACAGTATTGTTAGTGCATGCATATTAATACATGGTCTTTAACATATTTTAAGAATGTAATAATGTAATAATTTGACACATTCCCCATTTCCTTTGTCAGTTTTATTATAGGGGACATTATGATGTGGTTGATAAGGAAGTCTATAAAAAAGTCAGCTGGAAATATACAGGAAAATGATAAGGTTCTTTTCTAGCTTATAATTTCAGACAATAAAAAAAACCAATGGATATCCCATGAATCTGATTCTATTAAAATATATGATAAACAGAATAATTTATGGCAAAATCTGTATCGCATACTGTATCGCCACTCGACCAATATCAGCCCTCGGGACTGATATTGGTTTCTTGTGGTGATACAGCATGCGATACGGATTTTGCCATGTATTATTCTATATATATCACATCAAGACATCTGATTCTGTTATGTTGGAAGGGAAAAAACGAAGGTTGACTGCTTAAATATAATTCAATACCCTGTAGGATAAATATTTTTTTGAGAAAATCAACGCTTTTATTGTGCTGTGAGAATATCAATTAGTTTATGATCTAAAATATGTTAATATAAAAAAAATATTACAGGAAATAACAAAGATTACATTGACATAATAGTATGCTGTGCCTTATAGACAAGAAAATGTATTAATCATACTATAAATCAGTCTATATCAGTAGTTATTAACCAACTTACTACAATATGTATAGAAATGCCCATGCTTTTATAAAAGGAAAATTTCGACATCTGGTCATTATGAACGGAGAAATTGCTACAGCCAGTCATTACGAGATCTCAGTCATGCATTACAAAATCTCAGTCATGCATTACGAAACCACACCCGTGCATTACGAAATCACAGACTCAGTCATGCATTATGAACAGATGAACAGATGATATAAAAATGAGTCCCCACTTAAAAACTGTCCTATCATTTCAACTAAAATTGATATGTTTTTAAAAAAATTACTACACAGTAACTTTATGAGTGATTTTTGAATATAAAAAAGACAAAATACATATACAATATAAGAACATTGTACGAAAATATAAACTTTATTTGTTTGAGCTTTAGAAACAGGACGAAAAGCGAGGCTCCATAAACTGTTTTTATCCTGAAATTTACACCCAACACTCAAAACTTTCGTTGTCAAATGTAAATCATCTACTGTTTCAAAGAAATCGAAAATTTGAACACAGACCGGGATAAGGACATCAAAAATGAACTGGTTCACAAAAGTAAAAATCCCCATAACCCCACGCTCAACATAAAGCAAGGTAACAGGAGACTTTATTAGTACATGTACATTATCACGTGACTTATGTAAAATGGACGTGTAAATTTTTCACTCTCATGAAATTCTAAAATGTGATTATATGGACCTTTTATTGTGAACAAAAACACTGTCAAATACTCATAAATGACAAAGGATAAAGAGAAACAGAAGAAACGAAAAAAAGGGAACAGGGGCAGTAGTGGTAGTGATTCACAACAAGACTGTAAACCAAAACATTTCAAACCCGAGGACCCCACGAGTAGTAATCACGATACCAGTATATCGGTGAGTGAATTGTTGAATCAAACTAACTCTATATTATACGACTCGAGTGAGAAATTTGATGAACTTGATAACAGTGTATTCGCTGATTTATATTCTGATAAATTAAATCCATCAACACCCAAACCACCAAAGAAAACAAAGACACCAAAGTCGAACACGAAAGAAACAAAAATGGCATCAAGCAGCAACCCACAAAAACAAGCAGACGTCGATTCCCCCGTTTCCGATAAACTAGATACATTAATAAAAGTTGTTCAAGATTTGAAAGTTGGTCAAGAGGGTATGAAACGCATGTTTGAGTCTAAACTTGACAAACTGAAAACTGATCTCATTGCTAGTGTTGATAACAAAATTAGAACACTTCGTGATGAAATATCACTAGATCTTGCTAGAGAAACTAACCGAACCGATCAAATAATTAATACCATTCAGTCAATTCAATCACGTATAGACAATGTCGAAGAACAAGGAAAACAGATCAACTCTCACTTATTAAACAGTAATGATAACGGTATATTATCTACAGTTCAACCTTTAAACCCGTTAGATAACAATGAAATAACAATAACAGCCAGTGGTATTCCGGTTACTGAAGGTGAGAATTTGATACAAAAAGCCGAGAGCTTAATTTCCGCTCTTGGAGATGAGGTTACCCAGAACGTTCGAGTAACTGGTGCGGTACGCTTACCAACAAGATCCACCAACAGACCAGGAATCGTGAAAATAAGCTTTCGAAACACGCATGAAAAGGTACAAGTTCTGAGAAACAAAATGAAACTAAAAGACAATGCCATATACAATAAAGTCTACATAAAAAGCAGTAAATCTCGAATAGAACGCTTGATCGAAATGAATGCCCATGCAGTGTTGCGTAATCTACCTAATGCTCAAGCAAGAAGTCTACATGTTGATGCAAACGGACGCATTAAATCGAGAAATCTTCAACCAACTACACAACCTGAAACCCAAGAAAATGATCACCGGTAACAGCCCACCCGGCCTATTGACTCCATTAAACTCTGTCATTTAAATGTTTGTGGATGGACTAATGAAAACAGTACATTGAGAATTGAAATTATTAAAGCAACTAATTGTGATATAATGTCCCTATGTGAAACTCATCTTACTAACGAAGATAAAATTTGTGTCCCTGGGTATACATGGTTTGGCTTTAATAGATCGAAAATACACAAAAAGGCACCTAAAGCATCTGGTGGAGTCGGGGTACTTGTAAAAAACTGGCTGCTTGAACTTTTTAATGTCTCCGTGGTTGATAAGTCATTTGATGGAATTCTTGGAATTAAGTTTACCGGCCGTTCAACAGAATTTGAATTTCTTGTATTTGCTTGTTATTTGCCTCCCGAGAACTCAAGTAGAGGCCGTGATGCTCAAAGTTTTTATGCACATCTATTATCGCAAATATACATGAATAACGAGAATGATGGAATATATTTGATAGGAGACTTTAATTCACGAATTGGAACTCTTTCGGAAACATTGTATGATATCGATAATCTACCAAAAAGACACCCGATAGACAAAAGTATTAACCAGCACGGACACGAACTATTAGATTTTCTGAATGAAGCCAAATTTTGTGTACTCAACGGAAGATTCCCTAACGACAATTTTACCTCAATATCGAAAAAAGGGAAAGCCGTAGTAGATTATATATGCGTCCCGCAGGATATATACGATTATTTGAATTACTTCAAGGTGTTAACTATTCAGTCAATTATTAACGACAATATGTTGCTAGATCTAATTGGTGACAAATCAAAATTACCTGACCATTCGGTTATTATGTGTGAATTTAATGTTACGCATCATGGACTATCGTATAGGATTAAAGACCAAACTAACTGTCAACCGCGTTTCAGGCTTGATCGCATTCCGTTAGATTTCATGTCAAGTGATATTAGAAGGTCCGCACTATTTGAGGTAATTGAAACAATTGAGCGATGTAGGGAAACCCAAGATAATGTAGACAAAATTTATGACAATTTGTGCACTGTAATTTTAACCGAAATGAACGAAAATATACCTAAAACTGGATATGATAGAGCTAACAAAAGACTTAAAAACCGGAAACCATATTGGAATGATAACCTAACGAATTTATGGAATGATATGCGACATAAAGAAAATGAATTTATACAGTGTAACGGAAATCGAAGTGTTATATCAGCTATCAGACGCGAGTACAGTCAAGCGAGAGATGTTTTTGATAAAAATCTTAGACGATCTGAACGGACATACAAGAAAGCTATGGCAGTCGATATTGAAACAATGGTAACAACGAATCCTAATGAATTCTGGGAAAAGATCAGAAAGCTTGGTCCTCGAAAAGTAAAGGATATTCCGATGGAAGTCGTTGATGAATCTGGGGAAATCTTAACAAACGAGGAGGACGTACTTAACAAATGGCGTATTGATTTTGAAAATCTTTACAACGGGAAAAACAACATAGAATTTGAAAACGATCATTATAATCAGTCAAAAGTTCACAAACAGTTATTGGAATCTGAAATGGAAGATCCGTTATTTATGCCGAATGAAGATTTAAACTCTAATATTACGATTGACGAAATAACTAAAATTGTAATGCATGCAAAATCAAAGTCAGCAAGTGGACCCGACCAAATTCCATACGGCGTTTTAAAGTACCCAATAATCATTCAAACATTACAACAGCTCTTCCAACTAATATTTGACACCAGTATAATTCCAACCATATGGAGAAAAGCCATCATATGTCCAATCTTGAAGGACCCGTCATCAGATCTCCGAGTACCAATGAACTACAGAGGTATAAGTCTATTGTCGTGCACTAGCAAATTGTATAGTTCTTTTATTAATCAACGGCTCGTCAGTCATCTTGATAACAATGATATTCTTGCCGACGAACAAAATGGGTTTAGAAAGAACAGATCGTGTGAAGACCATATATTTACTTTGAATAGTGTTATAAGAAATAAGAAATCAGTATTTGTTGCATTCATCGATCTGAAGAAATGTTTTGATTTTATTGACAGGGATATGATGTTATACAAACTTTTGCTGAACAAAATTGATGGGAAGTTATACAACTCTGTCAAAAGTATATACCAAAGTTCTGAGTCCTGTGTTCGTATAAACGGTAAACTAACATCGTGGTTCTGCTGTAAAACTGGTGTGAAACAGGGAGATAATTTATCACCGACTTTGTTCTCCATATTTATAAACGATCTTGTACAAGAAATTAATAACCTTAATCTTGGGGTTGACTTACTTGAAACGAAGTTATCATTATTATTGTATGCGGATGATATAGCGTTAGTTGCAAAGTCGGCTGAGGATCTTCAGTGTATGCTGAATACACTGCACCAATGGTGTAAACGTTGGAGGGTGTTAATCAATACAGATAAATCCAAGTGTATTCATTTCAGAAAACCAAAAACCAAAGAAACTAATTTCGAATTTACAATTGGTAAAAACAAATTGGAGAAGGTTGAAAATTACAAATATTTAGGGATTACATTCAGTCATAACGGAAATTTCAAAACCAATGTCGAAAATTTGTCGAAAGGCGGTGGAAGAGCACTAGGAACAATCATATCTAAAATTCACAACAATAAAGACTTCGGATTCAATGCCTACGAAAAACTGTATTACTCGTGTGTAGTTCCAATCTTAGATTACGCCTCAAGTGTCTGGGGATACCGAAAATTTCAAACAATAGACAATATTCAAAACCGTACAATACGATATTTTCTTGGTGTTCACCGTTTTGCGCCTACTCTCGCCTTACATGGTGATGTTGGATGGGTCCCTAGCCAGTTTCGAAGATGGACAAACATGGTGAGGTATTGGAACAGACTAGTCAAGTTTGAAGATGATCGTATAACGAAGATCGCTTTTAATGCAGACTATAACCGATGCACCGACAATTGGTGTAGCGAATTGAAGGACATTTTCTGTAAACTTCATCTAGAACATTATTTTGATTCAAAAACAGCTGTTAATTTGAAAACTGTAGAAATGAACATTCAGCGACTTTATTCAAACATATGGAATGACAATATACAACAAGTACCAAAACTTCGTACCTATGTAACTTTCAAATCTGCCTTTAATCAGGAACAGTATGTAAAATTAAATTTAACCAAAGTCGAACGCTCACATTTAGCACAATTCAGGTGTGGAATATTACCTCTGAGGATAGAAACAGGACGATATATAGGTGAAAGACCAGAAGAAAGACTTTGCAAATTTTGCACTGCAGACGTGTCAGAAACTGAAACTCATTTTTTACTAGACTGTACATTCTATTCTGATATACGAGAACATGTTTTTGGTGAACTTTTGTTAACTACTTCCTTTATTTCTATGAACATTAATGAAAAACTTATTTTTTTAAATATTAGCCATACTCGAAAACTAGCCAAATACATTGTACAGGCATATTCTAAAAGACGAAATTTTGTTTACAAATAGCTTAATATTTATATATTTTTATTTTAAAATTAATTAAAGGTTAACTTTCGTCAACAAAAAGATAATTTCATGAATAATTTGTTATTTTGAAGAACGTGATATATTGTTTTAAAATTACTTAATTTCATTTGAGGTGACTTATAGGTCCATTGGGCCGGGTGTATTGATATTTATCATATATTGTATATTTATAATCTGTACATATTTACACATGTCACTATAATAAATAATTTACTTACTTACTGTACAAATAAAGCAAAAATGTATTTGTATACCTGTTATTTGAACAATAGATGACTGATGAATGCAGGATAATAAGATGTATTAATATTTAAAGTTTTATTTTTAATTTTTTTCATAGTTTTCGTGTGAAGTTTGTTTTCATTACCTGATGGATTAAACACAAATGCAAATTTTTACGATTTTAGTTTGGTTAGAATAGATAGCAAACTTTTCAAGAAAAATGTTCTTGCTGCATGATGTTCACCTCGTCAGAAAATTAAAATGATCATAAAAAATATAATCTCCAAATAAATAATAAAACTTCAAACATTTCTACATCTTATGATACTTATTTGATTAATATTGATTAGTTGAAATAATAGGACAGTATTGTTAGTGCATGCATATTAATACATGGTCTTTAACATATTTTAAGAATGTAATAATGTAATAATTTGACACATTCCCCATTTCCTTTGTCAGTTTTATTATAGGGGACATTATGATGTGGTTGATAAGGAAGTCTATAAAAAAGTCAGCTGGAAATATACAGGAAAATGATAAGGTTCTTTTCTAGCTTATAATTTCAGACAATAAAAAAAACCAATGGATATCCCATGAATCTGATTCTATTAAAATATATGATAAACAGAATAATTTATGGCAAAATCTGTATCGCATACTGTATCGCCACTCGACCAATATCAGCCCTCGGGACTGATATTGGTTTCTTGTGGTGATACAGCATGCGATACGGATTTTGCCATGTATTATTCTATATATATCACATCAAGACATCTGATTCTGTTATGTTGGAAGGGAAAAAACGAAGGTTGACTGCTTAAATATAATTCAATACCCTGTAGGATAAATATTTTTTTGAGAAAATCAACGCTTTTATTGTGCTGTGAGAATATCAATTAGTTTATGATCTAAAATATGTTAATATAAAAAAAATATTACAGGAAATAACAAAGATTACATTGACATAATAGTATGCTGTGCCTTATAGACAAGAAAATGTATTAATCATACTATAAATCAGTCTATATCAGTAGTTATTAACCAACTTACTACAATATGTATAGAAATGCCCATGCTTTTATAAAAGGAAAATTTCGACATCTGGTCATTATGAACGGAGAAATTGCTACAGCCAGTCATTACGAGATCTCAGTCATGCATTACAAAATCTCAGTCATGCATTACGAAACCACACCCATGCATTACGAAATCACAGACTCAGTCATGCATTATGAACAGATGAAACGGGACATTGATTAAAACAAAATGACGTTTATTTCTTTAAATAAGTGTGACATTTTTTTATTCTTTTTTAAACTTAATATCATAAAAATAAGTTTAAATGATGTTCATTAACATTGTTTTGTAACAACTTGAAACGGAAATATTTCACAGCCTTTTTTGAGAACGATTTTCGATTATTATCACTGTTTCATTTCCGTTGTTCAATCCTCAGAATGCAGACTTTAGAATAGTTAAACTGTCTGATTAATTCTTCCCAGCTACTTTTTATTTGCTAGATGAAATGAATTTTAATAGCTTAAAATTAAGTACTTGGATGAGAAATCAGAAATTACATCTGACAGTCACAATGTTGACTAAAATTCCATGCGAAATTGAATGCGAAAAGACAAGTTGAAGTTCAGCTATGAAATTCCTGTATCTTCTTCACGGTAAGTTTTTTACTCTTTGTTTAATGGAAGAATAAAAACCATTTAATAAAAATGTTATGAAACGGGCTTTTCTGTATTGGTCCTGTTGTAGTTTGTGGATAGCTGTATAATTTTGGATCCGAGACTCGAAGACTGTTCTTGAATGAAGTTGCCTTTATACATGTTATAGTTGGTTAATAAAAGTATCAATATATGGACTTTTTCATATTGGCCCTGTAACATGCCCTTGATATTAATAATGGCCTCGGACAGTTGTAATGGCCCTCGGCGTTGCCTCAGGGCCATTACAACCATCCTTGGGCATTATTAACACCTTGGGCATGTTACAGGGCCAATATGTCCATACATTAATACTATAATAATAAGCTTGAGTTGATGCATGATTGATGTTGATTATACTTAATCAGTTTTCTTGGTCCTCAAATGCTTTATGATCTGTATTTGTAAGATAATATTGAATACAAGTAAATTTTAAAACAGGGACAGCGACAGAGTCAGTATTGTAGTAACTGATTAGCAATCATAATAGCATATCATTTCACACTGAAATAACAAAGACTTTTCAGGTTACAAACTTCACATTTAAATTGGTATATTTGTACGCAATCTGTATAAGAAATACTAAGATTAGACTGATTTTCTCTTGATATTTGTCAAAGAGTTATTGCAATTTAAATGATTTATTTGTAATTTTAGAATAATGTTATTAGCTGTGCTCATCATTTTGAATCACTAGAAAAGCAATTGGCAACTAGAATGGAGTAGCTACAAGCAACAGTTCAATCAAAAACCGCTGTCCCTACAGCCCAAGTTTATGTAAGTATTCATCCACAAACACACATGTAAAATTGAGAATGGAAATGGGGAATGTGTCAAAGAGACAACAACCCGACCAAATAAAAAACAACAGCAGAAGGTCACCAACAGGTCTTCAATGTAGCGAGAAATTCCCGCACCCGGAGGCGTCCTTCAGCTTGCCCCTAAACAAATATGTAGTCCACAATAAAATGTATTTTTATTGAACAAAAAACAAACAAAACATTGTTAAGTTAAAAGAATAGGAATTAAGATATAAATCTGGCTAGAAATGTGGGAAATAAAAGTCAGCATATTAATTAACTAATATGTCCTGATAACATCAAGTCAAGTGATGTCATGAAAATACAGCAAACTTTTACATACTTTAACTAGAATGGTACAAAAATCATATTTTGAAAAAAAGTTTCTTGAATTTCTTTGAATGTGACTTGCATTTATCCTGTATGAATTACATGGTAATAAACATCATTATTACATTGGTTGAAATGAATTACATTGATTTCCCAGTTAGATAAAAATCGATAATTTCACATGTGAAATAAACGTGGCTGTACTGTCTGTCACAAGTCGCTTGCAATAACAGTAAGTTAACCAGTTGAGTTTAAATACTTTATTCCTCAAACTTTATAGTAAAAAGCTACAAAATATAAAAAGAACATCATAAGTAAACATAAAAGACTCGTTTTCATTTATAAAACACACAATTAAGCAAATGTCTATATTTTGTAAACTGTTCGTGTTAAATTGGCGTTCCATAGATTGTTTTTTCAACAGAGTTCCATTGTGTCACAATATTTCACAAAAAATTGGGTAAATAGTTCAGGTAAGTATAACAAATCCATGTGTATGACTGTTTATAAGGTAAGTATAACAAATCCATGTGTATGACTGTTTATAAGGTAAGTATGCTCCAGTAATAGTTCAGCAGCCGGTTGTACGAACGTTTCATTAAAGTTAACGGCTCATTAAAATGTCATTAGCGCATCATTAACTAATGTGTCATTAAATCTGTTGTACAAATATTTTAATGAAGTAAAAGTTCATTAAACTGTCATTAAAAATCAGATTATTTAATGATGCCCATGGGGCATCATTAAGAGTTCATTAGCAATTAAAGATGGCAGCCAATGTTTTATTTGACCAACTCGGACGCCAGCGAAATGACCGTGTGTACAGGGAAAGAATTGATCACTTATGATCAAATGCGCAACGAGGAAGTTCGGAAAAGATACAGATTCAACAAAGAAAGTATAAGGTTCATTTGTAACTTACTTAGAGACAAACTGCAGCAACCCACTAAGAGATCACAGGCTCTCTCTGTAGAGCTCCAGGTAAATTATGAAACAGTTTTCGCATACAAACCCATTTCCACCTGTCAAAATACTGTTTACTAAATGATGTCATATATCTATAACATTGGGAGCGATAACGGGCACTATTTTTGTTCCCGATCCGGTTTCTTCAATCAAATAGTAAACCTAATATGTTACACCTGTACCCGATTAAAAAAGTAAATAAACATATTTAATCAAATTCCAGGTATAACACAAATCTGTATATTACAATTGTTAGTCCGAGATTGCTTTGACGTTTGAATGCCCTTTTATGGAATTGCCACGGGAATAAAAAGCACTCCAAAGCAAAATCATAATTGTCCTTGTGTTGTTCTTTTCTATCTCGAAATCGGTATTTATTATGTGACACATTTTTAGGAGGGTCCGCTTAACTATATCTAAAAGAGAACACATGAATACTTGGATAAAACTTGGTTCGGGTACGCTCTAAAAATAACAAAGTGAATAAAAAGTGGCTGGATTTGTTTACGCTATCCAGAATGAATTTAGGGGAGCCTTGGGGAGGGGGAGGGGTAGTATAATTCTTGATAACTATGAATATTATCAAAGACAGGTGAAAATTGAAATGACTTTAAGTGTATAATTATAAATTGACTTTACGCAAACAAAGATGTAATAAAGATGAAAAATTAAATCTGTTAATGTACAAGTCTGTATGACATTTAAAACATTTCTTTTAAATATAGGTCTTGATAGCATTACGTTTCTATGCTACTGGAAACTTTCTGCAAGTGTTGGGAGATACTGTTGAAATAGATAAGGGAACTGCATCTCGGGTAGTAAGAAAGGTATCCCTTGCCTTGTCAGAGCTCCTCCCAGTTTATGTAAAATGGCCTTCCGAGGACGAGAAGAGAGAAATAAAAAATGATTTCTACAAAATGGCTGGCTTCCCTGGAGTAATTGGCTGTATCGATGGGACACATGTTCGGATACAACGCCCGTCTGAAAATGAACCTGCCTTTATAAACAGAAAAGGGTACCCTTCCATCAATGTACAGGCTGTTTGTGACAGCAAAGGTATGTACTGCAAGTATAAAATAAATCTTTCTGTCAAATCAAGAGTGCATGCCATTCAATCGCTTGTCACGGTACTAATAAAAAGCTGGGTTGGTAGCCGAATCACAATTCAAGTATAAACTGAAGACTTAATTCTGTAGTCAGAGCTTAAAAAACATGCGGAAACGACTCTGTTAAAATTTTAAATCGCTTCCCCTTTTAAAAAAAAAGAGAAAAAACATCGCATGATACTCGAATATAATTTAATTTAGTTGAAGTTATATTTGGTTTAATTCATATAGTAAAATCTCTTTATTCTAGGAAGGTTCACAAATCTAGTAGCAAGATGGCCAGGCAGTACCCACGACAGCCATATGTTAAGGACCAGCAACCTAAGAACCATTTTAGAGAGGGACAACAACGGTTTACAAAATGGTATTCTTCTTGGTGACAGTGGTTATGCCTGTAAACCATATTTAGTCACACCATACTTAAGACCATCTGACCAGAGCCAAGAAAGATACAATGGTTCACATTGCAGAACCAGAGTAACAATAGAAAGAGCTTTTGGTTGGTGGAAAAGACGTTTCCACTGTCTACATGGAGAACTTAGGATGCACCCTGAGAGAGTCTGCACAATAATTGGTATGATATCTTTAAAACCTGATAAGTATAGTGTCTAAAATATAAATAAAATATAATATACGGGAATTTTTTTCATTAATCAATATTTTCGACTGACAGTGAAATACTGTATTCATTTAGGGACTTACTATTTTTTACCTGGGAAAGGGGCTGGTCATTTTGAAATCAAACACATTTAGTTTTCTTGACCCCCCTATAATATTTAACTTTTTTTTATTTGATCCCCCTCTATCGTTGCCTATTAAACATACCAAAATTTTGTTCACAAAAATATTGCAAACAATAAATATCCTCAGTGGATTGAGTCCAAAACCATATCTTGCCTTGAAATACGGCTCTTCCAAGAATATTAGTTGATAGATCGGCAAGCCAGTACTTTGAACTTTTTTCTGACTTTTTTTCAGATTTCCTGTATACTGGACCATATTTTTTTTAATTGTATTGCTAAACAAGTTAATCACAACATTTATAGCTGACTATGCAATATGGGCTGTGCTCATTGTTGTGACCTGTAGTTGTTAATTTCTGTGTAATTTTTGGCTCCTGTGGACGTTTGTCTAATTGGCAATCGTACCACATATATTCATTTAACATTTGATTTGTGAATGCAGGAGAGAGTGGTGTCGCTCCCTTTTAATATATTTTTAAAAATTTGGTTGATGATATCGGAAGAGATTATTCAAACATGACAACAGCGCCGCCCCCTTTTATTCCATATGTTAGTGTATACATTGTAAACTGCCTTCTTACATTTTCTTTCTCATGAAACCAGAGACATAAAATACAATTGTTTAATATGTCTCTGAAATCACAAATATCTGAACCCCGTTAAATAAATGGTATTATTGGGATAAAGATGTATCAAGAGGCCAGATTACCCTTTGTAAGCCTCAATAGGGCTTCTTTATAGACATGCGCATATGTGATTGTTGAATACACATCTACAATGGAATGCCGAACAACAGGTGCCCGTTAACATTGAAATATAGTCTATCGGACAACAGCTTGAACACAATGATGCACTACATTGCTTTAAAGGTAGGAAGAAAACAAAGCTTGTCAACTTTTATCCCCAGGGACATCTGCCAGGCTCATAAAAAAGTAATTAATTCCAAGTTATCCGTTGTCAAGTATAATATTGTGCCAGCCGACTCGACCCATAAAACATTTTGAGACAACTCGGACCCTCAGAGCTCGGAACATCTATGACTATGCAGACGATTGAGTGATGCTCCCTATTTTTTTTTTTTTATTTCTGTACGATTTTGTATTCGTTATTAAAGATGACAATTATAATACATAAACATTTTTCTATAAAATAGAGGGTGGTCAAAGGGGGTTCTGAAAACTGAAAAATATGAAATAAAAATTACAAAATAGTTGCATATTTTAGCAACCATATAAGTTGCATCTGAATTGAAAAAAATGATATTAAATTATTATTTTTTTATTCTCTACCAAGCACATCAATCCAACATTTTAATTATTGCAGGCAAAATAGCATTAGACACTGCCTATAATTAATTTCATGGACTTTATCTCCTACATGTACACATACAATATCTGTGCCAACTTTCAATAAATAAAGTTTACGGTTGAAATCAAATGCAGGACAAGCACATGCTTGTAAGGATAAGCACAAGAAATATAGAGAGTACTGACAAGAAACAACGAAAAAACAATCATTCCATAAACCAAATTATAGTTGATTTATGCATTAACTTATGATAGAAACTAAGTAACATTAAAGGTCTACATGTAAATACAAAGTACAAATGTATGAAGCATCCAGGTCTTGGACCTTTTAAATTAAGCTTTTAAGAAGTTAGCCAACATTGCAGCCAGATCACTTTCCCTATTTCAAGTTAATTGCAATGAAAGTCTCAGGTTTAACAACTAGACATTTATGGTCAAAATTCATGTTGTTGAAGGAAAATAAGCCTTTACCATCCTCCAGATATAACACAAATCATCTTTTAATGCTTTGTCTGAGTTAGCATGATTGACTGTTGAATTTGCATGTCACTTATTTTCCACCTTAAATTCATCTATTTGATTTCACATTATATGTTATTCAGGTCTCAGACATTCCTGGCTTGAGTTTATATCCCTTGAGCAGAATACATATATTGAAAAACTCAACCTGATATGTTCGGCATACATTCATGATTTGCTGTGAATTTTTTGTATCGTGTACATGTATGTAATAATTGATAATAACACTTTTAACATTAAATTTAAGTATTCCAAGTGTAATCTTAGGCCCGAGAACACAGTTATTTCGTAGTGCATTTCTTTTAGACAATAAATTCAAATTAAAAAAATCGCACCTGCTCTTTCTCAAAGAGATTTTTACAGTGTAGTGTACTACCAGTGAGACAAATAATATCAAAATTATAGAAAATTCTACCAGCTCTAACTCAAAATATTGACAATTCTGTGTTAAGGGGGTGTAAAATTCAGTTTGACAGCTTCAGACGTGATACAATTTGACCTTTTAGAACTGGACCAATTCACTACTTAACATAAAGATTCAGCATCAAAATTTTTTTGACATGTAATTACACACCCCTTCTTAATATTTCATGCATTTAATAGCAAGAACTTAATTGGGAAAGTGTATCAAATAAAACATGCAAGTTATACACTGTTTACACTAGGGACTATATTCGTAGACAACGAAAACCAAAGGACAATAACTGTGTCCTTGGACCTGTAAATTTGATGATTTTGTAATGAAAATGTATAATGGATTGATGCATGTCATTGTTTTCCCTCTGTGAGCCTCTGACATTCCTTAGTGTTCTGTATAGCTTTTGACTACTAGTACCTCACATAGTAACTGGTGATATGATGACACCCCCTGGTTTTCCTGAATATATACCAACATCTCTGTGTTGTTATCTAATCACAAACCTTGACACATTTGTAATCCGTAATATTAGTTTATATTTGCAGAATTGAACAGCCTGTAGTTTATTTTTTTTCAGGATCAATACATTGAAATAAAACAATGTATATAGCTCACTATTGCTTTATTTTTTATTGAAATGAGTGCTTGTGCAGTCTTGCACAATTTGGCAATTCTTTTAAGAGAGCCACAATTGGACCAGGACCAAGATGTTGACATTGGGGAGATTAATGGACAAAACAATGGCCACGAAGATGGACATGGTGTAAGAAACTACATTACAAGAACCTTTTTTAGCCAATAATTAAATATATATATGCAGGTAAGTTGCTTCACAGTATAAACAATTTTAGCATTCAAAATCATGAAATTCACACTAAGTAAACAAGTTATTAAGCAATGAGAATTTTTGGACATATAAATGATATAAAATGACCCCTAGTGAAAAATACCAAAATTTTTAGATATAATTAAAGTGAAAAGGGTCCTTGTTTGATCATATTCTGTATAAGACCAGAACAAACTGCAACCTTTAATTGCTTAAGGTGGCTCGGGCCTAATCGAAGTTTCTATCAGAAGTGCCGTATTTTTGGTTATTTTACTCTTTACAGAAAATCGATCAGGTTGAAAAAAATAGGGGGTCACGAACCATTTAAGCTCAAAATTTTACTTTTAAACAGGTATGTAAAAGGACCATTTTTCAATGAAATGATCGGGAAAATAGAGGTGTTGACATATTTTTATCAGAATATCAAAAAAACATTCTCTGATAATTGCTCCAAAACTATTATATGAAAAGCTAGAATATAGCTTCAAAGAATGAGCCAATAAAAAAAATAGGTCACCGATAAGTGAAACAAATATTTTGCCTTAAAAACCCAAGTTTTGGCGGGAAAATGGTGAAATTGAAACATCATTTTGACCCTTTAACAAATACAATGTACGGATAATAACGAAAATATTCTATTAGTCACATAGCTACAATGATTCAACATTTCTAATCAATCAAAATATTCAAAAAAATCATATTGAATTTACAACAAATACTTTTGTAATTCATGCGTGAAATTATGCACAGTCGAAAAGTCCTGAGCCACCTTAATTCAACTTCATTGTGTCTTGGATGACGGGCTGTCCCATAAGCAGTCATGAATACTAAATCTACATCTTTTAAATTGATATTCAGGCCATGTATGCTAAAAAAATATACTGAAACTAATGGTTAAAACAATATTATGCATCTAACCAGTGTGAAAATTATGTTAAGATAACAAACAAATATTTTCTTAAAACCAAAGTCGGTATATGTAATCACAATAATCAAATAATTAAATCAATCTTCAATGTCTAGATGTATTTTAAGCTTCTTATTCATTAGTTCATAATATAGTGTTTGCTGAATTAATTTTTTCTTTTGTTCAACCAGCACCTCATATTGCATTCTTGTCACATCTTCAGGTTTTATTTTCCTCTTCTTGGTTCTGAAAGCATAGAAAAGTTTATTAAAAGCATTTTATTTGAGCAGTCATACAGTACATTTAATTTTGTTTCCGAGGTTGAAGATAAGTCGCTGAGTGTTATTTATTGCTTTTAGAAAAAGACCTTTATCTCTACTATTAATTTCTCCCTGTTCAAAGTGTTTGTCAGGATTGTTTTTACCCAAATAATTAATTGAAGAAAAAAACAAATATTTGTTGAGTCTTAGAGGCATGATTTTTTTATAAGTTGTTAATGGCTTTGAACTAGCTGTGAGTACTCTCAGATCTGTTCCTTGTGTCTATTGTGTCGGAATGTATAAGTACTCGGTTACGTCCACTTTTATTTTTTGTCTATCTGATGTAATTCAGTGGTAATCGTTTGTTCATGTGTTACATATTTGTTTTTCGGTCATTTTTTTACATAAATAATACCGTTAGTTTTCTCGTTTGAATTGTTTTACATTGTCTTATCAGGGCCATTTATAGCTGACTATACGGTATGGGCTTTGCTCCATGTTGAAGGCTGTATGGTGACCTATAGTTGTTAATGTTTGTGTCATTTTGGTCTTTTGTGGATAGTTTTCTCATTGGCAATGTATTTAACTAATAGTTTATTTCTGTATAAATAAATATCCTAGTTTGTATTATTATGTAAATTTGTATAAAGGCTTTCACTTAAAATATTTTGCTAGAACAGCTTATGTCTCCATATATGATGTTATTTTAAAGTAATACAAGTAAATATATACTTTTCAGATGTTAAATGCACATCAATGATCTGCACATCTTCTGTTGATGCTGCAGGTGCTCTCTCTTCACACTCTATTGATGGACTGGGATGGCTTGTGGATACAGAATTAGCAGATCCTTCTTTGAATTGATCAACAAACTTTGATAGTAAATTCATTGATTGTGGCGTACCAACAATTTCAACTGCATCATGACCTTAAAGACATAAAAAAACTTTTCAAGCTTATCACAATAAATCAATGATTTGAAGTTATAAATAGTCTATTGATATATATATTTTATAAGAAGATGTGGTATAATAGCTAAGGAGACAACTCTCCCCCCAAGTCACCATGTATTTAAGGAATGACTGTTAAAAAAATCTATGTTGAAATAACATCAAAAATATGGTGCACAATGAATAACCTGTGTTGCTTCTTTTTTTAAATTGTGCTTCACTATTCTTATTTTATTTCGAAAAAGACAGATAAAATATAACAGTTACCAGTAAGTTAATCGAAAGTGTGATCCCCAATGAAATATGAATACAGTAATAGGATGCAGGTGCCTACAAAACAGACAAGTTACATGGTCCGAGACCACAATTGTCGTCCCTTGATTTTCGTTGTTCACGAATATAGTCCCTAGTGTTAACAGTGGGTTACTTGCCAATAATTTTTATACCCCTTCCAAATTTATTTCTCCATGTTTAATGCCTCAAATTGTAAGTAGGGGGTGAAATTACACTGTAAAAAAATTAGGGTCCAGAATTTTACAGGAAAGTAGTGATTTGGTCCAGCTGAAAAAGGTTAAAAATTAGCACTTCGGAAGCTGTCAAAAGATTTCAAGACACCCTAAACACAAAATTGTCCATATTTTGAGTTCGAGGCGATGAAGTTTTCTATAATTTTGATATAATTTGTCCCAAAAGTAGTACAACACACTGTAAAAATTTCATTGAGAAAGTGCAGGTGGAATATTTTTAATTTTCATTTATGTTCTAAAAGAAATGCACTACGAATTAATTGTGTTCTCGGACCACATGTTAAAATAATAATATTTTATTGAGTTGTACCTCTATCAAGTTCTTGTTGAAACTATTTTGGAAGCTAGGAGCTATCATGGAACTAAAGAAAACTTGTGTGAAGTTCACCAGGATAATGGTTAACAACATCGGTGGATATGGGTTAGCAACACCAAGGGGCTATAGGTTTTGTAACGACGTGCGTTAACCAATTAAAATCCTAGATATATACTAAGCCGGGGATAATTAATTTTCACTCAAAACTTAAAACCAATAAAAAAAGTAAGAAGGTAACATTTTACATAAATATCTTAAATGATATAGCTTACATAACCATGATAGTTGGCTTAAAATTTAATATTCACATACACTGAAGTTACATAATATATGAACAGAGATATCATGTAATGATGAGAAAAAAATATATCATATGGTAATTGTGTTTTTATTTGTTTGACTGTTTTGTCTAAATGTTTGTATCATTAGTATTCAATAAAGAGTACATGTATATACATTGCAATGATGAATCATAAACATGTTGTATGAAGAACACAGCAGAAATAATAGTATATAGGTAAGGCAGAAACCTGTAGGTAGATTTACATTAATGTATCAAAGAGTACCAGGTTTATAGTGTCATTGACTCTGCTAAAATGAAAAAGGAACAGGGATAGACTTTCTTGCAGGTGAAATCTCTCACTTAATCAGTCTTACACTTGCACTTGTCAGTTATACAGCTTTGAGTTGTAAATTCCAGAACTTATATGATCTTATATTATGGTGAAACAATATGTCATCATGTGATGATTGAATACTATAGTACATCTACATATATTAATGCTTCTTAACCTTAATATGAATCAAATTATAAGAATTTTATAGAAGGCCCAATATCAGGTTTTTAAATTATGAATGATGTATGTCTGAAGAATAATAATCCAAATATGGAAGTAGTACACTATATTAGTTTAAATCTCAAAAGGGAAAAAAAAAACAATTAAAAACATTTCATATGAAATTGTCGTTTTTTTAGGGGGAGGGGCATGACCTTTATCGGGATATCAGGATTGATGCTTTCGGGATGTCGGGATTTAGATTTTTTTAAATTCAGGACCTCTCGATTTCATTTGTTAAGCATGGGATCAGGACCCTTTCTACCCCATCTAATATCTATATTGAAGACATAAAGTACATTTGAGATTAAATGTAAGCAAAAAAAAACATACTGTACCTGTTGTTGTGAGACTAGAATCTTCAATTGGTGACTACACCCCCTGCAATCCCGTAAAACTGGGGCAATCTTTGTATATGTCAACAATCCTTTCCTGTGCCTCTGTCAAAGGTTTTGGAGGTGGACCACCGCCAGTTCTCTGGTGGTCACGGGCCTTCTCTGAGTAGGCTTTTTTGGCCTCTTGATGCAAATTTGACAACTTATTTTTAATTTCTTTTGTGGATCTGGGGCACACACCTAAAGAGTTGACCCTTTCAGTTATGTGCTCCCAGATCAACTTTTTTTTTTCACTGGTCACGGAACTGGTGCCCTGACTTGAATTAAATTTATCACTGATAATGGATATGTTCTGTTGCACCAGTTCCGTGATCAGTGTTATTTCAGACGGTTCGAAGTTTTTTGAACGATTTCTCTGCGTCTTTTTCTCCATGTCTCTATAGTTTGGGCATTGTTAATTATAGCAGACGACGGATGTTTACAACTTAGGGAATTGTGGGAAATATTTAGGGGAAAACCAATATTTAATGATAGTTTAATGACGCACCCTTCATTAAATGTTAATTAGTTAATGAGCAACAAAAGTGTACTTCGTACAACACATTTTAATGGACTCATTAACTAATGTTACATTAACAACTTAATGCATCATTAAGCCTCAATGACTCATTAAGCTAATGACACTTTCGTACAACCGGCTGCAGGTAAGTATAACAAATCCATGTGTACGACTGTTTATAAGGTAAGTATGCTCCAGTAATAGTTCAGGTAAGTATAACAAATCCATGTGTACAACTGTTTATAAGGTAAGTATGCTCCAGTAATAGTCTGGTAAGTTTTTTTAGGTTCAAAGTAGTTCGGCTGCAGAACGAAAGCATTTCGGTAGCCTGATCCATAGGAAGCATAATTTATAACGATTATGCATATGACCAATGCTGTCCATATAAAAGAAGATCAAATAAATGTATGATGGCGTGTATTACTTACACTGTTCTGACATATAGCAACAAATTTCCATGCAGTGTCCATGTTGTAAACAAAAACGAAAGTAAGTAAATGGGACTTATTATGGGAGACAACTCCAAATGTTCAAGCAATTCACAGTACAGAGACAGCACAGTGGTTATTTCACTGTCTGACATCAAACAACAATAGGCGTTGTCAAGACATGGGAACGAAACAAATTGTGAATACGTAGGAAAAAAATATAGTTCCTTACTTTTTCTACATAAATTTCGTAAAAGAAAGACATTTGCCAATGTAATAAAAAGAATAACTAATCAAAGAATTCAAATATCGAAAAATATTCAACTTGTGACCAAACAACACTGATAATTAACTCATGCGCTACATGCATTCGTGAATTAATGTGTTGTTCGGTCACTCGTTGAATATTTTTCTCTATTTGAATTCTTCGATTAGTTATTCTATAATTAATAACTGGATTGCTCAGTGGAAATTATGTCTAGCTCCTTCAAATTAATATACATGAATTATTCAATTGTTTTAATTTGTTTTTTTTTGCCTGACCATACATGCTATACATGTACCTTCTTTTGAAATATTTAAAATTTGACAGCAGCATCAAATACCTCAATGCAAAACTCCCACTTAGCTGACCATTGATGACATTTATTTTATCTTGTTTTATGTTACAGCCTCAGTTCATTCATCTGTCGCAGTTGTGGAGTGGTTTTCAAAATGTGATGGTTTAACTCAGTGTTCTGAGCAATATATTTGCTAGTCTGGAACCATTTACAAGGGTAGGTATACATTGAGTTAGTTACACAGAATTATTGGTAATTTGCAGATTTTTCCTTTGATGTGTATTCGCTGATAATGTCAGTATCAGTGGACTGGCTGTGATATAAAAATTATTGGGTTAGTATGCAAATGACGTGCGCGAATGCAACTCGTAAGAATCTACTTTCCCCTTTCATTCACAAAATTGCGCTTGATTTTTTTTCTCGCAGAAACACACGAGATTTTTGGCGAATGAAACACTTGACATTGTTTGAAACTTTCACAAAGTCAGTTAAGCCTTTTTAAACAAATTTTTGTGAAAATGTGAACAGAAAATGTGAATAGAATTTTTTTTTTATTGATGTCTTTTAAAATGTTTGAAATAATTATGAAGCCGACAGGAAATGAGTTTGTCGTCAGATAATTTTATAGTCAGCTTTCATTGCCTCCTGTATAAATGTCTCCTAACTGAGTGCTTTCTTAAAATTATTTGAAATCAATGTAATGGTTTTCATGATGAACACTAGACAATAATGACAAAATAAATGTAATTTTATCCACTAAACTAAGTAAAATATAATTATAACTTGTTGTTGAACTCAAAATGATGATTGATGAAAAATCTGCTGATTCATATCGTACCATTCTTATTACTGACTATCACTTAGGGAGGGTAGGAGTGGTCCTGATCCTGAAATCCAGGGTTAAAAAGCATGAGATCCCGAATCCTGAAACCCAAAAAAAAATAGTTTCTGTATCCCGAAAGTATCAAACCTCATATCCTGAGCTTAATAACACAAAATCCTGAAGTCCGGATAAAGGTCCTATCCCCTTTCATCACTAGTCTATGCTGATGCTTTGTGAAAAATGAAGAAATTTGACTTATCAGTATGCTTCCATTATATTTGCCATTGTTAGTGTCATGTCTAAAGCAGAATATTAATGAAACACATGCACGCAAGAATTCCTTTTCAATACTTTGAGCAAGAGAACTCCATGTTTACTGCACTGTGACAAAATTGTGACGTCATGTGTGATTTGCCATGATTTGACGCGAAAAAGAAGTTTGTTTGTTATTTTCTCTGTTATTGCAAAAACAAAAAGTCTTTTATTTTAAATATATATTCCCTTGAAAGTCATTATATGTTCTTACTAAGATACTTGTTTCTTTGTAAGATGTCAAGAAGTTCAATTATTTAGTTCTCTGCAATAAGTAAGTATGTATTTAAAAAATTTAAGAAATAATTTATTTAGTTACATTTGAAAATAAAATAATAGATAATGAATAAATATATTTTTTAAACATTCAGTTTACATTTAATGAACCTTAGTTGTATGCCAAGTTTTTTGTTACTTTGTTAAATTGATAATGGATAATATACATTAGAAAAATATAATATAAATGTTTCTTATTTATAGGGTCACAGAGAACTGTTAACAGATGAGATCCTGACTCCCTTCTTAGATGGAGCCATCATTGAATCAGATGAACAAAGAATTCAAAAAGTATGAAATTATATTTTATGAAATTTATTTCCTCCTTCAAAATAATTATTCTGGTAATTTAAGATTTAAATTTTAGTTTATACAATAAATAATTCCTGCCTACGTCAGGTTGGATATTTATAGAATACAAATTGAGATAACAGAGAGAGATATTTTTAGAAATTCCTAAGAGAACTGAGATATTTTAGAAGATTGGTTAGCCAATCAGATAGGAGATATAAGTAAAGTATAAATAGCTCGTTTTAAGCTGCTAGTTCATTGTAGCATTTTTTTTTTTTTAAATTCAAAAAGTTTCAGTACAAAGTAGTTGTTACAGTATTTAAACTGATGTGCATAACTATAAGTGTTGGCTTATTCAGACTTTATTTGAACTCAAATAAGTTATCCGGTATGATGTGAATTAAATATATCAGGAAAAGGAGCATAAACTTTGAACAATCCACGTGTTTGTACGGCGAGAGTCTTCATTCATACGATATGTGCTATTTTATATTTTGATTTGGAGTTTTTATTATTCATAGAACTGAGGTCTGTTTATTTATTTATACACTTATATTGCATTTGACATTACATTTATACCCATGCACGGAAGCAATGGGTCCGATTAGGAAAAAGAAAAACAATAATACAGTTATATATAATCCTACATTACTTGAAAATTGGACAATCACTAGTCTAAAAGCAGAGTTAGAAAGAAAGAATATCGCTTTTCCATTAAATGCAAAACGTTTTACATTGGTACGTCTTTTAAAACGATACGAAAATTCCAATAGTATCACATCAAACACAGCAAATGCACGTGGGGAGGAAGTACGAGGCGAAAACACACGTGGGGAAGAACCCTTAAATGGTAGTGCGGTATACCATCATGCATTGCCACAACAAAACACACGTGTAGATGGGGATCCGGATCCCATGATGCACCAAATATAAACAATAATGAAAACACGCCCAGTAACGACAATTGTGTTTTGATTGGAATTGTTTCAAAATTATCATCGACTGTACAATCCCTACAACAATATACTATTCTGGTTCAGGAACACACGAGATAAGCTTGTGAAGACAAAAACAATAAATCTGACCCTAGGAGTTCAAGATCATTGTCTCTGGGCAAATTTATTCAGGCTTTTGGAATTTATAAGAACATAATGTGTACAACATTTCCTCACCGTAGAAGTGAGCTGGATCTTTATGAACGTGATTTGGTAGATATGGCCACCAGGTATCCGGGTAAGGGATTTTACCAGTACCATAAACGGTTTTCTGCTGATGTGGCAAGCTCATTTAAGGCATAACAATATTCCTGTTGACTGGTCTATCAGAAATAACACTTTATTTTGCAATATTTTTGCGAACATTAAACCTAACACATGTAGCATTTGCAGTGGCACTTTTCACTCAAGTAGTTATTGTGATCAGTCAAACAACAACAATAGGAATACGACAGGGTCAAACAGGTCAGATCAAGACATACACGGCAGGGAGCGTTCTTACCATGGAGGAAAGGAAATCTGTAATAATTTCAACGGGAAAACAGGTTGTTTTAGATCTCATTGTAGAAATTTACATATTTGTCTAAGTTGTTATGGAGAGCACCCTAAAACAGTCTGTACGAGTTCAAAAAACGAGGCACTAGGATCCAACAAAATCGGGTCCAATATGCAGAGAAGAATGTAAACGATCAAGTTTCCCTAAGTTTAGGAGTAACAACACCAATTGTGATTAATAATTTAGTTCATGAATTTGAAAATCATCCAAATAAGGAATTTAAGAATTACCTAGTTTCTGGGTTAAGTCGAGGTTTTTCCACAGGTATTACAACATTACCATCTAAGTCTATTGAGTGCAAAAATTGAAAAACTTAAGATCAGCGTTATCTCAACCAGCACATGTTTTAAAATTAATAGAGACGGAGGTAGAAAAGGTTTTTTTAGAAGGACCCTTTGATTTTATTCCATTTAAACATTACCGCATTAATCCTATCGGTGTGGCAGAAGGTAAATACAATAAAAAGAAGCGTTTGATCGTAGACTTGTCAGCTCCTCATGAGGATCCAAAAAATCCTAGTTTAAACGAACTTATCGATAAAAATATTTTCTTTGCAATATGTATCAATTGATGATGCTATCAGAACTATCAGAGGCCTAGGTTTTAAGTCTTGGCTTTTAAAAACCGATATAGTCGACGCCTTCAAGGTTATGCCCCTGTCGCCTATGTTATGGCTGTTTCATGGAATCAAATGGGATGACAGATATTACTTTTTTAATAAATTGGTGTTTGGGTGCAGGTCTAGCCCAAAAATCTTTGACACTCTTTCACAAGCAATTTATTGGATTGCTCAGAACAATTACAATATAGAGCACATTTTACACTTGTTAGATGATTTTTCTAGTTATTGTACCAGAAAAAGACAATGCCCAACAAACTATGAATACTTTTTTAGGTATTTTTAAGTCATTAGGTGTGCCACTTTCATTTAAGAAAACTGAAGGACCATGTCATAAGTTAGAATATCTAGGGATATTTTTAGATACTATTAATATGGAGGCTTATCTCCCTTCAGAAAAGGTTTTACAAATTCAAGAAATTATAGAATATTTTAGTAAGCGCAATTCTTGCACAAAAAGAGAGTTATTAAGTTTACTAGGGCATTTAAATTTTGCGTGCAGAGTTATAGTGCCAGGTAGATCATTTGTTTCACACTTAATTAAACTATCTACTACTGTCAAAAAGTTGCATCACCATGTACACTTAAAAAGCTGTAAACCAGATCTTATTATGTGGTCAAAATTTTTAAAAGATTGGAATGGTGTTTCCTTCTTTTTAAATGATAATATAATGAATGCTGCGGACATTCACTTGTTTACTGATGCTACACCTTCCTCATTTTGAGGTTTTTATCAAAATGAATGGTTTCAAGGTGACTTTCCTTATGAACTATTGTCTTGTGAGCAAACATCTATGGGGTTTTTTGAATTGTATCCGATTGTAATGGCATGTGTACTGTGGGGAGATAGATGGAAAAGAAAACGTATATTATTCAATTGTGACAATTTAGCTACTGTTGATATTATAAAAAAGGGTAGATCTAAGATTTCAAGCTTGATGAAGTTAATGAGAAAGCTCACTTATCATTCAGCAATTAATAATTTTGTAGTGCATGCCAAACACATTCCTGGTATAACAAACTGTATAGCTGATTCTCTTTCTCGTTACCAGATGATGAAGTTCAGAGCCTTGGCACCACATGCAAACGTGATACCAACTCCTTGTCTGCATCCCTCAGAGCTGATGATGGTTTGAATTTAAAGTTAGACGAATTATGGGATGCGTCTTTGAGCGAAAGCACTATATTGACATATAAATCCGCGTTTAAATGTTTCAGAACTTTCTTGGTCATGAATGGTCAACCGTGCTCCGAAGACCTTCTAGTCTATTTCGTAACTTAGTGTCAAAAAACACTTAATCTTAAACACCAGACTATTAAACTCTATCTTGCCGGAGTACGTCATTATTATATAAGATTTTTAGGATATGATCCTATGGCGAATACTTTCAGATTACCAGTTATTCTTCGGGGTATTAAAAAATCTCAGAACAATGTTGTCCAAGAAAGATTGCCAATTACATCATCAATTTTGAATAAGCTTTGTGCTTTATTATCGAAAGAAATATTTTCACCAGTGCTAGACCTCATGTTTCAGTGTGCTTTTAAAATGGCATTTTTTCGGTTTTCTTAGGTGTGGAGAATTTACCTATCGGTCTTATAATGATAATTCATGTACAGTACTTTTGCAAGATATCACTGTGGATCCAACGAAACAGTTCATCATTTTTCGCCTGCGATCATCTAAGCGTGACCCCTTTCGTCAAGGGGTGATTATTACTATTTATGAAAATGACACATTTAAACCAGTGGATACAATGAATAAGTATCTGTCTTTAAGATATAACAATGGCGCTTTACCAAAATTTCCACTTTTTGTCGAGGATGAATTTCAATCATCACCATTAAGCAGGGAATTATTTATTTCTTCATTGAGACAACTATTGGACACACTTGGCTATAATACAGTAAAGTTAAGTGGTCACTCCTTTCGTATAGGAGCAGCTACATCCGCAGCAGCATGTGGTGTCGAGGATCATATTATTCAAACATTGGGCAGGTGGTCATCAGACTGCTACATACGTTGCACACAAAGTATTGAAAAGAGCTCAGCATGATATGTGTTTTCATAACTAATGCATTTGTGGTAAATTAAAGCGTGAAATGTAAAGTACAGATTATTATTGTTTCTTTTTTTTTGTAGTTTTACTAACATGTTTTTTTTTTTGTTTTTTTTTTTGTAACATTATGTGTCATTTGAGTAGTAAAAAACATGGAGACATTTTTGATTCCATGTTTTAGTGTAATCATATATATATATTTGAATTAAATATTGAGGCTACTTACTTTTTGTCATGTTAATTTCGGGGAAATTATTTTTTACCCCCAAGTCAATTATACATCAGTATAGTAAATATTCTTAATTATCAGTTCCAATTATTATTTTATAAGTAAGCATGGGATTATTTTGCATATTGTGCTGCTGGTATCGGATCCACCGCAGCCGATACCCCGCTGCTGGTATCCACCGCAGCCGAAACCACGCTGCTGGTATCCACCGCAGTCGAAAAAACCCACTGCTGGTATCCACCGCAGCCCAAACAATGATGCAGGTATCCACCGCATCCTATAGTTAGTAGGTTATTTTTAGAATAATGTTTCAAATTATTGTTTAGATTGGGTAGATTTTTATATAGTGAGTAGCCCCCAAGAAAGCCAAAACATAGATACATTTATTGATTATATTGTTACATTTTTTATATGCTGTCATGTAGTTTTTAGCAATTATATAATGGAAGTAGTATAGCTTGTTTTTTAGTAGTCTAGATAATAAATATATATACCACTATGCTATATTATGATGTTTGTTGTTTTGTCGTCTTAGATATATGCGAGGTTAAGAAGGGATCGGAACTACTATAGACAATAGCTTTTACTGATTGTCATTTAGAGAACATATGTGCTTATACAGTCATATCGATTTAACATTTGGGTTGTCGTAATTTGTCTTTGGTAAGTCGTTTTTTCAAGTCACTTATATAGAAAAGTATGATTGTATAAACCACTTATTATAATCAGAGACATATAATACGTATTATCATTTATCATATATTTAGTACAAAATACAGCTATTTTGTATATCTAATAAAGGTTCTTTTTTTCCAGTCTGTATCACCTACCCTGTATCGCATACCCCGTATTGCATGGCTAAACCCGTTTTTTTTTTTTTTATACATCAAGTCAGTTTTTTAGTTTTTTTTTTGCTTAGAAAAAATTTCCAAAAAATAGGTTAATTTTTTGAATGACGTCATTGTTTGGTATGTAACGTCACGAACGTTAAGTTTTCATATTCTATGTGACGTCACGAACATTACGTTTTTACAACATATTTTTTGGCACACTAAATGCAACTATAAAATATACAAAACACTCAAATAAATACAATAACAAACAAAATATTTAAAACAACAGATTGTAAGGTAACCCAGGTGCTTCGTATAAATAATTGAGCAGTTTTTTTAAGGCTTTGAAACAAGAAAAAAGCAGAACTGAAGGTAACCCAGTGCTATGGATCAGAAAACAGTTCATATAATATTATACTCTTCTGTTGAAATATATGATAAAGCGTATAATACATGGCAAAATCCGTATCACATGCCGTATCACCCTCGACCAATATCATCCCTCGGGCCTAAAGGCCCTCTGGCTGATATTGATGTCTCGGGATGATACGACATATGATACGGATTTTGCCATGTATTATTCTCTATATACTTGTATAAAATATTACTAAAATTTTACAGTTCATTAACATTTGAAAATATCACAAGGCTATGAAAGGATTACTAGCTTTATTGACCAGATTCTTAAGAATTTCCATAGCGGGCTGATAAAGGTACCTTTATTGACTGCTTCTGGAATGTTATCACATGCCTTTCCGTTAATTTCCGTGACGTTTATCACATGCAACTTCGTGCATTTCCGGAAATTTGATTGAAAACGACAACAGAACGCGGAAAATGGCAAGTGATAAGACTTTTCCCAAAATAGTTGAGGAGCAAAAATTAATTAAGTTTAACATGTTTTGAAAGACATAATTGAGGTGGCAATATTATTCAAGAACATGATAGTTATTGTGTCAAAACAAATTAAATGCTTACTATATTAATAAAACAATTAAAAAAAAAAGTAAAGAATTTGTTTTGGTTGTCTGTAAATATTGTCTGAAAGTGCAAAGACAAACAAAATTAAATTTTAATAGTTCTTGTCTGTATATCTTCTGCTGAAGTATATGATAAAAAGATAATTACATGTCATTTTTCATATCAGACCCTTTATCGGCCCTCGTTCATGATATCAGCCCTCGAGCCTGTGGCTCTTGGGCTGATATCACAACCTTGGGCCGATAAAGGGTTTGATATGAAAAATGCCATGTAATAATCTATACTTATATGTCTCTGTTATAATGTAGGCCATTACACTGCAAAATAAACACATTTAATTTTTACAATTTTACATTTCAAAGCTCAGTTGAAAGAATTAAGATTTTTTTTCTAATTTTATTTTTCCAAGTAAATGGGGGGAAATATCAGTCAATATGTCTAACCAAATATCTTTTTAGAAGAATACAAAACAATATTTTGCAGCACATCAACAGCATGAATATATTGTGACAGGGGAGATAATCTATCTTTTTCAGTCAAAGGGAGAGAAAATTAATCCCAGTGATTTTAAAGATTTGGATTGGTTGTTTCCAGATACAACAAAGCATTTTTAACAAATTACCAATGCAATATAGGGTAAGTTATTTCACATTATTATAATTGATTTATTAAAATAAAAATATATAAACAAGAATAGTATCTTCTTAGATCTTTAAATGTCATAAGCTCATAGTTTTTTTTCTTGTTGTATTGATATGGTCGAAGAGTAAATAAAATTTATTCTAATATGACGGCCTATTATCATCAACCAGTATAATTAATCACAATATATCTACCTGTAGCAAAAACGCAGTAATACACAAAAACGGCTTTTCAGCTTTATGACCAACTTATTTGTACTGCCAGATAATCTAAATTTTCGACATCTTTACAAAGGCTAAGAAGATTGAGATACAATATAATGTATCTCTATTCTACAGCAAAATAAACAAATCAGTCCATTTCTATTTATTTTTCATGGTAAAATTTTCATAAAACAAAAATTCCCCGAAATGATGTTATTGTCTTGGCATGGCTATGAAACTAGGTGAAGTAACAAGTATGGTTTCGTAAACAAAGAATCGAAAGGAAAATACTGGAGGGTTTAAAGCTTCTTGTATCTCAGAACGAATAAAACTACATTGAAAAAAAATATATAAGTGAAAAATGCTATTAAAAAAAAAAAAACATTGAATTATATAATATTACTCATATAACAAAATTGGGTAAAACAGAACGTCCAAAATATTATTGTATGTATAGGGCTTTCATGGCTAACAAAATTACCAAATTTGTCCTATTTGAATCGAAAAAATTCATGGCAGCTGTAGATCTGTTTTCATTTAACCATGGATTGGGCATTCATATTTGTTTATTTTACCCTGAGAGTTAGTGAGGGGTGAAATACGAATATAAATGCCCAACCCATGGTTAAATGCAAACAAATCTACAGCTGCCATGAATTATTTCTTAATTTTACACACATATTCATCTGAAAGGTATTGCTATTAGAATATTAAAAAAGTAAATAGGTACAAAATTAAAAAGGAACAGAAATTTTACTTAAACCATGATATACTAAAAGGATTTCTTTGTTATAAATGGTGATTGAGGCAGTAGCAGTTACTTGATTTATGCAAATTAGAAGTTTAGAGGTAAGTTTGCAGCATTCCAACATGAACAAGTGCATGCAACTTATCACAAACTTTAAAAATGTTGTCTTTTCTAATCATGTTTAGAACAAACTAGACAGTGATATTGAAAAAATAACAAGAGAGTGGCTATCATTTTTGAGATTCAAGCTGGATAATGAGGCAGCTTTACTGAAAAATTTTCGTAGGAACCTTGACATTATTTTTCTTGTTTACAAAGGTCATTAATATGTTTTTTCATTTACAGGATTACTGTGCTTGGGCTTTAGCAAAGTTTGACAGATTACTGTTACCTAGCAACCCTGATATTGGTGTACTTAGATACAAAGATCGTTATTATGGATTCAGAAATAAACAAGCAGCAACAGAATTTCCCCAAAAACCAGATGGGTAAGTTTTGTTATGTTACATTTAAGGTTATAGTCCGTTATTCTTAGCAACATTCAATCATGAATCACAAAACAAGAATCATAGATAGTAAAACAATACAAAATGGATTATCTTTTATTAAGAAACAAAGCTAATATATCATTATTACATTATTAAGGATTGATTGTTACTTTTTAGCTCACCTGGCCCGAAGGGCCAAGTGAGCTTTTCTCACCACTTGGCGTCCGTCGTCGTCGTCGTTAACTTTTTACATTTTGAACTTCTTCTAGAGAACCACTGAATGGAATGAAACCAAACATTGCTTGAATTTTCCTTATGAGGTGCTGACCAAGTGTTGTTACTTTGTAGCCAATCCATCATCCAAGATGGCCGTCAGCGGGAGACTTAGTTTAACATAGGACCCTAAGGGAAATGCATACAAATGACTTCTTTTAGAGAACCACTGAATGGAATGAAACCAAACATGGCATGAATGTTCCTTATGAGGTGCTGACTAAGTGTTGTTACTTTGTAGCCAATCCATCATCCAAGATGGCCGCCAACGGGGGACTTAGTTTAACATAGGACCCTATTGGAAATGCATACAAATGACTTCTTTTAGAGAACCACTGAATGGAATGAAACCAAACATGGCATGAATGTTCCTTATGAGGTGTTGACCAAGTGTTGTTACTTTGTAGCTGATCCATCATCCAAGATGGCCGCCAGCTGGGGACTTAGTTTAACATAGGACCCTATGGGAAATGCATACAAATGACTTCTTTTAGAGAACCACTGAATGGAATGAAACCAAACATGGCATGAATGTTCCTTATGAGTTGCTGACCAAGTGTTGTTACTTTGTAGCTGATCCATCATCCAAGATGGCCGCTAGCGGGGGACTTAGTTTAACATAGGACCCTATGGGAAATGCATACACATGACTTCTTTTAGAGAACCACTGAATGGAATGAAATCAAACATAGCCTGAATGTTCCTTTCTTTATGAGGTTGTGTTGTTACTTTTAGCCAAATTTTGTATTTTTCATATGATTTCAAAAACCCAAGTAGAATCAGGTGAGCGATACAGGCTCTTGAGAGCCTCTAGTTTAACATCACAGTAGCCATTATTTGAAAAAAAAGAATTGTGGATATATATTTCTTATATATGAATTTAGCAGTTCCTGATTATCTATCAAAATACCATAGTTAAAATTTCTTCAGAAGTCAAATGTAAAATGGTCATGTTCAGGATATTGCTTGATCGAGTCCATGATTGAATCTTAACAACTTGTTTGATATCTGTTTTAGATTTATTTGTCTGATAGCTGATGGTGCCAAAAGAAATCCAGAATTAATACAGCTATTAGAACTTCATACACAATTTGCCAGTATAACACCTCGCTCACAGGTATAAGTTATGATAGTACATGTAATACTTATATGATAATCAAATTACCACATCAACACTTGTTAAGATAAGTATTTATATTGAGATAAAAAAAATAATTCACAAGATTTTGTCATATTGAATGAAATTAATAGTTAACTAATATTCATATTTCAAAGGAAAGTTTCATATTCCTATGAATGCTTGATAAAATGGGTCACACTTATTCTGTAACATGCATGTTAGAAGACATATAAACCATTAAAGTACTGTAAATTCAGAAATTATTGCAATCATACCTGTCAACTCACCCGTTTTTTGCGGGTGACACCCGTTTTTTTCACCTCTCACCCGGGAGTTTTTCTTTACCCGGCGGGTCCCGGGAATTTCTAACATTACCCGTTTCACCGGGATTTCTGACCGGAATTGTTTCCGGTATTTAGAAGTAATACGACCTTCGGTTTTATCGGTCTTTTTCAATGTAACCAAAAGTCAAAATGTAGGACTGTTTACCTGAGCTACGTAACGATATTTTCAACAAGCTACAAGATGAGTTCAGTGACTATCAGTTGACCCCATTAGATGAACTTCCACTTTGCACTTCCCCTGAAACTGACATTGGTACATTTTGGGGAGAAATGTCCAAGTTGCATGACATTTTTCTTAACAAGCCAAGATTTTTTGTTTTGTCAAAACTTGCTAAAACATTACTGGTTTTGCCAAACAGCAATGCAGACAGTGAGAGGGCATTTTCTTTAGTAAAGAAAATAGCTACAGAGTTTAGGGCTGATCTTAATAAGGATACACTGTGTGCTCTTCTTTCTTGTAAAATGAATACACATTTGCATTGCTATGAACTGAAACCAAGTGCAGTTCTTTTAAAGAATGCCAAGTCTGCTACTATGGAATATAACAATAGTCTGAAATAAACTTGTATACATGTTCTAACTGTTTCATATACATATTGACTATATAAATTATATGTAAACATATTTTTGTTCTTCAATTGAGCCCGCAAAATGTCGTACGCGTTATGACCTGAGATTTTTTTTCTCAATGCAGGTCATGACCTGACTTTTCATTTTCAGAGGTTGACAGGTATGATTGCAATGCTTTTATCATTGTGAAAATTGCAACAGGGTTATAATAATTTAGACTCACATTAAAAAAAAATATATGAATTTAACAGGATTTTCCTTAATATTGCAAAAATTAAAATCGCATTTTAGTCTAAAATTACAAAATCGCAATAATAAATGTATGCAATAATATCTGATTTTTCAGTAGCTTTCATCCTTAAACCTTTAAAAAAATATTAAGGAATACAATCACCAAAATTTATAGTAAATAATTAAAGTTGAAATATATATTTTTTTGCCCCACCTACAAGAGTAGAGGGGCATTATGTTTTCTGGTCTGTTCGTCCCTCTGTCTGTCTGTTCGTCCCGCTTGAGGTTAAAGTTTTTGATCAAGGTTGTTTTTGATGAAGCTGAAGTCCAATCAACTTGAAATTTAGTAAACATGTTCCTTATGATAGGATCTTTCTAATTATAAAGCCAAATAAGACTTTTGACCCCACTGAACATTGAAAATGAAAGTGCAAGTTTCAGGTTAAAGTTTTTGGTCAAGGTAGTTTTTTGATGAAGTTGAAGTCCAGTCAACCTGAAACTTAGTACACATGTTTCCTATGATATGATCTTTCTAATTTTAATGCCAAATTAGATTTTTTACCCAATTTCTCGGTCCATTGAACATGGAAAATGATAGAGTGAGTGGGGCATCCGTGTACTATGGACACATTCTTGTTCATAGTAGTTTTTATCATTAAAAACCTACAGTATTAGTTAAATGTAAATGTTACCAGACTGTTGAAAACTTGAAGGTATGACTTCCTGAAAAAGTTTCTGGTATCTATTAGAGCAAATCTGATTTAAAAATTGATCTTGATTCCAAATTTTATCTTTTCTAAACAAAGATCTATACCATATGTCATATAAATCAAAGAAAGAAAATATAACTTAAAACTATGCAATATTCCTGATTCTATTATAGAGCAAAGATGTTGGTTGGATGATAGAGAAACCATCACCAAGCGTGACAGTGGCATGCAGACACACAGACACACATTTCATGGAGACAAATATTGTCAAATCTTATGAATTGAATGGAAGGGAACTTCGGCGGAAAGCAATTAAACTGGTGAGGAACAAATCATGAGCTAAGAACAGAACGAGTTCCAAATATTACAATTTTTGTTTTATTTGTAGTATGATCTTGAAATAATTTACCCAAAAAAGAACATGTGTGGTAAAAGTCAGTGGGACAGTAGACCAACAAGCACATCCACCAAACACTAGAGGTTCCATACAGTCTTTCCCAAAGGCACAAATGATTTCTAGAAGCTTTTGGTACATTTTTTGTTGGTTTAAGCAGTAATACAATATGGGGAAAATTTACATATGAAAGATTGGGTACACATGTATAAACGGAGATGCAGACATGCCAATAAAATGACAATCAAATAGCCCAATAAAACCACAAAATGGACATTACAATATACACCAAAAATGTCATTATGCATGTATTGTTTGTTTTATATCAGGCTAACCTGCGAACAAGAATAACCCACTCAGAACAAACTAATCTCAGTAAAATGAGAAGAGACACAACCATTCAAGTCTGGCCTCCAAAGTATGTATATGCAAACATAAGAATAGTAATGCTTCTTTATTAGTTTTTAACCAATATTTTATTATTTAAAATTTGATAGTGGTTAGTTAGTAATATTCACAGTATTGAAGTCTAATAGACAAGTAAAAATATTATTTAAATGTTTTTGAAAAAGCTATGCAAATGCAAATTTTAAAATGTTCTATTATTAACCTGTAGATTTTAAAAAAGCTTGTCTATTTCTTTATTTTGTAACATATATTGCTAAATTGTAGCTAAAAAGGTTTACTATTGAAGTGAGAGAGAAAAAAATGAGAAAATAATACCTTACTGTAATGATATATGAGTTTAAATTTTCTTTTATATATTTGAGAACCCTTTACCAATGGAAAAGAGTATGGCAGATTTCTTTCAAATATTGAGTTCAAGTATTTCATTCATTTCCGTGCATTTGATTTTGTTTCAATATATGGAATAAAGTATCATTGGCAACATACCTCATTTTCTTCTTTCAGAGATCATACAACACAGACCAAGACAGATTCCTACACAAATGTACCACAGCTAACTTTCAAGCAAGGACGGAAGCTCAAGAACCCGGCAATCAATCCTTGCCGTCGCCTGTTTTCACCAGTTTTCATTCACTGCTGGATTGTATCAGTTACTGGTATAAGGTAGATAACTCTTACTCCTTTTATTAGCTGACCTGGCCCAAAGGGCCAAGTGATATTTCCCCCATCACTTTGCGTCTGGCGTCTTTAACTTTTACAAAAATCTTCTCCTCTGAAACTACTGGGCCAAATTAATCCAAACTTGGCCACAATCATCTTTGGAGTATTTAGTTTAAAAAATGTGTCTGGTGTTCCGCCATTAAATCAAGATGGCCACTGGGCGAAAAATAGAACATAGGGGTAAAATGCAGTTTTTGGCTTTTAACTCAAAAACCAAAGCCTTTAGAGCAAATCTGACATGTGGTAAAATTGTTAATCAGGTCAAGACCTATCTGCCCTGATATTTTCAGATGAATCAGACAACCCGTTGTTGGGTTGCTGCCCCTGAATTGGCAATTTTAAGGAAATTTTGCTGTTTTTGGTTATTATCTTGAATATTATTATAGATAGAGATAAACTGTAAACAGCAATAATGTTCAGCAAAGTAAGTTTTACAAATTAAAGTCAACATGACCAAAATGGTTAATTGACCCCCTAAGGAGTTATTGTCCTTTTTAGTAAATTTTTAATAATTTTCATAAAATTTGTAAATTTTTACTAACATTTTCCACTGAAACTCCTGGGCCAAATTCATTATAGATAGAGATAATTGTAAGCAGCAAGAATGTTTAGTTAAGTAAGTTGAACAAACACATCACCATCACCAAAAACACAATTTTGTCATGAATCCATCTGCTTCCTTTGTTTAATATCACATAGACCAAGGTGAGTGACACAGGCTCTTTAGAGCCTCTAGTTCTAGATTCCCCGGGAAATAAGCCTGAACTATTTTTTTGAAGGAAGTGACATAATGAGATCATTAGATGGAACGCTGGATCAGCTGATTGAGAATTATGATGAAGAAAATGAACTTTAAAAAGAAATGCTGAAGAACCTCATACACAAGATTCTTAATTATGCGATCTTAATGTAAATTCCACTACAAAACTTTTAACAACAATTTGATCTGGTGCGTTTTTAAGTATTGAAGCCCCTTGTTTCTGGTGTTTTTCACACATTTTGTTAAGATGTACAATTTAAATAAATAATGATATTCTATGAAGGAATTCGACATGTTCTCCTTCAGATGTCACAGCAGTTGTGAGAATTTCTTGTCTTATCTACTTCTGCTTCAAAGTGGTTAAGTAATACTTGTCTGTGGCAAATTGATGTGTTTTTCACATACATTTTCATTATAAGTATTGTCTGTGGTTGTTAGATAAAGTCTATAGTCTATATTCTATATGTATTGTCTGTGGTTCAAGTATAGTCTATATGTATTTTCTATGGTTCTTATTAGATACATAGATATGGGAAGATGTGGTATGAGTGCCAATGAGACAACTCTGCATCCAAATAACAATTTATAAAGGTAAACCATTATAGCCTATATGCATTGTCTATGGTTGTAAAGTGTCATCTATAAGGTATGCATTATATGGTTGGGTTGCTGTCTGCTCTATGGTCGGGTTGTTGCTTTGACACATTCCCCATTTCCTTTCTCAATTTCATTGTCTGATTCTTATGTGTAGTCTATAGGCATTGTCCATGGTTCTTAAGCATAGTCTATGTTTTGTCTATAGATCATAACATAATCTTTATGTAATGTTTGTGGTTCTGAGATATAGTCTTATGTTTATTGACTGTGGTTCCAAGGGGAAGTCTTTGGTTACAAGAGATAACTAATTATTATTCAAATTTTGTCATTCAAATGCAAGAAAGTAGAGGATCCTAGTTACCGGGAAAATCAATGTTGATTGGTCGAAATATTACGTCAAACTTGTCGAGAGTGAAAATAGAATGTATTGAATGTTGAAAAAAGTGGATTATCTGGACTCTGAAAGGTCATTAATCCTAGAACAGCACACAAAAATTTAGAAAAAAACTTTTTATCTATAAGTGTATACAGGTATGGATGTCTGACAAGTACAAAGTAAGCGCAAACAAATTGTCTGCGATCTCCTGTTTTGAATGGGCACTGCTTTCTGTCTCTATATTGCACAAACTTTTAAAATAGAAAATAGCAAAATAAATAAAAAGCAAATGTAAATTAGTAAATATGCATTTTAGGGACAGAAGTATTTGGTCTTTGGTACATGTATACTATAATCAGAATACCGAAATACCTAAGCAATATTTGCATTTAACCATATATTATTTTAAAAAATGAAATATAGTTGAAAACAATCTTAAACTATTTTATGGTTACACATTTGTTTTGAACACTTATAATAGTTTAAAAAAAAAAACAACTAGGGTTTTAATTTCTATCTTGAAAATTGTAAATATTAGCTATGAAAGTCTTCAATGAGACAACTCTGCATCCACATAGTCACCAAATTTTGAATTGTTTAGTGAAAGAACGTCATCTATATAGCAGAAAGTAGAGTTAAAGGATAATATTGCTAACTTCTTATCTTTCTTCCTAAGAAGTTCCACATGAAGTCAGCCTCATAAATGAGACAACTCTGCATCCAAATAACAATTTATAAAGGTAAACCATTATAGCCTATATGCGTTGTCTATGGTTGTAAAGTGTCATCTATAAGGTATGCATTATATGGTTGGGTTGGTGTCTGCTCTATGGTCAGGTTGTTGCTTTGACACATTCCCCATTTCCTTTCTCAATTTCATTGTCTGATTCTTATGTGTAGTCTATAGGCATTGTCCATGGTTCTTAGGCATAGTCTATGTTTTGTCTTTAGATCTCAACATAATCTTTATAAGTTTTACATGCATTAACAAGAATAAAGCAGCTTTTTTTATACAATAATTAGAGATTAAATTCTGTAATACCTCCTTCTTACAAGTACTAGTAAACAATTATGTATGAGCAATGCATGATTATGATTTATTTCAATTAGTAATTTTTTTCATTATACATTACAGATAAAAACTAATTTCAGCTATTCAAACTGTTGCAAATAATCATGACAATAAGTCATTTTTAGCTCACCTGGCCCGAAGGGCGAAGTGAGCTTTTCTCAGCACTTGGCGTCCGTCGTTGTCGTCGTTAACTTTTTACATTTTGAACTTCTTCTAGAGAACCACTGAATGGGATGAACCAAAACATTTTATGAATGTTCCTTATGAGGTGCTGACCAAATGTTGTTATTTTGTAGCCGATCCATCATCCAAGATGGCCGCCAGCAAGGGACTTCGTTTAACATAGGACCCTATGGGAAATGCATAAAAATGACTTCTTTTAGAGAACCACTGAATGGAATGCAACCAAACATGGCATGAATGTTTTTTATGAGGTGCTGACCAAGTGTTGTTACTAAGTAGCCCATCCATCATCCAAGATGGCCGCTAGTGGGGGGCTTAGTTTAACATAGGACCCTAAGGGAAATGCATACAAATGACTTCTTTTAGAGAACCACTGAATTGAATGCAACCAAACATGGCATGAATGTTTCTTATGAGGTGCTGACCAAGTGTTCTTACTTTGTAGCCGATCCATTATCCAAGATGGCCACAAGTGGGGGACTTAGTTTAACATGGGACCCTATGGGAAATGCATACAAATGACTTCTTTTAGAGAACCACTGAATGGAATGAAACCAAACATGGCATGAATGTTCCTTATGAGATGCTGACCAAGTGTTATAACTTTGTAGCCAATCCATCATCCGAGATGGCCGCCAGCAGGGGGACTTAGTTTAACATAGGACCCTATGGGAAATGCATACAAATGACTTCTTTTAGAGAACCACTGAATGGAATGAAACCAAACATGGCACGAATGTTCTTTATGAGGTGCTGACCAAGTGTTGTTACTTTATAGCCAATCCATCATCCAAGATGGCTGCCAGCAGGGGACTTAGTTTAACAAAGGACCCTATGGGAAATATATACAAATGTCTTCTTTTAGAGAACCACTGAATTGAATGACACCAAACATGGCATGAATGTTCTTTTTGAGGTGCTGACCAAGTGTTGTAACTTTTTAGCCGATCCATCATCCAAGATGGCTGCCAGTGGGGGGACTTAGTTTAAAATAGAATCCTATGGGAAATGCATACAAAAGTCTTCTTCTAGAGAACCACTGAATTGAATGAAATCAAACATAGCCTGAATGTTCCTTTCCTTATGAGGTTGTGTAGTTACTTTCAACCAAATTTTATATTTTTTTTTATGATTTTCTAAACCCCAAGTAGAATCAGGTGAGCGATACAGGCTCTTGAGAGCCTCTAGTTTTGGTATGTTATACATGCAATTATTATTAATTTTCATCGAATTTTTCAAAAAAAAACCAGTTAAACCACTTGAAACAAAACCCTTGAATGAACAGAAGTATGAAGATGTTGTGAAAATTTTGGAGCATGATGAAAATGTTATTGATGAACTTCATCAAAGATGAAGATTGTTTCCATATTGGTATGTTTACAGTATTCCTAGTTAATCACTCATTATTGAGAAAGTATGAATAAGTTTCTTCTTAATTTCTTTCTTTTCTTTTGCAGGTTGTCCATGTTATGCTGATTTTTTAGTAGTTAAAAGATTATTTTCCAAGAGAAATTGGTGCATAAATTGGTCTGGGATTAACTAATGGCTAATTAGAAAGATAATTTCAACGCTGCAATATTTATGTTTTCCAGATTTTTGGTTTGTGTAATTGAGAAGGAATAGCCAATAATGGGATTTGGAGGAGATTTATACCATGTAATGCAAAACTATGGGGATTTTATTCAGTTCTGTCAATAGACTCAGCTACTTGACAAGGTGTTTTTTTTATTACCTTGCCAACTTAGCTTAATCTGTTGCAGAGCATTTGTTTCAACAAAGTATGAAAGATGTCTGGTTTCTTTATGTACCTCATAAATAGGTGGTGATCAGTTGACAAGAGAGCAGTTTTCTAGAGCCAAGAGATTAAGGTCATTAAGATCTCGGACAGACAACATACAGGACAAGTTTTGACATCTTCATCCAAAAACATATGAATTTTTTCATCTTCTCATGAATTTCCCAAAAGCATTCAACTATTGTTTGATGGTACATGTAGTAGCATCCAGGTAGTATTCAGTAAAAAAAATAATTGTCAAATTATTTAAAATATATATCTATTTTTCTGGTATGTTGTTTCTTTCCTGTTACCTTATCTGTAATTTCCACCTCTGTCAGGCGCACCACCATATGGTGTAACTTGGGTGTTGCTATATACAGGGGCTCAATCACACCTTAACTACATGATTTATTATGGGTTTTATCATGAACTTTATGTTAACTGGGTATAAACAAATAATGACCATAAATGGGAAGTTGAATATACTTTAAATCATGGGATTTTTACTATATATACTTTAAAACAAATATGTACATGACTCCTCTCCTATCTTATTCATACTTCTTCTAGCACAGTTCAAAACAGTTCTTCACATAGAATTAATCACAGTTTCAAGATTGTCAATTGAATAATGAAGACAAGGTTATTTGAAGTAGCGAAGCTCTTCTTTGATGTAGTTTATAACAATAACCTCTAGATACACATTCAATATTAGAATACGTCTAGGAATTCAAAGGATGAACAGTCAATAATAACTTTGAGTAGTAAGTCATCTGATGATAATATTTCATTATACACTTCAACATCAACACAGTCATATAACTTTACTAGTTTAATGTTTAGGAAATGCTCCTGTATGTCTCTCAATTTTTCACAATATAAAAGGAAATGTTTAATGTCCTCGCTTCCTTTGCCACATAATTTACATAATGAATTAGTTCCACCAGATCTGTCAAACTTAGCTCTGTCATGCTATAAGGTATAAGTTCCACACATGATTTTAGCTTTTATACTGGTCATAGTTGAAGTAAACGGCTCTGTTCCACAGCTATCCCAGACATTGTGGGTTTTTCTTTGAGTGATATTATTGACATTTAAAAACTTTCCATATATTAATGGATATGGTATTGACTGCTGTTTGATTGATTAAGTTCTAGTTAAAAAGTATTTCATGCATGTTCATGGTTCACATAAGTTAACGTGAAATTTGCTTTACTAATTTCAAGTATTTCATTTTAATAGGTAATTTTGGCATTATCTGTTAATTAAATGCTACTAGATATTGGGAGAGACGGTTAAGAATACATTAGACTAAACTAGACTTAATAGACAGCAATACAAATGACGCTGCCAAGGCATTAATATCTCACTTGCCAAATATTTGTACAGAAGCAGGTTTATTATCATGTCATAATAAAAGCAGTGAACGTGCTATTAACAATCAGGAATGGTTTGACTCAGAATGTGTGTCTATGAAAAGAAAAAAGTGTAAATTATTAAATGATTTTCGAGCAACTAGCAATGCTGACATACTACAAGAATATGTTAAAACGAAACAAAATTTTAACAAGTTGTGTGAAACTAAACAAAAACAACACAAAGAGAATAAGAAAACTGAATTATGTAATATTGCTAAAACTGGAGATTCTTGTAAATTTTGGAAATTGATCAAATCAGTTATTAGTAAATCTAATATACCTAGGTCAAATATTTCTAGTGAAGAATGGAAAACTTATTTTTCTGACCTTTTGAACCCTGAAATGATAGATAAAGATGTAAATTTTTCTGAATTTGTTGATAATTTTGTACAGGCTCATAATACTGAATGTGATTTATGTATTGATGAAAATTTTTCATATTTAGACAGTGATATTACTAGTGAAGAAATTTTAAGTGAAATAAAAAAGCTTAAAAATAATAAATCACCAGGTGAAGATGGTTTATCAGGAGAATTTTATAAATGTTTATCTTCAACACTACTGCCAGTGTTATTAAAATTATTTAATGAAATATTTCACACTGGAGATTTTCCAGAATGTTGGTCTACTGCTATTATTATTACATTGTTCAAAAAAGGCGATAGAAATGATTGTGGTAACTAACGTGGTATATCACTTTTATGTGTTATAAGTAAAATTTTTATGGGTATTATTTGTAATAGATTAAAAGTATGGTCAGATTTGAACGAGCATTTAATAGAGGAACAAGCTGGTTTTCGCAGTGGCTATTCCACAATAGATAATATTTTCATACTGTGTAGTATTATGATGAAATATTTATCAAAGAAAAAGGGTGTTCTGTACTGTGCATTCATTGATTTTAGCAAAGCCTTTGATGGCATCAATCGTTCAAAACTTTTTTATATATTGTTAAGTAAATATTTACATGGTAGAATGATAAAGCTATTGCAAAATATTTATGGCAATGTCAAAGCAAAAGTTAAAACAACTGATGGAATATCAGAAACTTTTACATGTAATTCTGGTGTGAGACAAGGTTGTACTTTAAGTCCTTGGTTATTTGCAATATATATAAATGAACTTGCAACTGAAATTGAGAACAGTGGTGGAAATGGCATCTTTATACATGAGAACTTTCATAACGTTATGCTACTACTCTTTGCAGACGATCTTGCACTTATAGCCGATACACCAGTTGATCTACAGAGAAGATTGAACAATTTAGAAAAGTGGAATATGACTATAAACATGGACATATCAAATATTGTTGTATTTAAAAATGGAGGTTAATTATCTAAAAACGAGAAGTGGTACTTCAATAATGAACCTTTAAAAGTTGTCAGTTATTATAAATATTTAGGAATATATTTTCCAATAGACTGAAATGGACTTACTGTTGCAAAACATTACGAATGCAGTGTGAAAAGGCTCTGAACATGATAAAACATTGTATGTGTAAACTTGGAACTAGAGATATAAATCTTGGATTTAAGTTATTTGACTCTATTGTTGCTCCAATTCTTTATTATGGTGCAGAATTATGGGGAACAGAGAAAGTGAAAGACATTGAAACTGTTCAAAATATATTTTGTAAATGGCTACTTGGAATGGGCCAAAAGACTAATAATCACATAGCAAGAGGTGAATGTGGCCGTCATGAACTATATATAAATTATGTGTGTAAACCTATTAAGTATTTTCTACACTTACAATGCATGGATGATAACAGACTTCCAAAACTATGCTATCGTATGATGTTTAAAATGAATGAAAATGGACGTTTAAATTGGTGTTCTAAAGTGCAAAGACTATTATTTTCAAATGGATTTGGTGTTGTATGGGAAGGTCAAAGTGTTGGAGATGCAAAATTGTTTTTACATTTATTTAAACAGAGACTTACAGATATAAACTTACAATCTTGGTCAGATTATATTGGCAACTCATCAAAGTGTGCTTTTTATTCAAAAGTTGAGGATTATATTTGTATAAATGAAAATATACAGAAACTGTCATATAATCTTAGATATGAATTTTTTTCAATTTTATGTTCAAACCATAAACTAGCTATTGAACAAGGTGGACATGAAAACCAACCAAGGGAAAATAGGTTGTGTAAAATTTGTAATACAAATGAAATAGAAGATGAATTCCATTTTGTACTAGTTTGTCCAATTTTGGCTGATATAAGGAGAAATTTTTTACCAATATGGTGTCAAAGTAATTGTAACAGAGACACTTTAACTAGTCTTTTTAGATCAGAAAATTTAATTACTTTGAAAAGTCTTGTCACTATGACTTGATCAAATGAATAATATACTTAATAAATAAATAAATAAAGTTATTAAAAATACAAGTTTATAAAACTTTTTGAAAATTAATAGATATATATATATATATGTTGGTAATATGTGTGTGTTGTATTGTTTAATATATGTTATTATTGAACTGTAGTTGATATTAAATTGTGAATTTATAAATGTACCATGGGCTGGAGGCCTGTTTTTGTACAATAAACTTGATTTGATTTGATTTGATTTGATTTGATTTGAATACATTAGACTACTGGAACATTATCTTCACTTCTTTACATATATAGAAATAAACAATACAAGATACCAAATCTGAAATACATATACATCTTTCACAAAAATAGATGTATTCATAATTGGTGCTCTTAACCATATGTTAAACAGTTACACAATTCTATCAAAGAGTAGAATGAAAATCAAAATGTACTAAAAGTATAGTTCAACATAAAAATAACATAACCCATCAGGAAAAAAATATATTTACAAAAATGGCACTTGCTGTAACAAAATATGTCAATAAAGTACCGCTCTTTATAAGAACCAGACAGAGTGCCATATACATGTGATACATGGGGGGTTTCAGATTTTCTTTATAATTTGCCTAGTAGAAACAATAAATAAATTCTGCTCCAAAAATAATTTTGAATGGGAAAATGTGAGAGGTTGCCATGGTAACGGACACACTTTTTTGGTTGTTAAGCGTAGTAAAATCTTTCAAAAATCAGCTCAATCACCACATTTCAGAGCCTGATTATGAATAGAATCATGCATTTTTCATTAATTTTCATATGTAACATTGATAGAACTTGATTTAAGCTTCATTTTAGTGAAGATTGCATGTCAAAAAATTGTAAATTTTGCGAAAAAATGCATATTTTCAACTTTTCTGAAATTGGGATTTTTGCGAAATTATCAAATTTTCTCTGGTGTTTTTTTAGAAAAGTGCAAATGTGTACAGGATAGTTAGCACTGTAGTTATGAAGTTTGGATACTTCTTTACCAAATTAAATAGGGAAATGCGTTGGATTTTCTAGAGTTTTATCACCAAAGCAACCGATTTTTTCCTTGGAAATTTTTATTTGCAGAATATTGCAGTTTAAGAGCTTAAATGTCCTGCATTGTTGTATAACCGATAAGAAAATACATAAAAGCTTACACAAACTTTAAATAACTATCATCAAGTGTTGTTGACTTCAATTGTTACCACAGAAACACATGTTATCCATAGCAACATCCACTCTGCAATTGCATAAATAGATTTTTTTGTAAAAAATACATAAAAAGAGGGTGTTTTTTTCAAATTGGAATATGAATGCATGCTTTGCTTCACTTACAGACTTTTCTGTTCTTTTCATTAGGTTCAACAAATGTTAATGGTGATAAAACGTGAGAAAATCCCACACATTTCAAAAAATTTACAAAGAGGTAGAGCCAATTTGCCGCAATTTGTTTCATTCGATAAGATAGGTAAATCATGTTTTAAATAGCCCGATAGATGCTAATTATAGTACATGAAAATATGTCACATCATCTATTTTCATACCTTGAACAGGTATTTCTACAAAAACAAGGCCATGACTATTGATTTTTTAATATTGATTTTATTTTATTATTAACATCCTTTATGCAAGGTGCCATACCATGTAACTTGTCAAGGAGCCAAATAATATCAAACTAATTCAAATCGTGATTTTTCTCATTCTAAATATGTATATCTGTATTTGTCCTGGTCTTTTAAGGTTTTATCGTCATTGTTCTAAATTGTTCAAGCCACAATAAGCGTTTCATTATAGTACTACTCTACTGGTATCCATGATTCCAGAGAGGCTCATCACCAAGATGTTATTGGTAAACCAAAGTATTAAATATGTAAATTTGCAAAACAGAAAGTTAAAAAAATAGTAAAAGAAATATTGTGAAAATTGGACAAATAATTCAAACTGAAAAGTCGTTGTACTTGTTATAAAATATAACACTCCAACATTGAATTAGACGGGAAAATATTACATATGTGTGTTGTGTACAAGTTGCAATTGTGTACAGGTTATAACATATACAAAATATTTATGCAAAGCAAAAATACAAGTTATAACATGTACAAAAGTACCTCGTAGACGTTATTACCTGTACAGAATATTGCTTAAAAATGGCTTTAACTTGTATAATATTTGAAATGTAAAAATGTTTCTATTACAACAATTGCCATTAATCTCAATAATATTTTCAGCATTTTATTTTATAGTCCATTTATGTTTTTGTGTTTTGTATGATAGGTATAAATCTCATGTAGGTCTTTGTTGAAGATTTTGTTTGGCCAGGAGGATTTGTTTTTGATTGGTTATTTATTTTTGTTAACTAGTAAGAGGACAGATTATTCATTTTCTGCACTATTGAAGCAAGATTTTTCATTTTCATTAAAGCAAGGGATTGATTATTCCTTTCCACAACTATATTTATGATATTCGAAAACATACAATTTTCAAATTATTTGTTTATTATAAGTAATATATATAGTATAGGTGTAATACCACCATTGGCTTTCCCCTATTAGTCTTTGTTAAATTTGCACTTTTCAAAAAATTGTGCAGAATTTATCTTTTTTTCAAATAAAGATATACTTGGCATTAGTAAAGTTGTATCCTGTCCAGTTCTATAGAAAAAGTTTCACAAAACATTTCATTGCATAATAAGAAAATAGCCATCATTGGAAGTTAACCAATAAAATTTCTCCCCTTATTCTTTCTGTGTACAAGATTTAGTCACCATGTAACCTCAAGATTACAAAATCTTCTTTAGAAATCACAAATAAAAAATAATGGTGTTTTAAAATACCCAAGACATATGTTTATGACACAGAAATAGTTTTACTGCAATAAGATGTAGGATTAATTACCTACAATAGTCCAATTCAAGGGAATATTTTTTAGACCTACTTTCGATTTGGTGGTATTACACCTATAGTTAAGTCATTATGTACCATTTAATTAGATTAACAAAACCCCCCTCTTATCTGCAGAAATGAATCATTCAAATTCCCAACTGCATATACATGTATTGCATACATACATAGTAATAATGTTTAGTTATAGAACTTTTGAATGTATTGGCAAACATACTACGCCGAGTGTAGCGAGGCAATTTTTTTAACGGTTTTGGAGCCACTGAAGGCCCAAGAAGCTAAAGAAAAAATGATGCAAAATCATGCTTTCATGGTGTTCCGAAGACCCTTTCATACTCTGAAAATGAAGTTTTGTTTTAATAATTTTTCGACAATATTTTGGTCTCAAATTCAGTGTAAGACTGAAGTTTCTAGGGACAACATCAAAAGACCAATGTGCATGATAAAGCAAAAATGGGAATCACATAGTTAAGTCTGTGGTTGCTGTTTTTTTTAATCCATGATCAACTTTATAACAAAATTACTAGATTACAAAAGGAATGCAACACTACCAGAATACAGTAGGGCAATCAATGAACAAAAGACAAATAAATAAGAAAAAATGATCCCAAAAAATCAGGGCTATAAGTCTGAGGGAAAACAGAACTTTCTTCTTGCAAGGCTGTGAACACAATTTGACATGGAGTCAAGCCTTTGGTTTTGAAATTTCCTACATGTAGTTACGGCGCTGTTAAAATAAAAGTGAGGTAAGGTTTCCTGGGACAATATACCTCAAGTTAAATGAAACCAATTTTCGGACATTTTATTTTCAAAATCCTGAAAAATTAGGGCTACGTCTGAGGGAAAAGAGAACTTGCTTCTTGCACTGGCAGTGAACACAATTTGATATGGAGACAAGCGTTTGGTTTTGAAATTTCCTACATGGAGCATTTGCCTCAATGTATATAGTTCTGGCCCTGTTAAAATAATAGTGAGGTTAGGTTTCCTGAGACAATATACCCCAAGTTAAATGAAAACAATTTTTGACATTCTTTACATCCTGCCCCACACCATTTCAAGTTGCAGTATATCTGAGATAAGAAATAATTGATGCAAGCTATACTTTATTTCAATTTCAACATGGGTAGGCATTATATTTGTGATTATTTTCCCCCAAGCAATAGTGAGGGCGAAATAACCTGTTTTTGTTTGGCAGTTTCATACACTGTTATGTTGTTGTTTTTTTTTTATAGCCATGGAATTTATACTATTAACTGTTGTCCATTTCACAGATAGGCTTCAATCATTATTATATATTAGAAATTAAAGGGGCCCATTCTTTAAACAAATTTCCTGGATATATACAAGACATAAACATTGTTTAAAAAGCAATTTCTCATACTATGAATAGATCTGCTGAGTTATTTATTTTATATACATTGCAAGTCAGGTAATTTATTTTCAAACTACCACAGAAGAAAAAAAAATTGTGATTATCAAAGCTGAGTTATTTATTTTCAAAATCCTCCTCCTTTTCAAATTTTAACCTTATTTGTTATGGTACTGGGCTACTGGCTGTTTTGTGTCATATATTGTCAAGTGTCTGACATTCTTTACATCCTGCCCCACACCATTTCAAGTTGCAGTATATCTGAGATAAGAAATAATTGATGCAAGCTATACTTTATTTCAATTTCAACATGGGTAGGCATTATATTTGTGATTATTTTCCCCCAAGCAATAGTGAGGGCGAAATAACCTGTTTTTGTTTGGCAGTTTCATACACTGTTATGTTGTTGGTTTTTTTTTATAGCCATGGAATTTATACTATTAACTGTTGTCCATTTCACAGATAGGCTTCAATCATTATTATATATTAGAAATTAAAGGGGCCCATTCTTTAAACAAATTTCCTGGATATATACAAGACATAAACATTGTTTAAAAAGCAGTCTGCTAATCATATGCAGCAGAGTTCGTTATTGCAACCCATATGCAATACCTACTGATGATTCCTAATTGCATATGAACAAAAACACATATTTTTTTTATTTCAGCATTTATAAGGGACGAAACTCAAAAGGCTTGACTGATGCAAAATTAATTCTCTTATATGATTCAGTGAAGTCTATTTTGACACAATATAATTAATCATTCTAGATTAGTTTCAATCAAAAGTTTAAATTTATATAGTTGTGATAATGTCAACATGGCCTTGGGAGTCTAGGTGTTATATAGAGCAGCAAACCTTGATGTCAAGTATTGTATGATCATTATATGATCGACCAAACATGAACATACTCAAGTATTGTATGATCATTATATGATCGACCAAACATGAATATACTATAATCAAATCAAATGCAGATTATATCACAAACCAGCATATTAACTATGTAATCATTCACGCATTGGTGACCAACTGACAAAAAAATATTCTTTTGACCCTATATATTCTTTGTCTTCATTCACTGCAAGGGTTAATCTATTCCCAAGTTAGAAAATCTATTTTTAAAGCAATACAAAGTTTTGTGAACAGATCATTTTATAACTATTTTGACCCAAGTATTACTACTGGGCATGTGATTATTAATATTACTGAGAATCTTAAACCATACTTTTTTTTTTAGAATAAATCATTACAGTTGACAAATACTACCATCTACTCTTCCCAGTATCAAAATACTTTACATTCAATACATCATTAAAATAGAATAATATGGCAGATTATTATATAAGATAACTTTTTTGATCAACACATATATATGGTCATATATATACAAAATAAGAAGAAGTAGTATGATTGCCAATGAGACAACTCTCCACAAGAGACCAAAATGACACAGAAATAACCACTATAGGTTACCGGTGTGGCCTTCACCGATGAGCAAATCCCATACCACATAGTCAGCTATAAAAGACACTGAAATGACAATGTAAAAAATTCAAAGGAGAAAAACTAAGGCTTGATATGGTTATCAACATTTGCAAATTTACACCTCTTTAAGTACAATGTAAATATATATTTGTTTGATTTTATGTTTAGAGTGAAGCTGATTTTAAAAAAAACAACCTACCACAGAGAACAGCCAGAATTCCATGTATGTCTGCTGAAACTTCCCAAGGTTTCTGTTCTCTAAATAAGCTATCTCTTGACCAAATATTTACTAAGCATATACACAATGATTTTAACAACAAAACATGCATCAGTTATAATAGCATCACTGTAACAGTTATGCCCTTTCCAAATGGAAAACTAGTGAATTGTTTATACCTGTTCTCAACTCAAAGATATGACACTTATATATTACAGAGAATCGTCAGAAATCCAATTTCAGAAGTTGTACCTATTCCAATGAAAATAAGTCAAATTTGATGTTAGTAATCATGTCATTTTTTTTTTGTGAACCATCCTGTTTATGAGAAATCTAAGCTTTTAAATTGGCATACTCAGGTATTTTAGCCTTTTATGGTCATACAACATGCATGCAGTTAAGACTTAACTCCAAGTTCTTATTTTTGCATTTTTAAGCAGTTGAGCTGCTTTATGCGAGCGCCCTAGATTTATGTTCTACCCAATAAATGCTGAAATGCCACTTTTATTATCTGGCTGGCTATCATGTTATTTATAACTTATAGACACTTTTATCATACTTTTTATTCTGGAATATAAAAATGTATTACCATACAAACGTTAAATAGTCGTCGATTTTCCCAAAAGTTTTGAAGTTGCACATCGGAGCGTCTTTTTGCCACAAAACATCATAGAATACCACAGAACAAACTTTACAAACAAATAAATAAGCAGCATAGTTTTTCAGGCGTATTTGAAAAAAAGCTCTCGTCAGTGGAAAACATTCACGTTTTTTTGTGGTCGAAAATTTGAATTTGATCAATTTTGAGGAAGGACAATGACTATGTAGTTAGTAGCATACAGTGATGACAGAAAGAACAAAAGTATATTAGTTTTGCATCCTCGGTGGGATTCGAACCGACGACCTCTGGCTTAAAGGTCCAGCGCGCTATCCCTTGCACTACGCAGGCATCCTTAACAAATTGTCAACTGTATCATTTATTCTAAAACAACCCTTATATTTGATTAAAGCTATAGGGAAATGTTTATATAATGAATAGTAATATTGTTTTTGTGTGTGTGTGTGTGTGTGTGTGTGTTATTTTAACCGTTCGATCGTTATCTAGAATATATTCACCACTTTGTATTTGATATATAACATGTAACAAGTTATCGCTTGGTATCTAAAAGGTACTCAAGTGAGATTGTATAATGATGTACTTTTACAATCCAACCATATGCGCTGATTTTTCTTCTTCTGTCGTTTCATTGAAAATATCAAGACGACAAATTTCCAATCAAAACAAATATAAAGCAGCATAGTTTTTCAGGCGTATCTGAAATAAAATCTCGAGTGTGAAAATATTGACATCTCTTATCATGCTTATGTTCGGAAATTCACATCTGATCAATTTTATAAAGAAGGAGATAGTAGCTAAGTAGATGTATACAGTGATGACGGAACGAACAAAAATTTGTGTAGCATCCTCGGTGGGATTCAAACCCACGACCTCCGGATTAGATGTCAATATCCTGCGCTACGAGGACATACCTAACATGTTGCTAACTATATCATTTATTCGTAAACGCATTTTGCAACCCTTAACATTGATTTAAGCTGGTCAAATGTTTATTTACGAATGGTGACCTTTTTGTTTGTTGTTGTTGACGGGAATTAGAATATAGGAGTGAAAATTTTGTTAACTGTTCGTTATTTCGAATACATTCTCCACTTAAATTGTATTTGCTACACATACATTTAAATAGATGTTATACCACCTATAGTCGTATCTAAGAGGTACTGATATTGTATACATACTGAATTATGTACGTTTTACGATCCAGCCATATCCGCTGATCTTTTTGTCACATCATTGAAAATATCTAGCATTCATTCATGTCTAGACGACAAATTTTACAAACAAACAAATAAGCAGCATATAGTTTTTCAGGCATATTTGAAGAAGAAAAAATCTCGTCAGTGGAAACGGAAACACATTCACTTTTTTTTTTGGTCGGGTCGAAAATTTGAATTTGATCAATTTTGAGGAAGGACAATGACTATGTAGTTAGTAGCATACAGTGATGACAGAAAGAACAAAAGTATATTAGTTTTGCATCCTCGGTGGGATTCGAACCGACGACCTCTGGCTTAAAAGTCCAGCGCGCTATCCCTTGTACTACGCAGGCATCCTTAACAAATTGTCAACTGTATCATTTATTCTAAAACAACCCTTATATTTGATTAAAGCTATAGTGAAATGTTTATATAATGAATAGTAATATTGTTTGTGTGTGTGTGTGTGTGTGTGTTATTTTAACCGTTCGATCGTTATCTAGAATATATTCACCACTTTGTATTTGATATATAACATGTAACAAGTTATCGCTTGGTATCTAAAAGGTACTCAAGTGAGATTGTATAATGATGTACTTTTACAATCCAACCATATGCGTTGATTTTTTTTATCTGTCGTTTCATTGAAAATATCAAGACGACAAATTTCCAATCAAAACAAATATAAAGCAGCATAGTTTTTCAGGCGTATCTGAAATAAAATCTCGAGTGTGAAAATATTGACATCTCTTATCATGCTTATGTTCGGAAATTCACATCTGATCAATTTTATAAAGAAGGAGATAGTAGCTAAGTAGATGTATACAGTGATGACGGAACGAACAAAAATTTGTGTAGCATCCTCGGTGGGATTCAAACCCACGACCTCCGGATTAGATGTCAATATCCTGCGCTACGAGGACATACCTAACATGTTGCTAACTATATCATTTATTCGTAAACGCATTTTGCAACCCTTAACATTGATTTAAGCTGGTCAAATGTTTATTTACGAATGGTGACCTTTTTGTTTGTTGTTGTTGACGGGAATTAGAATATAGGAGTGAAAATTTTGTTAACTGTTCGTTATTTCGAATACATTCTCCACTTAAATTGTATTTGCTACACATACATTTAAATAGATGTTATACCACCTATAGTCGTATCTAAGAGGTACTGATATTGTATACATACTGAATTATGTACGTTTTACGATCCAGCCATATCCGCTGATCTTTTTGTCACATCATTGAAAATATCTAGCATTCATTCATGTCTAGACGACAAATTTTACAAACAAACAAATAAGCAGCATATAGTTTTTCAGGCATATTTGAAGAAGAAAAAATCTCGTCAGTGGAAACGGAAACACATTCACTTTTTTTTTTGGTCGGGTCGGAAATTTGAATTTGATCAATTTTGAGAAAGGACAATGACTATGTAGTTAGTAGCATACAGTGATGACAGAAAGAACAAAAGTATATTAGTTTTGCATCCTCGGTGGGATTCGAACCGACGACCTCTGGCTTAAAAGTCCAGCGCGCTATCCCTTGTACTACGCAGGCATCCTTAACAAATTGTCAACTGTATCATTTATTCTAAAACAACCCTTATATTTGATTAAAGCTATAGTGAAATGTTTATATAATGAATAGTAATATTGTTTGTGTGTGTGTGTGTGTGTGTGTTATTTTAACCGTTCGATCGTTATCTAGAATATATTCACCACTTTGTATTTGATATATAACATGTAACAAGTTATCGCTTGGTATCTAAAAGGTACTCAAGTGAGATTGTATAATGATGTACTTTTACAATCCAACCATATGCGTTGATTTTTTTTATCTGTCGTTTCATTGAAAATATCAAGACGACAAATTTCCAATCAAAACAAATATAAAGCAGCATAGTTTTTCAGGCGTATCTGAAATAAAATCTCGAGTGTGAAAATATTGACATCTCTTATCATGCTTATGTTCGGAAATTCACATCTGATCAATTTTATAAAGAAGGAGATAGTAGCTAAGTAGATGTATACAGTGATGACGGAACGAACAAAAATTTGTGTAGCATCCTCGGTGGGATTCAAACCCACGACCTCCGGATTAGATGTCAATATCCTGCGCTACGAGGACATACCTAACATGTTGCTAACTATATCATTTATTCGTAAACGCATTTTGCAACCCTTAACATTGATTTAAGCTGGTCAAATGTTTATTTACGAATGGTGACCTTTTTGTTTGTTGTTGTTGACGGGAATTAGAATATAGGAGTGAAAATTTTGTTAACTGTTCGTTATTTCGAATACATTCTCCACTTAAATTGTATTTGCTACACATACATTTAAATAGATGTTATACCACCTATAGTCGTATCTAAGAGGTACTGATATTGTATACATACTGAATTATGTACGTTTTACGATCCAGCCATATCCGCTGATCTTTTTGTCACATCATTGAAAATATCTAGCATTCATTCATGTCTAGACGACAAATTTTACAAACAAACAAATAAGCAGCATATAGTTTTTCAGGCATATTTGAAGAAGAAAAAATCTCGTCAGTGGAAACGGAAACACATTCACTTTTTTTTTTGGTCGGGTCGGAAATTTGAATTTGATCAATTTTGAGAAAGGACAATGACTATGTAGTTAGTAGCATACAGTGATGACAGAAAGAACAAAAGTATATTAGTTTTGCATCCTCGGTGGGATTCGAACCGACGACCTCTGGCTTAAAAGTCCAGCGCGCTATCCCTTGCACTACGCAGGCATCCTTAACAAATTGTCAACTGTATCATTTATTCTAAAACAACCCTTATATTTGATTAAAGCTATAGTGAAATGTTTATATAATGAATAGTAATATTGTTTGTGTGTGTGTGTGTGTGTGTTATTTTAACCGTTCGATCGTTATCTAGAATATATTCACCACTTTGTATTTGATATATAACATGTAACAAGTTATCGCTTGGTATCTAAAAGGTACTCAAGTGAGATTGTATAATGATGTACTTTTACAATCCAACCATATGCGTTGATTTTTTTTATCTGTCGTTTCATTGAAAATATCAAGACGACAAATTTCCAATCAAAACAAATATAAAGCAGCATAGTTTTTCAGGCGTATCTGAAATAAAATCTCGAGTGTAAAAATATTGACATCTCTTATCATGCTTATGTTCGGAAATTCACATCTGATCAATTTTAAAGAAGGAGATAGTAGCTAAGTAGATGTATACAGTGATGACGGAACGAACAAAAATTTGTGTAGCATCCTCGGTGGGATTCGAACCCACGACCTCCGGATTAGAAGTCCGGCGCGCTATCCCCTGCGCTACGAGGACATACCTAACATGTTGCTAGCTATATCATTTATTCGTAAACGCATTTTGCAACCCTTAACATTGATTTAAGCTGGTCAAATGTTTATTTACGAATGGTGACCTTTTTGTTTGTTGTTGTTGACGGGAATTAGAATATAGGAGTGAAAATTTTGTTAACTGTTCGTTATTTCGAATACATTCTCCACTTAAATTGTATTTGCTACACATACATTTAAATAGATGTTATACCACCTATAGTCGTATCTAAGAGGTACTGATATTGTATACATACTGAATTATGTACGTTTTACGATCCAGCCATATCCGCTGATCTTTTTGTCACATCATTGAAAATATCTAGCATTCATTCATGTCTAGACGACAAATTTTACAAACAAACAAATAAGCAGCATATAGTTTTTCAGGCATATTTGAAGAAGAAAAAATCTCGTCAGTGGAAACGGAAACACATTCACTTTTTTTTTTGGTCGGGTCGAAAATTTGAATTTGATCAATTTTGAGGAAGGACAATGACTATGTAGTTAGTAGCATACAGTGATGACAGAAAGAACAAAAGTATATTAGTTTTGCATCCTCGGTGGGATTCGAACCGACGACCTCTGGCTTAAAAGTCCAGCGCGCTATCCCTTGCACTACGCAGGCATCCTTAACAAATTAATTGTCAACTGTATCATTTATTCTAAAACAACCCTTATATTTGATTAAAGCTATAGTGAAATGTTTACATAATGAATAGTAATATTGTTTGTGTGTGTGTGTGTGTGTGTGTGTGTGTTATTTTAACCGTTCGATCGTTATCTAGAATATATTCACCACTTTGTATTTGATATATAACATGTAACAAGTTATCGCTTGGTATCTAAAAGGTACTCAAGTGAGATTGCAATGATGTGATCTTTTTGTCACATCATTGAAAATATCTAGCATTCATTCATGTCTAGACGACAAATTTTACAAACAAACAAATAAGCAGCATATAGTTTTTCAGGCATATTTGAAGAAGAAAAAATCTCGTCAGTGGAAACGGAAACACATTCACTTTTTTTTTTGGTCGGGTCGAAAATTTGAATTTGATCAATTTTGAGGAAGGACAATGACTATGTAGTTAGTAGCATACAGTGATGACAGAAAGAACAAAAGTATATTAGTTTTGCATCCTCGGTGGGATTCGAACCGACGACCCATATCCAACTAAGTTGGACATCACGTGACTTTTGTGACGTATATTAGCCGCCATTTTGTTTTATATTTCCCCATATAAAATGCATATATGCTTCAATAAAGTTTAATTTTCTCTTAAACCTAATCCGTTTTCTTACTTTTGCAAATCAATCCTTGATATTCAAACATATTTCTATCAATCAATGTTGGTCCTAACAGTTTAATTTTTGAATAAATTCGGTCAAATCGGAATCGTAAAACATGCAATTTTTCTCATCATTTCTCCGTTGACTCAATGCTAAATTACCGATACCCATGTCTACTTTTACAACAAATAAAGAAATTCTGTAAATAAAAAACAAACTTTGCAAATCGATTAAGTATATTCAAACATATAGTTGGGGAGAAATACTACTTAAAACAGTTTAATTTCAGGGCAATTTCGGTCAAACATCGATTTAAAAACGGGAATTTTCCGAGATTTTCAAAATGGCGGCTGATGTATCATATGAAAATGTTGCATCAATTCAATGATTTCTATAGTAGACTTTCCTAGATTATATTTAATTTTTCATAAAGAATCTCTGATGTTTCTGTTATTTTCCTTTAGTGATATTTCGATATCATTGATTTCAAAATGTCTTAATAAATTTTTTTTATTTTAAGTGTGACACAGGAACATTTATTTTGACAGATATTCATCCAGGAGATATACTATTACCAGAAAATACTTTACAATATCTATAATAAAAAAAATCTCTTCTTTTTTAAAGGTGTTTTTCAAGTTTTCTGTATATTTTATCTTTTTTTAGAAATATATCTATTCATTTCTTTTAAAACAAAAACAAAAATGTTTTCATCCTAAGAGAAAAAAAAACAATGTCCAATTATAATAGATAAATATTCTATACCTTTAAAATTTCATTCCTTGACCAAACAGGTGAAATCTAACTTGGGTTATAATGTTACATCATAATATATTGTCAGGTAGACGTGAAAACCAAAAGCAACCAGCTGACATTAAACATCCTGTCAGTGTGTATACATGTATTACCAGAGTTTAAATTTTGTGATATACAAAAGTTTTCATAAATGTACAAATAAATATCTTCTCCTTCCCGTGTCAAATCAGAAGAAGTATGTTTATAAACATTAGGAAAATATGAATATTATGAAAATTTCTTTAAAAAAATATTTTTTGCTTAAAAGGCATTCAAATATTTATATGTTTCTATAATTATTTCAAAGAAATATTCTGAATTAAATTTTAATTTAAATGAATTTCGATCATTGAATATGATTTTATTGTTATTTATCTTTTAATTCAATATTTAAAGCTAAATTCAGGCAATGAATCGAATTAAAGTTTAAATTGTGTAAAACAAAAGATTTATTATATACATTCCAACAGAGACATATAATACGATTGGTCTGGTTTTAACAATATTGTATACCCGATAATATCTATCGACAGAGTTATCGGTCCTGAATAGGACTGATATAGTTGGGTATGTCTGGCTTAAAAGTCCAGCGCGCTATCCCTTGTACTACGCAGGCATCCTTAACAAATTGTCAACTGTATCATTTATTCTAAAACAACCCTTATATTTGATTAAAGCTATAGTGAAATGTTTATATAATGAATAGTAATATTGTTTGTGTGTGTGTGTGTGTGTGTGTTATTTTAACCGTTCGATCGTTATCTAGAATATATTCACCACTTTGTATTTGATATATAACATGTAACAAGTTATCGCTTGGTATCTAAAAGGTACTCAAGTGAGATTGTATAATGATGTACTTTTACAATCCAACCATATGCGTTGATTTTTTTTTATCTGTCGTTTCATTGAAAATATCAAGACGACAAATTTCCAATCAAAACAAATATAAAGCAGCATAGTTTTTCAGGCGTATCTGAAATAAAATCTCGAGTGTAAAAATATTGACATCTCTTATCATGCTTATGTTCGGAAATTCACATCTGATCAATTTTAAAGAAGGAGATAGTAGCTAAGTAGATGTATACAGTGATGACGGAACGAACAAAAATTTGTGTAGCATCCTCGGTGGGATTCGAACCCACGACCTCCGGATTAGAAGTCCGGCGCGCTATCCCCTGCGCTACGAGGACATACCTAACATGTTGCTAGCTATATCATTTATTCGTAAACGCATTTTGCAACCCTTAACATTGATTTAAGCTGGTCAAATGTTTATTTACGAATGGTGACCTTTTTGTTTGTTGTTGTTGACGGGAATTAGAATATAGGAGTGAAAATTTTGTTAACTGTTCGTTATTTCGAATACATTCTCCATTTAAATTGTATTTGCTACACATACATTTAAATAGATGTTATACCACCTATAGTCGTATCTAAGAGGTACTGATATTGTATACATACTGAATTATGTACGTTTTACGATCCAGCCATATCCGCTGATCTTTTTGTCACATCATTGAAAATATCTAGCATTCATTCATGTCTAGACGACAAATTTTACAAACAAACAAATAAGCAGCATATAGTTTTTCAGGCATATTTGAAGAAGAAAAAATCTCGTCAGTGGAAACGGAAACACATTCACTTTTTTTTTTGGTCGGGTCGAAAATTTGAATTTGATCAATTTTGAGGAAGGACAATGACTATGTAGTTAGTAGCATACAGTGATGACAGAAAGAACAAAAGTATATTAGTTTTGCATCCTCGGTGGGATTCGAACCGACGACCTCTGGCTTAAAAGTCCAGCGCGCTATCCCTTGCACTACGCAGGCATCCTTAACAAATTAATTGTCAACTGTATCATTTATTCTAAAACAACCCTTATATTTGATTAAAGCTATAGTGAAATGTTTACATAATGAATAGTAATATTGTTTGTGTGTGTGTGTGTGTGTGTGTGTGTGTGTTATTTTAACCGTTCGATCGTTATCTAGAATATATTCACCACTTTGTATTTGATATATAACATGTAACAAGTTATCGCTTGGTATCTAAAAGGTACTCAAGTGAGATTGCAATGATGTGATCTTTTTGTCACATCATTGAAAATATCTAGCATTCATTCATGTCTAGACGACAAATTTTACAAACAAACAAATAAGCAGCATATAGTTTTTCAGGCATATTTGAAGAAGAAAAAATCTCGTCAGTGGAAACGGAAACACATTCACTTTTTTTTTTGGTCGGGTCGAAAATTTGAATTTGATCAATTTTGAGGAAGGACAATGACTATGTAGTTAGTAGCATACAGTGATGACAGAAAGAACAAAAGTATATTAGTTTTGCATCCTCGGTGGGATTCGAACCGACGACCTCTGGCTTAAAAGTCCAGCGCGCTATCCCTTGTACTACGCAGGCATCCTTAACAAATTGTCAACTGTATCATTTATTCTAAAACAACCCTTATATTTGATTAAAGCTATAGTGAAATGTTTATATAATGAATAGTAATATTGTTTGTGTGTGTGTGTGTGTGTGTGTTATTTTAACCGTTCGATCGTTATCTAGAATATATTCACCACTTTGTATTTGATATATAACATGTAACAAGTTATCGCTTGGTATCTAAAAGGTACTCAAGTGAGATTGTATAATGATGTACTTTTACAATCCAACCATATGCGTTGATTTTTTTTTATCTGTCGTTTCATTGAAAATATCAAGACGACAAATTTCCAATCAAAACAAATATAAAGCAGCATAGTTTTTCAGGCGTATCTGAAATAAAATCTCGAGTGTAAAAATATTGACATCTCTTATCATGCTTATGTTCGGAAATTCACATCTGATCAATTTTAAAGAAGGAGATAGTAGCTAAGTAGATGTATACAGTGATGACGGAACGAACAAAAATTTGTGTAGCATCCTCGGTGGGATTCGAACCCACGACCTCCGGATTAGAAGTCCGGCGCGCTATCCCCTGCGCTACGAGGACATACCTAACATGTTGCTAGCTATATCATTTATTCGTAAACGCATTTTGCAACCCTTAACATTGATTTAAGCTGGTCAAATGTTTATTTACGAATGGTGACCTTTTTGTTTGTTGTTGTTGACGGGAATTAGAATATAGGAGTGAAAATTTTGTTAACTGTTCGTTATTTCGAATACATTCTCCACTTAAATTGTATTTGCTACACATACATTTAAATAGATGTTATACCACCTATAGTCGTATCTAAGAGGTACTGATATTGTATACATACTGAATTATGTACGTTTTACGATCCAGCCATATATCCGCTGATCTTTTTGTCACATCATTGAAAATATCTAGCATTCATTCATGTCTAGACGACAAATTTTACAAACAAACAAATAAGCAGCATATAGTTTTTCAGGCATATTTGAAGAAGAAAAAATCTCGTCAGTGGAAACGGAAACACATTCACTTTTTTTTTTGGTCGGGTCGAAAATTTGAATTTGATCAATTTTGAGGAAGGACAATGACTATGTAGTTAGTAGCATACAGTGATGACAGAAAGAACAAAAGTATATTAGTTTTGCATCCTCGGTGGGATTCGAACCGACGACCTCTGGCTTAAAAGTCCAGCGCGCTATCCCTTGCACTACGCAGGCATCCTTAACAAATTAATTGTCAACTGTATCATTTATTCTAAAACAACCCTTATATTTGATTAAAGCTATAGTGAAATGTTTACATAATGAATAGTAATATTGTTTGTGTGTGTGTGTGTGTGTGTGTGTGTTATTTTAACCGTTCGATCGTTATCTAGAATATATTCACCACTTTGTATTTGATATATAACATGTAACAAGTTATCGCTTGGTATCTAAAAGGTACTCAAGTGAGATTGCAATGATGTGATCTTTTTGTCACATCATTGAAAATATCTAGCATTCATTCATGTCTAGACGACAAATTTTACAAACAAACAAATAAGCAGCATATAGTTTTTCAGGCATATTTGAAGAAGAAAAAATCTCGTCAGTGGAAACGGAAACACATTCACTTTTTTTTTTGGTCGGGTCGAAAATTTGAATTTGATCAATTTTGAGGAAGGACAATGACTATGTAGTTAGTAGCATACAGTGATGACAGAAAGAACAAAAGTATATTAGTTTTGCATCCTCGGTGGGATTCGAACCGACGACCTCTGGCTTAAAAGTCCAGCGCGCTATCCCTTGTACTACGCAGGCATCCTTAACAAATTGTCAACTGTATCATTTATTCTAAAACAACCCTTATATTTGATTAAAGCTATAGTGAAATGTTTATATAATGAATAGTAATATTGTTTGTGTGTGTGTGTGTGTGTGTGTTATTTTAACCGTTCGATCGTTATCTAGAATATATTCACCACTTTGTATTTGATATATAACATGTAACAAGTTATCGCTTGGTATCTAAAAGGTACTCAAGTGAGATTGTATAATGATGTACTTTTACAATCCAACCATATGCGTTGATTTTTTTTTATCTGTCGTTTCATTGAAAATATCAAGACGACAAATTTCCAATCAAAACAAATATAAAGCAGCATAGTTTTTCAGGCGTATCTGAAATAAAATCTCGAGTGTAAAAATATTGACATCTCTTATCATGCTTATGTTCGGAAATTCACATCTGATATATTTTAAAGAAGGAGATAGTAGCTAAGTAGATGTATACAGTGATGACGGAACGAACAAAAATTTGTGTAGCATCCTCGGTGGGATTCGAACCCACGACCTCCGGATTAGAAGTCCGGCGCGCTATCCCCTGCGCTACGAGGACATACCTAACATGTTGCTAACTATATCATTTATTCGTAAACGCATTTTGCAACCCTTAACATTGATTTAAGCTGGTCAAATGTTTATTTACGAATGGTGACCTTTTTGTTTGTTGTTGTTGACGGGAATTAGAATATAGGAGTGAAAATTTTGTTAACTGTTCAATATTTCGAATACATTCTCCACTTAAATTGTATTTGCTACACATACATTTAAATAGATGTTATACCACCTATAGTCGTATCTAAGGGGTACTGATATTGTATACATACTGAATTATGTACGTTTTACGATCCAGCCATATCCGCTGATCTTTTTGTCACATCATTGAAAATATCTAGCATTCATTCATGTCTAGACGACAAATTTTACAAACAAACAAATAAGCAGCATATAGTTTTTCAGGCATATTTGAAGAAGAAAAAATCTCGTCAGTGGAAACGGAAACACATTCACTTTTTTTTTTGGTCGGGTCGAAAATTTGAATTTGATCAATTTTGAGGAAGGACAATGACTATGTAGTTAGTAGCATACAGTGATGACAGAAAGAACAAAAGTATATTAGTTTTGCATCCTCGGTGGGATTCGAACTGACGACCTCTGGCTTAAAAGTCCAGCGCGCTATCCCTTGTACTACGCAGGCATCCTTAACAAATTGTCAACTGTATCATTTATTCTAAAACAACCCTTATATTTGATTAAAGCTATAGTGAAATGTTTATATAATGAATAGTAATATTGTTTGTGTGTGTGTGTGTGTGTGTTATTTTAACCGTTCGATCGTTATCTAGAATATATTCACCACTTTGTATTTGATATATAACATGTAACAAGTTATCGCTTGGTATCTAAAAGGTACTCAAGTGAGATTGCAATGATGTGATCTTTTTGTCACATCATTGAAAATATCTAGCATTCATTCATGTCTAGACGACAAATTTTACAAACAAACAAATAAGCAGCATATAGTTTTTCAGGCATATTTGAAGAAGAAAAAATCTCGTCAGTGGAAACGGAAACACATTCACTTTTTTTTTTGGTCGGGTCGAAAATTTGAATTTGATCAATTTTGAGGAAGGACAATGACTATGTAGTTAGTAGCATACAGTGATGACAGAAAGAACAAAAGTATATTAGTTTTGCATCCTCGGTGGGATTCGAACCGACGACCTCTGGCTTAAAAGTCCAGCGCGCTATCCCTTGTACTACGCAGGCATCCTTAACAAATTGTCAACTGTATCATTTATTCTAAAACAACCCTTATATTTGATTAAAGCTATAGTGAAATGTTTATATAATGAATAGTAATATTGTTTGTGTGTGTGTGTGTGTGTGTTATTTTAACCGTTCGATCGTTATCTAGAATATATTCACCACTTTGTATTTGATATATAACATGTAACAAGTTATCGCTTGGTATCTAAAAGGTACTCAAGTGAGATTGTATAATGATGTACTTTTACAATCCAACCATATGCGTTGATTTTTTTTTATCTGTCGTTTCATTGAAAATATCAAGACGACAAATTTCCAATCAAAACAAATATAAAGCAGCATAGTTTTTCAGGCGTATCTGAAATAAAATCTCGAGTGTAAAAATATTGACATCTCTTATCATGCTTATGTTCGGAAATTCACATCTGATCAATTTTAAAGAAGGAGATAGTAGCTAAGTAGATGTATACAGTGATGACGGAACGAACAAAAATTTGTGTAGCATCCTCGGTGGGATTCGAACCCACGACCTCCGGATTAGAAGTCCGGCGCGCTATCCCCTGCGCTACGAGGACATACCTAACATGTTGCTAGCTATATCATTTATTCGTAAACGCATTTTGCAACCCTTAACATTGATTTAAGCTGGTCAAATGTTTATTTACGAATGGTGACCTTTTTGTTTGTTGTTGTTGACGGGAATTAGAATATAGGAGTGAAAATTTTGTTAACTGTTCGTTATTTCGAATACATTCTCCACTTAAATTGTATTTGCTACACATACATTTAAATAGATGTTATACCACCTATAGTCGTATCTAAGAGGTACTGATATTGTATACATACTGAATTATGTACGTTTTACGATCCAGCCATATCCGCTGATCTTTTTGTCACATCATTGAAAATATCTAGCATTCATTCATGTCTAGACGACAAATTTTACAAACAAACAAATAAGCAGCATATAGTTTTTCAGGCATATTTGAAGAAGAAAAAATCTCGTCAGTGGAAACGGAAACACATTCACTTTTTTTTTTGGTCGGGTCGAAAATTTGAATTTGATCAATTTTGAGGAAGGACAATGACTATGTAGTTAGTAGCATACAGTGATGACAGAAAGAACAAAAGTATATTAGTTTTGCATCCTCGGTGGGATTCGAACCGACGACCTCTGGCTTAAAAGTCCAGCGCGCTATCCCTTGCACTACGCAGGCATCCTTAACAAATTAATTGTCAACTGTATCATTTATTCTAAAACAACCCTTATATTTGATTAAAGCTATAGTGAAATGTTTACATAATGAATAGTAATATTGTTTGTGTGTGTGTGTGTGTGTGTGTGTGTGTTATTTTAACCGTTCGATCGTTATCTAGAATATATTCACCACTTTGTATTTGATATATAACATGTAACAAGTTATCGCTTGGTATCTAAAAGGTACTCAAGTGAGATTGCAATGATGTGATCTTTTTGTCACATCATTGAAAATATCTAGCATTCATTCATGTCTAGACGACAAATTTTACAAACAAACAAATAAGCAGCATATAGTTTTTCAGGCATATTTGAAGAAGAAAAAATCTCGTCAGTGGAAACGGAAACACATTCACTTTTTTTTTTGGTCGGGTCGAAAATTTGAATTTGATCAATTTTGAGGAAGGACAATGACTATGTAGTTAGTAGCATACAGTGATGACAGAAAGAACAAAAGTATATTAGTTTTGCATCCTCGGTGGGATTCGAACCGACGACCTCTGGCTTAAAAGTCCAGCGCGCTATCCCTTGTACTACGCAGGCATCCTTAACAAATTGTCAACTGTATCATTTATTCTAAAACAACCCTTATATTTGATTAAAGCTATAGTGAAATGTTTATATAATGAATAGTAATATTGTTTGTGTGTGTGTGTGTGTGTGTGTTATTTTAACCGTTCGATCGTTATCTAGAATATATTCACCACTTTGTATTTGATATATAACATGTAACAAGTTATCGCTTGGTATCTAAAAGGTACTCAAGTGAGATTGTATAATGATGTACTTTTACAATCCAACCATATGCGTTGATTTTTTTTTATCTGTCGTTTCATTGAAAATATCAAGACGACAAATTTCCAATCAAAACAAATATAAAGCAGCATAGTTTTTCAGGCGTATCTGAAATAAAATCTCGAGTGTAAAAATATTGACATCTCTTATCATGCTTATGTTCGGAAATTCACATCTGATCAATTTTAAAGAAGGAGATAGTAGCTAAGTAGATGTATACAGTGATGACGGAACGAACAAAAATTTTTGTAGCATCCTCGGTGGGATTCGAACCCACGACCTCCGGATTAGAAGTCCGGCGCGCTATCCCCTGCGCTACGAGGACATACCTAACATGTTGCTAACTATATCATTTATTCGTAAACGCATTTTGCAACCCTTAACATTGATTTAAGCTGGTCAAATGTTTATTTACGAATGGTGACCTTTTTGTTTGTTGTTGTTGACGGGAATTAGAATATAGGAGTGAAAATTTTGTTAACTGTTCAATATTTCGAATACATTCTCCACTTAAATTGTATTTGCTACACATACATTTAAATAGATGTTATACCACCTATAGTCGTATCTAAGGGGTACTGATATTGTATACATACTGAATTATGTACGTTTTACGATCCAGCCATATCCGCTGATCTTTTTGTCACATCATTGAAAATATCTAGCATTCATTCATGTCTAGACGACAAATTTTACAAACAAACAAATAAGCAGCATATAGTTTTTCAGGCATATTTGAAGAAGAAAAAATCTCGTCAGTGGAAACGGAAACACATTCACTTTTTTTTTTGGTCGGGTCGAAAATTTGAATTTGATCAATTTTGAGGAAGGACAATGACTATGTAGTTAGTAGCATACAGTGATGACAGAAAGAACAAAAGTATATTAGTTTTGCATCCTCGGTGGGATTCGAACTGACGACCTCTGGCTTAAAAGTCCAGCGCGCTATCCCTTGTACTACGCAGGCATCCTTAACAAATTGTCAACTGTATCATTTATTCTAAAACAACCCTTATATTTGATTAAAGCTATAGTGAAATGTTTATATAATGAATAGTAATATTGTTTGTGTGTGTGTGTGTGTGTGTTATTTTAACCGTTCGATCGTTATCTAGAATATATTCACCACTTTGTATTTGATATATAACATGTAACAAGTTATCGCTTGGTATCTAAAAGGTACTCAAGTGAGATTGTATAATGATGTACTTTTACAATCCAACCATATGCGTTGATTTTTTTTTATCTGTCGTTTCATTGAAAATATCAAGACGACAAATTTCCAATCAAAACAAATATAAAGCAGCATAGTTTTTCAGGCGTATCTGAAATAAAATCTCGAGTGTAAAAATATTGACATCTCTTATCATGCTTATGTTCGGAAATTCACATCTGATCAATTTTAAAGAAGGAGATAGTAGCTAAGTAGATGTATACAGTGATGACGGAACGAACAAAAATTTGTGTAGCATCCTCGGTGGGATTCGAACCCACGACCTCCGGATTAGAAGTCCGGCGCGCTATCCCCTGCGCTACGAGGACATACCTATCATGTTGCTAACTATATCATTTATTCGTAAACGCATTTTGCAACCCTTAACATTGATTTAAGCTGGTCAAATGTTTATTTACGAATGGTGACCTTTTTGTTTGTTGTTGTTGACGGGAATTAGAATATAGGAGTGAAAATTTTGTTAACTGTTCGTTATTTCGAATACATTCTCCACTTAAATTGTATTTGCTACACATACATTTAAATAGATGTTATACCACCTATAGTCGTATCTAAGAGGTACTGATATTGTATACATACTGAATTATGTACGTTTTACGATCCAGCCATATCCGCTGATCTTTTTGTCACATCATTGAAAATATCTAGCATTCATTCATGTCTAGACGACAAATTTTACAAACAAACAAATAAGCAGCATATAGTTTTTCAGGCATATTTGAAGAAGAAAAAATCTCGTCAGTGGAAACGGAAACACATTCACTTTTTTTTTTGGTCGGGTCGAAAATTTGAATTTGATCAATTTTGAGGAAGGACAATGACTATGTAGTTAGTAGCATACAGTGATGACAGAAAGAACAAAAGTATATTAATTTTGCATCCTCGGTGGGATTCGAACCGACGACCTCTGGCTTAAAAGTCCAGCGCGCTATCCCTTGCACTACGCAGGCATCCTTAACAAATTGTCAACTGTATCATTTATTCTAAAACAACCCTTATATTTGATTAAAGCTATAGTGAAATGTTTACATAATGAATAGTAATATTGTGTGTGTGTGTGTGTGTGTGTGTGTGTTATTTTAACCGTTCGATCGTTATCTAGAATATATTCACCACTTTGTATTTGATATATAACATATAACAAGTTATCGCTTGGTATCTAAAAGGTACTCAAGTGAGATTGCAATGATGTGATCTTTTTGTCACATCATTGAAAATATCTAGCATTCATTCATGTCTAGACGACAAATTTTACAAACAAACAAATAAGCAGCATATAGTTTTTCAGGCATATTTGAAGAAGAAAAAATCTCGTCAGTGGAAACGGAAACACATTCACTTTTTTTTTTGGTCGGGTCGAAAATTTGAATTTGATCAATTTTGAGGAAGGACAATGACTATGTAGTTAGTAGCATACAGTGATGACAGAAAGAACAAAAGTATATTAGTTTTGCATCCTCGGTGGGATTCGAACTGACGACCTCTGGCTTAAAAGTCCAGCGCGCTATCCCTTGTACTACGCAGGCATCCTTAACAAATTGTCAACTGTATCATTTATTCTAAAACAACCCTTATATTTGATTAAAGCTATAGTGAAATGTTTATATAATGAATAGTAATATTGTTTGTGTGTGTGTGTGTGTGTGTGTTATTTTAACCGTTCGATCGTTATCTAGAATATATTCACCACTTTGTATTTGATATATAACATGTAACAAGTTATCGCTTGGTATCTAAAAGGTACTCAAGTGAGATTGTATAATGATGTACTTTTACAATCCAACCATATGCGTTGATTTTTTTTTATCTGTCGTTTCATTGAAAATATCAAGACGACAAATTTCCAATCAAAACAAATATAAAGCAGCATAGTTTTTCAGGCGTATCTGAAATAAAATCTCGAGTGTAAAAATATTGACATCTCTTATCATGCTTATGTTCGGAAATTCACATCTGATCAATTTTAAAGAAGGAGATAGTAGCTAAGTAGATGTATACAGTGATGACGGAACGAACAAAAATTTGTGTAGCATCCTCGGTGGGATTCGAACCCACGACCTCCGGATTAGAAGTCCGGCGCGCTATCCCCTGCGCTACGAGGACATACCTAACATGTTGCTAGCTATATCATTTATTCGTAAACGCATTTTGCAACCCTTAACATTGATTTAAGCTGGTCAAATGTTTATTTACGAATGGTGACCTTTTTGTTTGTTGTTGTTGACGGGAATTAGAATATAGGAGTGAAAATTTTGTTAACTGTTCGTTATTTCGAATACATTCTCCACTTAAATTGTATTTGCTACACATACATTTAAATAGATGTTATACCACCTATAGTCGTATCTAAGAGGTACTGATATTGTATACATACTGAATTATGTACGTTTTACGATCCAGCCATATCCGCTGATCTTTTTGTCACATCATTGAAAATATCTAGCATTCATTCATGTCTAGACGACAAATTTTACAAACAAACAAATAAGCAGCATATAGTTTTTCAGGCATATTTGAAGAAGAAAAAATCTCGTCAGTGGAAACGGAAACACATTCACTTTTTTTTTTGGTCGGGTCGAAAATTTGAATTTGATCAATTTTGAGGAAGGACAATGACTATGTAGTTAGTAGCATACAGTGATGACAGAAAGAACAAAAGTATATTAGTTTTGCATCCTCGGTGGGATTCGAACCGACGACCTCTGGCTTAAAAGTCCAGCGCGCTATCCCTTGCACTACGCAGGCATCCTTAACAAATTAATTGTCAACTGTATCATTTATTCTAAAACAACCCTTATATTTGATTAAAGCTATAGTGAAATGTTTACATAATGAATAGTAATATTGTTTGTGTGTGTGTGTGTGTGTGTGTTATTTTAACCGTTCGATCGTTATCTAGAATATATTCACCACTTTGTATTTGATATATAACATGTAACAAGTTATCGCTTGGTATCTAAAAGGTACTCAAGTGAGATTGCAATGATGTGATCTTTTTGTCACATCATTGAAAATATCTAGCATTCATTCATGTCTAGACGACAAATTTTACAAACAAACAAATAAGCAGCATATAGTTTTTCAGGCATATTTGAAGAAGAAAAAATCTCGTCAGTGGAAACGGAAACACATTCACTTTTTTTTTTGGTCGGGTCGAAAATTTGAATTTGATCAATTTTGAGGAAGGACAATGACTATGTAGTTAGTAGCATACAGTGATGACAGAAAGAACAAAAGTATATTAGTTTTGCATCCTCGGTGGGATTCGAACTGACGACCTCTGGCTTAAAAGTCCAGCGCGCTATCCCTTGTACTACGCAGGCATCCTTAACAAATTGTCAACTGTATCATTTATTCTAAAACAACCCTTATATTTGATTAAAGCTATAGTGAAATGTTTATATAATGAATAGTAATATTGTTTGTGTGTGTGTGTGTGTGTGTGTTATTTTAACCGTTCGATCGTTATCTAGAATATATTCACCACTTTGTATTTGATATATAACATGTAACAAGTTATCGCTTGGTATCTAAAAGGTACTCAAGTGAGATTGTATAATGATGTACTTTTACAATCCAACCATATGCGTTGATTTTTTTTTATCTGTCGTTTCATTGAAAATATCAAGACGACAAATTTCCAATCAAAACAAATATAAAGCAGCATAGTTTTTCAGGCGTATCTGAAATAAAATCTCGAGTGTAAAAATATTGACATCTCTTATCATGCTTATGTTCGGAAATTCACATCTGATCAATTTTAAAGAAGGAGATAGTAGCTAAGTAGATGTATACAGTGATGACGGAACGAACAAAAATTTGTGTAGCATCCTCGGTGGGATTCGAACCCACGACCTCCGGATTAGAAGTCCGGCGCGCTATCCCCTGCGCTACGAGGACATACCTATCATGTTGCTAACTATATCATTTATTCGTAAACGCATTTTGCAACCCTTAACATTGATTTAAGCTGGTCAAATGTTTATTTACGAATGGTGACCTTTTTGTTTGTTGTTGTTGACGGGAATTAGAATATAGGAGTGAAAATTTTGTTAACTGTTCGTTATTTCGAATACATTCTCCACTTAAATTGTATTTGCTACACATACATTTAAATAGATGTTATACCACCTATAGTCGTATCTAAGAGGTACTGATATTGTATACATACTGAATTATGTACGTTTTACGATCCAGCCATATCCGCTGATCTTTTTGTCACATCATTGAAAATATCTAGCATTCATTCATGTCTAGACGACAAATTTTACAAACAAACAAATAAGCAGCATATAGTTTTTCAGGCATATTTGAAGAAGAAAAAATCTCGTCAGTGGAAACGGAAACACATTCACTTTTTTTTTTGGTCGGGTCGAAAATTTGAATTTGATCAATTTTGAGGAAGGACAATGACTATGTAGTTAGTAGCATACAGTGATGACAGAAAGAACAAAAGTATATTAGTTTTGCATCCTCGGTGGGATTCGAACCGACGACCTCTGGCTTAAAAGTCCAGCGCGCTATCCCTTGCACTACGCAGGCATCCTTAACAAATTGTCAACTGTATCATTTATTCTAAAACAACCCTTATATTTGATTAAAGCTATAGTGAAATGTTTACATAATGAATAGTAATATTGTTTGTGTGTGTGTGTGTGTGTGTGTGTTATTTTAACCGTTCGATCGTTATCTAGAATATATTCACCACTTTGTATTTGATATATAACATGTAACAAGTTATCGCTTGGTATCTAAAAGGTACTCAAGTGAGATTGCAATGATGTGATCTTTTTGTCACATCATTGAAAATATCTAGCATTCATTCATGTCTAGACGACAAATTTTACAAACAAACAAATAAGCAGCATATAGTTTTTCAGGCATATTTGAAGAAGAAAAAATCTCGTCAGTGGAAACGGAAACACATTCACTTTTTTTTTTGGTCGGGTCGAAAATTTGAATTTGATCAATTTTGAGGAAGGACAATGACTATGTAGTTAGTAGCATACAGTGATGACAGAAAGAACAAAAGTATATTAGTTTTGCATCCTCGGTGGGATTCGAACTGACGACCTCTGGCTTAAAAGTCCAGCGCGCTATCCCTTGTACTACGCAGGCATCCTTAACAAATTGTCAACTGTATCATTTATTCTAAAACAACCCTTATATTTGATTAAAGCTATAGTGAAATGTTTATATAATGAATAGTAATATTGTTTGTGTGTGTGTGTGTGTGTGTTATTTTAACCGTTCGATCGTTATCTAGAATATATTCACCACTTTGTATTTGATATATAACATGTAACAAGTTATCGCTTGGTATCTAAAAGGTACTCAAGTGAGATTGTATAATGATGTACTTTTACAATCCAACCATATGCGTTGATTTTTTTTTATCTGTCGTTTCATTGAAAATATCAAGACGACAAATTTCCAATCAAAACAAATATAAAGCAGCATAGTTTTTCAGGCGTATCTGAAATAAAATCTCGAGTGTAAAAATATTGACATCTCTTATCATGCTTATGTTCGGAAATTCACATCTGATCAATTTTAAAGAAGGAGATAGTAGCTAAGTAGATGTATACAGTGATGACGGAACGAACAAAAATTTGTGTAGCATCCTCGGTGGGATTCGAACCCACGACCTCCGGATTAGAAGTCCGGCGCGCTATCCCCTGCGCTACGAGGACATACCTATCATGTTGCTAACTATATCATTTATTCGTAAACGCATTTTGCAACCCTTAACATTGATTTAAGCTGGTCAAATGTTTATTTACGAATGGTGACCTTTTTGTTTGTTGTTGTTGACGGGAATTAGAATATAGGAGTGAAAATTTTGTTAACTGTTCGTTATTTCGAATACATTCTCCACTTAAATTGTATTTGCTACACATACATTTAAATAGATGTTATACCACCTATAGTCGTATCTAAGAGGTACTGATATTGTATACATACTGAATTATGTACGTTTTACGATCCAGCCATATCCGCTGATCTTTTTGTCACATCATTGAAAATATCTAGCATTCATTCATGTCTAGACGACAAATTTTACAAACAAACAAATAAGCAGCATATAGTTTTTCAGGCATATTTGAAGAAGAAAAAATCTCGTCAGTGGAAACGGAAACACATTCACTTTTTTTTTTGGTCGGGTCGAAAATTTGAATTTGATCAATTTTGAGGAAGGACAATGACTATGTAGTTAGTAGCATACAGTGATGACAGAAAGAACAAAAGTATATTAGTTTTGCATCCTCGGTGGGATTCGAACCGACGACCTCTGGCTTAAAAGTCCAGCGCGCTATCCCTTGCACTACGCAGGCATCCTTAACAAATTGTCAACTGTATCATTTATTCTAAAACAACCCTTATATTTGATTAAAGCTATAGTGAAATGTTTACATAATGAATAGTAATATTGTTTGTGTGTGTGTGTGTGTGTGTGTGTTATTTTAACCGTTCGATCGTTATCTAGAATATATTCACCACTTTGTATTTGATATATAACATGTAACAAGTTATCGCTTGGTATCTAAAAGGTACTCAAGTGAGATTGCAATGATGTGATCTTTTTGTCACATCATTGAAAATATCTAGCATTCATTCATGTCTAGACGACAAATTTTACAAACAAACAAATAAGCAGCATATAGTTTTTCAGGCATATTTGAAGAAGAAAAAATCTCGTCAGTGGAAACGGAAACACATTCACTTTTTTTTTTGGTCGGGTCGAAAATTTGAATTTGATCAATTTTGAGGAAGGACAATGACTATGTAGTTAGTAGCATACAGTGATGACAGAAAGAACAAAAGTATATTAGTTTTGCATCCTCGGTGGGATTCGAACTGACGACCTCTGGCTTAAAAGTCCAGCGCGCTATCCCTTGTACTACGCAGGCATCCTTAACAAATTGTCAACTGTATCATTTATTCTAAAACAACCCTTATATTTGATTAAAGCTATAGTGAAATGTTTATATAATGAATAGTAATATTGTTTGTGTGTGTGTGTGTGTGTGTTATTTTAACCGTTCGATCGTTATCTAGAATATATTCACCACTTTGTATTTGATATATAACATGTAACAAGTTATCGCTTGGTATCTAAAAGGTACTCAAGTGAGATTGTATAATGATGTACTTTTACAATCCAACCATATGCGTTGATTTTTTTTTATCTGTCGTTTCATTGAAAATATCAAGACGACAAATTTCCAATCAAAACAAATATAAAGCAGCATAGTTTTTCAGGCGTATCTGAAATAAAATCTCGAGTGTAAAAATATTGACATCTCTTATCATGCTTATGTTCGGAAATTCACATCTGATCAATTTTAAAGAAGGAGATAGTAGCTAAGTAGATGTATACAGTGATGACGGAACGAACAAAAATTTGTGTAGCATCCTCGGTGGGATTCGAACCCACGACCTCCGGATTAGAAGTCCGGCGCGCTATCCCCTGCGCTACGAGGACATACCTATCATGTTGCTAACTATATCATTTATTCGTAAACGCATTTTGCAACCCTTAACATTGATTTAAGCTGGTCAAATGTTTATTTACGAATGGTGACCTTTTTGTTTGTTGTTGTTGACGGGAATTAGAATATAGGAGTGAAAATTTTGTTAACTGTTCGTTATTTCGAATACATTCTCCACTTAAATTGTATTTGCTACACATACATTTAAATAGATGTTATACCACCTATAGTCGTATCTAAGAGGTACTGATATTGTATACATACTGAATTATGTACGTTTTACGATCCAGCCATATCCGCTGATCTTTTTGTCACATCATTGAAAATATCTAGCATTCATTCATGTCTAGACGACAAATTTTACAAACAAACAAATAAGCAGCATATAGTTTTTCAGGCATATTTGAAGAAGAAAAAATCTCGTCAGTGGAAACGGAAACACATTCACTTTTTTTTTTGGTCGGGTCGAAAATTTGAATTTGATCAATTTTGAGGAAGGACAATGACTATGTAGTTAGTAGCATACAGTGATGACAGAAAGAACAAAAGTATATTAGTTTTGCATCCTCGGTGGGATTCGAACCGACGACCTCTGGCTTAAAAGTCCAGCGCGCTATCCCTTGCACTACGCAGGCATCCTTAACAAATTGTCAACTGTATCATTTATTCTAAAACAACCCTTATATTTGATTAAAGCTATAGTGAAATGTTTACATAATGAATAGTAATATTGTTTGTGTGTGTGTGTGTGTGTGTGTGTTATTTTAACCGTTCGATCGTTATCTAGAATATATTCACCACTTTGTATTTGATATATAACATGTAACAAGTTATCGCTTGGTATCTAAAAGGTACTCAAGTGAGATTGCAATGATGTGATCTTTTTGTCACATCATTGAAAATATCTAGCATTCATTCATGTCTAGACGACAAATTTTACAAACAAACAAATAAGCAGCATATAGTTTTTCAGGCATATTTGAAGAAGAAAAAATCTCGTCAGTGGAAACGGAAACACATTCACTTTTTTTTTTGGTCGGGTCGAAAATTTGAATTTGATCAATTTTGAGGAAGGACAATGACTATGTAGTTAGTAGCATACAGTGATGACAGAAAGAACAAAAGTATATTAGTTTTGCATCCTCGGTGGGATTCGAACTGACGACCTCTGGCTTAAAAGTCCAGCGCGCTATCCCTTGTACTACGCAGGCATCCTTAACAAATTGTCAACTGTATCATTTATTCTAAAACAACCCTTATATTTGATTAAAGCTATAGTGAAATGTTTATATAATGAATAGTAATATTGTTTGTGTGTGTGTGTGTGTGTGTTATTTTAACCGTTCGATCGTTATCTAGAATATATTCACCACTTTGTATTTGATATATAACATGTAACAAGTTATCGCTTGGTATCTAAAAGGTACTCAAGTGAGATTGTATAATGATGTACTTTTACAATCCAACCATATGCGTTGATTTTTTTTTATCTGTCGTTTCATTGAAAATATCAAGACGACAAATTTCCAATCAAAACAAATATAAAGCAGCATAGTTTTTCAGGCGTATCTGAAATAAAATCTCGAGTGTAAAAATATTGACATCTCTTATCATGCTTATGTTCGGAAATTCACATCTGATCAATTTTAAAGAAGGAGATAGTAGCTAAGTAGATGTATACAGTGATGACGGAACGAACAAAAATTTGTGTAGCATCCTCGGTGGGATTCGAACCCACGACCTCCGGATTAGAAGTCCGGCGCGCTATCCCCTGCGCTACGAGGACATACCTATCATGTTGCTAACTATATCATTTATTCGTAAACGCATTTTGCAACCCTTAACATTGATTTAAGCTGGTCAAATGTTTATTTACGAATGGTGACCTTTTTGTTTGTTGTTGTTGACGGGAATTAGAATATAGGAGTGAAAATTTTGTTAACTGTTCGTTATTTCGAATACATTCTCCACTTAAATTGTATTTGCTACACATACATTTAAATAGATGTTATACCACCTATAGTCGTATCTAAGAGGTACTGATATTGTATACATACTGAATTATGTACGTTTTACGATCCAGCCATATCCGCTGATCTTTTTGTCACATCATTGAAAATATCTAGCATTCATTCATGTCTAGACGACAAATTTTACAAACAAACAAATAAGCAGCATATAGTTTTTCAGGCATATTTGAAGAAGAAAAAATCTCGTCAGTGGAAACGGAAACACATTCACTTTTTTTTTTGGTCGGGTCGAAAATTTGAATTTGATCAATTTTGAGGAAGGACAATGACTATGTAGTTAGTAGCATACAGTGATGACAGAAAGAACAAAAGTATATTAGTTTTGCATCCTCGGTGGGATTCGAACCGACGACCTCTGGCTTAAAAGTCCAGCGCGCTATCCCTTGCACTACGCAGGCATCCTTAACAAATTGTCAACTGTATCATTTATTCTAAAACAACCCTTATATTTGATTAAAGCTATAGTGAAATGTTTACATAATGAATAGTAATATTGTTTGTGTGTGTGTGTGTGTGTGTGTGTTATTTTAACCGTTCGATCGTTATCTAGAATATATTCACCACTTTGTATTTGATATATAACATGTAACAAGTTATCGCTTGGTATCTAAAAGGTACTCAAGTGAGATTGCAATGATGTGATCTTTTTGTCACATCATTGAAAATATCTAGCATTCATTCATGTCTAGACGACAAATTTTACAAACAAACAAATAAGCAGCATATAGTTTTTCAGGCATATTTGAAGAAGAAAAAATCTCGTCAGTGGAAACGGAAACACATTCACTTTTTTTTTTGGTCGGGTCGAAAATTTGAATTTGATCAATTTTGAGGAAGGACAATGACTATGTAGTTAGTAGCATACAGTGATGACAGAAAGAACAAAAGTATATTAGTTTTGCATCCTCGGTGGGATTCGAACCGACGACCTCTGGCTTAAAAGTCCAGCGCGCTATCCCTTGCACTACGCAGGCATCCTTAACAAATTGTCAACTGTATCATTTATTCTAAAACAACCCTTATATTTGATTAAAGCTATAGTGAAATGTTTACATAATGAATAGTAATATTGTTTGTGTGTGTGTGTGTGTGTGTGTGTTATTTTAACCGTTCGATCGTTATCTAGAATATATTCACCACTTTGTATTTGATATATAACATGTAACAAGTTATCGCTTGGTATCTAAAAGGTACTCAAGTGAGATTGCAATGATGTGATCTTTTTGTCACATCATTGAAAATATCTAGCATTCATTCATGTCTAGACGACAAATTTTACAAACAAACAAATAAGCAGCATATAGTTTTTCAGGCATATTTGAAGAAGAAAAAATCTCGTCAGTGGAAACGGAAACACATTCACTTTTTTTTTTGGTCGGGTCGAAAATTTGAATTTGATCAATTTTGAGGAAGGACAATGACTATGTAGTTAGTAGCATACAGTGATGACAGAAAGAACAAAAGTATATTAGTTTTGCATCCTCGGTGGGATTCGAACTGACGACCTCTGGCTTAAAAGTCCAGCGCGCTATCCCTTGTACTACGCAGGCATCCTTAACAAATTGTCAACTGTATCATTTATTCTAAAACAACCCTTATATTTGATTAAAGCTATAGTGAAATGTTTATATAATGAATAGTAATATTGTTTGTGTGTGTGTGTGTGTGTGTTATTTTAACCGTTCGATCGTTATCTAGAATATATTCACCACTTTGTATTTGATATATAACATGTAACAAGTTATCGCTTGGTATCTAAAAGGTACTCAAGTGAGATTGTATAATGATGTACTTTTACAATCCAACCATATGCGTTGATTTTTTTTTATCTGTCGTTTCATTGAAAATATCAAGACGACAAATTTCCAATCAAAACAAATATAAAGCAGCATAGTTTTTCAGGCGTATCTGAAATAAAATCTCGAGTGTAAAAATATTGACATCTCTTATCATGCTTATGTTCGGAAATTCACATCTGATCAATTTTAAAGAAGGAGATAGTAGCTAAGTAGATGTATACAGTGATGACGGAACGAACAAAAATTTGTGTAGCATCCTCGGTGGGATTCGAACCCACGACCTCCGGATTAGAAGTCCGGCGCGCTATCCCCTGCGCTACGAGGACATACCTATCATGTTGCTAACTATATCATTTATTCGTAAACGCATTTTGCAACCCTTAACATTGATTTAAGCTGGTCAAATGTTTATTTACGAATGGTGACCTTTTTGTTTGTTGTTGTTGACGGGAATTAGAATATAGGAGTGAAAATTTTGTTAACTGTTCGTTATTTCGAATACATTCTCCACTTAAATTGTATTTGCTACACATACATTTAAATAGATGTTATACCACCTATAGTCGTATCTAAGAGGTACTGATATTGTATACATACTGAATTATGTACGTTTTACGATCCAGCCATATCCGCTGATCTTTTTGTCACATCATTGAAAATATCTAGCATTCATTCATGTCTAGACGACAAATTTTACAAACAAACAAATAAGCAGCATATAGTTTTTCAGGCATATTTGAAGAAGAAAAAATCTCGTCAGTGGAAACGGAAACACATTCACTTTTTTTTTTGGTCGGGTCGAAAATTTGAATTTGATCAATTTTGAGGAAGGACAATGACTATGTAGTTAGTAGCATACAGTGATGACAGAAAGAACAAAAGTATATTAGTTTTGCATCCTCGGTGGGATTCGAACCGACGACCTCTGGCTTAAAAGTCCAGCGCGCTATCCCTTGCACTACGCAGGCATCCTTAACAAATTGTCAACTGTATCATTTATTCTAAAACAACCCTTATATTTGATTAAAGCTATAGTGAAATGTTTACATAATGAATAGTAATATTGTTTGTGTGTGTGTGTGTGTGTGTGTGTTATTTTAACCGTTCGATCGTTATCTAGAATATATTCACCACTTTGTATTTGATATATAACATGTAACAAGTTATCGCTTGGTATCTAAAAGGTACTCAAGTGAGATTGCAATGATGTGATCTTTTTGTCACATCATTGAAAATATCTAGCATTCATTCATGTCTAGACGACAAATTTTACAAACAAACAAATAAGCAGCATATAGTTTTTCAGGCATATTTGAAGAAGAAAAAATCTCGTCAGTGGAAACGGAAACACATTCACTTTTTTTTTTGGTCGGGTCGAAAATTTGAATTTGATCAATTTTGAGGAAGGACAATGACTATGTAGTTAGTAGCATACAGTGATGACAGAAAGAACAAAAGTATATTAGTTTTGCATCCTCGGTGGGATTCGAACTGACGACCTCTGGCTTAAAAGTCCAGCGCGCTATCCCTTGTACTACGCAGGCATCCTTAACAAATTGTCAACTGTATCATTTATTCTAAAACAACCCTTATATTTGATTAAAGCTATAGTGAAATGTTTATATAATGAATAGTAATATTGTTTGTGTGTGTGTGTGTGTGTGTTATTTTAACCGTTCGATCGTTATCTAGAATATATTCACCACTTTGTATTTGATATATAACATGTAACAAGTTATCGCTTGGTATCTAAAAGGTACTCAAGTGAGATTGTATAATGATGTACTTTTACAATCCAACCATATGCGTTGATTTTTTTTTATCTGTCGTTTCATTGAAAATATCAAGACGACAAATTTCCAATCAAAACAAATATAAAGCAGCATAGTTTTTCAGGCGTATCTGAAATAAAATCTCGAGTGTAAAAATATTGACATCTCTTATCATGCTTATGTTCGGAAATTCACATCTGATCAATTTTAAAGAAGGAGATAGTAGCTAAGTAGATGTATACAGTGATGACGGAACGAACAAAAATTTGTGTAGCATCCTCGGTGGGATTCGAACCCACGACCTCCGGATTAGAAGTCCGGCGCGCTATCCCCTGCGCTACGAGGACATGCCTATCATGTTGCTAACTATATCATTTATTCGTAAACGCATTTTGCAACCCTTAACATTGATTTAAGCTGGTCAAATGTTTATTTACGAATGGTGACCTTTTTGTTTGTTGTTGTTGACGGGAATTAGAATATAGGAGTGAAAATTTTGTTAACTGTTCGTTATTTCGAATACATTCTCCACTTAAATTGTATTTGCTACACATACATTTAAATAGATGTTATACCACCTATAGTCGTATCTAAGAGGTACTGATATTGTATACATACTGAATTATGTACGTTTTACGATCCAGCCATATCCGCTGATCTTTTTGTCACATCATTGAAAATATCTAGCATTCATTCATGTCTAGACGACAAATTTTACAAACAAACAAATAAGCAGCATATAGTTTTTCAGGCATATTTGAAGAAGAAAAAATCTCGTCAGTGGAAACGGAAACACATTCACTTTTTTTTTTGGTCGGGTCGAAAATTTGAATTTGATCAATTTTGAGGAAGGACAATGACTATGTAGTTAGTAGCATACAGTGATGACAGAAAGAACAAAAGTATATTAGTTTTGCATCCTCGGTGGGATTCGAACCGACGACCTCTGGCTTAAAAGTCCAGCGCGCTATCCCTTGCACTACGCAGGCATCCTTAACAAATTGTCAACTGTATCATTTATTCTAAAACAACCCTTATATTTGATTAAAGCTATAGTGAAATGTTTACATAATGAATAGTAATATTGTTTGTGTGTGTGTGTGTGTGTGTGTGTTATTTTAACCGTTCGATCGTTATCTAGAATATATTCACCACTTTGTATTTGATATATAACATGTAACAAGTTATCGCTTGGTATCTAAAAGGTACTCAAGTGAGATTGCAATGATGTGATCTTTTTGTCACATCATTGAAAATATCTAGCATTCATTCATGTCTAGACGACAAATTTTACAAACAAACAAATAAGCAGCATATAGTTTTTCAGGCATATTTGAAGAAGAAAAAATCTCGTCAGTGGAAACGGAAACACATTCACTTTTTTTTTTGGTCGGGTCGAAAATTTGAATTTGATCAATTTTGAGGAAGGACAATGACTATGTAGTTAGTAGCATACAGTGATGACAGAAAGAACAAAAGTATATTAGTTTTGCATCCTCGGTGGGATTCGAACTGACGACCTCTGGCTTAAAAGTCCAGCGCGCTATCCCTTGTACTACGCAGGCATCCTTAACAAATTGTCAACTGTATCATTTATTCTAAAACAACCCTTATATTTGATTAAAGCTATAGTGAAATGTTTATATAATGAATAGTAATATTGTTTGTGTGTGTGTGTGTGTGTGTTATTTTAACCGTTCGATCGTTATCTAGAATATATTCACCACTTTGTATTTGATATATAACATGTAACAAGTTATCGCTTGGTATCTAAAAGGTACTCAAGTGAGATTGTATAATGATGTACTTTTACAATCCAACCATATGCGTTGATTTTTTTTTATCTGTCGTTTCATTGAAAATATCAAGACGACAAATTTCCAATCAAAACAAATATAAAGCAGCATAGTTTTTCAGGCGTATCTGAAATAAAATCTCGAGTGTAAAAATATTGACATCTCTTATCATGCTTATGTTCGGAAATTCACATCTGATCAATTTTAAAGAAGGAGATAGTAGCTAAGTAGATGTATACAGTGATGACGGAACGAACAAAAATTTGTATAGCATCCTCGGTGGGATTCGAACCCACGACCTCCGGATTAGAAGTCCGGCGCGCTATCCCCTGCGCTACGAGGACATGCCTATCATGTTGCTAACTATATCATTTATTCGTAAACGCATTTTGCAACCCTTAACATTGATTTAAGCTGGTCAAATGTTTATTTACGAATGGTGACCTTTTTGTTTGTTGTTGTTGACGGGAATTAGAATATAGGAGTGAAAATTTTGTTAACTGTTCGTTATTTCGAATACATTCTCCACTTAAATTGTATTTGCTACACATACATTTAAATAGATGTTATACCACCTATAGTCGTATCTAAGAGGTACTGATATTGTATACATATACTGAATTATGTACGTTTTACGATCCAGCCATATCCGCTGATCTTTTTGTCACATCATTGAAAATATCTAGCATTCATTCATGTCTAGACGACAAATTTTACAAACAAACAAATAAGCAGCATATAGTTTTTCAGGCATATTTGAAGAAGAAAAAATCTCGTCAGTGGAAACGGAAACACATTCACTTTTTTTTTTGGTCGGGTCGAAAATTTGAATTTGATCAATTTTGAGGAAGGACAATGACTATGTAGTTAGTAGCATACAGTGATGACAGAAAGAACAAAAGTATATTAGTTTTGCATCCTCGGTGGGATTCGAACCGACGACCTCTGGCTTAAAAGTCCAGCGCGCTATCCCTTGCACTACGCAGGCATCCTTAACAAATTGTCAACTGTATCATTTATTCTAAAACAACCCTTATATTTGATTAAAGCTATAGTGAAATGTTTACATAATGAATAGTAATATTGTTTGTGTGTGTGTGTGTGTGTGTGTGTTATTTTAACCGTTCGATCGTTATCTAGAATATATTCACCACTTTGTATTTGATATATAACATGTAACAAGTTATCGCTTGGTATCTAAAAGGTACTCAAGTGAGATTGCAATGATGTGATCTTTTTGTCACATCATTGCAAATATCTAGCATTCATTCATGTCTAGACGACAAATTTTACAAACAAACAAATAAGCAGCATATAGTTTTTCAGGCATATTTGAAGAAGAAAAAATCTCGTCAGTGGAAACGGAAACACATTCACTTTTTTTTTTGGTCGGGTCGAAAATTTGAATTTGATCAATTTTGAGGAAGGACAATGACTATGTAGTTAGTAGCATACAGTGATGACAGAAAGAACAAAAGTATATTAGTTTTGCATCCTCGGTGGGATTCGAACTGACGACCTCTGGCTTAAAAGTCCAGCGCGCTATCCCTTGTACTACGCAGGCATCCTTAACAAATTGTCAACTGTATCATTTATTCTAAAACAACCCTTATATTTGATTAAAGCTATAGTGAAATGTTTATATAATGAATAGTAATATTGTTTGTGTGTGTGTGTGTGTGTGTTATTTTAACCGTTCGATCGTTATCTAGAATATATTCACCACTTTGTATTTGATATATAACATGTAACAAGTTATCGCTTGGTATCTAAAAGGTACTCAAGTGAGATTGTATAATGATGTACTTTTACAATCCAACCATATGCGTTGATTTTTTTTTATCTGTCGTTTCATTGAAAATATCAAGACGACAAATTTCCAATCAAAACAAATATAAAGCAGCATAGTTTTTCAGGCGTATCTGAAATAAAATCTCGAGTGTAAAAATATTGACATCTCTTATCATGCTTATGTTCGGAAATTCACATCTGATCAATTTTAAAGAAGGAGATAGTAGCTAAGTAGATGTATACAGTGATGACGGAACGAACAAAAATTTGTGTAGCATCCTCGGTGGGATTCGAACCCACGACCTCCGGATTAGAAGTCCGGCGCGCTATCCCCTGCGCTACGAGGACATACCTATCATGTTGCTAACTATATCATTTATTCGTAAACGCATTTTGCAACCCTTTTATTTAAGCTGGTCAAATGTTTATTTACGAATGGTGACCTTTTTGTTTGTTGTTGTTGACGGGAATTAGAATATAGGAGTGAAAATTTTGTTAACTGTTCGTTATTTCGAATACATTCTCCACTTAAATTGTATTTGCTACACATACATTTAAATAGATGTTATACCACCTATAGTCGTATCTAAGAGGTACTGATATTGTATACATACTGAATTATGTACGTTTTACGATCCAGCCATATCCGCTGATCTTTTTGTCACATCATTGAAAATATCTAGCATTCATTCATGTCTAGACGACAAATTTTACAAACAAACAAATAAGCAGCATATAGTTTTTCAGGCATATTTGAAGAAGAAAAAATCTCGTCAGTGGAAACGGAAACACATTCACTTTTTTTTTTGGTCGGGTCGAAAATTTGAATTTGATCAATTTTGAGGAAGGACAATGACTATGTAGTTAGTAGCATACAGTGATGACAGAAAGAACAAAAGTATATTAGTTTTGCATCCTCGGTGGGATTCGAACCGACGACCTCTGGCTTAAAAGTCCAGCGCGCTATCCCTTGCACTACGCAGGCATCCTTAACAAATTGTCAACTGTATCATTTATTCTAAAACAACCCTTATATTTGATTAAAGCTATAGTGAAATGTTTACATAATGAATAGTAATATTGTTTGTGTGTGTGTGTGTGTGTGTGTGTTATTTTAACCGTTCGATCGTTATCTAGAATATATTCACCACTTTGTATTTGATATATAACATGTAACAAGTTATCGCTTGGTATCTAAAAGGTACTCAAGTGAGATTGCAATGATGTGATCTTTTTGTCACATCATTGCAAATATCTAGCATTCATTCATGTCTAGACGACAAATTTTACAAACAAACAAATAAGCAGCATATAGTTTTTCAGGCATATTTGAAGAAGAAAAAATCTCGTCAGTGGAAACGGAAACACATTCACTTTTTTTTTTGGTCGGGTCGAAAATTTGAATTTGATCAATTTTGAGGAAGGACAATGACTATGTAGTTAGTAGCATACAGTGATGACAGAAAGAACAAAAGTATATTAGTTTTGCATCCTCGGTGGGATTCGAACTGACGACCTCTGGCTTAAAAGTCCAGCGCGCTATCCCTTGTACTACGCAGGCATCCTTAACAAATTGTCAACTGTATCATTTATTCTAAAACAACCCTTATATTTGATTAAAGCTATAGTGAAATGTTTATATAATGAATAGTAATATTGTTTGTGTGTGTGTGTGTGTGTGTTATTTTAACCGTTCGATCGTTATCTAGAATATATTCACCACTTTGTATTTGATATATAACATGTAACAAGTTATCGCTTGGTATCTAAAAGGTACTCAAGTGAGATTGTATAATGATGTACTTTTACAATCCAACCATATGCGTTGATTTTTTTTTATCTGTCGTTTCATTGAAAATATCAAGACGACAAATTTCCAATCAAAACAAATATAAAGCAGCATAGTTTTTCAGGCGTATCTGAAATAAAATCTCGAGTGTAAAAATATTGACATCTCTTATCATGCTTATGTTCGGAAATTCACATCTGATCAATTTTAAAGAAGGAGATAGTAGCTAAGTAGATGTATACAGTGATGACGGAACGAACAAAAATTTGTGTAGCATCCTCGGTGGGATTCGAACCCACGACCTCCGGATTAGAAGTCCGGCGCGCTATCCCCTGCGCTACGAGGACATACCTATCATGTTGCTAACTATATCATTTATTCGTAAACGCATTTTGCAACCCTTTTATTTAAGCTGGTCAAATGTTTATTTACGAATGGTGACCTTTTTGTTTGTTGTTGTTGACGGGAATTAGAATATAGGAGTGAAAATTTTGTTAACTGTTCGTTATTTCGAATACATTCTCCACTTAAATTGTATTTGCTACACATACATTTAAATAGATGTTATACCACCTATAGTCGTATCTAAGAGGTACTGATATTGTATACATACTGAATTATGTACGTTTTACGATCCAGCCATATCCGCTGATCTTTTTGTCACATCATTGAAAATATCTAGCATTCATTCATGTCTAGACGACAAATTTTACAAACAAACAAATAAGCAGCATATAGTTTTTCAGGCATATTTGAAGAAGAAAAAATCTCGTCAGTGGAAACGGAAACACATTCACTTTTTTTTTTGGTCGGGTCGAAAATTTGAATTTGATCAATTTTGAGGAAGGACAATGACTATGTAGTTAGTAGCATACAGTGATGACAGAAAGAACAAAAGTATATTAGTTTTGCATCCTCGGTGGGATTCGAACCGACGACCTCTGGCTTAAAAGTCCAGCGCGCTATCCCTTGCACTACGCAGGCATCCTTAACAAATTGTCAACTGTATCATTTATTCTAAAACAACCCTTATATTTGATTAAAGCTATAGTGAAATGTTTACATAATGAATAGTAATATTGTTTGTGTGTGTGTGTGTGTGTGTGTGTTATTTTAACCGTTCGATCGTTATCTAGAATATATTCACCACTTTGTATTTGATATATAACATGTAACAAGTTATCGCTTGGTATCTAAAAGGTACTCAAGTGAGATTGCAATGATGTGATCTTTTTGTCACATCATTGAAAATATCTAGCATTCATTCATGTCTAGACGACAAATTTTACAAACAAACAAATAAGCAGCATATAGTTTTTCAGGCATATTTGAAGAAGAAAAAATCTCGTCAGTGGAAACGGAAACACATTCACTTTTTTTTTTGGTCGGGTCGAAAATTTGAATTTGATCAATTTTGAGGAAGGACAATGACTATGTAGTTAGTAGCATACAGTGATGACAGAAAGAACAAAAGTATATTAGTTTTGCATCCTCGGTGGGATTCGAACTGACGACCTCTGGCTTAAAAGTCCAGCGCGCTATCCCTTGTACTACGCAGGCATCCTTAACAAATTGTCAACTGTATCATTTATTCTAAAACAACCCTTATATTTGATTAAAGCTATAGTGAAATGTTTATATAATGAATAGTAATATTGTTTGTGTGTGTGTGTGTGTGTGTTATTTTAACCGTTCGATCGTTATCTAGAATATATTCACCACTTTGTATTTGATATATAACATGTAACAAGTTATCGCTTGGTATCTAAAAGGTACTCAAGTGAGATTGTATAATGATGTACTTTTACAATCCAACCATATGCGTTGATTTTTTTTTATCTGTCGTTTCATTGAAAATATCAAGACGACAAATTTCCAATCAAAACAAATATAAAGCAGCATAGTTTTTCAGGCGTATCTGAAATAAAATCTCGAGTGTAAAAATATTGACATCTCTTATCATGCTTATGTTCGGAAATTCACATCTGATCAATTTTAAAGAAGGAGATAGTAGCTAAGTAGATGTATACAGTGATGACGGAACGAACAAAAATTTGTGTAGCATCCTCGGTGGGATTCGAACCCACGACCTCCGGATTAGAAGTCCGGCGCGCTATCCCCTGCGCTACGAGGACATACCTATCATGTTGCTAACTATATCATTTATTCGTAAACGCATTTTGCAACCCTTAACATTGATTTAAGCTGGTCAAATGTTTATTTACGAATGGTGACCTTTTTGTTTGTTGTTGTTGACGGGAATTAGAATATAGGAGTGAAAATTTTGTTAACTGTTCGTTATTTCGAATACATTCTCCACTTAAATTGTATTTGCTACACATACATTTAAATAGATGTTATACCACCTATAGTCGTATCTAAGAGGTACTGATATTGTATACATACTGAATTATGTACGTTTTACGATCCAGCCATATCCGCTGATCTTTTTGTCACATCATTGAAAATATCTAGCATTCATTCATGTCTAGACGACAAATTTTACAAACAAACAAATAAGCAGCATATAGTTTTTCAGGCATATTTGAAGAAGAAAAAATCTCGTCAGTGGAAACGGAAACACATTCACTTTTTTTTTTGGTCGGGTCGAAAATTTGAATTTGATCAATTTTGAGGAAGGACAATGACTATGTAGTTAGTAGCATACAGTGATGACAGAAAGAACAAAAGTATATTAGTTTTGCATCCTCGGTGGGATTCGAACCGACGACCTCTGGCTTAAAAGTCCAGCGCGCTATCCCTTGCACTACGCAGGCATCCTTAACAAATTGTCAACTGTATCATTTATTCTAAAACAACCCTTATATTTGATTAAAGCTATAGTGAAATGTTTACATAATGAATAGTAATATTGTTTGTGTGTGTGTGTGTGTGTGTGTGTGTTATTTTAACCGTTCGATCGTTATCTAGAATATATTCACCACTTTGTATTTGATATATAACATGTAACAAGTTATCGCTTGGTATCTAAAAGGTACTCAAGTGAGATTGCAATGATGTGATCTTTTTGTCACATCATTGAAAATATCTAGCATTCATTCATGTCTAGACGACAAATTTTACAAACAAACAAATAAGCAGCATATAGTTTTTCAGGCATATTTGAAGAAGAAAAAATCTCGTCAGTGGAAACGGAAACACATTCACTTTTTTTTTTGGTCGGGTCGAAAATTTGAATTTGATCAATTTTGAGGAAGGACAATGACTATGTAGTTAGTAGCATACAGTGATGACAGAAAGAACAAAAGTATATTAGTTTTGCATCCTCGGTGGGATTCGAACTGACGACCTCTGGCTTAAAAGTCCAGCGCTATCCCTTGTACTACGCAGGCATCCTTAACAAATTGTCAACTGTATCATTTATTCTAAAACAACCCTTATATTTGATTAAAGCTATAGTGAAATGTTTATATAATGAATAGTAATATTGTTTGTGTGTGTGTGTGTGTGTGTTATTTTAACCGTTCGATCGTTATCTAGAATATATTCACCACTTTGTATTTGATATATAACATGTAACAAGTTATCGCTTGGTATCTAAAAGGTACTCAAGTGAGATTGTATAATGATGTACTTTTACAATCCAACCATATGCGTTGATTTTTTTTTATCTGTCGTTTCATTGAAAATATCAAGACGACAAATTTCCAATCAAAACAAATATAAAGCAGCATAGTTTTTCAGGCGTATCTGAAATAAAATCTCGAGTGTAAAAATATTGACATCTCTTATCATGCTTATGTTCGGAAATTCACATCTGATCAATTTTAAAGAAGGAGATAGTAGCTAAGTAGATGTATACAGTGATGACGGAACGAACAAAAATTTGTGTAGCATCCTCGGTGGGATTCGAACCCACGACCTCCGGATTAGAAGTCCGGCGCGCTATCCCCTGCGCTACGAGGACATACCTATCATGTTGCTAACTATATCATTTATTCGTAAACGCATTTTGCAACCCTTAACATTGATTTAAGCTGGTCAAATGTTTATTACGAATGGTGACCTTTTTGTTTGTTGTTGTTGACGGGAATTAGAATATAGGAGTGAAAATTTTGTTAACTGTTCGTTATTTCGAATACATTCTCCACTTAAATTGTATTTGCTACACATACATTTAAATAGATGTTATACCACCTATAGTCGTATCTAAGAGGTACTGATATTGTATACATACTGAATTATGTACGTTTTACGATCCAGCCATATCCGCTGATCTTTTTGTCACATCATTGAAAATATCTAGCATTCATTCATGTCTAGACGACAAATTTTACAAACAAACAAATAAGCAGCATATAGTTTTTCAGGCATATTTGAAGAAGAAAAAATCTCGTCAGTGGAAACGGAAACACATTCACTTTTTTTTTTGGTCGGGTCGAAAATTTGAATTTGATCAATTTTGAGGAAGGACAATGACTATGTAGTTAGTAGCATACAGTGATGACAGAAAGAACAAAAGTATATTAGTTTTGCATCCTCGGTGGGATTCGAACTGACGACCTCTGGCTTAAAAGTCCAGCGCGCTATCCCTTGTACTACGCAGGCATCCTTAACAAATTGTCAACTGTATCATTTATTCTAAAACAACCCTTATATTTGATTAAAGCTATAGTGAAATGTTTATATAATGAATAGTAATATTGTTTGTGTGTGTGTGTGTGTGTGTTATTTTAACCGTTCGATCGTTATCTAGAATATATTCACCACTTTGTATTTGATATATAACATGTAACAAGTTATCGCTTGGTATCTAAAAGGTACTCAAGTGAGATTGTATAATGATGTACTTTTACAATCCAACCATATGCGTTGATTTTTTTTTATCTGTCGTTTCATTGAAAATATCAAGACGACAAATTTCCAATCAAAACAAATATAAAGCAGCATAGTTTTTCAGGCGTATCTGAAATAAAATCTCGAGTGTAAAAATATTGACATCTCTTATCATGCTTATGTTCGGAAATTCACATCTGATCAATTTTAAAGAAGGAGATAGTAGCTAAGTAGATGTATACAGTGATGACGGAACGAACAAAAATTTGTGTAGCATCCTCGGTGGGATTCGAACCCACGACCTCCGGATTAGAAGTCCGGCGCGCTATCCCCTGCGCTACGAGGACATACCTATCATGTTGCTAACTATATCATTTATTCGTAAACGCATTTTGCAACCCTTAACATTGATTTAAGCTGGTCAAATGTTTATTTACGAATGGTGACCTTTTTGTTTGTTGTTGTTGACGGGAATTAGAATATAGGAGTGAAAATTTTGTTAACTGTTCGTTATTTCGAATACATTCTCCACTTAAATTGTATTTGCTACACATACATTTAAATAGATGTTATACCACCTATAGTCGTATCTAAGAGGTACTGATATTGTATACATACTGAATTATGTACGTTTTACGATCCAGCCATATCCGCTGATCTTTTTGTCACATCATTGAAAATATCTAGCATTCATTCATGTCTAGACGACAAATTTTACAAACAAACAAATAAGCAGCATATAGTTTTTCAGGCATATTTGAAGAAGAAAAAATCTCGTCAGTGGAAACGGAAACACATTCACTTTTTTTTTTGGTCGGGTCGAAAATTTGAATTTGATCAATTTTGAGGAAGGACAATGACTATGTAGTTAGTAGCATACAGTGATGACAGAAAGAACAAAAGTATATTAGTTTTGCATCCTCGGTGGGATTCGAACCGACGACCTCTGGCTTAAAAGTCCAGCGCGCTATCCCTTGCACTACGCAGGCATCCTTAACAAATTGTCAACTGTATCATTTATTCTAAAACAACCCTTATATTTGATTAAAGCTATAGTGAAATGTTTACATAATGAATAGTAATATTGTTTGTGTGTGTGTGTGTGTGTGTGTGTTATTTTAACCGTTCGATCGTTATCTAGAATATATTCACCACTTTGTATTTGATATATAACATGTAACAAGTTATCGCTTGGTATCTAAAAGGTACTCAAGTGAGATTGCAATGATGTGATCTTTTTGTCACATCATTGAAAATATCTAGCATTCATTCATGTCTAGACGACAAATTTTACAAACAAACAAATAAGCAGCATATAGTTTTTCAGGCATATTTGAAGAAGAAAAAATCTCGTCAGTGGAAACGGAAACACATTCACTTTTTTTTTTTGGTCGGGTCGAAAATTTGAATTTGATCAATTTTGAGGAAGGACAATGACTATGTAGTTAGTAGCATACAGTGATGACAGAAAGAACAAAAGTATATTAGTTTTGCATCCTCGGTGGGATTCGAACTGACGACCTCTGGCTTAAAAGTCCAGCGCGCTATCCCTTGTACTACGCAGGCATCCTTAACAAATTGTCAACTGTATCATTTATTCTAAAACAACCCTTATATTTGATTAAAGCTATAGTGAAATGTTTATATAATGAATAGTAATATTGTTTGTGTGTGTGTGTGTGTGTGTTATTTTAACCGTTCGATCGTTATCTAGAATATATTCACCACTTTGTATTTGATATATAACATGTAACAAGTTATCGCTTGGTATCTAAAAGGTACTCAAGTGAGATTGTATAATGATGTACTTTTACAATCCAACCATATGCGTTGATTTTTTTTTATCTGTCGTTTCATTGAAAATATCAAGACGACAAATTTCCAATCAAAACAAATATAAAGCAGCATAGTTTTTCAGGCGTATCTGAAATAAAATCTCGAGTGTAAAAATATTGACATCTCTTATCATGCTTATGTTCGGAAATTCACATCTGATCAATTTTAAAGAAGGAGATAGTAGCTAAGTAGATGTATACAGTGATGACGGAACGAACAAAAATTTGTGTAGCATCCTCGGTGGGATTCGAACCCACGACCTCCGGATTAGAAGTCCGGCGCGCTATCCCCTGCGCTACGAGGACATACCTATCATGTTGCTAACTATATCATTTATTCGTAAACGCATTTTGCAACCCTTAACATTGATTTAAGCTGGTCAAATGTTTATTTACGAATGGTGACCTTTTTGTTTGTTGTTGTTGACGGGAATTAGAATATAGGAGTGAAAATTTTGTTAACTGTTCGTTATTTCGAATACATTCTCCACTTAAATTGTATTTGCTACACATACATTTAAATAGATGTTATACCACCTATAGTCGTATCTAAGAGGTACTGATATTGTATACATACTGAATTATGTACGTTTTACGATCCAGCCATATCCGCTGATCTTTTTGTCACATCATTGAAAATATCTAGCATTCATTCATGTCTAGACGACAAATTTTACAAACAAACAAATAAGCAGCATATAGTTTTTCAGGCATATTTGAAGAAGAAAAAATCTCGTCAGTGGAAACGGAAACACATTCACTTTTTTTTTTGGTCGGGTCGAAAATTTGAATTTGATCAATTTTGAGGAAGGACAATGACTATGTAGTTAGTAGCATACAGTGATGACAGAAAGAACAAAAGTATATTAGTTTTGCATCCTCGGTGGGATTCGAACCGACGACCTCTGGCTTAAAAGTCCAGCGCGCTATCCCTTGCACTACGCAGGCATCCTTAACAAATTGTCAACTGTATCATTTATTCTAAAACAACCCTTATATTTGATTAAAGCTATAGTGAAATGTTTACATAATGAATAGTAATATTGTTTGTGTGTGTGTGTGTGTGTGTGTGTTATTTTAACCGTTCGATCGTTATCTAGAATATATTCACCACTTTGTATTTGATATATAACATGTAACAAGTTATCGCTTGGTATCTAAAAGGTACTCAAGTGAGATTGCAATGATGTGATCTTTTTGTCACATCATTGAAAATATCTAGCATTCATTCATGTCTAGACGACAAATTTTACAAACAAACAAATAAGCAGCATATAGTTTTTCAGGCATATTTGAAGAAGAAAAAATCTCGTCAGTGGAAACGGAAACACATTCACTTTTTTTTTTGGTCGGGTCGAAAATTTGAATTTGATCAATTTTGAGGAAGGACAATGACTATGTAGTTAGTAGCATACAGTGATGACAGAAAGAACAAAAGTATATTAGTTTTGCATCCTCGGTGGGATTCGAACTGACGACCTCTGGCTTAAAAGTCCAGCGCGCTATCCCTTGTACTACGCAGGCATCCTTAACAAATTGTCAACTGTATCATTTATTCTAAAACAACCCTTATATTTGATTAAAGCTATAGTGAAATGTTTATATAATGAATAGTAATATTGTTTGTGTGTGTGTGTGTGTGTGTTATTTTAACCGTTCGATCGTTATCTAGAATATATTCACCACTTTGTATTTGATATATAACATGTAACAAGTTATCGCTTGGTATCTAAAAGGTACTCAAGTGAGATTGTATAATGATGTACTTTTACAATCCAACCATATGCGTTGATTTTTTTTTATCTGTCGTTTCATTGAAAATATCAAGACGACAAATTTCCAATCAAAACAAATATAAAGCAGCATAGTTTTTCAGGCGTATCTGAAATAAAATCTCGAGTGTAAAAATATTGACATCTCTTATCATGCTTATGTTCGGAAATTCACATCTGATCAATTTTAAAGAAGGAGATAGTAGCTAAGTAGATGTATACAGTGATGACGGAACGAACAAAAATTTGTGTAGCATCCTCGGTGGGATTCGAACCCACGACCTCCGGATTAGAAGTCCGGCGCGCTATCCCCTGCGCTACGAGGACATACCTATCATGTTGCTAACTATATCATTTATTCGTAAACGCATTTTGCAACCCTTTTATTTAAGCTGGTCAAATGTTTATTTACGAATGGTGACCTTTTTGTTTGTTGTTGTTGACGGGAATTAGAATATAGGAGTGAAAATTTTGTTAACTGTTCGTTATTTCGAATACATTCTCCACTTAAATTGTATTTGCTACACATACATTTAAATAGATGTTATACCACCTATAGTCGTATCTAAGAGGTACTGATATTGTATACATACTGAATTATGTACGTTTTACGATCCAGCCATATCCGCTGATCTTTTTGTCACATCATTGAAAATATCTAGCATTCATTCATGTCTAGACGACAAATTTTACAAACAAACAAATAAGCAGCATATAGTTTTTCAGGCATATTTGAAGAAGAAAAAATCTCGTCAGTGGAAACGGAAACACATTCACTTTTTTTTTTGGTCGGGTCGAAAATTTGAATTTGATCAATTTTGAGGAAGGACAATGACTATGTAGTTAGTAGCATACAGTGATGACAGAAAGAACAAAAGTATATTAGTTTTGCATCCTCGGTGGGATTCGAACCGACGACCTCTGGCTTAAAAGTCCAGCGCGCTATCCCTTGCACTACGCAGGCATCCTTAACAAATTGTCAACTGTATCATTTATTCTAAAACAACCCTTATATTTGATTAAAGCTATAGTGAAATGTTTACATAATGAATAGTAATATTGTTTGTGTGTGTGTGTGTGTGTGTGTGTTATTTTAACCGTTCGATCGTTATCTAGAATATATTCACCACTTTGTATTTGATATATAACATGTAACAAGTTATCGCTTGGTATCTAAAAGGTACTCAAGTGAGATTGCAATGATGTGATCTTTTTGTCACATCATTGAAAATATCTAGCATTCATTCATGTCTAGACGACAAATTTTACAAACAAACAAATAAGCAGCATATAGTTTTTCAGGCATATTTGAAGAAGAAAAAATCTCGTCAGTGGAAACGGAAACACATTCACTTTTTTTTTTGGTCGGGTCGAAAATTTGAATTTGATCAATTTTGAGGAAGGACAATGACTATGTAGTTAGTAGCATACAGTGATGACAGAAAGAACAAAAGTATATTAGTTTTGCATCCTCGGTGGGATTCGAACTGACGACCTCTGGCTTAAAAGTCCAGCGCGCTATCCCTTGTACTACGCAGGCATCCTTAACAAATTGTCAACTGTATCATTTATTCTAAAACAACCCTTATATTTGATTAAAGCTATAGTGAAATGTTTATATAATGAATAGTAATATTGTTTGTGTGTGTGTGTGTGTGTGTTATTTTAACCGTTCGATCGTTATCTAGAATATATTCACCACTTTGTATTTGATATATAACATGTAACAAGTTATCGCTTGGTATCTAAAAGGTACTCAAGTGAGATTGTATAATGATGTACTTTTACAATCCAACCATATGCGTTGATTTTTTTTTATCTGTCGTTTCATTGAAAATATCAAGACGACAAATTTCCAATCAAAACAAATATAAAGCAGCATAGTTTTTCAGGCGTATCTGAAATAAAATCTCGAGTGTAAAAATATTGACATCTCTTATCATGCTTATGTTCGGAAATTCACATCTGATCAATTTTAAAGAAGGAGATAGTAGCTAAGTAGATGTATACAGTGATGACGGAACGAACAAAAATTTGTGTAGCATCCTCGGTGGGATTCGAACCCACGACCTCCGGATTAGAAGTCCGGCGCGCTATCCCCTGCGCTACGAGGACATACCTATCATGTTGCTAACTATATCATTTATTCGTAAACGCATTTTGCAACCCTTTTATTTAAGCTGGTCAAATGTTTATTTACGAATGGTGACCTTTTTGTTTGTTGTTGTTGACGGGAATTAGAATATAGGAGTGAAAATTTTGTTAACTGTTCGTTATTTCGAATACATTCTCCACTTAAATTGTATTTGCTACACATACATTTAAATAGATGTTATACCACCTATAGTCGTATCTAAGAGGTACTGATATTGTATACATACTGAATTATGTACGTTTTACGATCCAGCCATATCCGCTGATCTTTTTGTCACATCATTGAAAATATCTAGCATTCATTCATGTCTAGACGACAAATTTTACAAACAAACAAATAAGCAGCATATAGTTTTTCAGGCATATTTGAAGAAGAAAAAATCTCGTCAGTGGAAACGGAAACACATTCACTTTTTTTTTTGGTCGGGTCGAAAATTTGAATTTGATCAATTTTGAGGAAGGACAATGACTATGTAGTTAGTAGCATACAGTGATGACAGAAAGAACAAAAGTATATTAGTTTTGCATCCTCGGTGGGATTCGAACCGACGACCTCTGGCTTAAAAGTCCAGCGCGCTATCCCTTGCACTACGCAGGCATCCTTAACAAATTGTCAACTGTATCATTTATTCTAAAACAACCCTTATATTTGATTAAAGCTATAGTGAAATGTTTACATAATGAATAGTAATATTGTTTGTGTGTGTGTGTGTGTGTGTGTGTTATTTTAACCGTTCGATCGTTATCTAGAATATATTCACCACTTTGTATTTGATATATAACATGTAACAAGTTATCGCTTGGTATCTAAAAGGTACTCAAGTGAGATTGCAATGATGTGATCTTTTTGTCACATCATTGAAAATATCTAGCATTCATTCATGTCTAGACGACAAATTTTACAAACAAACAAATAAGCAGCATATAGTTTTTCAGGCATATTTGAAGAAGAAAAAATCTCGTCAGTGGAAACGGAAACACATTCACTTTTTTTTTTGGTCGGGTCGAAAATTTGAATTTGATCAATTTTGAGGAAGGACAATGACTATGTAGTTAGTAGCATACAGTGATGACAGAAAGAACAAAAGTATATTAGTTTTGCATCCTCGGTGGGATTCGAACTGACGACCTCTGGCTTAAAAGTCCAGCGCGCTATCCCTTGTACTACGCAGGCATCCTTAACAAATTGTCAACTGTATCATTTATTCTAAAACAACCCTTATATTTGATTAAAGCTATAGTGAAATGTTTATATAATGAATAGTAATATTGTTTGTGTGTGTGTGTGTGTGTGTTATTTTAACCGTTCGATCGTTATCTAGAATATATTCACCACTTTGTATTTGATATATAACATGTAACAAGTTATCGCTTGGTATCTAAAAGGTACTCAAGTGAGATTGTATAATGATGTACTTTTACAATCCAACCATATGCGTTGATTTTTTTTTATCTGTCGTTTCATTGAAAATATCAAGACGACAAATTTCCAATCAAAACAAATATAAAGCAGCATAGTTTTTCAGGCGTATCTGAAATAAAATCTCGAGTGTAAAAATATTGACATCTCTTATCATGCTTATGTTCGGAAATTCACATCTGATCAATTTTAAAGAAGGAGATAGTAGCTAAGTAGATGTATACAGTGATGACGGAACGAACAAAAATTTGTGTAGCATCCTCGGTGGGATTCGAACCCACGACCTCCGGATTAGAAGTCCGGCGCGCTATCCCCTGCGCTACGAGGACATACCTATCATGTTGCTAACTATATCATTTATTCGTAAACGCATTTTGCAACCCTTTTATTTAAGCTGGTCAAATGTTTATTTACGAATGGTGACCTTTTTGTTTGTTGTTGTTGACGGGAATTAGAATATAGGAGTGAAAATTTTGTTAACTGTTCGTTATTTCGAATACATTCTCCACTTAAATTGTATTTGCTACACATACATTTAAATAGATGTTATACCACCTATAGTCGTATCTAAGAGGTACTGATATTGTATACATACTGAATTATGTACGTTTTACGATCCAGCCATATCCGCTGATCTTTTTGTCACATCATTGAAAATATCTAGCATTCATTCATGTCTAGACGACAAATTTTACAAACAAACAAATAAGCAGCATATAGTTTTTCAGGCATATTTGAAGAAGAAAAAATCTCGTCAGTGGAAACGGAAACACATTCACTTTTTTTTTTGGTCGGGTCGAAAATTTGAATTTGATCAATTTTGAGGAAGGACAATGACTATGTAGTTAGTAGCATACAGTGATGACAGAAAGAACAAAAGTATATTAGTTTTGCATCCTCGGTGGGATTCGAACCGACGACCTCTGGCTTAAAAGTCCAGCGCGCTATCCCTTGCACTACGCAGGCATCCTTAACAAATTGTCAACTGTATCATTTATTCTAAAACAACCCTTATATTTGATTAAAGCTATAGTGAAATGTTTACATAATGAATAGTAATATTGTTTGTGTGTGTGTGTGTGTGTGTGTGTTATTTTAACCGTTCGATCGTTATCTAGAATATATTCACCACTTTGTATTTGATATATAACATGTAACAAGTTATCGCTTGGTATCTAAAAGGTACTCAAGTGAGATTGCAATGATGTGATCTTTTTGTCACATCATTGAAAATATCTAGCATTCATTCATGTCTAGACGACAAATTTTACAAACAAACAAATAAGCAGCATATAGTTTTTCAGGCATATTTGAAGAAGAAAAAATCTCGTCAGTGGAAACGGAAACACATTCACTTTTTTTTTTGGTCGGGTCGAAAATTTGAATTTGATCAATTTTGAGGAAGGACAATGACTATGTAGTTAGTAGCATACAGTGATGACAGAAAGAACAAAAGTATATTAGTTTTGCATCCTCGGTGGGATTCGAACTGACGACCTCTGGCTTAAAAGTCCAGCGCGCTATCCCTTGTACTACGCAGGCATCCTTAACAAATTGTCAACTGTATCATTTATTCTAAAACAACCCTTATATTTGATTAAAGCTATAGTGAAATGTTTATATAATGAATAGTAATATTGTTTGTGTGTGTGTGTGTGTGTGTTATTTTAACCGTTCGATCGTTATCTAGAATATATTCACCACTTTGTATTTGATATATAACATGTAACAAGTTATCGCTTGGTATCTAAAAGGTACTCAAGTGAGATTGTATAATGATGTACTTTTACAATCCAACCATATGCGTTGATTTTTTTTTATCTGTCGTTTCATTGAAAATATCAAGACGACAAATTTCCAATCAAAACAAATATAAAGCAGCATAGTTTTTCAGGCGTATCTGAAATAAAATCTCGAGTGTAAAAATATTGACATCTCTTATCATGCTTATGTTCGGAAATTCACATCTGATCAATTTTAAAGAAGGAGATAGTAGCTAAGTAGATGTATACAGTGATGACGGAACGAACAAAAATTTGTGTAGCATCCTCGGTGGGATTCGAACCCACGACCTCCGGATTAGAAGTCCGGCGCGCTATCCCCTGCGCTACGAGGACATACCTATCATGTTGCTAACTATATCATTTATTCGTAAACGCATTTTGCAACCCTTTTATTTAAGCTGGTCAAATGTTTATTTACGAATGGTGACCTTTTTGTTTGTTGTTGTTGACGGGAATTAGAATATAGGAGTGAAAATTTTGTTAACTGTTCGTTATTTCGAATACATTCTCCACTTAAATTGTATTTGCTACACATACATTTAAATAGATGTTATACCACCTATAGTCGTATCTAAGAGGTACTGATATTGTATACATACTGAATTATGTACGTTTTACGATCCAGCCATATCCGCTGATCTTTTTGTCACATCATTGAAAATATCTAGCATTCATTCATGTCTAGACGACAAATTTTACAAACAAACAAATAAGCAGCATATAGTTTTTCAGGCATATTTGAAGAAGAAAAAATCTCGTCAGTGGAAACGGAAACACATTCACTTTTTTTTTTGGTCGGGTCGAAAATTTGAATTTGATCAATTTTGAGGAAGGACAATGACTATGTAGTTAGTAGCATACAGTGATGACAGAAAGAACAAAAGTATATTAGTTTTGCATCCTCGGTGGGATTCGAACCGACGACCTCTGGCTTAAAAGTCCAGCGCGCTATCCCTTGCACTACGCAGGCATCCTTAACAAATTGTCAACTGTATCATTTATTCTAAAACAACCCTTATATTTGATTAAAGCTATAGTGAAATGTTTACATAATGAATAGTAATATTGTTTGTGTGTGTGTGTGTGTGTGTGTGTTATTTTAACCGTTCGATCGTTATCTAGAATATATTCACCACTTTGTATTTGATATATAACATGTAACAAGTTATCGCTTGGTATCTAAAAGGTACTCAAGTGAGATTGCAATGATGTGATCTTTTTGTCACATCATTGAAAATATCTAGCATTCATTCATGTCTAGACGACAAATTTTACAAACAAACAAATAAGCAGCATATAGTTTTTCAGGCATATTTGAAGAAGAAAAAATCTCGTCAGTGGAAACGGAAACACATTCACTTTTTTTTTGGTCGGGTCGAAAATTTGAATTTGATCAATTTTGAGGAAGGACAATGACTATGTAGTTAGTAGCATACAGTGATGACAGAAAGAACAAAAGTATATTAGTTTTGCATCCTCGGTGGGATTCGAACTGACGACCTCTGGCTTAAAAGTCCAGCGCGCTATCCCTTGTACTACGCAGGCATCCTTAACAAATTGTCAACTGTATCATTTATTCTA